>NC_132845.1:71657757-72262043 GCF_048164855.1 Canis lupus baileyi
TGGCTGATGGTCCCCAGAGGCTGCACAACCCCACACTATGGCTTGTGTCTTGGGAAAGACCCCCTAGACCCCGTCTGTATCTGCTTTCCCAGGAAACACCCTAGTACCTGGGCCTGGGGTGTCATCTCTGATGTAGGAAAAGACGTTAGGGTTCGAAGCTAACAGCCAAGAAAGAATTCTTGAGACGTCTTTGGTGCAAAAAAGGTGATTTTATTAAAACATGGGGACAAGACCCATGGGTAGAGAGAGCTGCCCTGGGGTCATGAAGAGTGGCCCATTATGTACTTTCAAGTTGGGAGGATGTTAGGGAGAGCGTGTAAGTCTCCAAGGAGTTTTGGAAGCAAGGTTCCCAGGACCTTGAGGGGGCTAGCTATTGTTGGGAAAAGGTCATCTATTACTGTCTAATAAAACCTTAGTCATGAGACCCTTCAGATGTGTATCCGTGAGCCATATGCTTGGAGGATGATCCCCAATATGTACTGTGGAAGTAGAGATAAAGGAGATTTCTTTTTTTTTTTTTTTAAGATTTTATTTATTTATGAGAGACAGAGAGAGAGGCAAAGACATAGAGGGAGAAGCAGGCTCCCTGCAGGGAGCCTGATGTGGAACTTGATCCCTGGACCCTGGGATCACACCTGAGCTAAAGGCAGATGCTCAGCCACTGAACCATCCAGGGGCCCAGAGATAAAGGAAATTTCTAAAGGAATTTTTATATGTTAAAGTAGACTTACAGGGTCCTGGGGGGTCAGGCTAAGATTACCTTTGCCCTTAGCAAAGTGTCAACATCGAGGCAGCTGAGTCCCTAGAGGAATGTCACTCTGCCTGTTTCAAGGACTTGTCAGTGGGCTGTAGGCAGTAGGAAATTTAATTTTTCCTCTGCCTTTGTTTCCCACATCAATCTCCTCTCTTACCTGAGGCAAAAATGGGGCACCAAGGATGAGGCTTCTCAAATGTCTGGAGCATTGGAGTCCGGTTGGACTCTAGGAAGGAGTACTCTGGGGAACCGGCAGCAGCCATGGAAGGCCAACCTCTGGGGAAACAGGATTCACAGATTTTTTTTTTTTTATTTAATATTTTATTTATTTACTCATGAGAGACACAGAGTGGCAGAGACATAGGCAGAGGGAGGAGCAGACTCCCTGTTGGGAGCCCCGTGTGGGACTTGATCCCAGGACCCAGGATCACGTCTGAGCCAAAGGCAGACGCTCAACCACTGAGCCATCCAGGCATCCCAGGTTCACAGATTTCTGCCCAGCGGTGGCTCCCTGAGCTGGGGCTTCAAGGCTGAAAAGCTGATGGGGCCCAGTGGACTGTGCCCCCGTCCAACTCCCCACCCGGCCCCCACCCCCTGGCAAACAGTGCACCGAGACTGAGTCATCCAGCAGGAAGACAAATGGCCAGACCCATGTTTTAGCAGACAGCTGGAGTGTGACCAGGTGGAAGGATGGTCTAGGCTGGGCTGGCAGGGACCCTCACCTTCCCGCAAGGCGTGGGCCAAAGAGGTGGGGGAGATCAGGCCCAAAGCGCACTTGGCACAGGGGAGGAAGGCAGGCCCCTGCAGGCACTGGCCCCCGGACACAGGCTCCCAGCTGAACTAGCTGCTCCCCTCAAGCAAGGCTGGGGTCTGGCTTTGTTTGTGTTTTTTTTGAGAGGGGGGTCAGTTTTGCAGCCGGCCAACATATGGCCCACGTCTGAGGAGCCCATCCAAGTTGAGGGACTTCACTTTTTACCAACGCACCCCCCTTACTTCCAGGCAACTCTTTTTCTATTTCTTTTTTTTTTTTTTTTTAGTTTTTTAAGTTTTTAAATTTATTTTTTAGTTATCTCTACACCCAACATGGGGCTCAAACTCATAACCCTGACATCAGGAATCACATGCTCTTCTGACTGAGACAATCAGGCACCCCCAGGCAACTCTTCATCGAGGTTTCTGACCTTTCAAGATCTTCAGAAGATGAATTTTAGTCCCCAGTTTCTTTCTTTCTTTCTTTCTTTCTTTCTCTTTCTTTCTTTCTTTCTTTCTTTCTTTCTTTCTTTCTTTCTTTCTTTCTTTCTTTCTTTCTTTCTTTCTCTTTCTTTCTTTCTTTCTTTCTTTCTTTCTTTCTCTTTCTTTCTTTCTTCTTTCTTTTTTTTTTTAAGATTTTATTTATTCACTCATGAGAGACACAGAGAGAAGCAGAGGGAGAAGCAGGCTCCACACAGGGAGCCTGATGCCAGACTCGATCCCGGGAGCCCAGGATTACGCCCTGGGCCGAAGGCAGGCACTAAACTGCTGAGCCACCCAGGATCCCCCCAGTTTCATAAAATAAGGAAATCAGGTCAAAATATTCCAAGGTCTTAGAACATTCCCAAAGAGTATGATTTTGTGTCATTTATACGTTTGTCATTTTTAAAATAAGGATTATAGTCTTTCTTTCTTTCTTTCTTTCTTTCTTTCTTTCTTTCTTTCTTTCTTTTTTTTTTTTTTAAGATTTTATCTATTTATAGAGACAGAGAGAGAGAGAGAGAGGCAGAGACACAGGCAGAGGGAGAAGCAGGCTCCATGCAGGGAGCCCGACATGGGACTTGGTCCAGGGTCTCCAGGATCACGCCCTGGGCTGAAGGCGGCGCTAAACCGCTGCGCCAACCAGGGCTGCCCACGTTTGTCATTTAAAAGCAAGTACTAAGAGGCTCCTGGGTGATTCAGTTTGTTGAGCACCTGAATTCAGCTTGGGTCATGATCCCCGGGTCCTGGGATGAGCCCCGCTTCAGGAATCCCTGCTCAGCGGGGAGCCTGCTTCTCCCTTTCCCCCTGCTGTTGCCCTTCCTCTGCTCTCTCGTTCTCTCTGTCAAATAAATAAAATCTTTAAAATAAAAAAAAATAGGGACGCCTGGGTGGCTTAGTGGTTGAGGGTCTGCCTTCAGCTCAGGGTGTGATCCTGGGATCCAGGGATTGAGTCCAGCATCAGGTTCCCTACAGGAAGCCTGCTTCTCCTTCTGCCTGTGTCTCTGCCCATCTCTCTCTCTCTCTCTCTCTCTCTCTGTGTGTGTGTGTGTGTGTGTCTCTCTCATAAATAAATAAAATCTTTAAAAAAAAAAAAAAAAACACCTGAAAATAATTTACCCCCCATATCCTGCCCTCCATCTTAGGAACCAAAGACCAGGATGATGGGGGTGAGAAACCTGCCCAAAGTCACCCAGAGATTTGGGAATAGAGCCCAGGATTCTCCCTCCAGCCCCGTCCTGATCTAAAGACCCCCTCATACTACCACTACTGTGATCTAAAGACTGTCACCTCATACCCATCCTGATCTAGGGACCCCCACCCTGCCCCCACGCTGACCTAAAGATTCCCAGCCCACCCTGACCTAGGGACCCCCACTCCACCCCCACCCTGACCTAGGGACCCCCAGCCCTAGCTGCACCCTGACTTAGGGACCCCCCACTTCATCCCTATCCTGATGGAGGAGGGACTCTAACCCACCGCTACCCTGATCTAGAGGCTCCACTGTGACTCTGGTCTCAAATGTTTCCAGGAGGCTCCAGTGAGGAGACCAGGGTCAATGCGCTGACCCCATACCCAGGGTGAAAAGGCCAGAGGGCAAATCAGACTCTAGCTGATGAACCGTCCCTTACTTGTGGCTATTGTTGGGCACAACAGCAGGGGGAGGCCACCTGGCTTTCTTCTCTGGGCCTCAGGTAGAGATCCCGGTGGACAAGAAACCTGGCTGCAGGTTGGGGGTGGGCAGGCAGGCACCCCATGACCCAATAGGTGGGGGTCCTTTGGTAGATAAGGTTGGATGGCCTGGGTGGGTAATACCCTACAGATTGATGGCAGCCCCTCTGACTTGCTCCAGGGCCTCTGGAAATTTCAGTTCAGCGTTGGTTGGCCAGAGGGGAGGTCTAAGGTACAGAGAAGAAGAGGGGTGTGTGGGGGAGCTGTGGGTCCTTGACCCCACATCAGCATCCCCTCCCCCTGCACAAGGCTGAAGCCCCCTGGGCCATACAGGTCACCAGCCCTGGGATCCTGTAGAGCTTGACAGGAAAGAGGAAAAGGAGACACAGTGCCTCAATGGGGAAACTGAGGCAGGGGCAGTTTTGTGTCTTGCATAGAGCCCCAGGGAAGCTTCATGCAGGGGCTGCTTCCAGCTTCCCAGGCTGGGGAGGCAAGGAGGCAGCTTGCTGATGACATACACACCCTCCCTCCTGCCGAAGACCAGAAGGTGGGTTTTGGCCTCTTCCCTTCCTTTTCCCCTGGCCTCTTTCCTTGCCCTTGCCCTGATCAGAGCTGACAGCTTCAGACTGCCATGTCTGCTCCTGCTGCCCCAGCCCCACCAACATGAAAGGACAGGAGTGACTGCTCAGCAGGGAAACAACCCCACTGCCCCTCCTGGCACCTATGGGGTGAAGGGTCAGGCCCAAGCACTGGGCTGTGTCTCCATCAGAGCCCTCATGATTTGGGACTGTCTGTCTGTCTGCATGGAGGAGGAGCCAGTCATTCCCATTTTGCAGACAAGGAGACTGAGCCTGGGCCATGTGTGCCTCATCTAGGGTCACCCAGCTAGTGCACTGCCCGAAGTTCAAGGTGGCTCAGGTCCTGCTGATTCCTAATTCCCCACCTGGTCTCTGCCCTCCACCGCACACCCCACCCCAGTGCTGCCTCTCAAAGTGAAGGATATATCGGCATCGCTGTTATCACAACCCCAGAGGGACACCCAGCCAGGTGCTCCCCACCCTGATCACCCTGATCGGGACCCCCTGGAAGTGTCCCTGTTTGGGGCACCACTTTTCCTCAGGTCCAACTCTGGTTCTGAGGCCACAGGGAGCTCTGTCCCTGGAGAGTGGGATTCTAACACAATGTCCCTTCAGGAGCTGGCGAGAATGCAGATTGTCACGGCAGGGCAGCAGGCTTGGAAAACAAGTGTGCCTTGTCCCTGCCCTGCCAGGCTGGGCTAATTAGTGCCCAGGCCACCAGGAGCTTTGTTAGGCAGGCCCTGGGGCCCACCCTGCACCCCACTGCAGGAAACAAAACCCTCCCCTGCTCAGAGGCATCAGGGGCTGGGGAGCCTCCTCTGGCTGGGAGGAGCCGGGAGCCCAGAGTATGGGGGTCCCGTCCTTGATGATGTGCTTCCTCAGCCCAGTCCCAGCCAGAGCTTGAGGCCCTGGGTAGCTGAGAGGCCATGCCTTTCCGTCTACACAGCTGGGGCCCACCCCTTGTCCCTGACTGCCCTGCTTCTCCTCCCTGTCTGTCACTGCACTAGCCCTGTGTGGTCTAGGGAGTCAGGCTTCAGGTCTAAAATTCATGTCCCTGGGACAGCCCTGGTGGCTCAGCGGTTTAGCGCCACCTTCAGCCCAGGGCCTCATCCTGGAGACCAGAATAGAGTCCCACGTCAGGCTCCCTGCATGGAGCCTGCTTCTCCCTCTGCCTGTGTCTCTGCGCCTCTCTCTCTCATGAATAAAATTTTAAAAAATATTTAAAATTCATGTCCTTCCCCTGCTTAGAACCCTTCAGGGCTCCCTGTTGTCATTAGGAAAAAACCCACCTCCACAGCCCTGCCCTGGGGGACAGGAGGCACTCGCTGACCAGGCCAGCCACCTCCTCCACCCTCACCTAAGTGAGCCCTAGTTCCCTTATGTTCCTGCCACATGAGCTCAGGACCCCTCCCCACATCCCCTGCAGGCTGCCCCCTCAGCCTGCCACACACTTATCCTTCAAGATGCCTCTGGGCTATCACCTCCTCTAGGAAGCTGCTATTAAGAATTAGATGTGGTCCAAAGCATGCTTCCCTACCTCCATCAGAGCTCTTCTTGGTTTATACTATGTATGCACTAGCAAAGCAATTTTGTAGCCACACACTGGGCAGAAGAGGGGCTGAAGGATTGAAAGCAGTAAAAGGGGTTTTGTTGCTAGGACTTCAGCAGTTTGACTATGAGCTCTAGCTTTCTTTTTTTTTAAGTTTTTTTTTTTTTTAAGATTTTATTAATTCATGAGAGACACAGAGAGAGGAAGAGGCAGAGATACAGGCAGAGGGAGAAACAGGCTCCATGAAGGGAGCCCAGTGTGGGACTCGATCCTGGGTCTCCAGAATCAGGCCCTGGGCTGCAGGCGGCGCTAAACCACTGAGCCACCCGGCCTGCCCTTAAGATTTTATTTATTGATGAGAGACACACAGAGAGGCAGAGACATAGGCAGAGGGACAAGCAGCCTCCCTGCGGGGAGCCCAAAGTGGGACTCGACCCCAGGACCTGGGATCACAACCTGAGCCAAAGGCAGATGCTCAATCACTGAGCCACCAAGGCGTCCCTAGCTTTTGTATATTATGCACACGTGGACCACATCTGTGGGATGCAGGGGCGGTTTATGAAATTTGAAACCACAGGGTAAGCTGTAGAGAAAGAGACTGCCGTTTTTAGAGGGCTGGTAGTTCTCCTGACGGTGCTGTGCCTCGTGGCACTTTATCTTTGTTGCTGAAAAGCAACAGGGTTTGGACAAATGACCTCTCTCCAAACATCTGGCTCACAGAACCTGGGAACATGATGACATCGAGGGTTCAGAGGGCCCCAGAAGGCAGGGGGGAATGGAAGGATGTGTGAGCTGGTCCAAGAAAAGCCAGACTGGGCAGTGTAACTCTTAGGAAACCAAGGTGGCTTTAGGACACCAGGACTGGGGTGGGACCAGGAAAGTCACTGCCCTGGGCCTCAAAGCCAGAGTGAGCCTCCACAGGACACTGGTCCCAAAGGTTCCAGGAACAGCTGCCAACACTGACCAATGTTTCCCCATCAGCGGGAAAGTGAACAAAGCAAGAGCTTTCCAGAAAGCCAGAGGCACTTAATTTAAAGGGCTGGTCCTTGACTCCAAGGGAGGTGCTTACCTTTTCCTGGTGCCAAAACATCCTTTCTCATAGGAATCGGTGAAGGCACAGTTGTTTTTTTCCAGCAACTTTTCATGATAAAATAACAGACCGGGAATGTATCTGCCAGCCTCTAGTTGTGTTTCTGGTGGGAGCACTGGGTGACCTGTATGATATCTCCGAAGAACTCCAGATGTCCCTGTGGACTCAGGCCACCTGTGCAGGGAGTGGGCAGCCCTAGAGGAGGAATGGCCAGTGGGTGGTGTCCCTGGCACCTGGGCAAGAGGCTCGCAGACACACAGAACAGCCATGCTCGCCAGGGTGTGTCTCCACTCCGGCCCGAGTGACTCAATGCACAGATGTGCAAACTGTGGTACGAGGAGAGAGGAATACGGAATAGTAGCTGTGAAGGTCGGAAGCCAAGGGACAGCCTGGGAGGAGGCCCTGCAGCTGGCACCTTCTAGAGACTTCCTTTGGCAAGAGGAGACCAAGTGTCTGGCCCAGCTCACTCGGGACCCAAAGAGGAAGTAGCTCCAGAAGGAGTGGAGTCCATGAGCACCTAAGGCCTCCTCCCAGGGAGGGGGGTCTCCCCTTCAGCAGCAAAGCCCTAAGATAGGAGCCCCTGCCGCCCCTTCACCGTCTCTACTTGGTTCGAGGCCCAGGAGGTGTAATCACTAACACACCAACTCTGGCCCTGGGGTGGTCTGGGTGCCACTCCCTACCTGCCCGGAGATCATGTGTTGGACCCCCTCCCATAAACAGGACCAGAAACAGATCCCGTTCCTGGGTCATCCTGAGGTTTACATGAATTTATAGACTCTCGGTTGCTTAGAACCAAGCCTGGCATACAGAAAAGAATAAATGCAGCACACGTAGGCACTCAGTGGGTGCAGGTAGAACTGGAACTGGCACGTTGCATGCAGAGGCTCCTCTCAGCGTGGCTCTGGCGGTCCCCCGTGGAGGGAGCCTGTCTCCCACATTACCTGCTCCGTCCTAGTCCCAAAGCTGGAAGCTTCGGGACCTCAGATTGGAGCTCAAGGTGGCATCTCCCTGCCCTCTCTACACCCAGCACTGAAGCGCAGAGGCCTGGCTAACCTTGTTCTCGTGAGCTGTGTGAGCTTGAGGGTGTCCTTAACCCCTCCATGACTCAGTTTCCTCCTCTCTAAAATGCAAGGGCCAGACCACATATAAAAAGAACTGGCCCACAATCCGCAGCCTGCGGTCCAGGAAGACAAATGATACCCTCCCCTACTAGTGATCGGCCCCAGATGGCAGGGACTCCATCAGTAGCCGCCAGCTTCCTGAATTCTTGCCTTCACTTCCAACTCAGGACCAACCAGAAAAAAACAAATATATTGCCCAGCTCCATCGCAGAGGTGATCTCCACCCTGATTCTAGTTATCCTGCCTCCATTTTCCCTATGCCAACAGCCTCCGACCCAGACATAGCTACCACCTTCCCTTTTGCCCGCCCTCAGGCTCTCTGGCTCCCTGTCCAGCCTGGAGTGTCTGCAAAACACAAGCCATGTGGCCAACTCCCTTGCGATACAGCCAGCTCTGGGTCAACCCCGTTTGCTTGTCCTCATCTAAGTGGTCCTCATTTATTCCTGCAACCCACACGCAGTTCTTAGCTCGAGACCTACCCTGTAATAAGTACTCAGCAATGCCAGCTTTGGGTTCACTTGGCCAGCCTTGGTTTACCATCTGTCCTTAGGAAATGGTGGAGGCCACACGGACAAAGTCCCCAGGACCTTGAAAACCCCGGACAGAGAGAAGTGGTAGCAGAGACCTTCCCTCACCGCTGGGGCTCATGACACTGTGGCCTGTGTCAACCCAGAGGGTGGTGCCAGGATCCTCTGGCCGGGAAGGCAGAGTCCACGTGTTTGCAAGTAAGGGTGTGGCCTTCAGAGTGATGGCCTCAGCTGATATCTCCATGGTGATGTCACTCCCAGCCCCAGCCAGGGACCACATCTGAACAATCATTTTTTTGTGTTTTGAACAGAAACACAACATCCAAACAATCACCTTAACAGAAACGGGTTTAAATTCCTTTTGTTAGTTAAGTAACACATACGTCGACTGTGGAAAAATGCAGAAAAAGGGAGAGAAAAATCCTAGAGATTCCCTCCACCCGAAGCCCACCACCATTGCCAGTTTTCTCCCCCCATCTGTGGCTTACAAGATTGAGAGTCTAGCATACACACAGTTTTACCACATGCATTTTTTAAACTGAAGCATAATTAACATAACACATTATTTTCAGATGTATGTTACATGCATGTTTCAATTGACATAAAAATGGGACCGCTGGGATTTCTGGGTGGCTCAGCGGTTAAGCACCTGCCTTCAACCCAAGGCATGATTCCAGAGTGCCGGGATCGAGTCCCACGTTGGGCTCCCTGCATGGAGCCTGCTTCTCCCTTTGCCTGTGTGTCTCTGCCTCTCTCTCTCTCTCTCTGTGTCTCTCATGAATAAATAAATAAAATCTTAAAAAAACAAAACAAAACAAAAATGGGACTGTTTCCCCCATGTTATTACAAATTCCTTGTAAAGAGCAAGGCTATAAAATATTCCATCATGCCAATGTCCTGTGGGTCCTAAAAGATAAAATAAAACAATAAAAAGTCCACCAGAGCGGTGGCAACCTGCAGGGCAGCCAGGCCTCTCCTGTGGTCTCTGCCTCCAAGAGCTCTGCCCCGGCACCCCTGTTATTCCCAGGGCGCTCTTCCCATGAAAGCCCCCCCGCCCCCCGCCACCGTCTCGTGGGGCTGCTAGTCAGGGCCAGTGTCAGCAAGAAAATGGCCCGATCAGCGCTTTCTGTGGAGACAAAAGTCCTGGGTGAGAGGTCAGCTGGGAGGGCTCTCCTCCCCTGGTCTGCACCGCCACCGCCCCCCCAGGCCTGATGTCCAGGGGCAGGCATCATGCCCAGCTCCACTCTCTACCTCTGCAACATTCACTTAGCTGCAGGAAGCAGCAAACCCCAATCTGAGCTTCCACAAAGTAGAAACTCTCTTTTCTTACATAGAACAAGCGTGACAGGTGAGTCGCCCCTTTGCAGCTCCGCGCATGGTGTCGAGGGAAGGGGAAGCTAGTGCCCTGCCTGCATGTTAGTATGAAGAATGCTGGGGGCTGTCAGGAAGGGAGAGGGCTGGTGAGGGGCCAGGGGTGGGTGGAAGGCAGGAGGGGGTGTCTGAACCTGGTCAGGCATCACTGAGCTCAGGTGCATCACAGCAGGCCAGACCCTGCCCTGGATAGATCCCTGCTTTTTTATTTTCTAATTTTTATTACTTTTTTTCTTTTTTATTTTCTAATTTTTATTACTTTTAGCCCTGCCTCTCTTTGGGCCTCGGTTTACCCATCTTTGAAAGGAGGGGTCAGGACTAAACTCTGGTTTAGTTTCCAACCGAGAAACTTCTTAGCCTATTTCTGATAGGCTGATGTCCTGGGAACTTTGGCCATTTTCCTGATTCCAGAAGCCTTAGGTGCCAAAGGAGGGAGAAGTGACCTCAGGACCCAGGTGCCACTTCATCTAGGTCAGAAACCCATCCATTTGGGCAAATCATACTCTCTGCTATGCCCTATTCCCCTCTAATGAGCATACACCCATCTTTTCTGAGCTCTCTGCCCTAAAACCTTGGATATACAAACTAGGTAGAGCTTCAAAAGGTCCAAGAATTGTCTGAACCTGTCTGCAAAACTCTGCGTGTGTATACGTGTGCATGGGTACGTGTGTGTGTACACACGCGTACATGCATCAGCATATTGTATGTTTCTGGGAGAGTCCACAAGTCTCAAGTTTCAAGGGCACCAGTGCCCCTAAAATCTTAAGAACCTCTGGCAGGGCCTGGGCCCCTCCCCTGTTTTCTTTTTCTTTTTTTCTTTTCTTTTTTTTAAATATTCTTTTAAAAAATATTTTATTTATTTATTCATGAGAGACACGGAGAGAGAGAGAGGCAGAGACACAGGCAGAGGGAGAAGTAGGTGCCATGCAGGGAGCCCCATATAGAACTTGATCCCAGGACTCCAGGGTCACACCCTGAGCCAATGGCAGGCCCTAAACCGCTGAGCCACCCAGAGATCCTCCCCCTGCCCTGTTTTCTTTGCTGCACGCCCCCCACACAGCGTCCCAGCCCCTAAGGTATAGCCTGGACTCCCACAGCCTTCTAGCTGGTCTCTCTCGGGGTCTCAGCCTGCCTCTGAGGCTGCTCACCCCTCAGCAACTCAGCTGAGTTGCTTCTTCTTCTTTTTTTAAATAGCTATTTATTTATTTATATTTATTTTGTTTATTTATGATAGTCACAGAGAGAGAGAGAGAGAGAGAGGCAGAGACACAGGCAGAGGGAGAAGCAGGCTCCATGCACCGGGAGCCCGATGTGGGATTCGATCCCGGGTCTCCAGGATCGCGCCCTAGGCCGAAGGCAGGCGCCAAACCGCTGCGCCACCTAGGGATCCCTTATATTTATTTTGAGGATGGAGAGGCAGAGAAAGAGTCTTGAGCAGATTCTGCGCTGAGCCCAGGGCCCCATGTGAAGCTCCATCCCAGGACCCTGAGATCATGACCTAAGCTGAAACCAGGAGTCAGATGCTCAACCAGCTGAGCTAAGCAGGGGCCCACCGAATTGCTTCTGATTGGCTCTCACCTGGTTTGCATCTTCAGGGCCCCCAGGGTCTCTACAGTCATCCTGGGCTCCCTTCCCACAGGGAGGGAGGGAGGCCTGTGGCCGAATCTAGGAGACCAGGACCCAAAAGAGCCCTGCCCTTCACTGTGCGCTTCCTCCTCTCTCTGGTTAGAGAGGACTCTGTTTGAAATCTACTCCCTCACCCCTGCTCACAGGAGGAAATCCAAACTCTTTAACACATCCTCCAATGACCTTGCTCTTTGAGAGAAATTCACATTTCTTTTCTTTTTTAAAAATTTTTATTTATTTATTTATTTATTTATTTATTTATTTATTTATTTATTTATGACAGAGAGAGAAGCAGAGACATAGGCAAAGAGAGAAGCAGGCTCCCTGCAGGGAGCCCAATGAGGGACTTGATTACAGGACCACGGGATCACAACCTGGGCTGAGGGCAGAATGCTCAACCACTGAGCCACCCAGGAGCCCCTCACATTTCTTTTATTTTTAAATATTTTATTTATTTATTCATGACAGACAGAGAGAGACAGAGAGGCAGAGACACACAGGCAGAGGGAGAAGCAAGCTCCATACATGCAGGGAGCCCGACATGGGACTCGATCCCGGGTCTCCAGGATCACACCCCAAGCAGAAGGCGGTGCTAAACCACTGAGCCACCAGGGCTGCCCTCACATTTCTTTTCTTAAAAAACAAAACCCAGCGTGGGGTTTGAGCTCACCACCCCAAGATCAAGAGTTGCACACTCTACAGACTGAGCTGGCCAGGCGCCCTGAAGTGCACACCTGTGGAATGCTAACTGTAGACTAGACACTGACTGCTCTTAGCACTTCATGCAGAGTAATGTACTCAATCTTGACAACAACCCTAGGAGGTAGTCTATCACTAGCTCCACTTTATAGATGGGAAAACTGAGGCCCAGAGAGGATTGCCCATCAGCTGCTAGGTGATGGAACTGGATTCTTGTTTTTTTTTTTTTTGTTTTTTTTTAAGATTTTATTTATTTATTCATGAGAGACACAGAGAGAGGCAGAGACACAGGCAGAGGGAGAAGCAGGCTCCATGCAGGTGAGCCTGATGTGGGTGGGACTCGATCCCAGGTCCCTGGGATCATGACCTGAGTCAAAGGCAGACGCTCAACCACTGAGCCACCCAGGTGCCCTGGAGCTGGATTTTTACCTCTGCACTGTGCCTTGTGGCTTATCTCCTAATTTTTAGACTGTCCAACCTGGCCACATGGGCACATTAGCTCCCTGGTTCCTGAACACAGCCCTCGCCACCTGTAATTCCATCTCCTCCCATCAGGTTGACACCTCCTCCAGAGTGTTCTTCTCTGGGCCCACTCTACACCCTCCTCTCCTCTTGGTCTCCAGGTCTGGCTCTACCCACCAGCTGGAGACCTCCTCCTCAGGGCTGGCCAGTGCCCAGCCTCCATCATCATACCTTTACCCTTTAGCTAAAGTGAACCGAAACACTACCCTCAATTTGTAGGCAGGGAAACTGAGTTCAAGAGGTTAACTCATTCCTTAAAGATTATGGATACCAGAGGAGTGGAGGGATGGTGGTGGTAATTAAGCCAATACATTCATTCAAGTGTCATTGAGTGTCTACCCTTGGCCAGGCACTGAACTGGGTGCCTTGGGGGGATATGAAGCCTGCCTGATGCCTGCTCTCCTTGATGTGTCACTGTGTGGACCACAGTGTCCCCCAACACATCCATATTTCCATATTCAAGGGACTGGAGATGAATTTGAGCTGGGCTTTGAAAGGGAAGGATGATTTCTCAAACGGAGAACAGGCACTAGTCCGGGTAGAAAAAGACTGTAAGGGCAAAGGCTCAGAGGTTAGCTTATCAAGGGGGCAGGGGGTGCAGGTAGAACGAAGGCAGGAAGGCCAATCCCAGTGCAGGCCCCTATGGGTGTTAGGGTTCCCTTACTTCTTGCTCCTGGGCTGCCACTTGACCTCTGGCTCCCCATGGGGGACGGGGGCATGGCGGGGGAGGGCTGGCAGCTGTGCGGACTCCTCCGACACCACAGGAGACAGATGTTACTCCAGGGAGGAGGGATGCAACATTCCTCTGGAACTTGGGTACCACTTTTTCCAAAGACGTGTTGGGAGCGTTATCACCCAGACACCCGTGCCAGTTGCCTCCCTCCGCTCTGGCCCCAGGACAGCTCGGGAAGACCCGGAGTTCTCAGCTCGGCTCCACCATCCCTTCCTTATCCCTTCCCGTCCGGTCCAAACGTCACCTCCTCTGTGGAGCCTTCCCGGAAACTCCAGGAGCCTCCGCATCCCTCCCCGCCCAGCATCCCGAGCCCCCACCTCTCCCAGGGCGTGGGACGGCCTCGCGCGTGGCGGGTGCGCGCCCCCGGCCGCGCGTTTCCCTCCCCGCACCACCGGCGCCCCCCGAGCCCCGGGGCTGACGGCCGCGCGGAGGTCGAGGTGCGGCCGCGTTTTCCGCCCGCCCGCCCGCTGGCAGCGCGGCGCGGCGGCCCGAGGACCGCGAGGCCAAGTGAGCGCGCGCCTGCCCCCCGCCGCGCCAGGCCCCGCCCTCCCGCGCCCGCCCCAGCGCCGGCCCCTTTTGTTCCCTCCCGGAGCCGGGCCGCTCGCTCCGCTCCCGCTCGGCTCGGCTCGGCTCGGCTCGGCTCGGCCGCGGGGCGCGCCGGCGGCGGCTGGGGCTGGGGCTGGGGCTGGGGCTGGGGCTGGGCTGGGGCTGGGGCTGCTCGGTCCGCGCCGCCCGCCTCCCCGCCGCCGCCCGCACGCCAGGCCCGGCCCGGAGCGCGAGCGCGGAGCCCCGGCGCCGGGAGGGGCCGCAGCATCGTCTCCCCCGCGGCGCCCCGGCCCGGAGCGGAGGAGGAGGAGGAGGCCGGGCTGCGAGCCGCCCGCCGCGGGGGCCCAGGTAGGAGCCGCCGGAGGCCCCCGGGGAGGCGGCTGGCCGGGCAACAAAGGAGCGGGGGCCGCGGGAGGCGGCGGGGCCTGGGCTGCAGCGGGGCGGCCGCCCGCGGGCATTGGCGGGCGGGGGCGGGCGCGGGGGCGCGGGCGCGGGCGCGGGCGAGGGCGAGGGCGAGGGCGAGGGCCGCCCCGGCCGCACCCCACTGCCCCGGCGCCCGCGGGCGAGGAGGGGACGCGCCTGGCGTGGGGGCTCCCGGGCAGCGGGGCCCTCCCTCCGCGGGGCACCGCCGGCACCCGAGCTCGGCGCAGCGGCGGGGGGGCGGCCGGAGGCGCCGCAGGGGTGGGCAGGGGTGGGCAGGGGTGGGGGCGCCCGGCCCGGTGGGCGCGGCCGCGCAGCACCCCCTCTGCAGACCCCGGGCCTGGGGGAACACGGAGCCCGCGCCCCCCGCTGGGGTCGCCCGCCCGGTCGCCTTTGCAAAACTTGGTTGAAGTGCACGGTGGAGGCGGTGAGGGGACACTGGGGCAGGGCGGCTTCGCGCAGGGGGTGCACCCCGAGGCTGGCGCTTCGAGCTGGTGAGGCAGCAGATTTCCTGCCCTCCCCACAGGGAGGGGCCTTCGCCGCCGAGATGCTTTGCTGGGCCTCCAGGGCGCGCCCGTTTGGGCCCTTCAGGCGGGGCCTGGGCGGGGCGGGTGCCCACTGGGCACTGCCACGCGGGCCCCAACCCCACCCTAGGAAGGATGGACAGAGGGGGCACCTTGGGGAGGGTCACACACCCAGCGGCGCATCCCCCACCGATGATACCCCGCCGCTCCCACCTGGGAGACAAGTAGGAGTCCAATAGGAGGGGGCGATGTCCTCACCCTTGTAAGATGCCCAGGGGAGGTCACTGGGGGTCGCACTGGCCTAGGGCTGCTGGCAGAGGAGGAGGAGAGTGCAGGGAACGCCACGTGGGGCGAGACTCCCCACCGGCGGTAATGTAAACAATGAGCCCTTCATTCATCCCTCTGCTGTCACCTGGCCTCAGCTCCTCCCTAGGAGAACAGCCCAGCAGCCCTTGAGTGCGGTGGTCATGGTGGGGGAGCTGGGAATACAGAGGGGGGACACCTGGAAGTTGGGGTGGAGCAGGGAGTTTGCTGCTAGGATTCCAGAAGGGGCTTCAGGCAGGCAAAGCGGCATGGGCGCTTGGAGTCCAAAAGGTGGCTCTTGGGTTGGAGGAGCAGTAGAGGATCTAGGTGACTGCGTATGGGGCTTAAGTCAGGAGAAGTTCTGTTGAGGGAAGGGATTGTTCTGTCCCTCCTACTTTTGCAGATGCCCCACCCCCCAGGCTGTATTGGCATCTACTGCTCCTGGCCCAGGAGAGATGTTGGGGTACCCGCTCCAGGTTGGGGGAAGCGGGGAGAGACGGAGCAGAGCTTCAGAGGCAGAGGACACCTGGCAGAGGGAGTCTGAGGGAGCCTCTGCACACACGAGCGTGTACCAGCGAGATTCTAGGTGTACCCTGCAGGCTGCGAAGGTGGTGTGTGCAGTTCTGCACACAGAGCTTGAAATCCCAAGGAGGGGATCCATCCCCAGAGGCACCAGTCCCTTTTCAGTATCTGCTACTTGCTTTGGTGGTTGAGAGTTTGGATGCTGGCACCTGACAGCCTGGGTTCTGGCTCTGTCACTTACCAGCTGTGTGACCTCAGATGAGTCACTGTGCCCCTCTGCCTCGGTTTCCCTATCTATAAAATGAAGGTGCTTATGGTGTCTGTCTCTTGGGGTTGGTGTGGGAGTCGGATGGATGGGGTATGGGTGAAGGGTGTGCGCTGTGACAGGGAGAGTGCCCAGTGTTTGTTTTGCTGCTGTTCCTGGTGTCGCCTCCTTGGGCACACGTGTGCTCATCCCCTCCCCAGCTGTCCACCGTGGGGCAGTCCTGCCTGTTAGCCGCTCCCTGTGCCCTCCTCCCCAGGCCGCTCCCTCTGCTGTGTTCTGTGATGTAGGGGACACTTTCCTCCTGGCCTCCCCTCCCCAGCTCTGCCACCCTGAAGATTGACCTGGGTCCCCTTGATGCCATCTCTTCCACCTCTGCCTCTATGCCCAGAGGAGCGGGGGCAGCAATCCTGACCCAGCTGGTCCCCTGCCTTCTTCGTCTGAGCTGCTGAAACAAAATACCACAGACTGGGTGGTTTATGCCCAACAGAAATTGATTTCTCACGGTTCCGGAGGCCGGAAGCCCAAGATCAGGTTGCCGGCACGGATGGGGGAGGCCCTCTTCCGGGGTGCAGACTTCTTATGTTCCCACGTGGCAGAAGGGACCTGGGAGCTGTCTGGGGTCCCTTTTATGAGGCTACTAATCCCTTTCAGGGGGGCTCCTCCCCCACGACCCTATCACCTCCCAAAGACCCCACCTCCTGATACCGTCACGTTGGGGATTAGGACACAGGCACATTTAGCACCTGCCCAGTGGTTGTCGGGAGAGAACGGCAGCTTTTGTGTAGGCTTGAAAAAAACAACACATACCGAGTGCCTGCTCTGTGCCAGGAACTGTTTCGAGCTCGCCAAGCGCATGCATTCATTTGTGGAGATCTTTACAATGCTGCCCACATTTTACCGATGAGGGAATCAGGGCATAGAGAGGTTTCCCTGTTTGCCTTTCCGCTACCGTGTGCCTGGGAGACATGCTACCATGTGCATTTCAGTAAAGCGTGGTTTGTGCCCCAGACACCACCCTGTTCGTTCTCTCAAGTACAAAGTCCGCACACTGTCTGGCTCCCAGGGCCCACCCGTAGCTGGCTGTGCCTTGGCTTCCCGGCCAGGCTCTCCTGCTCTCCACCCCCGTCTCGTGCTGGCTGGGCCCAGGCGAACCTCAGCTTTGATGAACTGGGAGTGGTGGGCATGGCATGCCTTGGTGAGCAGGAAGGCAGGGAGGGCCCTGACCATGTCTCCGGGATGATTTTCTTGCAGGGCACAGGAAGCTCCTCCAATTAGGTTAAGTGAGAGGGGAGTTAGGAGGGAATGGAAGCTTACACAGCCAACAGTTGCAGGAGGCCTGGCTCCCCGAGGAGCCAGGATGCTGGCAGCCCCCTGCCCCCCTTTTGGCTTTCCTCTTTCTGGACTATGGTTTCATTTTCTCTGCCTCTCTAGATGCATCTGTCCCTTCTCCTCTCCCTATAGACTGGCTCTCTGGGTTGTTGGCATGGCTGCTCTGAGTGGTGGCTTTAACTTGAGGCCACAGGACCTCCTGTGGGCTCTCCTCTCAGTCTTGGGGTGCTAGAGAGACCAATTGGCCCGGCTTGGGTGGGGGTACCCACCGTGTCGCTCAGCTGGTGGGGGGCCAGGCCACGTGGTCTCTGGGGCCAGGGGCTGGGAATACTGCTACAGTGTTGGTGTTGCCTGCTGTATGATACGTGGTATGTGCTGGAGGAGGACTAGGGGAGGGCGGGTGAATTGGGACATTGCTGTCTTTGGATACTCAGGATCTGGTAGGAGAGGCAGACCCAGGGCCAGTTAACTGTGGTCTCCACTACTAGTCAGTGCGATTTCCTGGGAGTAGCTGGAGTGCATCAGACTGGCCTGTGTGGGGAGGAGGGTGGGGAATGGTAGGGAGTGGGGGAGTGTGAACCACAGCTCCTTCCCCCCACCCCCAGCCTTGGTTCAGAAGCTGATGAGGTTCCACCCTTTAGGATCTGGAGACTGGAGATCTGGTTGCCAGCCAGGCACCTGGGTCACCCCACTACCCACCCTGCCCCACCACTCCCTTGCAGGGCTGCCAGGGTCAGTGTGCAGAAACAGTAATACAAAGCTCATGTTTTCAGAGGAAGTGATTCAAAATGGTAATGAAACATTTCCCTCCTGAATAGAAAGCAGAGCATGCCAGGTGGTTTTTATTAACAAGGCATAAATTTGGGGCTTTGTCCACTTAACACTTCTGTCTTCACTGGGCAGCTCTTGATGCATCCCTAGAATCTAGTCTTTGGCTCTGTCTGCCCAGGAAAACACCTGCTCCGGGTTCACATCCTTCTTCGCCCTCATGGTCTCTTTGCCATGAGAGGGTGAAATTTCAGGCCCACACAGGGTCCCTGTTTTGCTGGCTGGGGGCTCAGCGTACGGCCCACCATTCTTCCAAGTGGAGTGTGAAGCTGGACGCTGCCATGAGGGAGGGAGCAATGTTTGGGGTCTCTGGATGTTTTGCTGCCTCGTATCCTGATTCTGCTCTGGCTGTTACCTTTTTCTGCTATAGACTGTTCCTTGCATAAATTCGTTGGTTCCTTGACACAGCTCACAGTTTAGCTGCTTTTGGACCTGGGGCTAAGCCCAGCACGAGGAGGAGTGGTGATTTGCAAAGATAAACACAGTATAACGGAATGGAAATGGGGTGAGAAGGTTGAACAAGAGGGAAATTGAAAATCAGATGAAGCCAGAGGGGGCTGCTGTCCCTTCTACTGGAGGTAATTTGACTCTGAGCTTTCCAGCAGCCAGATCTGAGGGGGAAGTGGGAGTTTGGAGGGGCTGTACTGTCCCCTCGCCTTGTGTGAGCCCCACTATATATACTGCTAAAGCCTAAGGGATGCAGTGCAACTGTAGGGAGGGGTGGGGCAGCGTGGTCCCCAGTGTGGTCCCTGGTCCAGAATGCAGGGGGGCGGGGGAGCAGCCACCTCCTGGAGGGTCCCTGTGAACAGCTCAGAGCTGGGGCTCGTGTGCACAGCTGGCCCCCTCCACCGAGGTGTGACTAGTCCCAGGCGAGAGTGAGAGCCAGTGAACCAGGAGGCACACTGGTCTCTGCCTAAGAATTTCCATCTCACGAGGAGGCACTGGGGCCATGATACTTGGTGTGCACCCAGTCGGCCCCAGTAGTTAACTGAGGGATAGAAGAGGGACATAGGCATTCTGGCAGGATGAGTGATGGGGGTGAGGTGTCTTTAGGAGCAATGAGAAGTTCAGGGAAGCTGGAACAAAGGGTGCTGGGTGGGGAGGGGCCAGAGTCAGGCAGTGCCTGGGCTGGTGGGCAGACATGCTACAGACCATGTGGCCTTGGCGTGCCCTCCTGACCTCTTGCTTAAACCTCTGCCCTTGTGCCCCTGACTCAGGTGCCTGGAGGATAGCTGGTCTTGGTTCTGAGAAAGTCAGGAAGGTGGCTAAAAGTTCAGGCTCCGTGTCCAAGAGGGCCTGAGTTCAAATTCCACACCTGCTGTTGGTTGGTCCTATCACCCTAGGCAAACAATTGAGTCCTCCAGACCCTCAGTTTCCCCACTAGTAAAATGAGTGGAGCTCATAACAGGGCTGTTGTAAAGGTTAAATGAGTTGGTATTTATAAAGCACTGGGACTGGTGTCTGGAGCAAAACAGATCGTGCATGTCTGTGGCTCCTGAGGCTGGAGCAGTTCAGTAGAAGACGGGGGCTCATCCCACCTGAGCCCCCCACCCTAGTGGATCCCCACACCCACACAGGATCTGAGTCCAGCACAGTGCAGAAGCAAGCTCTCTCAGTGATTGGGGGGCGGGGGGAATGTGGACACCGGGTCATCCTTCCCCCTGTGGTGGGCCGGCCCTGAGGGGATGGGGGTGCTCAGCACGGTCCATTAATGGTTAATGTTGTTATTGACAGTAACAACAGTAATGTTGTTAACACAGTAACAGTAGCTGTGTGAGTTTGGGAGAGCCTCTCAGGGCAGCTGTACCAAGGGGAGCAGAAACTAGCTCTGAGAAGAGGCCTCATTCTCAGCTTGATTCCCTCCAGTGAAGGGAGGCTCACTGCCTGCTTTTTTTGTTTCATTGGACCCACAGATGGTTAGCATCCACTCTGTGTGCTAGATGCTCATAGTTTGAAATGTGCTGCTCTTCCCAGAGATTGCCCAAGCCAGCCAGTGAGTGTAGCGATGGTTTGTGAACAAGCTGCCGTGGGCCTCCAGCTGAGTGTCGGCAGGATGAGGATGGTAGAGGAGGGCACTTCCGTTCATTCATGTTTCTTTCATTCATTCCTGGATTCATTAAACATTTTGAGCTGCTGTGTGTGCTGGGCGCTGTCCTAGGTACCGAGAGCCCAGCAAAGAACAAGAGAGGCAAAGTACCTGTCCTCTTAAAGCTGCTTCCAGTGAGAGGTGAGGGAGTTTGCCAGTTGGGGAGAGGAGAGGCATTCCATTTTGTTTTTAAATGTATTTATTCATGAGAGAGACACACAGAGAGGCAGAGGCACACATACAAAGGCAGAGGGAGAAGCAGGCTCCCCGCGGGGAGCTCAATGTGGGGCTTAATCCCAGGATCCTGGGATCGTGACCTGAGCTGAAGGCAGATGCTCAACCACTGAGCCACTCAGGCATCCCAAGGAAAGGCATTCTAGGCAGAGGGAACAGCATGTGCAAAGGCCTGAGGATGTGACCGAATACGTATGGGTGTGGATGGGCAGCTGCGGCATTTCGGCAGCATTTGGTGGCTGGGGGTGGTGGTTGCCTTCCAGGAAGCACTAAAAGAAAACACTGAGTGTAAGGGCTTGCTAGTGACTGACCTCATCCCTGAGGCCACTAGGTTTTGCCCCTCCTCCACCCATCCTGCCTCCAACCCTCCCCAACAGCTCTGGGTTGCCGTTCAGAGATGTTGATGGTGCCCATCGGCCCCAGAGCTGGTCCATCCCTTCTCCAGGCTGCTGCGTGGGCCCTGTCATGGCAGTGAGGGGCAGGCCCAGATCTCAGTGGATTCAGCCTCTTCCCTGCGCCTTGTCTGCAGGGGAAGGCTCAAGAGAGGATCCTGGGTGCTGATGTGCGTGTCTTACGTTGGAAGAAGGTTGGTGTTCTGGAAGGTTGTCCTGTGAGCACAGCACTGCTGCGTGTCAGGGCCTGTATGCTTGAACTCCCTGGGGCCTGGGCCTGCCCTCAGGGAGCTTGGAGGACGGTGGAGAGACAGGTGCTCCAGTGGGTCCCCATGGTTAGGCACCACCGCCTGGGGCTGTCTGATGAGTGGGAAGGCCCCAGGGGGGCAGGGATCACACCTGTTTCCTCCACTTCTGCTGCCACCCGCCCCTAGTCCAGGTAATTAAAAAAATCCAGGATCCCTGGGTGGCTCAGGGGTTTAGCGCCGCCTTCGGCCTGGGGCGTGATCCTGGAGACCCAGGATCGAGTCCCATGTTGGGCTTTCTGCATAGAGCCTGCTTCTCTCTCTGCCTGTGTCTCTGGCCACCCCCCTCCCCGTATCTCTCATGAATAAATAAATAAAATCTTTAAAAAAAATTAAAAAAACAAAAACCCCCAAATATATTTTTTTTCAATTTTTTTTTTTTTTTTAATTAAAATACAACTGAAATGCCTGTATAACAGAACCCAGATCAGGAATATGAGAGACTGCTGGCTCCCCAAAGCTCCTCTTACTTGTCCTTCCAGTCAATAACCCTGACCCAAGGAAACCCCTTCCCTGATTTCTGATGCCATCAATAAAGGTGGTCTGGCAACTTTGTTTTTATTTATTTGCTTGTTTATTTTTAAGTAGGCTCCATGCCCAGCATGAAGTCCAGCTCCGGGCTTGAACTCACATTGCTGGGATCATGACCTGAGCCGAGATCAAGAGTCGGATATTTAACTGACTGAGCCTCCTAGGTACTCCTATATTTTTATTTTTAATTGTGCTGTAGTTGACACAGACTATTATCAGTTTCAGACATACAGCATAGTGACTCGACAAGTCTGTACATTGTTCAGTGCTCCTCACAACTGTCACCACACCAAAGTTATGACAATATCTTTCACTGCATTTCCTATGTTGTACTGTTCATCCCTGTGACTTATTTATTTTATAACTGCAGGTTTATACCTTTTAATCCCCTTCACCTATTTTGCCCATCCTCCCACCCTCTTCCCCTCTGGCATCCACCAGTCTGTTTCCCTGCATTTATGAATCTGTTTGTTAGAACTTCATTTTATGTATTTATTTATTTTTATTATTTTTAAATATTTTGTTTATTTATTTATGAGAGGCACAGAGAGAGGCACAGACGCAGGCAGAGGGAGAAGCAGGCCCCATTCAGGGAGCCTGACGTGGGACTCGATCCTAGGTCTCCAGGACCACACCTTGGGCTGCAGGCGGCGCTAAACCACTGAGCCATCCGGGCTGCCCTATTTTAATTTTTTAAAAAGATTTTATTTATTTATTTGAGAGAGAGAGAGAGCAGTTGCGTGCACACATGCATGAGTAGGGGAGGGGCAGAGGGAGAAGCAGACCCCATTCCCACCCCACTGAGCAGGGGAGCCTGAAGATGTGGCACTGGATCCCAGGACTCTGGGACCATGACCTGAGTTTGAAGGCAGACGCTTAACCGACTGAGTCCCCTAGGCGCCCCTAGAACTTCATTTTAAACAGAAGCACCCCAGCATGCTGTATGCCCCCTTACACCTGGCTTCTTTCATTCAATCAGAACCACAGAACTCACATCGTTGCATAGAGTTATAGTTGCTACTTCTTCACTGCTGTAGTTTATTCTTTGCTGAAGAAACCACAACTTAATTACTATTTCTAATTGTGATGGCTATCTGGGTTAATTCAGTGTGGGACTATTAGAAACCGCAGTCTTCTGGGGCACCGATGGCCCCCGTCTGCCTTCCTGTTGGGGGGGGCATGCCTTGGAGTGGCGTCACTGGGTCATGTTCAGGTTTAGTCTGTGAGGCCAAACCGGCTTCCAAATCGCTGACCAGTTTGCGCTGGTCCGGCAGTGCACAGGCGCTCTGGGTCTTCCTCGCCCTCAGGACACCCGGCGTGGCCGGTCTGCTTCGCTTTAAACCTTCTGGTCAATGGACGGAGTCAGCCGGGGGACCAGCAAAGGCGAGCATCTTTCCTTATGCCTGCTGGTCTTTTTTTTTTTTTAAGACTTTATTTATTTATTTATTCATAGAGACAAAGAGCGAGAGAGAGAGAGAGAGAGAGAGAGGCGCAGACACAGGCAGAGGGAGAAGCAGGCTCCATGCAGAGAGCCTGACGTGGGACTCGATCCCGGGTCTCCAGGATCACGCCCTGGGCTGCAGGCGTCGCTAAACCGCTGCGCCACCGGGGCTGCCCCTTGCTGGTCTTTTGAGTGCCCTCTTTTTGTGTGGTGCTCACTCAGTTGTTTTGCTTGTCTTTCTAACTTGATTTACTGGACTTCTTTCTATATTCTGGATATGAATCCTCCGTCGAATGTGGGAATTGCAGATACCTTCTTTCCCTTCTGTGGCGAGCTCTTGACATGCACTCTGTCCCTCAGCGGGACCATGTGATGTACAGAAGCTCTTAATCTTAATTTTGTCCAATTTATCCAGCCTTTACCTGCTTTCCAGTGCTTCCTGTGTCCTAGTTAAGGAATCTTTGCCTGTCGTGGTGTCATGAAGATCTTTTTTTGTCTTCTGCTAAAAACTGTAGTTAGATCTTTCACAGTTAGATCTGCGTCCATCTGGAATTAATTTTTGTGTATGATGTGAAGTCAACGTATTAGTTTCCTTTTGCTGCTCAGACGAGTGACCAAAAATGTGGTGGCTCCCCAAACAACCCAAATTATTATAATTCTGGAGGCTGGGAGTCTGAAATGGATCACTCCAGGCTAAAATCAGGGTGCTAGCAGGGCCGTATTCCTTCTAAAAGTTCAGAGAAGGATCTGTCTCTTGACTTTCCCACCTTCTAGAGGCCACCCACATTCTTTGGCTGATGCACCCCCCCACACACATGTTGCACTCGGTTTTTGGCACACTGCCATCTCTCTGATTCTATCTGTCCTGTCTCCCCCTTGCACTTAGAAGGATCCTTGTGATCACATTAGGTCCGCCTGGGTAATCCAGAATAATCTTTTTTTTTAAAGATTTATTTTTATTTATTTATGATAGACATAGAGAGAGAGAGAGGCAGAGACACAGGCAGAGGGAGAAGCAGGCTCCATGCTGGGATGCGGGACTCGATCCCGAGACTCCAGGATCGCACCCTGGGCCAAAGGCAGGCGCGAAACCACTGAGCCACCCAGGGATCCCTAGAATAATCCTTCTATCTGCAGGTCAGCTGACTAAAATCCTTGATTCCATTTACAACCTTAATTCCCCATTGCCAAATGTGAGCTAACGTGTTAACAGGTTCCAGGAATGGGGACATAAACACTGTTAGGATCCACTATAGCCGGATCATGATTTTTCCCTGCATGTAGTTATCCAGTTGACTCAGCATTACTTACTGTAAAAACCATCCTTTGCTCAGGGTTTTTTTTTTTTTTTTTTAATATTTTATTTATTTACTTGAGAGAGAGAGCATGAGTGGGTGGGGGGAGGGCAGAGGGAGAAGGAGAAGCAGACCACCACTGAGCAGGGAGCTCAATGTGGACCTCAATCCCAGAACCCTGGGATCATGACCTGAGCTAGAGGCAGATGCTTAACTGACGTTCAGGGGTATTTTTAGCTTCTTGTACAAATTCTGACCCTAGAGAGGAGGTCCAGCTGGCTAGGGTGGGAAGGGGAACCCAGGTGATGGGGTGCTTTCCTGTAGCTCCCTGGCCTGTATGTGTTGGATGGAGCTACAATAGTAAAAGGAGAATAGATCCTCCCAGGCCAGGACACAAGAGCCCTTTCCTTCCTGTTCTGCCCAGATCACTAAGTGACCTCAGAAGGCCCCTTCCCTCCATTGGCCTCTGACTCCATCTGGAGACCCCCTTGCCCAGCACCAGTTTCTGTCACCTGAATCTCACTGTCCTGTTCACTTGCTCTGTGGCCGTCAGCCTGGGCCTCAGTTTCCAATTCTGTGAAATGGGAATAAAGGTAGGTCAGGGGGCCACTTGAGCCAGCCAATGCCTGCCCAGCATCCTGGGCCAGTGCCAGGAGGGCCTGGCTGTCCATTCGCTGGGGCTGTGGGTGGTGACACAGCCTGGAGTTGGCTCTGGAGCCCTGGCTGTCCCCTGGTTCTGAGCATACCACATCTGTGTGTGGGGTGTGTGTGTGCACGCACACATGTGCACATGAGGCAAGGAAGTATATTGACATGGACTTTCCTTCCTCTTCCTAGACCTGACACAGCCCTGGCCCTGATTCCTTTTGCTGCTCCAAGAGACAGGCTCTGAACCACCTCCAGGCCTGAGAGAAGATGACCCTGCTCCAGTGTGTCCAGCTCAGGTGAGACAGACATGCCAGCCTTTTCCAGGGGCTCTGCTGTCACCCCAGGCCATGGGCAGGATGGGGACAATGGCAACTTTACAAATCGGGATCTCCAGCCCTGAGCATAGAGGCTGTGAGGATGGTGAGCA
Source organism: Canis lupus baileyi (assembly GCF_048164855.1). Classification (NCBI taxonomy): domain Eukaryota; kingdom Metazoa; phylum Chordata; class Mammalia; order Carnivora; family Canidae; genus Canis; species Canis lupus. The sequence goes on from NC_132845.1 coordinate 71,683,325, forward strand.
CACCAGATTGGGCCCCTCTTGTCTTCCAGACTTGAGTGTCAGAGAAGCTGGGGTCCAGTGGGGCCCCCACGTTGTCCCCTGCTCAGCCCCTGGGTGCCCTCTGTGTCCATGCTGCTGGCACGACATGCCATCTTCCTTGCTTCAGCCGGCATCTCCTTGCAGCCACATGGGCTAGTGGAGCCTGGGTTCTGGCCCCAGCCCTGCTGTGAGGCTCAGGCTGGTCCCTTCCCCATCCTGGTCCTGGGTGGCTCCTGGGCCCTTTGGTACTCCCTGGGTGACTCTGGACCCCGAGCAAGGCCCGTTGCCTCCCTGTCCTTTTTGGGGCCACTATCTCCTGCCCTTGGCTGGCAGCAATATGTGTGGCAAAGTTGTACAGCCTGGGCTGGCTCCCTGGGGCCTCGCTGATGGCATGAGTGCGAAGGGTGGACACAGGCAGATCTGCACCATCTCCTTGGACGTCCTGGGCCCAGGGGGCAGCTGGTGTGAAGCTCCAGGTTTTGGCTTTCCCCTCCAGCTGGCAGGACTCACAGGGAGGGGGCCTGTCTCAGCCCTGCTGTGCTCTGTGCTCCCACATGGGGATTTTAGCTTCACTACCAAGTGAAAGTCCCCAAGCCTTGGTCAAATGGAGGCAAGATGAGCCTCTCTTCCAAGCAGGATGGGACAAGCAGTGAGTGGCAGCGGGGAGCAGGCCTGTGGGGAGGGTGGTGGTCATACCCGCCGGCTAGATTAAGGGGTTGGGCTGGCACCAGGTTTCTAGTGCAGGGGGGAGTGTTGAGGTGCCTGGTAGGGCAGGGCCAGGGGACCCCACCCTACATTAACATAACGGGGAGCCTTGGGGTGGCAGTCAACACCTGTGGGGTCCACTCTGTTTGGGGTCTGCCCCCCCATTTTTCTGGGTAGGTGTGTACAGGGAGGAGAGGAACTCTTAGCTTTTCCCCTCCCCTGTGTCTATCTTTACATTTTTAAGAATTCAATTTAATTTAATTTAAACTCAATTAATTAACATATATTAGTTTCAGAAGTAGAGTTCTACATTTTTTTTTATTGAAAAAATGGTTGTGAATATTTCAGACACTCAAGAAAAGAAATAGACAATATGATCAACACCCCTGTATATCCTGCAGGACTTAAGAAATGAATCTTAGAGGGCACCTGGGTGGCTCAGCTGTTGAGTGTCTGCCTTTGGCTCAGGGTGTGATCCTGGGGTCCTGGGATCGAGCCCCACATCGGGCTCCCCACAGGGAGCCTGCTTCTTCCTCTGCCTGTATCTCTGACTCTCTCCTGAATAAATAAATAAAATCTTTAAAAAAAAATGTAAGTAAGAAATCGATCTTAGAACTAGGAATCGAGCCCCCAGTTACCCGGCCCCAGCTCTGTTCCCACCCCATTCCCACCCCCGTTCCCCAGCTGGTTCATGGAGCACTGTGATAGGGCTGCGCAGGGAGGTTCAGGCTCCGTGGCCACCGGCCCCTGCTGCATGGCCTTGCCAACTCTTGGCGTCACCTGGCTTTTTGACTTTGTGCCCATCTGATTGGGTGGGAAATGGGATCTCCTTGTGGCTTGCATTTGCATTTCCCTGCTGACTGAGAGACTCAGCGGCTGTCCCTGCTGTCCCGTGGCACCCTCTCCTCGAAAGCTGCCTATTCTTACCTGTCTGGTTCTTACCTGCCTATCTGGGGTGCCCTCAGATCTTCCCTCATGTCACATATGGGGATGCACCCAGCCTCTGATTCTCCCACCCTGGCCATCCCCAGTGACTCTCCTAAGGGCTCCATCCCTTGGCCTCCTATCCCCCCACTCGGTGTCCCTTGGGGACCTCATACCTGATGTCCCAAAAGGACACCTTCTCCGAGGTCCCTCCCAGCATGGAGAGGTTCCCCCTCCTGCTGGGACCCTGGGTGCTCCCTCCACACCCACACCATTTGCCATCAAATGCGGCTCAATACCTCTCCCCCCCTCTGGCCCCTCCAGCCCCTGCCTCTGTTGTGGCTCAGGCTGCATGGTCGTGTCCCTTGTCTGTCAAACATCCCCCAGGACAGTGGCCTCCCTGCCCTCATTCCCCCCAGCGCCCTCATCAGCTCCCTGGTGGTTTTGCCAACAGGCACATCTGATCTGTCACACCCTTTGCTTGACATCCTTCAAGGCCCCTTATCCACTCAGGCTGATGCCAATGTGTGACTGGGAGATCCCCACCCCTCCCTCTCTGCCTCTGGATTACCCCACACACACACATTTTATTTTATTTTTTAAGATTTTATTTATTTATTCATGAGACCCACAGAGAGAGGCAGAGACACAGGCAGAGGGAGAAGCAGGCTCCTCGCAGGGAGCCTGAGGCAGGACTCGATCCCAGGACCCCAGAATCATGCCCTGAGCCAAAAGCAGATGCTCAACCGCTGAACCACCCAGATACCCCTCCTCCCCACATTTTAACCACTAAATCCTCAACTGTTTGGTTGACCTAGCAGAACACGGTCTCTGCCTGAAGTTCCCCTCCCCGCCCCCCGCACCCCACTCCCTCCTCTCATGGGGCTGCTGTGGCCTGAGCCTCAGGGCTCGTGGGGAGTGCTCAGGGGCCACACTGAGTTCACCTCTGGGTGCCATATCACCTGGCACTCAGGTCATAGGGTTGAGGGGGTATGTGGGCCCCCTGGCTGCTGACCCCTGAGGGAGGAGGAGGACGAATAAGCCAGGAGAGCCCCTGGGGTTGGTGGAGGTGGTGGGCCTAGGTTTGAAGGCTGGGCTTGTCCCCGCAGTGGTCCTGGCCCAGTGTCTGTCCAGCCGAGGATGCGGTGTGAGCGGTGGCCGGGCCTCCACAGTGGGATTCCCACCGCCCGCCTCCCTCGCCCTCTGGGTGATGCCAGTGCCCCGGATGTGGGCTTTCCACTGCCCTAGTTGGCACCTTTCCGCCCATTCCGTCGAGGCCACACCCTGAGCCTCCTATTGGCGGAACATTCTTGGGCCTCGTCCCCGCCACGACTGCAGCAGCCACCCCCAGCGCAGCTGAAATGGAAACCCTGAAATGCAGCCCGGGTTTGTCTTTGGTAAATGGCCATTGAGGGCAGCACAAAAGGGGGCCTGTTGGTCTGAATGCTGCCGGCCCTCCTCTCCCCTCCCGTGCCCGCCTTGCCTGGCACCCCAGGCCTCCCGACATCAGAGTAGACACCGATCGGAGTGGCGGCTGCTGCGTGCTAGGCGTGGAGGGCCGCCCGTGGGCCTGTGGTCGGACTCACTCGTCCGTGCTCCCTGCCCTGTCCTGCAGGCGATGCAGCAGGCTCACACCAGCTGAAGACCCACAGCCACTTGCGGTGGGTGGGCTTTGGACCCACATTGCCTTAAGTCTCCTCCCTCCTGGTCTCCCAGGCCTGCCCCACCCCCTACAGGGTGGCCGGAGGCCAATTTATCACCCTGTCCTGGCTTTTCCCAAGAAAGCCTTTCCTTCCTCAATCCCACAAGAAGGGCTGAGTCACAAAGGGGTGATTGGCCCCGGGTTCCTCCCCCTCTTCCTGCTCACCACTTCTTCTCTCCTCCCCTCTCCCCTTCACAGGCTCTCCCAGCTTCGGAGACCCTAGGTGGGAGTGGCTGCTGGCCTCTCCTGCCTGGTCCTCCCCCCCCCGCCCCATTGGTGGTGGGACTAGCGAATGCAGCCAACTCCTCTGGTCTCCTTTGTCAGTGAGGCACCCAGGCGCTCTCCGCGGAGGCCAGGGGTCTCACAAATGTTAGTCCAGGCTGGGGGACGCCAGCCTAGGGAGGCAGGGGAGGGCCAGTCCCGGGGCTGAGTCCAGCATGGCCACTGAGCAGCCTGTGACTTTGGGTGAGTCCCTCAACTTTTCTGAGCTTTCTGTGTTCCTCCCTTGAGATGGCTTCTGGCTCATCGGGGCTTGGGAGGAATAATAAGGCCACATTCCTATAAGGAAGGAGAAGCTGCTGGGATCTTCAGGGTCTAGGAGGGAGGAGGGCAACTCTGGGAGCCTCCGGAAGCTTCCCCTGGGAGGAGTGTCCTAGAGATTTGTGGCTTTGGAGGCCTTTGTCCTCTGGGCAATGGCAGGTGTGCCCTCACACAGGGTTTCCGGAACACGGGCTCTGTGCCAGGCTCTGTGCTGGGGCTGGGTTCTCAGAGAAGCTGGGGCCCCGCCTGGGGTTGCCCGTGAGCTCCCAGGAGGCGAGATGAAGATAAATGAGAACAATGTCATCTTTCCTTGGCTCAGTGTGCAATCCTGAGGCCTCTGTGGGCCAAAGTTTCGGGGAGACTCTACAGAGGAGGAAGCATTGGGCCAGGTGTCTCATGGTGATTGGAACAGGTGAAGTGAAGCAGGTAGGAGAAAAAGCACAAGTGGGGTCTGGGGAGGTGGGAAGGTGTCAGGTGCGTAGTGAGGGAATGCAGGGTCATTAGTAGCAGTGTGGTTGAGAAGCCTCCGATGCTAGGGACACTGTTAGAGTGCCTGGTCCCTGCCTCAGAGGACATGCTGGCTAGCCGGAAGGTCGCCATGCCACCAGACTGCCTGCTGGGCTGGTCACCATAAGCTACTTAGTCCTACGTGAGTAGGACTGAGGATGTGAAGGGGGGCTTCCTAGGTCCCTTGTCAGGACAATGGATACCACAGCAAACAAAATAGACCCTAGTCCCTTTCCTTGAGCAGTAGCGAAAGCCAAAGCAGGATGGAGAGGGGGCAGACTGAGTAGGGGTTGTAATCTTAGAAGGGGACATTGGAACAGATACTTGAAGGTGATGACCAATGAACCTCGATATTTGAGGTAGAGGGAACAGCATGTGCAAAGGCCCTGAGGCTGGAGAATGCTTAGTGTAGTCCAGGAGTGGCTGGAGGCCAGCATGGCCAGTGTAAGTGGGCAAGGGCCATAGTGCTTGGAGGAAGAAGATGAGGAGAGCTTTGAAGGCTGGCACACTACTATGGAGAACCTTCAAGGATTTTATTTTTTTATATAATTTTTAGAAGTTAAGATTTAACTTATATACCATAAGATTCACCCATTTTAAATGTATAACTTGGTGACAAATTGATATTTAGTATAAATACAAATTGTGTGGTCATCACAATCCACTTTTGGAACACTTCTGCCTTCTGGAAAGTTCTCTCATGCCTATTTGTGGTCAATTCCAGCTCCCACCCCCAGGCAACCCCAGATCTGCTTTCTGTGTCTATAGTTTTGAAACTTCCTCTAAATAAGAATCATGCAATATGTAGTCTTTTGTGTCTGGCTTCTTATTGCTGCACCTTGTAGAGGGTGGTCAATATCGTTGCATATGTTATAGTCACTTATTATTGCCAAGCAATGTTCTATTATATAGATACGCTGCTTGCCATTCACCAGGTGATGGGTATTTGATTGTTTCCATTGTTTGACTATTGTGAATAAAGTTACAATGAACATTTTTTACAGACTTCTATATGAACATGTGTTTTTATTTCTCTTGGGCAGTTGGATCATATGGTAGATAAATATTTAACTTTTTTTTTTTAGATTTTATTTATTTTTTTATTTATTTTTAAAAGATTTTCTTTATTTATTCATGAGAGACACACAGAGAGAGGCAGAGGGAGAAGCAGGTTCCCTGTGGGGACTCTGATGCAGTACTTGATCTCAGGACCCTGGAGTCATGACCTGAGCAAAAGGCAGATACTCAACCACTGAGCCACCCAGGGGTCTCTAACTTATTTTGACTTTGTTGTTTTTAAGTTTATTTACTTTTTAAGTAATCTCTGCCCCCAATGTGGAGCTTGAACTCAGAACCCCCAAGGTCAAGCATCATATGTTCTCTCCCTACTGAGCCAGCCAGGCACCCTAGGTATTTAAATCTTTTATTCCTTTTCCATTAGGTTGTTTGTCTTCTGATGAGTGAGTGATCAGAGTTCCCCATGTGTTCTGAATAGAAGTCTTTTATTAGATGTATGATTTGTAACATTTTTCCCTGGTTGGGGGGGTTTCATCAGAGAAGGGCCCAAAAGGCACAGGGAAGGGATTCCTTGCATCTCATTCTGTTCCCAGCAAGAGGTCTTCCTCTGCCCCACACACATGGGGCCCTACCTCAGGATTTCCTAGGTCAGAGGGCCTCCCCTGCTAAGTCGCTGGAGCAGAAGGCCAGTTAGCCACCCAGAGGTGGGATATTCCCTGTCACCAGAGAGCAGGCTCCCTCGCCCCTGCTGGCTCAGTGAGTCATTGGGGTTTGGGTCATTCAGGCTTGGGCTCAAGCTTGTGCTGGGGGGATGCCGATGGGGCCTAACTGAACCAGAGAGAGATGTCTGCAACCCACAGGTACTTCCCTAGGGCATGTGCTTCCTGGAGGGCCAGGTTCTGGAGAGCAAGGGAGCAGCCTCATACTCCCACTGATCCAGCAACTCCCAGGCCCCAGAATTCCTGGGGTGTCAGAGTCATCCAGCAGAGGGTTAGAATGTTGGGTTTGGAAGGCTCTAGGACCAAGCTAAGGCTGACAGCCATGTTCCATACTCCTGTTGGCTCACCTGGGTATGTGGGTGTCATCACTGTGTGCCTTGGGGGAGCTTATTTGAGCTTATTTGTCTCTGCTCTCAGGACTGGCAGCCCTGCATGAGGAGCCGTCTGTCCCATGCTCAGGTCATAGTGTTGCTGGCTCAACTTGCTGACCTGAGGGGCATTCTGAGACCACTTTGCAGATTCCTGCTGTGAGCATTGTGGGTTGGCTGCTACAGTAGTCAGAACTTTTTTGGTTGCAAGTGACAGTGTCCCTCAAATATGTTTAGGCGAAAAGAGAAAATGATGCACGGGTATAAGGATTTGTTGACTGGTATAAGTGAAGAGCTCAAGTGATCAACTTCAGGCTCAGCTGCATCCAGGCCATCCAAATCCAGCAATTCAGCTCTGCTCTCTCCATGTTGGCCTCATTCCCTGGCAGACTCCTCCATGTAGTAACTGGGATGGCCCTGTAGTTCCTGGCATCCAACCCACACCCCGACAGCCCCAGAGAAAGGAAATAACCTTCCTGAAAGGTACCAGCTAGAGTCCAGGCCCTGGTGCTCTTTGGGTCATGTGATCTTTCCTTCACTAACCACGTGGACTCTGGCCAGGCCTGGGTCATGTGCCCACTCCCCATGTGTGTGGTGGGTCAGCTCATATAAATCTTACGGATCGAGAAAGGAGCAAAGGGTTGGGGTAAGGATGTGGAGTGTGGCTGGCCTGACAGAGGGGGCATCTCCTACTGCATCAGAGCCGAGCACCCAGAGAGCACCGTTCCCGAGGTCCCCAGGGGTGATACCCTTGCCCAGAAACTCTGCCCCTCCGGTGGTGCTCTGTATCCGCTTTCCCAGCTGGACTGTGTGCTCCCCAGATAGAGCACTCCGGGGCAGGATGGGGCCTGGCTGTAGCGAGCCCTTCACCAATGTCTGGTGCAGAAGAGGGTGTGTGCCCAGGACAGCAGAGGAGAGGCCAGAGCGCCACGGCGGGGGAGAGGCCAGGGGATGGCGGAGGAGAGGCCAGGGCGCGGTGGTGGGGGAGAGGCCAGGGTGCGGCGGGCCTGTCTTGTCTGCCTCTCCTGCGGTCCCCCTGCAACCGGCCTCGTCTTGCTGCCATGTGGCTCCCTGAGCTGACCACCAGGAAGACGAGGCTTTCCTGTCTCAGGAGCCACCTTTGTCAAGCACTACTGCCCTATAGGGCTGGGCGTCGTCCCCCTCGGCCTTCTCAGAAGGGCAGGGGCTGTAAGGGTGCAGGGCAGGCAGAGAACGTGGCAGATCCATCCTGGCAGGGGACCAAGGCAGGTGTTGGCCTCCATGTGTGCACGGATCCCCACCCTTGGTGTGGGGTGGCAGGTGCTGGGACGGTGAGCAGAGCTGGCAAGGTGGGACAGTGTGGCAGTTGATGAAACTAGGTGTTGCTCTGTCCCTCCTGTGTCAGGAGCCATGAGTGGTTCCCTGGTCCCACAGGGCCTGGGAGCCATTGCACAGCGACCCCCAGGCTACCCACGTGTGTCAGAATCCACACCAGCCTGTGTTGTGTGAGAGTCACGCTCGGCTGTTGGTGGCCGTGCTGAGCTGCGTGGTCCTGGTGGAGGGCTGTATCACTGCAGACCCCCAAACCCAGGAGGTGGGCAGAGAGCGTGCACCTGGCCTCAGAGTCCAGCAGCCAGGACACATGTCAGGCCACACCATTGCCACACCAGGCCCATGCTTGCTGCCACTGCTCTGTGCCTCGGTTTCCCTATTAAGGAAAGAGGGTGGGCATGGTGGCCCCTGCCCCCCTGGGCGGGGGGTGTGTGTAGGAATCCTGCCGTGTCACCATTGGGGTGCCCTGGCAAGTGGTGATATCATGATGTGATCACTCTCATCTACCCGCAGGTGAGTGACGATGGCAGAGAGGACGTGACCCACGCGGACCCCTCACACACCGAGTGGCACCACCATGCAGAAGCCCAGCGGCCTGAAGCCCCCCGGCCGTGGGGGGAAGCACTCGAGCCCCATGGGCCGGACATCCACCGGCTCGGCCTCCATGTCTGCTGCGACGGTGGCCACCGGCTCCAAGGAAGGTGCGCGGGGCTGCAGGGCCGGGGTGGGGAGTGCTTCCCCTGGAAGACCCCCCTGGTGACCAGCCTGGGCTAGCAGTACACGGAAGTCCTTCTTTCTGTCTGGCCGTCCTCCCTTTCACATTTGACTCGGCATGCTTTATGCATGTTGTTCTTTTTCACACTCCCCCGACTTGGGAGGCACGTCCTACTGTTAGCTCTGCTCGGGATGAGAAAGTGGGGATCCAGGTGGGCATGGCGCTGTGCCCCAGTCACTCAGCCAGGATTCAGACTCCAGCCTCCACTGGCCTCTCTGCCTCCACTCGTTCCCTTCTGGGGTCAGGGCTTATCCTTGGAGCCAGCCCCATTTCCCGTCAGCCTTCTTGTCTGCCACCCAGAACCATGCCCGTTAGCCTTTCGGTATCTGACCTTTCCTTCATCTTCTGCTACTGGGCAGGCGTGAGGGCCGGGTGCCCGGGCTGGGGGTGCAGCTTGGACAGCAGAGGGGCGGAGGACAGCTGTCAGCTACGTGCTTCTCTGAAGATGAAAGAAAGGTAGCCCATGGTGGAATATTTAGGAAGTTAGGTGCAGAGGTAAAATTGCCTGTAATCTCACCCCCTAGAGGCAACTGTTATTTCGGTTTATGTCCTACTTTTTTTTCTTCTTCTTACCTATTTGCAATCATGCTGCATATACAACTTAAGAATCTGGTTTTTCCTTCTAAGATGATCAAGTGGATTTTTCCACATCGTTTTTAATGGCTGTAAAATATCCTATCCATGCAACAAATATAAATCAAAGACTTGCTTTGTTGACACAGTCTTCACCACCAGAGTTCTTGTTCTGAGCAAAACCGGATGTGGGCTCGGCCCTCGGGGCTGCCGTTCTGGTGGGGAGCAGGGGGGTTGAGGGTTGTGAGATCCTAGAACTAGGACCTGACCAGGTCTGGGAGGTCAGCCCTGAGGATAGACATGTGAGCTGAGGTCCAGAGGGTGACAGTATAGTAGTTGAAGAGGGGAGGGTGTTCTGGGGAGAGGGAATAGCTTGTGCAAAGGCCCAGTGGCAGAAGAGCACATGGCAAATATGAGAGAGGGAAAGAGAGTGTGACTGGCACGTGGCCAGTGACAAGTGTGCCAGTAAGAGAGGGTGGGCCAAAGTGGGGACAGCTTGGGGCTGTCCAGGGCATTTCACTTCTGTTGTAATAACACTGGAAAACCTTTGGAAAGTCTTAAATCAAAAGGAATATGATAAAAAAGAATTGGAAGCATATTCTTAGCTCATTCTCTGCAGTTGAGGATGACTGTTTCCTATTTTTCACTTTGATAAATGACGCTGTGATGAATGTCTTTGGGCAACAAATCCTGGTTTTGATTACACTCCAGCTAGCAGGGTAAGACACTGTCGGTCTCATCTGCTTAGTACATAAGTTTGGAGAGACAAAAAAAAAAAAAAAATTGCCAGGGGCCAGATTAGGCAATCTGAGCCCTGGGTGGAGTCAAGGAAAGTTTGAACCAGCTGGCAGAGCCAGGGCCCCAGCAGAGCTAGGGTGGGAGGGTAAAGAAGCTGTGTGGCACAGCTCCTGGGCAGACCTCTGTAGCTGGGCTTGCCCAGAACAGCCCCGTAGGAGGCCCAGACTTCATTACAACGTGGCAGATCCTCTACTCATGAGAGACATTCCTGAGTAACAGGAAGAAGCCAAAGAGAGAAAACAAAGGGGAAAGGATGTTCCAGGTGGATGGAATGAGTGATGCAAAGGCCCTGCAGCAGAAAAGGACCTGGTTTGTTAGAGAGGGAAGGCAGACAAGTCTGGGTGGAAAGGAGTTGGAAAGAAGGTTGGGGAGGGTAGCAGAGGGCAGATGGTGAAGGGCAGGGATTCGGGTAGGTGTTCGGGGTGACCAGAGCTGTTGGAGGGTATTAGAGGAATGACTGGGTGCTCACATCCCTCAGCCCACTGTGTGGAGATTGGGTAATGGGGTGAGGAGAAATGTGGCCACCCAGGCCAGGAGGCCCGCACTCACTGCCAGGGCTGGGAGAGGTCAGGGGTGGCCACCAAGAGTGGGGCATCAGGGGAATGGGAATGAGCTCAGCCTTCAGGATGTGTGGAGAGGAGAAGGACCTGCTTACAGTGGAGGAAGAGCATGAGCAAAGGCACCAAGCTGAGCCTGGTCCAGTGGGGTGGTGGGGGCGGGGGCCTGTAGCCACTCTCTGGGAGAAGGTCAGCAGCCTGACCTGATCCTCTTGTCTCCTGGAGACAGCTCCATGGCACCTTCTGGGTTTTTCCTTCATTGTTCTCTCCCTGACCAAGAGGGGCCTGAATTCTGGCTCTGATCCAGCCCTTCATACCCCTTCTAATGGCCCCTGCTGTGTGACCCTCTAAGAGTGACTTATGGGATCACATCATTTCTCCGATTGGATCAAGAGTTAATGAGTGTGAAATGCCTGTAGGTATAAAACTCATTAAAGACTCGTTTTTTTTTCCTTTCCCCATCCATCCATAGTCCCGTCACAGAAAAATTTGGAAGTGTGATAGGAGAAGCATCCATCAGCCTCCTTCTTAAGCTAATAATCAGAGCCACTACTGTGATAGAGTTCCTTCTAGTCTTTTTGCCTATTTTTTTTTTAAGATTTTATTTATTTATTCATGAGAGACACAGAGAGAGGCAGAGACACAGAGAGAGGGAGAAGCAGGCTCCATGCAGGGAGCCCGATGCGGGACTTGATCCCAGGACCCCAGGGTCACCACCTGAGTCAAAGGCAGATGCTCAACCATTGAGCCACCCAGGCGCCCCTAATCTTTTCACCTATCGGATGTATTGTTTTAAGCAGTTAGATCGTGGGCCGTGCCCAGGTCTCCACCTCACTGTTCCACGTCTTCCTGCCTTTGGGGGGATGTGCCCCGGGTGCTACTATACTCTTTGCTGTCATCTTGAATGGGCTACACTGTGTGGCCTGCTGCTTGCTTCCTAGTTACCCTGCCCGGGGCAGAGCCTCTGAGGGTGGGGGCTGGTGGTCTAACTGCCCCCAACTCCCCTCTGCATCCCCTGCAGGGACTGTTCCAGAGAGAGGAGGTGCTGCTCAGTGAAGGCCTGATTGATTACAGAGCCACACCCCTGTGCCCACCGCTGGGCATACAGGCGGCCTCAACTGCAGCTGGGCTTGGTGTCATCATCCCCCTCTGGCACTGCTGCTGCTGCTGCAGCTCCCCAGACCCCAGCAAGACTCCCAGGTGGTGGGGACAGAGCAGAGAGCCTGGAGCAATGGGCCTGGTGAGAGGGGAAGGCAGATTTCTTTCTTTCTTTCTTTCTTTCTTTCTTTCTTTCTTTCTTTCTTTCTTTCTCTCTCTCTCTCTCTCTCTCTCTCTCTCTCTCTCTCTTTCTTTCTTTCTTTCTTTCACTTTAAATAAATATATTTATTTATTCATGAGAGACCTAGAGAGAGGCAGAGACACAGGCAGAGGGAGAAGCAGGCTCTCCTGTGGGGAGCCCGATGTGGAAGTCGATCCCAGGGCCCCGGGATCATGCCCTGAACTAAAGGCAGACACCCAACTGCTGAGCCACCCAGGCGTCCCGGAAGGTAGTTTTCTGAGGCCCGCAGCTGCTCTTGTCTCTGCTCTGGCTCTCGGGCTCTCGGCTCTCGGAGCAAGAGCCTCTGGAGAGGAGGAGGGGCAGGTGGAAGCCCCAGAGGACAGGGTGGCCCCTCCCCCACCCCCTGGCACTGGCCATCTGTGAGGGGCCCCGGGGCCCCAGGGGTGGGTCTGGTGGAGGCTGGAGTCTGGGGGTGATGGGAGGGGGCCAGCAATAAGCTGGACTCTGCTCTGGGAATCAGGGCAGTGGCTATCACCCAAAGTATGAGCTCAGCCTCTGGGCAGAGGGTCTGGCCGAGGGCCGGGACTGGACCTGGACTGATGCCCCTGCCCCCTCAGCCTGTCCTGTCAGTCCCCAGAGCTATAACATACAGGAAGTGGCAGGAACCAGGGGCTGTTGGGGGGGACCGTCACACTAGGAGGTGGCCCCAAGGTGGTCAGAGCAGCAGGTATGCTGGAGGGTGGTCTGGGAACCCCAGTGAGGGCAGGGGCAGCCCAGCCAGGCAGGATAGAGCACCCCTGGGGGCTGCTTCAGATCAGGCTGCCAGGGAGGTCTTGCTGAGGGGGTGACACTGGTATAAAGATCTGAGGGAAAAGTAGGAACCAGCCCAGCCAAGTGGGAAGAGCAAGCAGGCAGACAGAATAGTGGCTGCAAAGGCTCTGAGTCTTGAGATGTCTGGGAGCCGGAGAGCAGCTCAAGTGGGCAAGGGGAAGTTTTGGGAATGGGCCAGGGCAGGCGCCAGGAGCCCCATCGGGGAGCTGGGAGCTGACACCAGGGCCGTCTGGGGCTTTGGAATCCATCCCGAGGGTCCGGGCTTCCAGGCTGGTGGCCAGGGCTTCTGCTGGGGTACAGCCCTCCTTTTGAGTCTGGAGCACCCTGCAGGGGTGGGGCACGGTCCGCCACTGCCTTGCAGTGGTGGGCAAGAGGGGACGACAGCAGGCTGTGACCAGAAGCCCACAGCCCTTCCCTGGAGTCTGCTTCTGGGCCTCAGGTGGAGGCAGGCCAGGCCAGGTTGTGGGTGTCCCTCCTGTCCCCAACCAGAACGGCTGCAGTGACATGGGGAGGACCCAGGGCTGCTGGACCAAGGGACAGACCGCAAGCAGCTCCTCGAGGAGCCTCTCCCGTCCCCGGAGCTGTGGTCAGGCCCCAGAGGTGTCCCATTCAGGAAGGGTGGTGCTTGACAACTCTACTTCACCATGACATCTTACCATGCCGCTTCTCACTCATAGCCCAGGGCGAGAACTATTGAAAGAATAGAGATGACAAAACTGAGGCTCGAGCTGTCATCTGAGTTGCCCAGAACAATAGGGCCAGAGAGTGGTGGGGCTGCTGTGGAGACTCAGACTGGGCCAGGTCTTTTTTTTTTTTTTTTTTTTTTTTGGGCCAGGTCTAACGCTGGCTCAGGCAGCTGGCACCTGCTGCCCTGTTGCGGGAGAGAGGGGTGGTGGCTGGCCCCCCAGTTTAGTCCCAGCACCACACTCTCGCCTCCTTTCGTGGGCTCCCATCCTGGGCAGGTGGCAAGCAGGAAGAGTGATTGGTTCTCATTAGGTCAGTCATAAATGTGCCCCAAATTGCCTATGGGCCTTTCTTCATGCTGGGGACCCAGGATATGGGAGGTCAAGGGTGAGTGTGCATGGGTGTTCCCCCCTCAAGCATGGAGCAGACCCCATGGGACATGATCCACCTCTTATTTTTAAGATTTTATTTTTTTATTCATGAGAGACACAGAGAGGCAGAGGGAGGAGCAGAAGTCCCTGCCTGATGTGGGACTTGATTCCAGGACTCCGGGATCATGACCTGAGCCAAAGGCAGACAAACTCAACCATTGAGCCACCCGGACGTCCCCAGGGTCCACCTTCTATATTGTGATCCCCCCAAGGGGTCCACACAGGGCTGATCCCAGAGCTTTTCAGTTCTGGCTTCCGGAGCTGGGGCTCAGATGCCCTCATACCTTGTGGGTGCTCCAGAGATGGGCACCAGCCTCCTGTGCCCCCAGGTGGGACCCTCAGACCTTGGAGTTGGCCTGTAGTCTTGGACACTGGCTCTACCCTGGTGCACCCTGGAGGATTATGTCTTTCACCTTGGTTCTCTGCTCCTTGGGAGGGCAGACGACATCATCCCCATCTTAAGTGACTTGTCCCAGCTGCTGTGCAAACGTGGGCAGAACCAACACAGACTTCCAGCCTTTGCTCCCGCAAAGCCTGCACAAGCCCTGGGCTGCCTCCCACTCCCTTCAAGGTCAACTTCTCTGGCCCTCCTCCCCTAACCACATCCTAAACTTTTTAATGGCATCAGGATGAGGAAAGCCACACTGAGCATTTCTGCGGCTGGGCTGCAGAGCAGGTGGGGGGCAGGGCAGCCTCCTAACGTTCCTGACGTTGCCCATTATCGATCTGGGGGGCAGGGGCCCATCTGCCAGCGCCTGCCTGCTGTGGTGTGGCCGTAGCAGGGCTTCTCCATGGGGAGCTGGCTCTGCTCTTTCCAGGGTAAGCATCCCACGTCTTTCTTCCCCTCTGTCCCCGCCTGAGTCTGCTGGGTGGGGACTCTGTCCTCTTGGTTTGGGAGTAGGGGGAATGAAAGGGGACTTCTGGGTTCCATTTGGTTCAAGGATGCTGAGCTACCCTTGGGATGGGGCCCATCTCAGAGTGGATTGATAAAGGGTTCCTTCTTCAGGGGTGGCTGGCCAGAGGCCGCGTGGCAGGGGGATGCCGGGCCTGTTGTGGCTGCGAGGGGTGGGCCCTGCCTTGGTCATGGTGGGCCGAGGGGGCGGAATCAGCCCTCGCTATGCTATCAGAAGGACTGCTGGAGAGTGGGCCAGGCTGGGGGACGCACTGTGGGAAATCTGGCTCCCTTGAGAAATGCTACGGAGACCCTCTCCTTTTCTTCATGACCTCTGCCCTGAGCACCTGCTGGGGCCTGGAGAGGACTTAGAGCAGCAGGGCTGCTTTGGGGTTTGTGGCACATTTACTGTTGTTGCTTTGGGGTCAGGATTGTGGCCAATCTGCATTTTAGCTTTTGTCATGGGCTCCGAGGATGGAAAGGAGGGGGTGTTGGTGTGGGTCCCGCCTCCCAGGCCTGCATTCTGAGATACATCCATCCAACGGAGGTGGTTGGGAAAATGGGGTTCTGCAGAGTGGCTGTGCCAGGGAGGGGTGTTGGATCTGGTCTGATAGACAGGCAGGGTTTCCCTAGAAGACACAGAGAGGGAAAGGCCAGGGTGACCATTCTGTCTGGGACAGCCCTGGATTATGTCTGTGGTCTTGGTGTGACGCTATATTAGTAGCACATCCATTCTCTTCAGGGTGTCTGGTTGGGGATGACAAATCATGTGGTCACCTTCTTTATAGCCCCGTGGTGCTCATTAGCACGTTAAAGGCTCAGACAAGTCCTGCAGCAAAGTAACCATAACCATGTTTAAGCTACTATTTCTCAGACTTGTTTGAATTTGGAGATTACTTATTTTTGTAATATCTATTAATCCCACGTGGAACTGTGTTCTATGGAACATTTAAAATACTGCTTGCAAAAAAACAAAACAAAACAAAAAAATAAATAAATAAAATACTGCTTGCTTCCTTGAGGGACTGGGTCTTAGCATAGGCACACTTTTTTCCCTCTGGCCTTCAGGGACAAGGGCAGACTTTATTACTACTCCTCAGTTCATAGCATATTGTCACTGTGAGTCCCTGCAAGGCCCATCTTGTGTTTTTGTAAAATTGATACCTTTTTATCGTGTTCCCACATCCAGGCTTCTGTGTCCATGTTGGGACACTCTTGAGCCCTGCTTTCTGACCAAGTATCACATTAGAAACACCTTTCTGTATAACCTGGAAGAATTATTTTAAAAGTTGCTTAGGGGCCAACTGGGTGGCTCAGTTGGTAGAACACGAGACTGTTGATCTTGGAGTTGTGAGTTCAAACCCCATGTGGGGTATAGAGATTAGTTAAAAAAAATAAAATCTTAAAAAAAAAAGTTGCTTAAGAATCTGAAAGACTTGACCATAATTTGTATAATACTCCCCTATTTTGGGGACACTTAGATTCAGGGTTTTGCTTTTTTTTTTTTAAGATTTAAAAAATTTTAAGTAAATTTTAAACCCAGTGTGGGGCTTAAACTAACAACCTCAAGATCAAGAGTCACATGCTTCACTGACTGAGCCAGCCAGGCACCCCTGGAGTTTTTTTTGTTGTTTGTTTTATGAATGATAAGACATGGAGTCAGGTTTTTTTCTTTCTGAATTATTTCTTTGGGAAATGGACCAAAGATTACATTCCCTATTTAATGTTTTCTAATTAAAAATATATTTCTTTTTTTAAAGGTTTTATTTATTTATTTGAGAGAGAGCCAGCACAAGCAGTGGGAGGGGCAGAGGGAGAAGCAGACTCCCCACTGAGCAGGGAGCTGGATAATGTGATGATGTGGGGCCAGATCCCAGGACCCTGGGATCATGACTTGAGCAGAAGGCAGACGCCTAACCCAGTGAGCCACCCAGATGTCCCTGTTGTATTTCATTTTTATGATATTTTTAACCAAAGTAATACAGGCTTGTTCTAAAAGTCCTAGGTTAACCTAGAAAGTGTTTGCTGTCTAGCATTGAAATGACCTGGGTGGGGAGTGATGACGTGAGTGGGTTTGTGTTTAGGGGGGGGTCCCCAGTGTCTCTGGGGGCAGGTGAAGCAGGACAAGGGGTGCTGGAGGTTGAGAGAGACCCTTCTGGAGGCTGCTGTGTCAGATGGTGTGAAGTCTCACGGGCCTGATCTCTAGAGGGGCCTCTGAGACTCTAGAGGGAGGTGGAGTTGTTTCTTCTGTGGAATTACTAGATATGATGAATTACTGGATTAGGGGCTATGGTGAGGGGGAAGGGGCAATGAGGACTTGTGCTCTGAATAAATGGGCGTTGGGGGATACACTCTCTGTACAATTGGGGTGTACAGAGGAGGAGCTCCTGCAAGGGGTCACTGTGATCTAGAATGTCAAGTGTGAAGTCCTAGGGGACTTCCAGGCAGGGGCAGCTGTTAGAAGGGCACGTCTGGTAGCCAGGGAAGGGATCTGGACTGGAGAGAGCAGTTGGGGCTCAACTTCTAAGTCTTCTCTTTTACAAGGAGAATGATTAGCAGGGACAAGGCAGCATGTAAGCAGTAGCTCAAGGTGCAGGAGTGGGTTAGGTTGTAGGGGGAGCGCTCCCAGGGCTCCCCAGGTCCCGACCACAGAAGGGGGACATTCCTCCTGCCTCTCGCCCCTCCTGCTCCCTGCTTTGGAGACAGAGCAGAGACTTGGTGCATCTCGGTCTTCTATCCTGTCCATCATTCAGGGAGTCTATAGAGAGAACTAGGATTTTATCGTATCTGTGTTTTTGAGGTTATTGCTCTATGGTGGAAACACTATATAATCTCTTTTCAACTCTGTGTTCAGCGACACCATGCTGGTAGCTTGAAATTGACCACGGAAATTGGCAAACGCTACAAATTGGGGTTATTACTTTTCTCCTGGAGACCTCATTGGTAAGCCTTTCCCAGCACCCCACCGGCTGGAACACAGGTGGACGGAGGACCACCAGGGGGGCAGGCATGGGCAGAGGAGGCAGAGAGGAGTCCAGAAGAGCAGAGAACCAAGTAATGTAAATACAGCCCCACTTGGTATTTTGTTCTGCTTTGTTTTGTTTTTTTAAAGATTTTATTTATTTAATCATGAGAGATACACAGAGAGAGAGGCAGAGGCATAGGCAGAGAGAGAAGCAGGCTCCATGCAGGGAGCCCGACGTGGGACTCGATCCCGGGTCTCCGGGGTCACGCCCTGGGCCGAAGGTGGCGCTAAACCGTTGAGCCACCTGGGCTGCCCTCTTTTGTTTTTTAATAAAATTTATTTATTTATTTGAGAGAAAGAGAATATCCAAGCAGACTCCCACTGAGCGCAGAGCCCGGCCTAGGGCTCAATCTCATGAGTCATGAGGTCACGACCTGAGCCGAATCCAAGAGTCCAGTGCTTAACTGGCTGCGCCCCCCAGGTGCCCTGAAATACGGCCCCACTTTGTGTGTGTTTTTTAAGGTGCGCAGTATATGTATGCACGTATGTGCACAGGATAAAGTCCGGAGAAACGTGTTCCAAGATAATAACTGTAATTGTGTTTGTATGGTGGAGCTATAGATGCTTTCCTTTTTTCAAAAAAAGTCAGTGACTGTATTTTTTTCTGCAGTGGACATGAATGATCTTATGTAGCATGAACATTTAAATAGAAGGAGAAAAGCTAGTTTGTGGGAAGGACAGTGGGTGACCGCAGGTGGGGTGTCAGTGGGGGAATCTGTTATTTTGTGGGCTGGGGGTGGTGTTTGTGGCTCGCAGGGAGAGCCACTGAGGGGGGAGAGGCGAGAGATAGTGGGGAGACCAAAGGGGGATAGAGGTTGGCTTCTAAAAGGAGGAGAGCGTTCATAGCTTTCCTGTAGAAACGAAGGGCAAATGGTGGGCTCAGGGAGGTGCAGAGGTGGGAGGGAGACCCTGTGAACCAAGAGCTGCGTGGAGTGAGCCTCTGTCCTTAGTGGAAGGAATGGGACGGGAAGAACCATGGCGGCCCCTCCTTCTGGGAACGGGACCAGCTCTGAGCAGGGAGCTTGCATTGAGGGGCTGCTGGCCTGGCCACTAGAGTGTAAGCAGAGCCCCTTGAGCTCCTGTTTAAGTACCGGAGGCAAGCATACAGGTGGAACACAGGTAGATCTCTGGAAGGATGAAGCGGGTAGAGGGCGATGCAGGTGGACTGGCTTTTAGGAGAAGCAGTCAGGGAGGGCTTCTCTGAGGAGGTGAGGAGTAAGCTGTGTGACTGTCAGGGCAGAGGTTCTGGAAGGCGCTCCTGCCCCCATTCACAGTGAGCCTTCTCTCTCCAGCCCCAGGCCCCCATGAATCTAGCTTGTTATCTGCACCCCATTTGTCAGTGCCTGTAGTCCCTAGCGTCTGACCCTGGGTGCTCTGGGAATGGGGTCCCGGGCAGCTGAGATTCGGCAGGTGTGGGCAAGTCTCTCCCCACTTCCCCAGGCAGGGTGGGACCCAAGCTGCGGCAGGAGCGGGGGGAATGTGTTCTGGCCTGGGCATCCCTTCCACTGCAGCAGGCCACCAGCTGCTGCTACCCCCCCCCCCTCCCCACACACACACACCAGGCCCCTCAGCCTTTTTCCTCAAAGTCCTGCTTTGAACTTGAAACCAGCAGTAAATTCCCGTGTGCCTGGGGTCTGGGAAAAGGACCAAGTGTTACACAGAGGGTTAAGTTTCTTGCTACCCTTTGCTTTCTTGGGGGCTTGCTGGGTGTGGGGGCCAGGCTGCTCCATGCTGGGGGGCTCGGAGGGAGGGAGGCCCAGGCCCTACCCTCAGGGAGCTTCAGGAACCTGCCTCAGAGACCCAGGGGGTGTGCCGGGGGAGCCAGCCAGGTCTGATAGCTCTGGGACAACAGGTGGGACAGGAGACTGTGAGGTCCTGGCTGTCTCTGCTCAGCCCTTGGTTGCCCTGTGTGGAAATGGGCCCAGATAGGGAAAAGGGCTTGGCCAGGCCTCGCCCATGGGTTGCCGATGGCTCCCTGGAGGGAAGGGGGCTCTCTCCAGGTTTTCCTTACCTTCCCAAGCCCAGGCCTCTGGAGGCTTTCCAGTGCGAGTCAGGGATTGGACGGGGGTTTGTCCCCACCAGGCTGGGGCAGCCCAGGGCGCCAGAGAGGAAAAATGATGTGAAACCCCCAAGTATGATCGTCGCGACAGGCCTGGGACCTGGATTTTAGCAGCTGCTGGAACAGCTGGTCTCTGGCCTGTGACCCTGGAAGGGGCAAGGGTGGGGAAGAAAGATTACCTGAGGGCCTGCCTGGTTCGGGACAGCTGGGGAGGGCGACAGCTGGGCGGGCAGCTTCTCGCCAAGAATAGCCACACTTGGTCCCCCTCGACCTGGGACCCTCCTCTGTGCTCTAAGCATCAAGGCCAGGTAGGCACAGCTGCCCAGATCAGTTAGCGTGCATCATAGAGCCCCAGGGCACGGGGAAGCATTCTAGAAACGGATAAGGGAAGGGTGCGTGCCATACACACGAGCACATGGGGGCCTGGCAAGGGGGAGGGCTTTGAGCCAGACCAGCTGGGCTTGACTCCTGCCTGGGCAGCTCTGGACAAGAGTCATGACCTCTACTTCCTAATCTGCACGATAAGAATATAACGTAGAGAAAGTATCCAGTCTGTCGAGGGGCGTGCCATCGGCACTTCATAGGTGGTAGCGGCTATCTTAATAACCATGGCGTTGGCTCCGTGTTGACGGACCCCATGGCTCCTTGGGCAGTGTCACGAGGAGGGGAGGGCTGGGCCATATTCCAGTGTGTGGCTTCCTCCACCTACAGCTGCTTTTCAGAGCAGCTTTTCCTCAGGAAGTTGCTCACTGGATCTGTAGGGGGTTGGGAGGGTGGACAGACTTCCCAGATCCCTGCAGAGTTCCTTATAATACGGGGTTGCCCTAGATCAGGACTGGGGGCCCCCAGGAGCTCAGCTCCGGGCACAGGGAACCAGCAGGACAAGGTCCAAGCTAATGATACTCTGCATGTTTTATGCCAGCTGCAGAGAGCTCAGCACCTGCCTCATTTTACTCAGGGGAGAGCCACTCGCTCAAGGTCACCAAAACCTGTCTGGAAGCCCTTCTTCTGCCTCCTGGGGCCCTTTGTGGGTTTTTATTTTTATTTTTTTAATTCTTTAGTCTTCATATAAGTTATTCTCGTCAAAACTTGTATGGGCCAGGCACTGAGAACAGCCTCCCTGGGGTTCCAGGGCCTGCTTCTCAGCCACTGTGGCATCGGCCTGGTGGGGCCTGGGTGGTGGAAGAGAGCCTTGGGTCCCCCACCCCCACACAGGGGTTTTCTCTAAACAAAGTAGAAGGGAACATCCCTACATGGGATGGAGTAAAAGACAAGTTGGGGTTAGGCCAGATTCTAGAAAATGCACCCATTTTCAAGCAAGTCCAAGGGATTTGGGGTGATTATAGTTTGAGGCTTGGCACGGTAGGTGCTTTAGTGCACATTTTTTGGTTTGATGTGTATCTGGGCCCTACATCAAGAGCCAGAAGCCTGTGGCCAGTAGGCTCTGCTGCCTGTTGCCTGGGAGCCTAGATAAAGTACCTGATCTCTCCAAGTCTGTTTCTTCATCTGTAAATCAGAGATAACAAAAATCACCTCGCAGGATTAACCACGAGGGTCAGATGAGCTGCTGTATGTCCGCCTCTTAGCACAGAGCATCAGTGAATGGGAGTGATTACTATGGTTGTCAGTGAAGTTCAGCAGTGAAGCCCGTTGATCTCATAAGCACCTAGGTCACAGTTCAGATATCCCCTTGGTCAGGACCCCCCATCTGGCTGCCAAGGCCCTGGGTGCCACGTGCTCCCCGTTACCCCTGCCAGTGACCCTCAGAGAGAACCTGTGGGGCTGGTCTTGTATGTCCGGCTTGACCTTGGACTTGTGTGGCTCCCCCCAGCCCCCAGAAGCTCTGGCTTCCAATCTTAATACAGCATCCCGGCAGGCCTAGTGCCCAGGGCTTCTTGGCCTTGGCTGAGAGGAAGAGTGTGGTGGGAGCCACTGCCCTGCGGCCCCTCCACTGGCTGCCTCGGAAAGGACTAAAAACATAGGCAGCTCTGTTGGGGGTGTGGCAGCATGTGCTTGCCTCCTGTTCCCATCTCTGTTTCACAAAAGCATCAGTCTCTGGAGCAGAGAAGGAGTCCTCCTCTGTTTGATGCTATGTCTGGTGGAAAGTAGAAGGCAGCCTCCCAACCTTGCGGTGCAAACAGGCCGGCTTCCTGAGCCCCATTGCACAGGAGGCCCTCCGTGAGGCCCAAGGGCCAGATACACACAAAGCACGTGGGGTGGGGCCCTGCTTTGTCTTTCACGAGTGACCTTGAGCTAGTTGCTTGCCTTCCCTCCCATCTTTTCAGCGGGCTGTAGAACATCACGGCCCAGGCTGGGGAGACAGGCCTCTCCCTGGGTTTCAGTCCCATTTCTGCTATGTGGCCTCTCTGAGCCTCAGGGTCCTTTCTCCTCTAAAGAGGGGCTAGGCCAGGGCACCCCTGAGTCCAGAGAGCCAGAGTTCAGCCCCAGGAATGTGGGCTTGAAGGGCTTGCCTCCCACGCACTCCCCCCTTACTTTCCCTGCTCTTTGCAGCCCTGACCCTTTGGGCTGCAGCTCAGGTAGGGGAGGTGAGACTCGGGAGTGGAGCAAGACAGTATTCTGGCCCCTTCCTGCCCCGAGGTGTCTGGTTGTCACCAGCTGTCAAAGAACAGTCTGAGATTGTTTGGTGGGGCCCCCAGCTGACTGGGGCAGAGGCGGAGGGATACAGAGAGCACCCTCAGGCTCTGAGTCCAGCCGGAGGCCATAGGGGGGCCTCAGTTTAACAGCCAGGGGCTGGCACCCACTGGGATGGGCAGGTGGCTGCAAGTAACCCTCGAGAATGGGTTCATTCGTGGGTGCCCCTGAGTGGTGAAAGGTGTTACTTCCCAAGGAAGCACTCTGCTGAGCTTTGAATCCCGGGAACCCGCTGCCAGGGTTAGGAGATAGGGTGAGACCTCGGGCTGCCCAAGGCCCTGTGGCCAGCCACACCTGCCTCAGTTTCCCCACCAGTTAGGAGGTGCTCGGGCCCTGACCGCTGCCTCTCTCCCGCCCCACAGGCTCCCCCCTGCACAAGCAGGCCTCGGGCCCTGTGGCCCCCGCCGCTGCTGCCGCCGCCACCACCACTGAGAAGCCAGGCCCCAAGGCGGGCGAGGTGGGCGATGACTTCCTGGGGGACTTCGCGGTGGGCGAGCGGGTGTGGGTGAACGGCGTGAAGCCGGGCGTGGTGCAGTACCTGGGCGAGACGCAGTTCGCGCCGGGCCAGTGGGCCGGTGTGGTGCTGGACGAGCCGGTGGGCAAGAACGACGGCGCCGTGGGTGGTGTGCGCTACTTCGAGTGCCCGGCCCTGCAGGGCATCTTCACGCGGCCCTCCAAGCTCACGCGGCAGCCCACGGCCGAGGGCTCGGGCAGCGATGCGCACTCGGTGGAGTCGCTCACCGCCCAGAACCTGTCACTGCACTCGGGCACGGCCACACCGCCGCTCAGCAGCAGGGTCATCCCGCTGCGGGAGAGCGTCCTCAACAGCTCGGTCAAGACGGGCAACGAGTCGGGCTCCAACCTCTCGGACAGCGGCTCCGTGAAGCGTGGCGACAAGGACCTGCGCCTGGGAGACCGTGTGCTGGTGAGTCTCTTCCCCCCAGCCCTGCACACGGGACCTCTGGGGTGGGGGTGGGGGGAGAGGGATATTTGGAGGGGGTTGTGGCAGGATCCAGGTTGGGGCGCCCAGTCCTCATCAGAATCACAGAGTGACCAGGGACACAGGTAAAGTGAGTTCTGGAGACTGTTGCTACATGATCCTGGGCAAGTGTCTTAGCCTTTCTGGGCCTCAGCTTTCCACTTATAAAATGGGTTGAAATGCCTCCAGCTGGTACCAGATACTTAGGGAAGTGCGCCTTGGGTATTAGCTCTGCTAATCATCCACTGATCCAGCCTACCAGCGTCCATGAGCCAGGTCTGTATTGGAAAAAGCTGAGGACTGCAGTGCTCAAGAGCTCGGGCCCAGGGTCAGGTGGTTGAGACGCCTAATCAGCTGTGACACGATGATCACTATTGCCGTGGGGCCTGGGGTGGAGGGGTTTTGTTCTGTTTGCAGAGGGAATTATGAGAGGCTGGTGCAGTAGCATGAGCAGATCCATGCTGTTAGCACATCTTGCTTGCTACTTCGAAGGGACAGGATGGGAGGGGTCAGGAGTGGAACAGGGGAGTGTCCCTGGGGGCTGCTATGGGACTGGGAGGCTGGACTCTCAGTGTCCTGTCCTTGTGTTAGGGCTCTTGTCTGCTGTTCCTACCATGGCTCCCAGAGAAGCCATCCCTGCCTGGCCAGCGGGACCCAGGCACGCTGCCTTACAGCCTCATTGAGCTGTCTCTGGGGATGCCCAGGGCCCCTTTCCCCATGACCACAACGGGGAAATTGGGTACAGGTTTGTGCCCTTTCTGCTACTGCCCAGCTGTGTGATGTTGGGCAGGTCACTTAACTGACCTTCATCCCCATTCATTCATTCATTCATTCATTCATCATCTGTCCATTCAGCAAAATGAGCAGAGAGTATCATGCTGCTATAGTTGAGAGCATTAAGAAGGTTGGTGGAAGGCTGAAGTCTTCACAGTTATTAAGGGCTCTGTCCTGGCAGGGCCTGGTTAGTGTCATGTGAGTGCCCTCAGTGTGGTCTGCAACCTCTTTGGGGTAAGAAATGGAGGCTCAGGGTGTTGGCCAGCTCTGGTTGGTCCCCATGCTGGGGGAGCAGGGAGGTTGAACCCCAGTTTGATCCTGTCTGGAATTCCCCCTTGCATCTGCTCCCCCTTCAGGGAGTGGAAATGGGGTGTGCAGGGCAGGGGACATACAAACCTGCGTGGTGTGGGCATTGCTCTAGACGTGTCCACCAGGTCCTAGCCTACCAACAGGGCCAGCAGCAGCCAGCACAGATGGGCCCTGTGGGCTTTCCACTGCTTTCTTGGGGGCATACCTCACCCTGTGCCTTGGGCCCAGCACTTTTTGTACCAAGTCTTTTTTTTGCGTCCTGCCCACTACCTTAGAAGGTGGGAGTCATCCTTCCATTTTACAGATGAGAAAACTTGAGCTCAGCCCTGGATCACGCAGCCTGCTCAGGATCATAGAGCCATGAGGTGATAGACCATTCATTCCTCTATTTACACTCATCACCTGTGACTGCCCTAGAAACTGCCTTGGATTCTGGGGGGGAGAAGAATTTGGACACGGGATTTGTTTCTGCTGAGGGGATGGAGCCCCTTGTGCCCCCATCCCACCCTCATCTGCAGCTTTGCCAGGGTTAGTCCTGTAGCCCGGTGCACTGCTCACTGCCAGGATCCAGCTGGCTTGACTGACCCCAGAACTTGCTGCTTCTCCTCTGTGCCTGCTGTAAACACCTGCCACGTCACCTTCCTGTCCCTACCCCAACCTTTAAAAAAAATTATATGTTGGATGCAGGTGACTATGGAGGCCAGAACTTATTTGAGGACAGGGACTCTAGGAAAATGCCCCCAAAATACTGCTTTGCAGATTTTCTAAATCGTGTAATCCTATAAATGCATTATCAGGGCCCTTCCCAGGGACGTGGAAGCAGCCGGTGTAGAGCTCTGTCAGCTTCACCAGCTATACAAAACCTGCTTCTGAGCTGGGTCCAAGGCATGAGCAGTATTTGTGTCCATTACATTATGCTGCTCTTCAGAGATACCTGTGGTTCCTGGTTTCACTGGGGCTTCTCCGCTACCCTCTGGGGTCCATGCATGTAATGGCTAAATACTCATGGCTGGGTTATTGATGCTCTCTGTGTCTCAGCTTCCTCACCCGTAAGATGGGATAATAGTTCACCTACCCTGTGTGCAGTGTTTAGAAGGGGTGTGGCTCCGAGTGAGCTCCCGGAAGTGTTAGCTATTGTCTGCATTAAAGTCCATGAAGGAGGGGATCCCTGGGTGGCGCAGCGGTTTGGCGCCTGCCTTTGGCCCGGGGCACGATCCTGGAGACCCGGGATCGAATCCCACGTCGGGCTCCCGGTGCATGGAGCCTGCTTCTCCCTCTGCCTGTGTCTCTGCCTCTCTGTCTCTCTCTGTGTGACTATCATGAATAAATAAATAAAAAATCTAAAAAAAAAAAAAAAAAAAAAAAAAAAAAAAAAAAAAAAAAGTCCATGAAGGGCAGTCCACACGGCCACGGGGGTCCCAGGTGCAGTGAGGTACTCAGGGCTCAGAGAGCCTCCCTGAGGTCGCACAGCGGCTCGTGATGACCTGATGGCCTTGGCTGTCATTGGTCAAGCACTTGCTGGGGCCCACAGGCCGGTTGCCCTGCCTCTGTCCTTTCCTGCCTCTCCCCTGCCCTAGGACACACAGGAAACCTTTCCGACCAGAGCCTGGACATCCTCCAGCCATGAGCCATGCTTTTCTGACCTCCGCCTCTGCACCCACCACCCTCAGCTCTCCGTCTGGGGCCCCAGCTGCCGGCTCCTACCCACCCCTGCGCAGGACCTCTTTCCCCGCCATGGCTCCTCTTTCCCTGCACATCTCCACTCACTTGCTCCAGCTTCACCCACCTTAAAAACCAAATGATCGCTGACCCTGTGTTTTCCTTCAACTATGCCCACTTCTCTGTCCTCCGTCTCGCCAAACCCCTTGAAAGGCCTGCCTGTGCACCGGGTCTCTACTCCCGCTCTCCCGCACCCTCGGCTCTGGGGACACCGTTTCCCCCAAGGCTGCCGGGGATCTTCACGTTGCAAATACAGCAGCCCGTTCTCTGGCTTTGTTTCACCCCCGACCCCAGGCCTAGCAGAATCAGCCACTGTGTGTCTCCCTGCCTCCTTTTAGCAGCACTCTCTTCCCTCCACTTCTAGGATTCCACACCTTCTCCTTGTTTCCCCTGCCTCCCTGGCCACCACTCCCTGCTATTCCCCTTCTCAGGTCAGTGCCGGTCAGAGCTCTGGCCTCAGCTTGTCTCCCCAGTGTTCTTCGTGTTCTTCTGTCCGGGCCTGGGACTTAGGATAGTCACACTCAGGCTTGGATCTCCAGCGTTGGCTGGTCTGTCCCATCAGGCTCTTATTCAGCATCCCCACTAAGTGTGTATGATTTTCCTGTGGCTGCTGTAACAAGTGCCACCAACTAGGTCCTTAACAGAAATTGGCACTCTCGCAGTCCTGGTCGTTAGAAATCTGAGGTCAGAGGTGTCCACAGGGCCACCGGCTTTCCAAAAGGTCAAGAGAAGAATCTGTCTCCTGCCTTTCTCTTCAGTTTTGGAGGCTGCTGGCATCCCTTAGCCAGCAGCCACATCATCCCAGCTTCCACCTGTGCCTTCATGCTTCTTACAAGACACCAGTCATATCCCATTAGGGCCACCTTGATGACATCACCTTCACTCAATCCCATCCAAAGGATCTTACTTTTATTCTCTTTATTTTTTAAAGATCTTCTTTATTTGAGAGAGAGAGAGATCACGAGGAGGGAGGAGGGGTAGAGGGAAAAGCAGACTCCCCACTGAATAGGGAGCCCGACACAGGGCTTGATCGCAGGATCCTGGGATCATGACCTGAGCCAAAGGTAGATGTGTAACTAACTAAACCTCCCAGGTGCCCCAGGACCTTAGTTTTAAATAAGGTCACATGTATAAGTATGGGGGCCAGCACTTTAGTGTATCTTTTAGGGGACACAACCTGTCACACATATCCAAAACAGAACTCAGTTGTTTATCCCCCTACACCTGTCCCTGACCTGCTCCTCCCTATCCTTCTGAACACACACCTGTGTCTCCAGCTGACCAGGCCAGGAACTTGGGACTCGGCCTCGTGCCCTGTTTGATTCTCCTCCCTGACCCTGGGACCCCTCAGGAGGGTTCTGCTGCTATCTCTAAGACACCCCCAAATCCATCCCCAGCCAACGGTGTCCTCCCCCCAGCAACTCCTCTCTCTTGGACAACGGATCTGCCTCCTCCTTGGTCTCCCTGCCCCCACCCAGGTCCCAGCACCCCAGAGGCTTCCATCTCATCTGGGAGGCAACCCATCTGCCTTCCTGTGGCCCACCATCGGCTGACTCAGAGCCCCTCCCTCCATCCTGGCCAGGCCTGACTGCACCTGCCTACTTTCCTTTCCTCTCCTCCAGTGTCTCGGGCTGTTTCCAGCTCCAAGACACTGTCCCCAATGGCTTCCCACTTCCTCTTGGCTTCTCACCATGGGCTCTCCGCAGAGATAGAGGCCTCTGATGTCACACTGCCCAGCACCTGCCAACCACCTGGATTAATAGCATTTATTCACTTCCTCCCCTACTGCCTGTTTCCTGCCATAGCTGGGAGCCCCACGAGCAGAGGTCTTGGCCCTTTTGTTCACGTGGCTATGCCCTGAGTGCCTACAACAGAGCCTGGTGCCAGGAAGGTGTTGGAACATACCTGCTGGATGCAGGACTCAGGGCCCTGTGGGTGGTCCTGAGCCAGTAAGACCCCTCTGGCACCATGTCCCTGTTCCACAGGCCAGCTGAGCCCCAGTGTCCCCTCGCTGGCTGTCGTTCAGGTCAGCAGCTGTGGACACCTTCAGAGAGGACTTCCAAGGGGCTTCCCACTGCTGTCCCCTCCATTCCCTGAGAGCGATCCATCTCCCCGACCAGCCTGCTTCCTGCCAACACCCCCATCCCTGCTTCTGTACCCTCCCTCCCCAGCACCCTGGCACCCCTGCTCCAGCCTCAGACAAGAGCCCCTAGCTGTACCCTCAGCAGCCCTGTGAGAGGGGGCTGGTTTGCTTCCCCTACTGATGGCAGAGCCAGGCAGCTCTGGGACCCTTTTCTCTCATCCTGTGGGCGACACCCTGATCGGCGGCTGAGGTGGGTTAAGTGAATCACCAGTTTTGACTTTCCCAGAGGAAAGTCCCTCAGAGACAGATGAACTGAGCCTGCTCACTACCATTGCTCCCTGAGAGCCAGGACCTAGCTGGTGGTTGGCCCAGCCAGGAGAGACTTGGGCCCAGAAAACCCACAGGTGGTGGAGAAGGGAGGGGTGGGACCCATCCCCAGGGAGGCGGGGGCCTGGTGCACAGTCGGGTATTTTCTTAGCGGGCATCAGGGGCTCTCACGCACTGCTGGTGGGGATGTAGAATTGCACAGCCACTTCACAGAGCAGTTCACCCATTTCATACAAAACCAAATGTTCTCTTACCATCCAGATTCAGCAGTCATGGTCCTTAGTATAAACATAAATGAATTAAAGATATACCTACACAGAATCAGGCACACAAATATTTATAGCAGCTTTCTTCATACCTGTTGAAAATTGGAAGCAACCAAGACATCCTTCAGTAGGTGAGTGGATAACAGAACCATGCTCCATCCAGACCGTGGAAGGTTCTTCAAGACTATCAGGCTATGAAAAGACATGCAGGAACCTTAAATGCACATTGGTTAGTGACAGAAGCCCATCTGAAAAGGCTCCATACGGTGCTTTGATGCCAACCCTTGACATTCTGAAAAAGCCAAGCTTTGGGGATGGTAAAAAGATCAGTGGTTGCTAGGGGTTGAGGGAAAGGCGAGATGAACGGGGGCAGAAAAACTACGTTTTTTGATCCTGTGATGGTAGATACTTGTCATTATACATTCGTCAAAACCCCCAGAATGTCCACCACCACGAGTGAACCCTGATGTTAACCATGGACTTTAGTTCTTAATCATGTGTCAGTAGTGGCTCCTCATTGTGACAAATGTATCACACTAACACAAGGTGTTAACAAGAGGGGACTGTGCTGGGAAGGAGGCAAGTGGCTATTACTGGAATGCTTTGTACTTTCTGCTCGCTTTTCTATAAACCTAAAATTGTTCCCCAAAAGTCTATTAATTTTTTAGGAAATTAAATACTAAATGAATTAAGAAAATATTAAAATATAATACATAAAAGAGGCAGATCCTTAGTCTGGAGGCAGGGCCCGCCACACCCAGAATGGGGGGGGGGGGGGCGGAGGATGAGTGTCCCAAGGTGGTGCTGACCTGGCGGGGGGTCAGCGCCACATCCATCCCCTTCGGAAGCCTTTCCACTGTTACTGCCTTGCTTCCATTTCTGAGGGGAGGGAGTGACAAGGCAAAGACTGGGGTCTGGGGGCAGCTGAGGATCGAGGGTGAAGCAGGGACTCCCTGGGGCAGCCAGGGGTTAGTAGTGCCACAGACCCCCACCTGGGGGTGAGGGGATCCGGGACGGTGTGGCCTGGTCGTTGTGCTCAGCTAGGATTGAAGAAACAGCAGAGTGAAGCCCACCAGACTGCCACTCACTCACTACTCTGAACCTCAGGCTCTTCCTCTAGGAGTAGGGTAATGCTGCCCACCTCATAGAGTTATGAGGTTTATATTTTTTAAGATTTTATTTATTTATTCATGAGAGACACAGAGAGGCAGAGACACAGGCAGTGGGAGAAGCAGGCTCCATGCAGGGAGCTCAATGTGGAACTCGATCCTGGGATCACGACCTGAGCCAAAGGCAGACGCTCAACCACTGAGCCACCCAGGTGTCCCCCCATATAACTCTTGACTCCCCAAAACCCTAACTACTAATAGCCTACAGTTGATGGAAAGCCTTATTAATAACGTAAGCAGTTGATTAACATTTATTTTGTATGTTACATATGTTAAGTGTGGTATTTTTACAATAAAGTAAGTGAGAGGGCAGCCCGGGTGGCTCAGTGGTTTAGCGACGCCTTCCGCCCAGGGTGTGATCCTGGAGACCTGGGATCGAGTCCCGCGTCGGGCTCCCTGTGTAGAGCTTCTCCCTCTCTCTGTGTCTCTGCCTCTCTCTCTCTCTCTCTCTCTCTTTCTCGCTCATGAATAAAGAAAGCAAGCAAGCAAGCTAGAAAAAATATAAGAAAGTCGTAAGGAAAAGACATTCAAGGTACTGTATCATATTTATCAAAAAAATCCACGTGTAAGTGGACCTGTGTTGCTCAAGGGTTGGTCAACTATATAGAAAAGTGTAATTTTAAAAAATTTAAGCTTTTTAAAAGTAATAGTCACGCTTACTGGCTTGTCTTGTGAGTGTTTTTAAATTACGGCAACATACACATAAAATCGAGCTTCATAACCATTCTTAAATGTACAGTTCAGTAATATCAAGTATATTCACATTGCTGGGCACCCAATCTACAGGTCTTTTGCATCTTGCAAAACTGAAACTCTATTCCCATTAAACAACTCCGCATTTCCCCCTCCCCCCAGCTCCTGGCGACCACCGTTTAACCATTTTTAAGGATGGTGTTTATTGACACTCTAGTGTGTGCCAGATGCTGCACATAAGTACTTAATCCTCAGGGAGAAATTTTGTTTAATATTTTCATTTAGTTATTCATGAGAGACACAGAGAGAGAGGCAGAGACACAGGCAGAGGGAGAATCAGGCTCCCCGTGGGAAGTGTGATGTGGGATAGATCCCAGGACCCTGGGATCACACCCTGAGCTGAAGGCAGACGCTCAACCACAGAGCCACCCAGGTGTCCCTCCTCAGGGAGAAAAATTAAGGAAAACAAATGCTTTTTACAGATGAAGATGCTGAAGCTCAGAGAGGTCAGGTGACTCAGCCAGGCTCACACAGCTGGTACATGGCAGAGTTCAATGCAGATCTGTCTGTGTGTCTCCAGAGGGCTTGTATGGGACAGCCCTGGGAAGCCCTGGTTCTACCCGAATCCCTCCCCACTGTCCTAGGGCCGCTCCTCTTCCTCCTCCATCTTTCCTGTCCCCTGCACACTGGAAGGGAGAGATGGGCCCATGCTGTTTCCGCCTGTGCCCACCGCATCCTCCGGACCCGACTCTCTCTGTGTGCCAACAGGTTGGCGGGACGAAGACCGGTGTGGTGCGGTACGTGGGGGAAACAGACTTTGCCAAGGGCGAGTGGTGTGGCGTGGAGCTGGATGAGCCCCTTGGGAAGAACGATGGGGCAGTGGCGGGCACCAGGTATGTTGGACTTTACCCCAGGGTATCTGGGAGGGGGCTCCTCTTCACCTGGGACGGGTGCTGGGGCATCTGAGGAAGCCGGTGTTGAGGCTCTGGGTGGCTGTGCTAGGCACCACGGTGTAGTTGCCGTCCAAAGCAGGTGGTGGGAATAGCATCCCCATTTTACAGATGAGAGAACAGAGGCCAGAGAGGTCATCGCTCAAGGTCACAGAGTCCCGGGCAAGTGCTAGGGGAGTCATTGATTCTGTGTTCCCTCTTACATGCCACATGTGCCTATGTGGGAAAAGAATGAGGGAGTGGTCCCCTGCCTCCCAGGAGTCCCCCTGGGTGACACAGGAAATAATCCCACACTGTCCAGAGCCCTGGAGCCATGCGTGGGTTCCAGGTCTCACACCCTCTCTGATTAGAGAGAACTGACTGCCAGGAATGCTGGGTAGGGTCTGGGGCGGGGGTGTGATGTTCTGGGTGAGCAGGGTCTGGCAGGGGTGTGGGGCTAAGGCCTGGTGGCCCCATTGCCTGTGCTGGCTGTCCCTGGGCTGGGTTGTGTGGCCCAGGTGAGGCCATGACAGTTCTGGAAAGGAATGGTCACCTCAGTGCAGGCCAAGCCACCAGGGGAGGAGCCATGCTTCAACCAGCTCTTGCAGGAGAGTAGGGTTTTTGCTTCTGAAGTAGGCTTGAGAAAGGTCTGCTGTGCAGGGGAGATGGCCCCAGTGAAGACCCACCTGCAGGGAGAGGTGGGATGGGGAGGCACTTTCAAGGAGAGGCAGAAGCTGGACTGGCCCAGCTCCCCAGTCTGTGTAGGATCTGTGCCCAGAGAGCTTTGAGAAAAGATAGTCCCGAGTTTCCATGACAACACTTTGCCTTCCTGTTTGCAAGATGAATGTTTCTCTCAACTCCCTCTTGCTTTCAGAATTCGGGGGGTAGGTTGGGCAGCAGCCCTTACTCCCCTCCCCAGATATCTCCTTTAGGCTTTTATTGCTCCAAACTGGGAGCCCCATGGGCCAAGGGTCATGGGGTTCCTTGGGTCTGGGGTGGCTCAGGGGCAGTCTGAAGAGTGGGGGCTGCAGATATGGCTGGGGCGGGGGCCTCTGAGTGGTGTGTGGGAGCCAAGCCCAGAAGACCAGAAGGGTTCCATCCTGGTATTGCCACTTAACCACCTGTGTGACCACAGGCAAGCTCCTCAACCTCTCTGAGCCTAAATCTCTGCATCTGTGGAATGTGGATAAGAGTAGAGTGGCTGGGGATAGAGATGAGCACTCATGTAAGGGGATGGGCACAGAGTGGGTGCTGGGTCATTGTTGTACCCCCGCTAAATATGCCCGGTGGTTATTTATGTCTGTGGGGAATCTCAGGCCCTACTTACCTCTGTTCCTTTTCTGGGAGTCCTGCCTATTGGTCATGGGGTGAGGGTGTTAGGGCCCTAAGGACAAGCCCCCATCTCTGCTGGGGGAGGCTAGGGATGGCTCCGGGCTGTGGGGCTGTGATGGCAGTGTGGGTCTCTCCTGCCTCCCCCAGGTACTTCCAGTGCCCACCAAAGTTTGGTCTCTTCGCGCCCATCCACAAGGTAATCCGCATCGGCTTCCCATCCACCAGTCCGGCCAAGGCCAAGAAGACCAAGCGCATGGCAATGGGTGTCTCAGCACTGACCCACAGCCCCAGCAGTTCCTCCATCAGCTCTGTCAGTTCTGTGGCCTCCTCTGTTGGGGGCCGGCCCAGCCGCAGTGGACTGGTGAGGGTGGAGCTGGGGAGGGGGACCCTGGGGTGTGTGTGTGCATGCAGGGTGGAGGGGAGGGTAGGGACAGAAAGATCCGGGTGTTCCAGTCTCCCCTGACTTGCTGGTGGGATTTTTGAACAAAGGTGAAAGCTTAGGGGCCCCCATCTGGCTCAGTCGGTAGAGCATGCGATTCTTGATCTCAGGGTTGTGAGTTCAAGCCCCATGTTGAGTGTAGAGCTTACTTAAAAAAGAAAAAATAAGATGAAAGTTTGTATCTTTTATTTTTATTTTAGGATTTTATTTATTTAAGAGACAGAGTGAACAAGAGAGAGAGAGCACAAACAGCAGGAGGGGCAGAGGCAGAGGGAGAAGCAAACTCTCCGCTGAGTAGGGAGTCTGACGTGGGGTTCGATCTCAGGACCCTGGGATCATGACCTGAGCCAAAGGCAGACACTTAACCAACTTAGCACCCAAGCGCCCCAAGTTTATATCTTTTAATAGGAAAGATTGATCCACTTACATTTGTTGTAATTTTTGTATTACTGATGTATCAGTAGCTTAACTCCTTTCCTGGGAGTTAAGGAGGGTCATACAGATATTGGACAGGTAGTATTGGTGGAGGGCAGGTGCAGGGCAGAGAGTTAGGGGTTGCTACAATCACCCTGAGCGAGGGGGGCTGAGTGAGGCTGCCCTGCTGGGCACAGGGCCTTCTGTGCACACTGCATCTAGGTTGGGAGTCTAGGATGTGTGAGGAAATCCACCATGAGCCCAGAGGCTGTGACTCTCCTGAGGGCCAAGAGTTCCCTGGATCTCAAACATCATGATCCCCCCACCCCCTGTGTAGTGCATCTAGGAGCAGGACCCTGGTAGATGAGGCACTGGAGCTGTTGCCCCGATGGTGCTGCCAATCCCTGAGACCTGTCTGCCCCCATGCCTCCCCACAGCTCACAGAGACCTCCTCGCGCTATGCCCGCAAGATATCCGGCACAACTGCCTTGCAAGAGGCATTAAAGGAGAAGCAGCAGCACATCGAGCAGCTGCTGGCTGAGCGGGACCTGGAGCGGGCCGAGGTGGCCAAAGCCACAAGCCACATCTGTGAAGTGGAGAAGGAGATCGCCCTGCTCAAGGCGCAGCACGAGCAGGTGGCTGGGCACGAGGGGTTTGGGGGGGGTTGCCCAGAGGGTACCGACAGCCTCCCCGGGTCAGCCTTGTGGGCCACCCTCATGCAGAGAACTGGGTGTGTATGGGGAATCCTAAGAGGATAATGACAACGATGATGATGATGACTCCTCCTCCTCCTGATGATGGATCCAGAACCTGGATATATCATGCTTTTTCCTACTTAGAATAGGAGCATTTTCTAGGTCATGGAAAATTCTTCCATTTTCGCAGCCACGTTGCCATCTATTGTGGTCTGTGTCCTCACCAACGTGGCCAGTCCCCTGCGGTGGTTCCAGTTACTCACTTTGTCTAAATATACTCATGTACACATTTTTTGCTGTACAGCTGTCCACATTTCAGATCGTTCTTTCAAGGGCTTCTGGGAAAGGAGCCCTTGCCCGTAGACTTGGTCTGCTACTGTCACTTGCTTACTCTTTCCTGATATAGACATTCATTTCCTACGTGAAATGAATCCCCATCCCCATTTGGAGTCTGGCTTGGCCCACCCTCAAGTGCTGGACTGATTAAGGCCAGGCTTCCGTGTGCTGCCTTCACAAGACAGCAGGTCATCAGCCCCTGGGTATTGAGGGATGTGGTAGGTGCTGGGGTGCTGGCTATTGGGTGCAGGTGGACCTGAGGTGCCCGCTCACGTTCTGTGCCCAACCAGCCGGTGGGGGTGTGCAGGTGGTCGCAGCGGCCGACTTGGCTCCTTGCATCACTCCGCCTCTCTCGCGGCCCTTCCCCACCTGGACCCCAGTCCCAGGAGGAGGCTGACACTGCCCTGGCCCTCACTCGGGGCCCAGTATGTTACAGAAGCCGAGGAGAAGCTGCAGCGGGCTCGGCTGCTGGTGGAGAGTGTGCGGAAGGAGAAGGTAGATCTGTCCAACCAGCTGGAGGAGGAGCGGAGGTATGCGCCACCCCTGCCCTAGTCCTGGGGGGCATTGGACCTCTGCAGGCCTGCCCTTCATCTGTAAAGTGGGGTGACGATCCCCATCCCTGCAGGCTTGAGAAAAGCACCCCACATGGTGCTAAACATACAGGAGTCACCACATTCCTCCGCTGTACTCCTTCCTTCCTGCCTGAGTGGGGGAGAGGCTTTGGGGCTCCTGCCTTCCTAGCTTGTGGAGTGCATCCTGAGGGGAACACACGAGGGGGGGCCCCCTCTCATGCCAGCTGCATCTGCAGAGCACCCTGCTGGGCTGGGAGCCGTGCATGGAGCTCCCAACTTGGCTGTGTCAGAAGACCGAGGCTCCAAGAAGCAGCTACAGAAGGCCCCTGGAAATCCCTTGCTTCTAGATGTCAGTCAGCCCCTGCTGAGGCCTTCCCTGTGTTGGCTGTTACAGTCTTACCATGAGCCCGGGACTGGGGTGTTGCTTCCATGTGACAGAGGAAGCAGCTGAGGCTCACAACAGGCGAGGGGTTTGCCTGAGGCCACGGGCCAGTTGGCGATGACACCCGTTCTTTCTGTCCTGCCCCTGTAGCCGGTGGAGCTGTTTCCCATATGTGGGGCCTCTGGCCTGACTTGGTCCTGGGTCCTCTGGTGAGACAGAGCCTATGGGAGACAGGGCCTCTCCTGGCCCAGGGCCTCTCCCTGGCCCCTAGCTGACACCCAGATTTCTGGGGCCCCCTCTGTCCCCCCGCACTGCCTCATGCAGCCCCCACCCTTTGCCCCCACCTTGGGGTTGTTTGGGGGCTTCCAGCCGAGGCCTGTGAGCCACAGGCTGTTGTTACCGTCTGAGTTCAAGAGAGAAGCGCTTATTTATATCTGCCTGAGACTGTTTTTGGGGCCCACACATCTGGTTCCCATGGCGACATGCAGGATGCTGACAAGCAAAAGACTTGAAGATGTCCTGGGGTTTGCGTTCCAGAGGGACCTGCGTCCAGGCCCCTGGACATGCTGGGTGGCCTTGGGCAGGTCTCTGGGCCTCCGGGTCCCCATCTGTGTGCTGGGAGCTGTCAGGAGGCCACAGAAAGAGCAGCTTTGTGAGCCATAAGGCGCCTGTGTCTCCCTTATGCTGTCTTGGCGCTCAGGAGGGTGAACATGTCTCCCCGAGGGTGGCTTCCACGCCTGCAGCAGGGCTGTGGGGGGGCCCTGATCAGGGAGCAGCCCCAGGACCCTGGATTCTGATTTTGAGGGGCGGGGATGAGAATGAGGTTGGCAGGGCAAGAGCGCACCCCCCACCCCTCTCTCCCCACCGCACAGTGGCTAGCACCCCCGATCTTCCCTTGTCCTCCCACCCAGTCCCACAGCGGCCCCAGGGAGGAGGGATGTTGCCTGACAAACCCCCATTTAGAGAGGCTGAGGGTCTCAGAGTAGAAGTCGGGACGTCTGGAGGTGCTGGGAGGCTCTGTCCCCATCAGCTGGGGCTCCTGGACGGTGCCTTCTGCGCAGTCTCAGCACGGCCTTGGGGTCAGTCTCTGCTGCTGGGAGGTGAGGCCCACTGCTCTGGGCCCAGCCCGCTCAGCCCCCTCTCCCCCTGCAGGAAGGTGGAGGACCTGCAGTTCCGAGTGGAGGAGGAGTCCATCACCAAGGGAGACTTGGAGGTAATGGTCAGAGAACCGCCCCGCCCCTGCCCCTCGCTCTACTCTGCTCCCCGCGCCCCGCCCTGCAGGGCAAATGGTCCCAAGGGCCAGGCAGCAGCTCTGGCCTCCCTGGGAGGGGGCTGGGGACATTTCAAGGGAGAAAACCAGAAGGGGCCCCCGGGAAAAGTCATGAGAGACTGGGGTGTCAGAGGTGGGGATGGCTCAGCTCCCAGAGCCCCGGAGGGGCCATGGTTCCTTTGGTTTGGCAACCAGATGGGATGGACCAAGGGAAGCCAGAGGACCAGGCCTGAGGACATAGTGGCTGGACTCCCCTGTCCCTTCCTTCTTTGTTGGACAGTAGCCTTAAAGGTATCCCTTGGGTCCTTCATTTGTCTTGGATTCTAGGAGAAATTTTAGCTGGAAGTAGCTTGTTGTTGGGTCTCAGAACTCAAAGATGGCAAAACAGTCCTGGGACCAGGACCCAGGACTCCTGGCTCCTGAGCTCAGCCCGTGAGGATGAGCCCTTACGGCCCCTCCTCCATTACCATACCTGGACAGGTGGACAGGTGATCTGGTAAAGGTGAACCTTTCACTCTCCATTCCACCCCACCCTCTCTGCGCCGAGGGACTGAGGGTGCTCCCATCAGTTAGTGAAAGCTCCCTACCACCCCCAGCTGTCCTCACCACACCACAGATTTCAGGGCTTTCAAGGCCACAGTTGGGTAGGCAGGAATGCCTCACGGTCATTGTCCTCCAGCTTCCTGGGAGGTGACAAGGGATGAGGATGCCTTGCTGCCAGCTGGGGCAGGGGACAGTGATTTCAGCCCTCTATACGTTGGCCTGACCCACACTGGCCCAACTGGGTCAGTGATTCTCAGACTTGAGAATTGGCGTGTTCAGACAGGGTGCTGAGCCCAGCCCCAGGGTGGCTGTTTAGAGGGTCTAGGTGGGACCCTGAGAATTTGCATTTCTAGCAAGTTCCCAGGGGATGCTGCTCTAGGGGCCATACTTTGGGGATCCCTGCACTAGACCATTTTTTTAAGATTTTATTTTTAAGAAATCTCTGCACCCCGCATGGGTCTCAAACTTACAACCCCAAGATCAAGAGTCGCAGGCTCCACTGACTGAGCCAGCCGTGTGCCCCTGACTAGATCATTACCGAGCTCAAATTGGAAATTATGGTTTCTGATTTTGTGAAGGAGCTGCCTTAGGAGCCCATGACATCACTGCCCAGCAAAAGTGTGCCTCTGGTTGTCCTGTCCCTGGATGACCCCGGCTAGGGGAGGGACATGTGTGATCTGCATAGGGTCACTGCCAGCTGCCCCTCATGGGGCAGTTTTTGCCATCTGCACTTACAGGATGGATGTCGGGGTACAGCCCCGATGTAGAAGCTTTAGCCCAGCATAGGACGTTCTCTTGTACGTTTAGCCAAGGAGACAGGTCACGTGGTTGCATGTGGCTGACTTTCCTGTTGAGTGGCTGCCCTCTTGCGGGGGTTGCCGTGGGCTTTTGGAAAAAAAAAACACCTGTGCCTGCAAGGGACAGAGACCCCTGCTCCATTCCACAGGAGGTTTACTGAAAGTCTGTAGGGACCTATCACCAGCAGTTCAAGGACCCAAAGCAAGAAATAGCATCAGAAGCCAAACCCATTCTTTCTCTGCTCAGAGGCGTCCCTCTTCTCTTGACTCGTGGTCAGGCTGCAGTCTGTCTGTCTCTCTCCTTGTGTCTCCTGGGCTCCTGGCACATTTGCTCCCTTCTCCTGGCCACGCACCCACCAGCCTCCTGGCCCCGCCCAGGCTCCAGCACCCACCTCCTATAGCACTCATCTTTGTCCCCTGGAGAGAATCTGATTGGTTCCACAGGCTAGCCAGTGGGCTGGCTGGCTTTGGATCAGGTCTGCATCCCAGCACCTTCAGCTCCAACTGGGAGAGGCTGGGAGAGACAATGACAGACAGTGACAGTCTGTCAAGGGGCACTGGGGTCCCCTTGCTGCTGTTTTTACTGTGACCATATTCATAATGACCAGAATACAAATGATCCCAAAGTTCCACTCATCCCCACCCATCTTGAGAGTCAAAAATAAAACCCAGAACATTCCTGTGAGCTCCTGGTGTCCCTCCAGCTGTCACCCCATCTCTCTGCTTGTCCTCCTCCTGGCCTCACTCCCCAGTTCCAGCCTCATAGTCTCCTTCTTGATTTCTAAATGTTGGCCT
The DNA here is from genome assembly GCF_048164855.1 of Canis lupus baileyi. Taxonomy (NCBI): domain Eukaryota; kingdom Metazoa; phylum Chordata; class Mammalia; order Carnivora; family Canidae; genus Canis; species Canis lupus. The sequence continues at coordinate 71,722,515 of NC_132845.1, forward strand.
GTCCCAGGGCCCATGTGCCCCTCTGTCTACGGTGTCCCCCAGAGCTTCCCGTCTGTGTCATTTGGGGTCCTCTGTGAGCTCACGATTCCCTCAGTCTCCCCCTGAGCACCCCACTGGTGTGCCTACTGGACATCTCCCCCAGGAGGAGGGAGGGACGGGCACCTGTGGCAGTTTCCAGAGGCTGCTGTAACAAATGACCACAATTTGGTGGCTTAAAACAATGCAAACTTATTCTCTCACTGTTCTGGAAGCCGAAGTCTGAAATCAAAGGATGAGCAGGCTTGGCTCCCTTTGGAGGCTCTGGGGGAGAATCTGCTCTGTGCCTCTCTCCCAGCTCTGCTCAGGACTCCTTGGCTTATAACTGAGTCACTGGCTGTCCCCACATGGCCTTTGTCCCTAGATGTCCCTGAGTCTCTGACTGGGCCTTCAGATAAGGACACCAGTCACTGGGTCTGAGGTCTACCTTAATTCAATATGACTTCATCTTAACCCATCACATGTGCAAAGACTCCCTCTTCCAAAACAAAGTCCCATTTGGAGGCTCCAGGTCACTGTGAGGTCTAGGGGGGGACACCACTGAGCATCCCAAATGTAACATGTACAGAACACCCGCACCCTGCCCCCCATCTCAGCAGTTGGCCCCACAATCCCACAGATGGTTGCTCAGCTGACTCATCCCTCATCTCTCCATCAGAAATGCTCCTGACCTTGCCCTAGCCTCTGAAACCCTCTTCCTCCCCATGGCCACCTTTCTAGGCCAGGCCCCAACACCTTGCCCTGGACACCCGCGCCAGCCCCTCCTTGGCACCTCCCGTGTCCTTCCACTGGCCATTCTCTGCACTGAAGCCAGATAGCCTTGAAAAATATAGCTTTGTAATTTTCAATGCTGGGAAATTTTAAGCCTATGCATAAGTAGGGAAGAAGGCATGATGTGTGAGCCCTCATCCTTTGCCCATCAGCCGGCTTCAGTGATCATGTCAACCCCGGCCAGTCTTGTTCCCGCCATACCCACACCCACAGCCCCCTCTCAATGTTAGTTTAAAGCAAACTGCTGACCAAATCTCTTAAAAAGATAAACCAGACCCTGCCCCTTCCCTGCTCATACGTCTGGTGCCAGGACCCCAGGTAAAGGTAGGCTCTTCCAAGGTGTCCCAGAGGAGACCGTGGGGGGACCCAGCCCTGCACACCCGTGTTCTGAGCACGTGGAGCTTGTCTGTCCCTGGACACCCCAAGCTCTGTCTGCCTCTGAGCGGCTCCTTTGCTAATTCCTGCTTCTCCTTCAGGGCTTACCTTCAACTGTATTTTTCAGAGAGGCCACTTTTTTTTTTCTTTTTTAAAGATTTTATTTATTTGATGGAGAGAGAGAGAGAGAGCTTGAGCACATAAGCAGGGGGAGCTGCAGACAGAGGCAGAGGGAGAAGCAGACTCACCCTGAGCAGGGAGCCTGACTCAGGGCCGGATCCCAGGACCCCAGGATCATGACCTGAGCTGAAGGCAGATGCTTAACCGACTGAGCCACTCAAGTGCCCCAGGGAGGGCACCTCTGCCTCTTCATTTTGTGTCCATCTATTGCTCCCCACCCCCAGCTCTATTCTCAGCTCCAACCCTCCTTGCAGTGTACGCCCCTGGGGGATAGGGACCCTGTCTCTTTCCTGCACCTTTATGTCCTCCCTGCCTGAACAGGGCAAGAGCACAGGGAAGGTGCTTCTCCTGGAGTGGGAATCCCAGGTCACAGGCTGGGTACAGGCTGTCTGGTTCTTGAACAGATGTTTGCCACGTTGCACCCTGAGAATGTGTGTGCTCCTTCCCGATGATGCCCGAGCGGGACGTCAGGTCACCGCCTTAGGCTCGACCTTACTGGTGCTCGGTGGTTGTTGATGAATCGATCATCCAGGGGTTCTGTGTATCAATGTTGCTAATTAAATAGCACATGTTAGTCTTCACTTGCATGGGAGTGCCGACGGTAACAGGGAGGGCTGGGCTTGACGCAGAATCAGCTCTGTTGATTTGTGTGGTATGAGAACTAAAGAGAGGTCAAGGGCAGTGAGTGACGTGTGCCTCTGACCTTCAGGAGCCCCTGGTGCTACTGTGGAATCTCCTCCCCTAGTTAACGATTCCAGCCTTTGCCTTCAGTTACCCAGAGGGTATCCCGAGGTGGGAGCTCTGCTTCGCAGGGGTGTGGACACAGTGTCTCTGAGGAGAGGCAGGGCTGCAGGTGTGGAGCGTAGGCAAGGCTTGGCCAAGCTCCTGGATTTGAGCTGCAGCAGGTAAATGGGGATCCCTCCCAACAGGAGCCTCCTTCAATGGTCCATGTTGCTGCTGAAAATCTGTGGCCCGCCTCCATGGAGTCCAGCTGGCTCAGGGGACAGTGGTCTGAGTGCCAGGCCTGGCGCTGCCCCGAGTTGCTGAAGCTTTGTCTCTCCGGAGTAGTCGCTCCCTCCTGTGAAATGGGGAGACGGCTGAGACACCCTTCATGCGTGGGTTAGGTTCTAAAGTTAGCGCATGAGACAGAAGTTGCATCCACCCTTATGCTGCCTCCAGCACCTTGACCGTGGGCATGGGTTTATGAATGTCAACTCCAGGGAGCTTGAGAGCGAGAAGCAGGAACGACATGATGGCCCCACTGCTTGCACCCTGGGCAGTGTCCCAGGAGCAGATGGGTAGCCAGATCATGCACCCCACCTAAAATGTAGCCTTAGGGGTGGTTTTCCATCCCGGATTCCCGTGGTTGAATTTATCTTCATTAAGCAAACATCTGAAGCAACTCCACTGGATTCCACCATGGAGACCCCAACCCGCAGACCAGGAGGCTAGAAGTTTGGTTGATATGGCGCGGGTAGGAGGGGTATTCTTTTGGGAGACCCAAATAAAGCTGTCTTGGAATTGGGAAGCTGGGGGGGTGGGGGGCGGTGCTTTTTCTTGCTGCAGGGCCAGCAGCACATCATATATGATCCTGCGCCCCCTAGCGTGGGTCCTGGGCTGAGCTGAGCTGTGGAGCCCACCCTCTATGGGGGAGAAGGGTGGAGACCACCCCCTGACCCCTCCCACCCCGGGGCTGACATCCAGACACCATTGTCAGTCTGTAATTTCCTGGAATAGCCTGCGCATGGCTGCTTGTTAGCACTGTGGCACGCTGCCCTCTTGAGAGAGGGAAACAGAGAACTTTTGTAGTTGTTCTGTTAGGAAAATTCGCAGAGATAAGATCATAGGCCAAAGCACATAAACATCTCTCTAGCTTTGTAGGAATCGCAAGTGTTCCTCCGATGGGTTTACATGTCCCCATCACCCTTGCTAGTGACGGGTATGCGTTCTTGTTTTTATGCCCGTGTGCAGTGTGGCTAAGTCCTGCCTCTTCAGACTGGCAGTACAGATTTGCTTTATTTACTTTTTTAAAGATTTTATTTTTATTTATTATAGAGACACACACACACACACAGAGAGAGAGAGAGAGAGGCAGAGACACAGGCAGAGGGAGAAGCAGGCCCCATACAGGGAGCCCAACGTGGGACTCGATCCTGGGTCTCCAGGATCACACCCCAGGCTGCAGGCGGCGCTAAACTGCTGCACCACGGGGACCGCCCCAGATTTGCTTTAAACTGCTTCTGCTGGAGGCTGAGGAGGACCCTCTGGCTTCTCCTTACGATGAACTCAGGCTCCAGATTGCCTCGGGTGCCCTGGAGCCAGCTCCCTTGGCCCCTGCCACCCTTGGAAATCTGTTATGAGAAACCCAAATGCCAGCCTGGATGTCCTGAGAACGTCTGGCTTCATGAACGTGGGCAGCTAAAACAAAAGTGTTCTTATGGTTTGGGGACACCAGGCATCCTCCACGGGGGGGTGGGGGGGGGAGCCCTGAGGGCTCTGGGGACATGCCGGGCTCAGCCAGAGCACCAGGGAGGCCAGGCTGGGAGAATCAATGGGGTAGAGATATTTTTTCAAACCTTCCCATTCGATTGGTTCTTGCACCTTCAGCTCAGGCCTGGGGGCTGGAGTCCTGGGTTCATTTACTGACCCATCCATCTGGGGAGCTCTGGTGTGCAGGACCCTATGCCTAAAATGAGCAGCAGCCTAATGGGGAGCAGAAGTAGGCTGGGGCCCCTCTCCAGAGCTGCAAGGGGAAGAACCCCCTGCGGGTGACCGAAGGGAACCAGATGCCCTGTTGCTACCCTCTCCCGGGTGGGGTGGCTTGGGCCGGGTTGCTTCAGCCCCTCCTCTGCCATTAAACAAACCTAGCTGGGGACCCAGCAAGGGGCAGCGGCAGGCCCAGCCCGTCCCACCTCCCCAGATCATCTTTCCCCAAGCCGCCTCCTGTCCTTGACCTGCTCTCCTGTCTTGTTCACGGAAGATGACGCCGCCTCTCTCTCTCTCTCTCTCTCTCTCTCTCTTTCTCTCCCCCTCTCTCCCTCTCCCTCTCTCTCTCCCTCTCCCTTTCTCCCTCCGGCTTCCTCTGCCCTGTACTTCTCTCCCCTGGCCCGCCTCCCACCCGCCCCGGGTGGACCAGACCCAGACGCAGCTGGAGCACGCACGCATTGGGGAGCTGGAGCAGAGCCTGCTACTGGAGAAGGCGCAGGCCGAGCGGCTGCTCCGCGAATTAGCCGACAACAGGGTAACGCCGCCTGCGTCCCCCCACTGCCCCCTGCGGCGCCTTGGCTCCTTCTCGGCTCCTTCGGCTTCTCTGTTTTATTATTTTCTCTGTCTTTGGCTGCTATCCTCATTGTGTTTCGCCTTTTGCGCCCCTCCTAGAAGGAAAGTCGTGGTTTAGGGACAATTTTCCACCAAGGAGGAGGGGGTCGGGCTCTCCCGGACCGGACCGTGTGCTCCAGCTTGTGATCCCCTGGCTGGGAATGTCCTGTGAGACCCTTCCCCTCCCTCCCTCCCCATGCATTGCCTAGACAAGGCTTTGTCAAGTTCAGAAATGGGATGGGGGTGGGGCTCTTGGGAATGGTTTGCCCCTTAGATGGGCAGGTGCAGTGACAACCTGTCCACACATGCCTTCCTTCTTCCCCAGCTGGGAGGCTGAGGAAGGTGGAAGGTCCGGGGGACTGCAGATCCAGGTTTCTGTAGCCTAGGGCGGGGGGTGTTAATTATGGTGGTGGGAGGGGCTAGCCTGAAGGGCCTGGGGCTTTAGGGGTGTGGGGGTATCTCTAGGGCATGAGACTCTGTGTCAGACCCAGGGTTGGGGCTGCTGAGATACAGGAGATCAAGGAGAGCTCTGTTGGGAGTGAGGTCCCGCCAAGTCCCAAGGCTGGGTCTGGGCCCTGGGGCTGGCCTCCTGTGCAGGCAGACATGTCCAAACAGCTGGCCAGCCCGGCCTGGCTGCAGTCCTGGCCATGGAGCTGAATGGCTTGCGGTGATTGGTTTAAACCACCTGAGTGGGGTGGGGGTGGGATGAGCAATGGTCTGTTTCTGCAGGTCGGCCTCAGCACATGAGTGAGTGTGTGCATGTCTGGAGACACACAGCGGTCCCTTTGCACATGCTGGCCTTTATAGGGTGACCCTGTGTGCTTGTGCAGTATGCGCACATACACATGTGGATGCTGCTCTGCAGAAACCCACCCAGGCACCGTTGACGGGCTGGAGCCCCCCCTACCCCAAGGCACCTTGATCTAAGGTTCAACCTGATTATAAAAACAAAAACAGATTTACTAAACTACAGGTCACCTTGAGAAACAGACGTCTTTTTTCCAAGTTAATAAAAGATTTAAAACTTGTATCGTTTCCAAATCTGTGACCCTCATCATGACCCGGATGGGTTTTTGGAGGATGAGGCCTCTGATCTCAGTTACCAGCAGGAGGTGGGTCTGGGAGCACTGATTTTGTTCCGCCTTTGGCCTTAAACCAGACTCTTCTTTGGCCACCTGCTCCAGACAGGCCCTCTGTGAATCGACCCATTCCGGCCGCAGACCCGCCCAGAGCAAGATAATGCCAAATTCCCTCCTAAAGAAAGCCAGAACCCCAAATGGGTGCTTTCTTTTAACCACAGATTTGTCCTGAGCCACATAGGGCCACAGGGACAGTCAGGTCCTCGAGTCACCAGGCTCCAAGCCAAGGGAGTGTCTCTGGAGGCTGTGGTGGGCAAGGCTGCTGAGGACAGCTGGTACTCTGAGGGGGGTGGAGGGTAGGGAGGTGGCGCCCTTCCCTTCCATGAACCCCACCCCACCCCTTCCCCCCATCAGGGCTGGGGGCCGGCCAGCCGACCTCCATCTCCCTCTCTCCCCGGCAGCTGACCACGGTGGCCGAGAAGTCGCGGGTGCTGCAGCTGGAGGAGGAACTGAACCTCCGGCGCGGCGAGATCGAGGAGCTGCAGCAGTGCCTGCTGCACTCGGGCCCACCGCCTGCCGACCACCCCGAGGCCGCCGAGACCCTGCGGCTGCGCGAGCGGCTGCTGTCCGCCAGCAAGGAGCACCAGAGGGAGAGCGGCGTGCTGCGGGACAAGTACGAGAAGGCGCTGAGGGCCTACCAGGCGGAGGTGGAGAAGCTCCGGGTGGCCAACGAGAAGTACGCGCAGGAAGTGGTGGACCTCAAGGCCAAGGTCCAGCAGGCCACCAGCGAGAACATGGGGCTCATGGACAACTGGAAGTCCAAGCTGGACTCGCTGGCCTCGGACCACCAGAAGTCCCTGGAGGACCTCAAGGCCACCCTGAACTCGGGCCCGGGTGCCCAGCAGAAGGAGATCGGGGAGCTGAAGGCCGTGATGGAGGGCATCAAGATGGAGCACCAGCTGGAGCTGGGCAACCTGCAAGCCAAGCATGACCTGGAGACGGCCGTGCATGTCAAGGAGAAGGAGGGGCTGCGGCAGAAGCTGCAGGAGGCCCAGGAGGAGCTTGCGGGGCTGCGGCAGCACTGGCGCACACAGCTGGAGGCGCAGGCCAGCCAGCATCGGCTGGAGCTGCAGGAGGCCCAGGACCAGCGCCGCGATGCCGAGCTGCGGGTGCACGAGCTGGAGAAGCTGGATGTGGAGTATCGGGGCCAGGCGCAGGCCATCGAGTTTCTCAAGGAGCAGATCTCCCTGGCAGAAAAGAAGATGCTAGACCACGAGCTGCTGCAGCGGTCGGAAGCCCAGAGCAAACAGGAGGCCGAGAGGCTGCGGGAGAGGCTTCTGGTCGCTGAGAACAGACTGCAGGCCGTTGAGTCCCTATGCTCTTCCCAGCACAGCAACGTAGGCAGATGCTTCTCCTGCTGGGCTGGGGGTGGGGGTGGGGGCGGGAGCAGGGGTGGGGCAGGGTGGAGGGGGAGGGGGGCACAGGCATGGGGACCCCAGCATTGGCTGCCACCTTCTTCCCAGCCAGGCACATGTGAGAACAGAGGGTCCCTCTCATCCCTCCTCAGCAGAGCAGCATGACCGTGGGGACCCAAAGTAGCCAGAGCTGACCTGGCTGCATCTCCACCCGGGGCCTAGAGAGATGGTGTATCTCGCTCAGCACAGGGCATAGGCTTCCTCCCTATTCTCTGCTTCCTCCAGATGTGTCCCATTGTGCAGGCTCCTGGACACCCCCCAAGGCGCCAGCACCAGGAGTTCCATGGGGGTCATATGGTGTGGAGGGCAAGCCCTGCCCACCCCAGGTGATGGCAGGGGTGGGGGTGTCCCATCTCCAACATGAGTGCCAACCTAGGTGACCTGAGGGCAGCCCCCTTTTGCCAGTCCTTTTTTTTTTTAAAGATTTTAAAAATTTGGGATCCCTGGGTGGCGCAGCGATTTGGCGCCTGCCTTTGGCCCAGGGCACAATCCTGGAGACCCGGGATCGAATCCCACGTCGGGCTCCCGGTGCATGGAGCCTGCTTCTCCCTCTGCCTGTGTCTCTGCCTCATTCTCTCTCTCTCTCTCTGTGACTATCACAAATAAATAAAAAAATTTAAAAAAAAAAGATTTTAAAAATTTACTTACTTGAGAGAGAGAGAGCATAAGCAAGGTGAGGGGCAAAGGAAGAAGCAGACCCCATGCTGAGCAGGGAGCCCAACGTGGGGCTTGACCCTGGGACCCCTGGCATCATAACCTGAGCCAAAGACAGATGCTTGACTGAGCCACCCAGGTGCCTATTGCTTTTGCCAGTGCTGATGAGACAGCAACAGTCCAATGGCCCGAGTGTGGAGGGTCCCCCGAGTGGGCGCTGGGAGGCTAGAGGGGCATAGCTCTAGAGAGGCTGTTGCCACCAGTATCGGTTCTGCTCCAAATCTAGAAGTCCTCCAAACAAAGTCCTCCAAATGGCTCAGCCCGCTGGGGAGGCCAAGGCTTGGGTGGCTGTGTCCCCACCAGCCTAGAAGGGCCTTTTGAGTAGCTCTGACCAAACTTTGTACCAAGACCTGCCTCACCTTTTCTTAACTCTTACAAGGTCGATGTTGGCTCAGTTTCATAGGTGAGCAAAGCAAGACTGAGACAGAAACTTTGCCAGGGTTCAAGTCCAGCTCCACTGCTGGAGGGCCGACAGAGGGTGCTCAGGGTGACATGAGGCAAATCCTATATGAAGAACAGCAAGCAGTATGATCGTTGCCTCGATACAGGCCCCAGGGCTTCTTGACCTTCCCATTTCCCTTGTGCATTTGCACTAGGATAACTTCTAGCAGTAAGTGTTCAGGAGCCTCAAGTACAGATGCTTTTTTTCCAAAAGCTCTCCCTGTGTCCTGCCATGCCGTCCCACTGTGGCAGCCGTCCCATTGTGGCAGCCATCTCTTCTGCCCTCTTCTCCCAGGGAGGGACCATTTTTAACAAGTGCTCTCCCAGGATCCTGGGCAGAGGGTAATGGAACAGCCCCAGAGCAGCTTATGTGCACATGGCCTGGTTGGCTGCTCAGAGCAGAGAGGGTCCCTTAGCAGAGGAAGTTTTGGACTGCTGTGGTTCCCTCGGACAGCCCCCTTCCCCTCAGTTGCCTCACAGACCTTAGGCCAAGGAGTGGGCGATGACCTCAGGAAGGCCCATCTCTGGATTTCCACACACATGGAGCCTCGCTCTGGACCCACATGACTCTCAGATGCAAAGGTTTAAGTGCAGGGACAACTGGCTGAGACTTAAAAAGGGTTGGGATGTGTGAACAGAAGTATGAGAGGTGGTTGATGGAGGTGACTGCCTACTCAGCTCTGTGCCACCCTGATCTGCTAACTGCAGGCCCAGAGGACAGCCAGCTTGGGCGGGAGGCTGGACACTTGTTCCCAGGAGCCATCAGGAGCCTGTTGGTATTTGCCATCCAGATTTTTTTTTTCTTAATTGATCTTTTTCTGTGGCTTCTGGGTTTATTATTAAAAAGAAGTCTTGGAGGAAAAGAAGTAGCATTTCTTAAAGTCCCACTGGGAGCTGGCCCAGGGCATGCTCTGTATACACTGCCTTGTGGCAGCCAATGCTTGCTTTATGGATGGGAAACGAAGGCTGGGATTTTGCCTCTGGATGATGACGGAAACAGATTTCCAGGACTAATCTCCACGGGCGTCCCAGGGAAGGAGACATGTGTTTAATATAATAGATGTTTTCAACAAAGGAAGGGGTGGGAGACATTCACGTGGAAGTCGCACAAACAGCCATGGGGGACACTGGGAGCAGGAGGGGGGTCCTCTGTTGTCAGGAAGGCAGGATGGAGAACATCTGTGCTCCTTGCCACTGTATCCAGTCCCTGAGAGCCAATCTGTAGAGGGGTGAGGTGTGCTGGCTGGGTGGGCAGGGGCAGGGGGCAAGAGCGGGCACTGAGCATCCCCCTTACCAGGCTCTTCTTTCAGATGATTGAGTCCAACGACATTTCAGGGGAGAAGGTCAGGATGAAAGAGACCATAGAGGGTGAGTGGCTGCGGGCCGGGTGGGACCCTGGGCTTTCAGTGTATGAAGTGCTGGGCATTGTGCTAAGACTCTTGTTACTTGTTTGGGTTTGTTTTTGTTTGTTTGTTTTTAGATTTTATTCATTTATTCATGAGAGACACAGAGAGAGGCAGAGACACAGGCTGAGGGAGAAGCAGGCTCCCTGTGGGGAGCAGCCCATTGTGGAACTCAATCCAGGACCCCAGGATCACGCCCTGAGCCAAAGGCAGATGCTTAACCACTGAGCCACCCAGGCATCCCTAAGCTTTATTTATATTTTAATCACTGTAGGACTAGTCCTTCCTGCTCTGCTTTTTCAAAATTCTTTTGGTTCTTTTTTTTTTAATTGATGCAACATTAACATAAAATTAGCTGTTTTAGGGGTTCCTGGGTGGCTTAGTCAGTTCGGCGTCTGCTTTCAGCTCAGGTCATGATCGCGGAGTCCTGGGATCAAGCCCCATCTCGGGATCTCTGCTCAGCAGGGAGTCTGCTCCCTCTCCCTCTTCTTGCTGTCAAATAAATAAATAAAATCTTTTAAAAAATAATTAACTGTTTTAAAGTGAATAATTTGGTGGGCATTTAGTATGTTCAGTGTCATGCAATCACTACCTCTATCTAGTTCCAAAACATTTTCATTTCCCCAGAAGGAAACCGCATGTCCATTATCCGTCCCTCTACCAGCCACTGATGACCACTGGTCTGCTTTCTGTCTATGGATTTGCTTATTCTAGACATTGAATATAAATGGCTCATACAGTCCGTGGCCTTTTATGTCTGGCTCTTTTCGCTTAGCATACTACATTCGAGGTTCAATAACATAGCATATGTCAGTGCTCCGTTCCTGTTTATGGCTGAGTAATATTCCATCACGTGCATCCATCACATTTTGTTATCCATCCACCTGTTGGTGGATATTGGGTCTGTTTCCACCTTTTGGCTGTTGTGAGTAGCGTTGCCATAAACACACACGTGGACGTCTTTGGCAAGTGTCTGTTCCAGTTCTTTGGGATGTGCTCCTAGGAGTTGCTAGGTCATATGGTAATTGTGTTTAACTCATTGAAGAAGTGTCTGCCAAACTCTCTTGGCTAGTCTTGCTCTTTTTCCAAGTGAGCTTAGAACCCGCAAATTTGGTTTCCCAAGAGCTGAAATTTTGTTGGTATTTTTATTGGTATTCTGGTAAATTTATAAAGTAACTTTCAGAAATATGCATTTCTAGCACTTTCCATAGATTATCTTGTTTAGGACTGTTCTAAGGCTCTTGGACACACACTGGGTGACATGGGCACCATTATGATCCCCATTTTTCACTCAGGGAAACTGAGACTAAGAGAGAGTTAAATGGCCCGAGACCACAAAGTGTTGGAGTTTCTTATTCAGAATAGGTCACCCAGAGAGAGGGGGCTGATGTGGGGAGGACTTTGGATCCTAGAGGCCAAGCGTGGCCTTGTTTTCGGGTTCCTGTGGGAGGGCCACCCCCTCACCTACTGTACCCCTTGTCTCTCCCTTCTTCCCTAGGCTTACAGGACAAGCTGAACAAGAGGGATAAGGAGGTGACAGCCTTGAGGTCCCAGACCGAGGTGCTCAGGACCCAAGTAAGTGGTAAGTCTCCCTCCCGCCGGGCAGATGCGGGGGGCGGTCATGCCAGTGGGGCGTGGAGTGGGTGGGTCAGGGTGCTCTGCCTCGAGAAGGCGACGTGGGCCAGTCCCCCTGCACTAGACTTACACCTAAGCAGCAGCGAGCAGGAAGGTGGAGCCCCCACGTCCTCCACGAGATGATCGAGGACCCTAGCTGGCTTCTTCCTCCCGAGCCAGCTCTGTGCTGTCTGTGTTCTGCATTTCTATCCACTTTCTCTCTCTCATCTTGACTTCTTCATAGATCATACAGATCTCGCGTAGGTGCCCCCAGCCCCTTTCTGGAGGAAATGAGGAAATGCCAGGATTTTAGACTTGGGGCCTGGGTGGGGGGATGCCAGCCACAACAGTGAACAAGACACAGAGGACACCAGGATGGGGTGGGGGATGCGGGGTGGGCAGGGGGCCTGGGGAGAAGCATGGGTCTGAATTTGTGATTTTGTGAACTGGCCCTACTTCTTGTCTGCCAGAATGCCAATGGTGGTGTCCATGAGATTGCCCCCCATCCTACGAAATGGTCCCCGCCCCCACTTCTATCCATGTGGCCTAATTGGTCCTGGCAAAGGTCAGTTGACCTCAAACCCCTCCAAGGCTCAGTTGAAGATTTAGCTTTCCCCTGCCCAGGACACCACATAAATGCTTGGGTCCTGTCTCCGGAATGGTAGCCTGCTTCCCCAACATCAGAGGGCCCACGTTGCTGTGCTTGGGGTTGTGGCCTGCTTTGTGTAGCTGTTCTCTTGGTCCCTTGCTGTCTGGCTCTGCAGGACTAGAGACACCACACAGTAAACTGTGTCCCTATGGTCTCCAAGAAAACCAGCTCCCAGCCCAGGCCTTGGGCCCCTGCCCCAGTGGGACAGATTTCCACGGAGGTCTTGACTTCTCTGCTCTCTGTTCTCCCCGCCGCCTGACCCTCAGCACTGGAGACAAAGTGCAAGTCGGGAGAGAAGAAGGTGGATGCCCTCCAGAAGGAGAAACGGCGCTTGGAGGCAGAGCTGGAAGCTGTGTCCCGCAAGACCCACGACGCCTCAGGCCAGCTGGTCCTCATCAGCCAGGAGCTGCTCAGAAAGGAGCGGTGAGTTGACCATGGGTGGTGTGGGCAGCCTGCCTGACCCTAACCCTGCCCCCGACCCTGACCCCACTCCACCTGACATTAACCAGTTGTCCTTGGAGGTAGGGCAGGGGTAGGGCAGGTGGGACAGGTGGCTGGCCTCACCAGTGATCGCCGTGCTCCTCTGCTGAGCTCAGATGAAGCCTCAGAATCCTTCTCAACACAGATCTCCAAGCAGAGCTTATAAAGAAAGACTAGTGGTTCCCAAAAGTCTTAGTCTCTGGGACCCCTTTAAACTCTTCAAACTTATGGAAGATTTCCAAAGAGCTCTCAAAAACTGCAAGAAGCCTGGGGCAGCCCGGGTGGCTCAGCGGTTTGGTGCTGCCTTGGGCCCAGGGCGTGATCCTGGGGTCCTGGGATCGAGTCCCACATTGGGCTCCCTGCATGGAACCTGCTTCTCCCTCTTCCTATGTCTCTGCCTCTCTTTCTCTCTTTGTCTTTCATGAATAAATAAATAAAATCTTAAAACAACAACAACAAAAAAAAAAACTGTAGGGCAGCCCTGGTGGCTCAGCGGTTTAGCGCCGCCTTCAGCCCAGGGCCTGATCCTGGAGACCCAGGATCAAGTCCCACGTTGGGCTCCCTGCGTGGAGCCTGCTTCTCCCTCTGCCTGTGTCTCTGCCTCTCTCTCTCTCTCTCTCTCTCATTAATAAATAAATAAAATCTTTAAAAAAAATAGAAAAAAAAACTGTAACAAGTCAGTTGGTCCCATAAATAATATTCTTTTGATAAAAAGTAACCGTTTTCCAAAACAAAAACTGTTTCAGTTTTCAGTTTCTTTCTTTCAGAAAAGAATGGCATTGTGTTACATTTGTGCAAATTTCTTTTGAATGTCCAGCTTGATAGAGGACAGCAAGATTCTCGCATCTTCCTCTGCATTCAATTTGAATGATTTGAAGTATATAATGAAAATCTGGGCTTACATAGTTATGTAGTTGGAAAAGAGAGGAGTATCTTAATATCCTTTTCATACTTTTTTTTTTTAAGATTTTATTTATTTATTCATGAGAGACAGAGAGGCAGAGACACGGGTAGAAGGAGAAGCTCCCTGTGGGGAGCCTGATGCAGGACTCTATCTGAGGACCCTGGGACCACAACCTGTACCGAAGGCAGATGCTCAACCTCTGAGCCACCCAGGCATCCCTTAAAAATAAAATGTTAAGGACACTTGGGTGGCTTAGTTGGTTAAGTGTCAGACTCAGTTTCGGCTCAGGTCCTGATCTCATGGCTTGTGGGATCCAGCCCCACATTGGGCTCCACACTCAGTGGGAGTCTGCTTGGATATTCTCTCCCTCCCCCCATTCTCCCACTTGTGTTTGCACACGTGCACTCTAAATGAATAAATAAATAAATCTTTTTTAAAAATCTTATTAAAATTTTTTTAAAAAATAGAATATCTTGCTACACAAGGGCTCTTGGGTAAATGGATTTTTTAAACAATTTTTTAAAACGTACTCTATTTTTTTTTTTATCTTTTTGAGAGAGTGAATGAACATGTGCATGAGGGAAGAGGCAGAGGGAGAGGGAGAGAATCTTAAGCAGACTCTACGCTGAGTGCAGAGCCTGATTTGGGGCTCAGTCTCATGACCTTGAGATCATGACCTGAGCTGAAATCAAAAGTTGGATGCTTAACTGACTGAGCCACCCAGGCACTCACATTTTATTTAATTTTTAATTAAAGGCTCTGTTGTCTCTTTTTAAAAACTTAAAAAACATTCTAGAAAAGGCCCAGTCCCCTTAACCATGATCCCATCCCCAAATCCCGACCCCTCTCAGGCTGTCACCAAATGGTTGCATGTTCCATGTTTCCACTGCGGCCCCTCCTGGCACAGGTACTGTTTTGATAGCCAGTGCCCCCCTCAGGGTGGTCAGCCTGTAGGCACCTGGCATATCTCTGGAACATGGGAGCAGAGGGTCAGGGCTAACTAGGTTTTCTGTGTGCCATCTGTCGATCCCCGCCAGGAGCCTGAACGAACTTCGAGTGTTGCTACTGGAGGCCAATCGCCACTCCCCGGGGCCGGAGAGGGACCTCAGCCGTGAGCTCCACAAGGCTGAGTGGAGGATCAAGGAGCAGAAACTCAAGGATGACATCCGGAGCCTGCGAGAAAAGCTGACTGGGCTGGTGCGTAGGCAAGGGGGTAGCCTGGGGGAGGGGGAATGCCAGGGTGGGCGAAGGCCACTCTGGCCATGGAGACTGGAGACCTCCTGGGGTCATCCCAGGGACAGTCAAATCCCAGGACAGGTGCACGATACTGTAGAATCACAGGCACGGTCAGTGATGTAGCTGGTGGAGGGGCCGTGGGCAACCCCTTTGCAGACATCGTGGCTGACCGTGTGGAAGACTTCTGAAGACCCAGTGTCCAGAGCTAGGATGGGCTCCTGCAGGGTGGTGAGCTCCCCATCTAGGGTAGTAATTAACCAGAAACCAGCTCCTTCCTCAGGGTTTTGCAGTGAGGATTCATGCATCAGTTTCAGGAAGGAGATGGGACCTATTGGAGCTCCTTCTAACACTGAGCTTCTAGAGCTGAGGCTCCTCCATCAGGAACAAAAGACGAGAAATGATGGGAGCACAGAATAGAACCGTCCCCACCCATCCCCCTGTGGTCAGCATGGAGGACAACCTTGTGGCCAGCGACCGGGCCTCGTCAATCCAGAGTGTGGACAGGACAGGTTCCGGGAAGACAGCCCTGCTGCTGTGGGAAGCTGCTGCAAAGCCCCTCATTGCCCTCCCAGGCAGCTGGTGGGTTCAGCCACCGCAGGAGACGGGAGAAGGGAGGCCTCACGGGCAGGAGGGCGGCACAAGACTCCTGTAGGGTCAGGGGGTCGGGGTCACTCACTGCACACCCTTCCCGTCCTGGCAGGCCTAGCCAGCAGGCAAGATTCCAGGGCCATTTGCTGCCCCTGTGGCTCTGAGTCTGGGCATAACTCTGGAGAAGACAAGGTCCTGGGGCCCGCAAGGACTTTCAGGTCTTGATTCTCTGAGACTTTCCCAGAGCCTCCTGGGGTGGGGGGCAGTGCCTTTCTGGGTGATCTCCATGGGGCCCAGGCTGGTCGAGTTCATACAGGAAACTTTCCCAGGCAGCCTGTCCTGTGCCCCCCTGCACTGTCCCCAGGGCCACAGGAGAACTAGGGAAGGGCTTGGTGGTTAGACACTCCCTGGAGTGAGGGAGTTTTGGATGGAAGAACAGAGTGGAGCAGAAGGATCTGGAAGCACTGGTGCAGGGGCAGAGCAGAGTAGCTTTGTGTGGGAGCAGGGAGGCTGGCAGGTGCATCTCCAGGGCCGGGATGAGCAGGGAGCAGCTCCAGAAGGAGAGGGGAGGAGGGCTCTGAGGAGGACTTCAGATGTGCTGGAGGGCAAGGGCTCTGGGGGTGTGTGGCTGTGGCTCTGGGGGTGAAGGAACACACATGGACGCAGTGTGGAGGGAGTGGGGCCACAGGAAGGAAAGACAGGAGGTGCTTCTGGATCTCAGGACCTGGAGAATGGGAAGCATCTGCCAGCTGGGATTTCAGGGCAGGGGACCTTCCTGGACACTTAAGTGGGGACCCTCGAGTGAGGGAGGAAGGCCTGACCCGGGGATGAAATGGGCCAGAGGGTGGGCCTAGAGGAGAGCGTGCGTTCTCCCGGCACACACATGCACACATCCGTACATGCGTACACACACACGCTCACGCACATTCTCTTCCTCTCCCCCACCGCTTCCAGGACAAAGAGAAGTCCCTGTCGGACCAGAGGCGCTACTCTCTCATTGACCCATCCTCGGCCCCCGAGCTCCTGCGGCTGCAGCACCAGCTCATGAGCACAGAAGACGCGCTGCGGGACGCGCTGGACCAGGCTCAGCAGGTGGAGAAGCTCATGGAGGCCATGAGGAGCTGCCCCGACAAGTCCCAGGTGAGCCGTGGGCCAGGGCTGGGCTGGCCAGGGGGCGAGCCATGGGGTGCTCGCTGTCCTCGGGAAGCGTGGCCCTGTCCTGGGAACCCTGGTCTGGATGGGGAGGTTCAGCCCCGTCCTCTGGGGGTCCCAGCCCAGGGGGGCACATGGCTTGATCCTGAAGAGCTCAGATTCAGCTGGGGATGCAGCCTTGCCCTGAGAGCCTTGGTCCCTTGGGGCCCAGGAACCCCTATTCTGAAGAGCCTCTGATGGTTCCACGGGGGAGGCCCGGCCCTCCAGTGGCCACAGCGGGAACTGCCGCCTGGTGACCCTCGCTCAGCCCCTGCCCGGGACTCTTTAACAGGCCATCAGCAATTCCAGTTCCGCAAACGGCATCCACCAGCAAGACAAGGGCCATAAGCAAGAGGTAAGGGATGCCCTGGCCCCCCGGGGGACACCCTGCCACACCCACGGCCCTCCCACACCCTGGGACCACGGCTGACCTCCCCATAGAAAAAAATCCTGAAAAGCCACCTAAATCACAGAGGTGCATTGTGCCAGAGGCTCTGCAGTGGGGTCTCACGTGCTGGGATCCCAGGGAGGTCACACTCAATTCAGCCATCATCTGCTCTTTTAGCTTTCTTTCTTTCTTGCTTTCTTTCTTTCTTTCTTTCTTTCTTTCTTTCTTTCTTTCTTTCAAGATTTTATTTATTTATTCATGAGAGACACGGAGAGCGAGAGAGGCAGAGACACAGGCAGAGGGAGAAGCAGGCCCCATGCAGGGAGCCCGATGTGGGACTTGATCCTGGGACTCCAGGATCACGACCTGGGCCGAAGGCAGGTGCTAAACCGCTGAGCCACCCAGGGATCCCTGTCTTTTAGCCTTGTTTCTTTTTCAAAACCTTTTATAATAAAAGTTTTTAGGTTTCCTATTAGGAAACTTTTGGGGGGAAAACCCAAAATAGAAGATACTCAAAGAGATGACCAAGATTGGCTTTTTTTTTTTAAGATTTTATTTATTTGACAGAGTGAGTGGGAGAGCACAAGCAGGGGGATGAGACAGGCAGAGGGAGAGGTAGAAGCAGACTCCCCGCTGATCCAGAAGCCCAATGTGGGGCTCGATCCCAGGACCCC
This sequence comes from Canis lupus baileyi, assembly GCF_048164855.1. Classification (NCBI taxonomy): domain Eukaryota; kingdom Metazoa; phylum Chordata; class Mammalia; order Carnivora; family Canidae; genus Canis; species Canis lupus. The sequence goes on from NC_132845.1 coordinate 71,740,031, forward strand.
GGGATTGTGACCTGAGCTGAAGGCAGACTCTCAACCACTGAGCCACCCAGGCGCTCCCCATGCTCCTTTTTTTTAAGCAAAGATTCCTCATTTGGGGTTTGGCTAATGGTTCCTTGTGATTTGAGCCAGGTTATGCATTTCAGGCTAGAATACATCCTCAATGTTGTGTCCTTCTCTGGGCCTCACAGCTTGAGGGACATGATGTCCACCTGCCCTCACTCCTGATGTGAATTTTGATCACCTGGTCAAGATGTTGTCTGATTTCTCCACTGTACAGTGACTGGTTTTTTCCTAACAAGCAGTCTGTGGAGAGAGACTTTATGATCCCATGAATACCCTGCGCCTCCCCAAAGCACACCCTGGATTGAGCATCTGTTGATGACTCTTGCCTGAGCAGTCTTCACTGTGATGACCGTGATGACTGTAAAGTAGCACCTCCTGCAGCATCTTGATGGAATAGGTGGCATAGTCCATATTCAAGATTCTCTCCTAGTTGTTTTACAGAATATATTTTTTAAAGATTTTATTTATTTATTCATGAGAGACACAGAAAGAGAGAGAGGCAGAGACACAGGCAGAGGGAGAAGCAGGCTCCATGCAGGGAGCCCGACGTGGGACTCGATCCTGGGTCTCCAGGATCAGGCTCTGGGCTGAAGGCGGTGCTAAACCGCTGAGCCACCTGGGCTGCCCAGAATATTTTATTTTTATCCTATTTTATTTTTTATTTTTATTTTTAAGGTTTTATTTATTTATTTGAGAGAGAGTGAGAGAGCACAAGCAAGGGGAGGGGCAGAGGGGGAGGAGAAGCAGACTCCCTGCTGAGCAGGGAGCCCAATGCAGGACTCGATCCCATGACCCCGGGATCATAACCTGAGCTAAGGCAATCATTTAACCACCTGAGCCACCCAGCACCCCAAATTTTAATTTATTTAAGTAGGCCCCATGCCAGGGGCACCTGGGTGGCTCAGCGGTTGAGCATCTGCCTGCAGCTCAGGTTGTGATCCTGGGGTCCTGGGATCGAGTCCCACGTCGGGCTCCCTGCAGGGAGCCTGCTTCTCCCTCTGCTGATGTCTCTGCTTCTCTCTGTGTTTCTCATGAATGAATAAATAAAATCTTAAAAAAAAAAAAAAAAAAAGTAGGCCCCATGGCCAGTGTGTAGCCCAGCTTGGGGCTTGAACTCAGGACCCTAAGATCATGACCTGAGCTGAAATCAAGAGTCAGAGGTTTCACTGACTGCACCCCCCAGGCGCCCCTTGACTGTCATGTTCTAACATGTCCCACCCCACAGTTAACCCCAGGAGTCACCCACAGTGTGACAGGCACCCACTTGACTCCCAGTGCCAGCCTGATGAAGTGACAGGAATCCAGCACCGGCTCTGTCCCTGGCTGGCCATGTGACCTGCACGAGTGAGGCTGGAACATGGGAAGGCACGCAGGTCCTTCCATCTGGGACAGTGGAGCCCCTGGCCCCCATGCTCCCTTAGAGGCAGGAGAACCTTGGCTGCCAACTCTGCCAGGAGCCAGGCCTGTGGGTAAGAGGCAGAGAGAGAGAGTTGGGGGGGGGGGGGACCCTACACCAGACCTGCCAACAGCGGAGATGGGTGATGTTCATACTTTGTGTGGCTCTGTCCCTCCAATAACCCTGCAAGGCGCATGGGCTCATCCCAGTTTACAGACATGAAAACTGAGGCCAGGAGTCTCCACTCCAGTTTTCATTGCCTTGGATCCGGCCTCCACACAGGCGCCCCGTGCTCTTTGTAAAACCCATCTGCTCTCGCCTCTTCCCTTCACCTGCTCCCACCCCGCCTCTTGTCTTACCAAGCCCCCCAAACATGGCAAGAGAAACTTTTCTGCCCCAAGACCTTTGCATATGCTGTTTCAGCTACCCGGCACAGGCATACAGCCCACCCACCCCCTTTCCTATGACACCCCCATCCCCACCCCTCCTGGAGACACCTGCTAATCAAGCTCTTCCTCTCTCCAGGAGAAGCACTGACCCTGAGGGATCCCATGGAGCGGCCCCGTCCACACCAGAGCCCCTGCAGCCTGCCCCGGTGGCGCCCCCTCCAGGCAGGGGCCAGGACTGTCACTTTGGAGACAAGAACAGTGTTTGTAACAATAACGTGCCCACTGCCTCGGACAATCCCCCATCCCTGACCCACCTGCCGGACCAGGAGGCTTCCTCAAGCACGACCTTCCACAGAGAGCGGTACAGTCCTGGCCTGGCCCCCGGGACCTTTGGCCTGGACACCCCGGATACCCCAGCAGTTTCCAGAGTTTGTTGAGGGGGAGGCCGAGGGGATCTGGCCAGGCCCCCTCTCCCCAGAAGGAGCTGCCTTGCGGACCATCTTGGCACCCCGGGCATGTCCCTGCCTCCCTTTCTTCTCTTCCTTCTCCCGGGTTCCCCTTTGACCCCAGAGAGCCACGTCCCGGGAAAGAGTCCAAGGAGGCCCAGCTAGGCACCAGGGAGGGGAGTCCAGTCCTCGGGAGCCAGGTGGGGCCCCCTTTTCTGCAGCCACTTCCAGGCTAGGTGGTGTCCAGGCTTCTTGTCCCCACAGACAGTGGTACAAGCCCCCCACCCCCAGCCCATCTACCTAGTAAGGCCCAGATTCAAGTTGTTGGGCGGCAAGGTCCTTCCCCTCCTCGACCCCCCAGCACCAACTCATATGCATAGCTCCAAGCTGCAGGCCAGAGGGTCACCACCAAGGCCAGGAGCCACAGTATTAGGAGAGTTTGGAAGCCCCTCCCCTCGCCCCTGCCATGGGCCTGGCTCGAAGCTGGGGCAGGGCGGCTACCGGGGAGCCCAGGGCTCTAGGCAGGTCTTGACTGGGCAGTAACGTGGTGTCCCCTGGGCTGACCAGATGTTCCAAAACTGGGCCTCTTGTTTGTCCACACACCCACGCAGGCTCTGACACAGACACCCACTGACTTTGGCATCCACACAGTGGGTCACACACACACACGGGGCCCTGTGGGTGGGGTGTTTGCGGCCAGCCATGCTCTCGGGCCACATAAGATGCACAGGCCTGGGTGCCCAGAACACATGCCCTTAGGACCGAGCCCCCAGCCTAGCAGTGCCGTGCCCACACACACTGCTCACGTTCCTGTGTACACACCCAGGTACACGTGGGCAAGTGTTCAGGACGTGTGTGCCATGCACATCCATCAGAACGCACATGTACCAACAGCCCCCTCGCTTCCCAGGCACCTGCCCAGAACTCTGTAAGCCTTGTCCCCCTGTAGCCAAGAAAAGAGCCCAAGGGACATTGGTGATAAGAAACATCTAACCACCTCTCCCCTCTGCCCCTTGAGCCCCGCTGAGTTCCTCCAGGCCTGTGTGTGGTGGGAAAAGCCAATACAAAAGCCTCTAGAGCTGGAGGACCCATAGGTCATTGTCTCGTGCCTCAGCGTCCCCACGGAGGGCCTGCCTCCACCTCCCCCAGCTCAGGGAGAGTTTTCACTCGGGGCCCTCCCCTGCCAGGGCCTTAAGGGGGAAGCCTGTTGTCCCACGGAGGCGTTCCAGAAGCACGTCAGGAAGGGTATGGCATCTGTGCCTTGGGTGGCTCCTGGGTGCTCCTTGGCACAGGTGTGTATGGCTCCCATCCTTGCCCAAACGCAGCCCATCCTGGAGGGGCAGCCAGTTTGTCCCATCAGTCCCCACTCCCCACTGGCTTCTGGTAGCTCTCGCATGCGGTTTTATTAACAACAGTCTAGAAGCGATGCTTTAGTGGCCTAACCCGGAGTTAAATACTACTCTTTCCAGCAAAATCCGGCAGCTCACCCCGCCTACAAGAGGCACTGATTAGTCTACTAACAGCCAAAGGCCCACACAGGAGGGGCTGAGCCCCCCAGGGCGGCTGGCAGGTGTCAGGTGGAAAGAAACCATTTGCTTGTGAGCGTCTCCACCTGCCGGTGTAGGCTCAGCCATGCCCCATCCCCAAGCCCTCCCGCACCCTTGTTCTCCCTAAAGTGGAATTGTTGAAGTGTGGCGAGTCCGTGCTCGAGACAATAAAGCTTGTGACTGACGTCCAGGACCCGAGCTGTCTGCTTTTCTCTGTGGGCGTGCCAGGAGTGAGTCTCATCCTATTAGTTGCCAGCTAATTCCTACTCAGTTGTGAATGGCTGATGCCTCAGAGAGCCTGGCATTAAGAGGTCCAGGAAAAAAAAAAAAAAAAAAAGAGGTCCAGGAGATTGGGACCTGGCCTTGTCCAAGGAGCAGGAACCCAGCAGGGATGGGCCGAGGACCAGAGACAGTGGGCAGCAGGGGGCAGGCTCAGCAAGGCTGCCAGAGAGCGCTGGGGATTTGGACTCGACTCTGTTAGAAGTATGAGGGAGCCCCTAGGAAAAGGTAAAAATCTCCCTGATGGGCAGAAGAACTAACATGAGTTCCCTGAGTTCAGCTAGAACACAGAGAACCTCAGAGAGCGAATTCTATCTCCTGCAGCCAGCTTTCCAGAGATCGAGTGAACAGTCAAGGTTTTGGGAGCTCCAAGGTCATTTTATAGGCCTTGCACTTGACGCCGCCGCCCTGGGAGACTATGCAAACCTCTCGAGGTTAACAGGAGGTTAACAGCTGAACGTGTCTGGAAGCTTTGCGCTGGCTCCCAGGCGCTGCGTCAGCAGAGAAGGAGGAAGCAGGGGGAACTGTCCTTGGGTGAAGAGTTTGAGGAAAGGGCTGTGTGCACAGGTGCGGCCAGGGCTAAGGGACCCCCAGGGACTCCGTGGAAACCATCGCAAAGCAGCTGTGGCTGGAACTGCAGCTGTCCAGAGGATCCCACCCCAGGTGGGAAGATGCTGGAAAGTGATGCCCCCAGCTCTCCGGCCTTCCTCCGGCTGCCCCTCCCCAAGCCTGAACCCAACCCGGAGCCGAGCATAGCAGCCTATTGCAGGGCGAGAGGCCGGCCCCTGGGCACACACAGCCCCGATGGAGGGGGTGCAGATGGGCCTGGAGGTGGCAACAAATAGGAAGCAATCGGCAGTATCCATCACAATAATGTGCTGGATAGATTTCTACAGCCCCCTGGTTTTGGCTTCGGCCGCCTCGAGTGTTCTTGGGCTCTGTCCTTCCAGAACCGACCTTACCCACCCAGCATTTTGAAATTCAAAGAGCTTCTGCAAACAAGATGCTTTCCTCTCCAGGCTTATCAAACACTACTGTGATTTCTGGTTTTTTTTCATTGCCCCCCAGGCCCAGTCACAGAAATGGGGTGGTGGCTGCGGGCGCTAAATGTATCACCCTGCCCCGGGGAGGGTGTGGAGTTGGGGGAGCATTTCTTTGACTGGTTTAGCCTTCAGTGGGAACTGCACACTGAGGGTTTGTGGTCAGAAAAAAGGAACACCTCCCGCCATGGCTCCCACGCCAGCAGGCAGGGACGGTCACAGGGAGAGTGGGGGGCCTGACCTCAGGCAGAGGCCTGCAGCACACAGCTTACTGTCACCAGCACTGACAGTGTGGGGGACACGAGGTCAGCTGCCAAAGGGCCTGAATCTTGAGGAAGGAACTTCTCGAGTCTGTCTGCCCAGGGGTCGGCATCCAGAAGGTGTCAGAAGGAAGGAAGACCCCTGAACCAGCATGAGATACCCAACTTGAGTGTGGGAGTGTCCTGTCCTCAGGGGTTCACATGCTGGTGCTCGGAAGTGGGATGGGGGTGGGGGCTTTAGGAAGGCAGGAGGGCTTTAGAAGGGCTGGAGGGGTGGCCTTGACCCTGTGTGTGTGTGTTTGGGGTGGGATGTGGGGTCTGTGTGGAAAGAGCTCAGAGACTGGACATCCTTGACATCCAGCCCAGCCGCCACCCTCCTTGACATCCACCCTGCATGCCAACCCTGCAGACCAAGCCCTTGGCTCCACCTCCTTGACCCTCAGCCTCCTTCTCAGCAAGCTATAGAAAATAAAGCTCAATCTCTGTAGGGTCTAAATGAGACCCCTGAAGAAGCCCTTAGATTAAAAAGCTCTACTGATTGTTTCTCCCCATCTCCTAGCTTAGAGGGGGAGGTTCCCTTGCTCCACCTGCAGGCCCGTGGGAGCCCCAGCTGCCCTCTGGGTATGCCCCTCCACAATTCAGCTTAGGGTCAGCAGATCAGATCACTTCCACCGTAGGGGAGGAGCCCTCTTAGGGGAGGAGCCCTCGAGCTCAGCACAATCTCAGGCTGGAGATTACGTGGGACGGGACAGAGTGCAAGAGGCATTGTCTACGCCAGAGACTGTTGTTGGATTGGTGGTGTTTTGTTTTGTTTTTTACATTTTTAAAAAAGCTTTTATTTATCTAATTGACACACAGAAGGAGCACAAGCAAGAGAAGCAGCAGAAGCAGGCCAAAAGGCCTGAATCTTGCAAAGCGTGGAGCCTGACCCAGGGCTCGATCCCAGGACCTCAGGATCATGACCTGAGCTGAAAGCAGACACTTAACCAACTGAGCCACCCAGGTGCCCCTGATTTATCTTATAACTGGAAGTTTGTGCCCCTTTTGATCCCCTTCACACATTTCACCGACCCTCCCCAACCCCCTGCCTCTGGCAACTGTTCTCTGTATCTATGAGGGTTTTTAAAAAATTTTATGCCACAGATAAGTGAGATCATACAGCATTTGTCTTCATCCATTCTTCTCTGGATGCACAAGTGAGCTGAGAAATGTATACTCTCCCCATGAAGACATGGCAGGAGAGAAATGTTGGTAATCGTATTACTAATAAAAGGGGACGGACAGACAACCTGGCACCAGGGTCTGGGAGGTCTGTCACCATTAAGCCCCCAGGTCCCTGACTCTGGGCTCGGCCTGCAGGCAGCTGCACGAGGGCTGGGGGACGGGGGCAGCACCACGACCACCCCCAGGAGACTGAGCAGAAGCTCGCACTGAGGGTCCCCTGCTGGCGAGGCTCCCATCCACACTCCAGCTAGGAATCTCAGACTGGACCAAGCCGGGGCATAAAGAAAACCCCCTTCTGTCTGCACTGCCCAGACCAGAGGCAGGAAAGAGAGAGAGAGAAGCTGACCAGTGTAGACAGAAGCTACCACAGGGCAGCTGTTGGGAGACACTGAGCAGAACAAGCCTCTGAAGACAATCTGCCCAAGGAATCCAGAAGAATTGCAAACACGGTGGGATCCATTGCTGTCTGTATAACAGACTAAATGCCGTTTAAAAAAAAAAAAACCCTCTTTTTTCTTTTAAGATTTTATTTATTTATTCATGAGAGACACACAGGAAAAGTCAGAGACATAGGCAGAGGGAGAGGTCCCCTGTGAGGAGCCCTATGTGAGACTGGATCCCAGGACCCCGGGATCACGCCCTGAGCTGAAGGCAGCCGCTCAACCGCTGAGCCACCCAGGTCCTCCCGCCCAATCCCTCTTGACAGAATTTCTCCTGATGCATTGTGCGGGGTGCCTACAACCCACATGCTTTTAAGCATACAGCTGAGCCTGGGGGAAAGTACGGGAAATCCTCAAGAGCCAAAAACAAAGATCTGGAGACGAGAGTGGTTAGCTGCCTGTGAGCAGCAGCTGCCCTGGGGCGTTTGCCGATGTTGAAAGCCCAAAGGCACAGGATTTCATGGCCTCAAGGGGTTCAGAGGACAAGGCTTTGAAAGGTGGAAAATTGGAACCAAGATGCCTGCCAAAAGTCAAAAACAGGGCAGTCCCCCCTCCCCCGCCCCCAAAAAGGGTGGCTCAGCGGTTTAGCACCGACTTTGGCCCAGGGTGTGATCCTGGGGACCCCGGATCGAGTCCCACATGGGGCTCCCTGCATGGAGCCTTCTTCTCCCTCTGCCTGTGTCTCTGCCTCTCTCTCTCTCTCTCTCTCTGTCTCTCATGAATAAATAAATAAAATCTTTAAAAAAAAAAAGTCAAAAACAAAAGAGCTATATCGTCCTGAGATATAAGGACTTGGGGTGCCTGGGTAGCTCAGTCGTTTAAAGTGTCCAACTCTTGGTTTCGGCTCAGATCATGATCTCAGGGTCGTGAGTTCAACTCCTGCATCAGGCTCTATCTGAGTCTGCTTAAGATTCTGTCTCTCTCTCTCTCTCTGCCCCTTTCCATCTAAATAAATAAATAAATGAGTAAATAAATTTTTAAAAACTTAAATCAGTAGTTAAAAACAGTTTAAAAAGAGATTTAAAAATATTTTTAAAATATTTTTAAAAAGGGGAACTTAAATATGCCAAAGCCACATATTATGCCTGGCATAGCACTCAATAAATATTTGCTAAATAAATGAGAGACGGAAAGAATAAAAGAAAGGCCATACATCTCTAATTGGGTTCCAAAAGAAAATAGAATTGCAGAGAGGCACATTATTTATTTTATTTTTTAGTAATCTCTACACCCAATGTGGGGTTGGTACTCAAGACTCCGAGATCGGGCAACCCCGGTGGCGTAGCGGTTTAGCGCCGCCTGCAGCCCAGGGCATGATCCTGGAGACCCTGGATCGACCCCTCCTCTCTGCGTGGAGCCTGCTTCTCCCTCTGCCTGTGTCTCTGCCTCTCTCTCTCTCTCTCTCTGGGTCTCTCTCATGAATAAATAAATAAAATCTTTAAAAAAAAAAAAAAAAAAAGACTCCGAGATCTATCACCCACTCCTCCTACCGAGCCAGCCAGGTATCTTGTAGAGAGGCATTATTTAAAGAAACAGCTGAGAAATCTCCAGAACTGATAAAAGATATGGATGTGAAATACAAAGACTCCTGAGCAGCATAAATAAAAAGAAATCCACACATAGGCACGTTATATTAATTTTGCAGAATGCCAGACACCAAGAGCCAAGCAGGATTTACAGGATATGATCCTAACAGCAACTTGATTCATGTCTCCCAGTGAAATCTGTTCAAGAGGTGATGCTCCTGCCCTGCCCTGCATGAAAACTGGGGCAACCCCCCCCTCACCTCACCAGCCTCTCATAGGTATAAGAGAGTACCATGGTCACTTTGATTGCAAAAATAATCTCAAGTCAGGACTTAAAATGTTGGGTATCTATCCACTGTGTCCCCCATCCTCTAGGACAGCAGAACAAAGTCTCCCTGGGGTCTTCTTTTTATTTTATTTTTAATTTATTTATTTATTCATGAGAAACACAGAGAGAGAGGCAGAGACACAGGCAGAGGGAGAAGCAGGCTCCCTGCAAGGAGCCCAATGTGGGACTTGATCCCAGGACCCCAGGATCACGCCCTGGGCCAAAGGCAGACACTCAACCCTGAGCCACCCAGGTGCCCCTCCTGGGGATCTTCTTAATGCCTCTCTTAGGAGCCTTCAGACTTAGGAGATTGAAACCCCACCCTCGCTCAGAAAGTGCAATTCCCCACATAGCTTCGTTGAAGCCAGTGGTTCTCAACCCAACCTGAATTTTCCCCTAAGGGGACATTGGGCAGGTCTTAAGACATTTTTGGTGGTCACAAAAATGTCCACCATTTGAGGGGGGCATGAGTGGCTCACTCGGTTAAGTGTCTGGACTCTTGATTTCCCATCAGGTCATGATCTCGGGGTCCTAAGATCGGGCCCACATTGGGCTCCATGATGGGTGTGGATCCTACTTAAGAATTTCTCCCTCTCTCCTTCTGCCCCTCCCCACCTCTAAAAAAAAATGTCCACCATTTAAAATCTTTAAATAAATAAGCAAACAAATCCCCTACAATACACAAGACAGGCCCCCAAAACAAAGAATTACCCCAAACATCAGTAATGCCAAGGGTGAGAAATGCTGCAAGAAAGGAATCCTCCTCTGACTCTTTCTTACCATCCCTGGCTGGGGTCCCCTTTTATATTCCTGATGGGTGTGAATCACTTAACAGTGTCTTAGAGCTCATAGGGCTCCCCATTTGTCACCAAGGGGCTGAGACCCGGCACTAACTGGCACTGGCACTGGCACTAACCTACCTGTGACCTTGGGCACTCCCCCAGCCTCAGTTTCCTTACCTGTAAAGTGGGGCGTGTAATCCTCAGGCATGGGGGTCACAGAGGGAAATGTTGGCACTTTTGAGTTGGGCAGGGGTGGGAGGAGCATCCTTCCCTGGGTCGCTCCTCCTCGGATGGGGTCAGGTGGGGCCCTAGGTCCTGCTTTGGGAAGAATTGGTAGAACTTGGAGCAGCAGTGTTCAGGTGCCAGCACCGGGACCCGGGGGGGGGGGGGGGGGGGGGGGGGAGGGGTAGCAGAGCACAGCACTGGCCCCCAGGCATGAAAAGCAAGCTTAAGAATGGGACCATCTGGGTTTGAATTCCAGTTCAGCCACTTAGCTGGTGAAGACTTTCGCCAGAGCCCCCAAACTCCCTGAGTCCCTTTTTTGCCATCTCCAGTAGGATCAGAACAATGAAATACATTGGATGCGGTTGTTAATTTTTTTTTAAGATTTTTAAAAAGATTTTATTTATTTATTCATGAGAGACACAGAGAAAGAGAGAAGCAGAGACACAGGCAGAGGGAGAAGCAGGCTCCCTGCGGGGAGGCCAACGTGGGACTCGATCCCAGGACCCGGGATCACCCCCTGGGCGGAAGGCAGGGGCTCAACCGCATCCCCCACCCCCTCAACACAGGGTCTGTCACGTGGCAGGGGGTGGTCTCCAGACCTGGGGGTTCTCTCTGGGCTTCGGGCTTTGCTCTGCCCGCCTGGGGAGACACTCACCAGCCCAGCCAGGTAGGTCGGGAGGGAATGTGGGAGAAAGCTGGAGGGTGGGTGAAACCTGCAGCCCTGGCTCGGGTCAGGAGATGGAAAGGCCACCGTCGCCCAGAAAGTGGGACTCCCCACGCGGCTTTGTTCCCGCGGCTCGGGCCCTCTCACCTGTGATGCCGCCCGCTCCCCGCCAGGTGTCACCCTCGGCTCTCCCAAGCCCCGTCCGTGGCCGGGAGCGAGGGGCCGCCGCGGATCCCAGGCCTGAGCCAAAGGGGGACCCAGAGGCCCCGCTCCTGCCCTAGAGGCCTCTGCCGCTGTGGCTCTGACCCCGCTATGAGCGTCCGCCTGGGACGGTACATTCTATCCCCAGGACCCCAACAGGCCAGGACTGGGAGTGTCCCCCCTCCCGTCTGGAGGCTCCCCACCCACACAACCTGCCCCCCGCCCCAGCCCAGGACCTCAGGCTGATTTGCCCTCCCGCCCCCAGGCTCTGCCCCACCCTGTCACCACTTCCCCTTCACCAAACCCAGCCCCGGGCACTCACCCCCCCTCCCCCGTCCCTCTCTCCTACTCTCTGCGAGTGACTGAAAAATGTCCTAAGACTGTGGTTTGGGGTCCTGAGTAAATTCAGGAGGCAACACGGCAAAGGGCAAATAACCAGGCAACAGTTCTAGATTCTTCTCTGGAGCCGGGAGCCAAGATTTCTGCCCTTTCCTTCCAGCGAACCAGCAGAGGGAGGGACGGCCTGCTGTCTCCAGGGCCGCCCCAGCAGCTGCCGGACCTGCCCCTCACAGCCTTGTGTCCAGCTACAGGGGCCATGCGCTCCCTGAGCCGCACCCTGAGCCGCACCCTGAGCCGCACCCTGAGCCGCACCAACAGCTTTGTCTCCAATTCCCCGCAGGCCTTGAGCCGGAAATTTACCGGGAGCATCTTCGTTGGCCCCTCACCCCGTGTGCACCCGGGGCTCCGGTCTGCTCACCTCACGCTGTGTGTCCTTGTCTCCCCCTCAGGGGGTCCTCCTCCCCTCGGTTCTTTTTTTTTTTTTTTAAGATTTTATTTATTCATGAAAGACACAAAGAGAGAGAGGAACAGACACAGAGGGAGAAGCAGGCTCCACGCAGGGAGCCCAGCGTGGGGCTCGATCCCGGGTCTCCAGGATCACACCGTGGGCTGAAGGCAGCGCTAACCCGCTGAGCCACCCGGGCTGCCCTCCGCTAGGTTCTTAGATCCTGGCTCAGACCCCACACCCTCAGAGGAGCCCTTCCAAGGGACCACACACACTCCCCCTGCCTTCCCTCCACCCCTCGGCCCTCGTGCACATACCAAGGTCCGAGGGGACAGCCTCTGGGGGAACTTGCCTTGTACCTGTCTCTGTCCAGAGGCAGGCCCCGTGATGAGCTCACTCACATCCCTGACCTTCACCCCAGGGCTTGGAATATAGTGGGTGCTCAATAAATAGCCGTCTTGGGGTGCAAGGGGGGCTCAGTTGATTAAGTGTCCAACTCTTGATTTCGGCTCAGGTCATGACCTCTGAGTCGTGAGCCCGGTGTCAGGCTCTATGCTGGGGATGGAACCTGCTTGGGATTCTCTCTCTCCTTCTCTCTCTGCCCCCCTTCCCCTCTAAAATTTTTTAAAAAATAGGGGTGCCTGGGTGGCTCAGGGGTTGAGCATCTGCCTTTGGCTCAGGGCATGATCCCAGGGTCCTGGGATGGAGTCCCGCATCGGGCTCCCCACAGGGAGCCTGCTTTTCCTTTTGCCTGTGTCTCTGCTTCTCTCTGTGTCTCTCATGAATGGATAATTAAATAAAGGGTCTTTAAACAAAGCCCAGGTGGCATGAGGTTCTAGGCGGCCATGTGCTTTGGTAAATCAAGGGGGCCATTTGCACAGAGAGGCCAGTGAGACTCTGGAGTCTCTTGGAATGAGGTTTTTATTTTTATTTTTTTTATTTTTTATTTTTTTGGAATGAGGTTTTTTTTTTTTTTAAGATTTTATTTATTTATTCATAGACACACACAGAGAGAGGCAGAAACACAGAGAGAGGGAGAAGCAGGCTCCAAGCAGGGAGCCCGATGTGGGACTCGATCCCGGGTCTCCAGGATCACACCCCAGGCTGCAGGTGGCGCCAAACCGCTGCGCCACCGGGGCTGCCCTGGAATGAAGTTTTTAAATGAAGTTTTTAATTCACCCTTTTTAAAAATTAATTAATTGCTTAAAAAAATAAAGTGTATGTCTTGTTTAGAAGACAAACATCAGTGTCTTCATTCTTGGTGTTGTTCACCGTCCTGTCTTCTGGAAAATCTGTTCGTCCCGCGGGTGGTCGTCGGACCTTCTTAAATTCTTACATCTTAATGCTCACATGTTTAATCTTTTAATCTGGGACTCCAGGCTTTGATCCTCCACCTTAAATCAAATTCACGTTGTCACTTTATTCTACCGTTATTTTAAACCTCTTAACTCCTGTTTCTTGTTCAGGGTAACTTGTCAGCTCGACCTCTTGGTTTTACATTTTAACTTCGTGTTTGCTGCTTTTGGCTGTGATAAAATGTAGCCTAGCCCCCACGTTTCTATTTGACGGTTTACATCATATCGCTCCCGAACTTTTATTTATTTTCACCTGAGATTTTTTTTTGCCACTTAAAAAAAAAAAAAAAAAAGAAAATCTCCAGTTTTAAGTCTTTCCTGGCTTTTGATTTTTCTGTTTCAAATGCTCATTCTCCCTGACTCCTCCTTAATCATCCAGGTGTCCGGGTCTCACAACCCCCTCCCCCGTGTGCAATCAGGGTTCTAGGATTGTCATCAATCCCGTTTTACAGCTGAGCAAATGAGTCCCAAGGAGAGGGAGCGTTTGCTCGAGGTCACAGCGGGCTAGTGAGTGGCGGGAGGTGTGACAAACCCAGGCCATGTGGCGGGATCCCAGCTCTCACCCTCTGCTTCCCGGCTCCCTGCTCCTGCCTCTGCTTCTCTCCAGGCACCTACAGAGCCCTCCAGGAGGCCAGGGAGGGGGGTGCTCATGCCCCTCCATGAGCTTGTAGGTGCCCCCCCCCAGGCTGCCCCGAGAATCTCCCTGCCTTTCACAACTACTTTTCTCCAAAACCTCATTCCAAGAGACTCCAGAGTCTCACTGGCCTCTCTGTGCAAATGTCCCCCTTGATTTACCAAAGCACATGGCCGCCTAGAACCTCATGCCACCTGGGCTTTGTTTAAAGACCCTTGCACATCTTGGAATCTGTGTTCTCTGACACCCACACCTTTGGAGTCAGAGTAGAGTCTGCCACTAGCACCCCACCATCCTGGAGGAGACACTGGGCAGGATGTCCTGCCTCTGCCCCCACCCTCTGGTGGGGTGCTGGCCAGACCTGATGCTGGAGTCCTGATAGATGGTACGAGGGAGGACAGCAAAGGCTCTACACCAGGCTACCCTGACACACTGATTTCCTTGATGGTCCAGTCCTGCTCTCCAGAAGACAATGTGACAAGTGGGCCATCATATTGCATGACCCCAGGGGGACCTATTCCCAGAGCCTCATGCAGAGATACTGTGCAAGGATAGTCCTAGTTGGCTGAGGGTCAAGGAGCCCTGGACTCCTGTAGGGTTTATCCCAAACAGAAGTCATCTTTGGGGTCACCTACATTGGTTCACAGGTGGGCTCATAACTCAGGCCAACCAGTGGGATGCCCCACTGCAGCACTTTCTGCACTGTCACCAGGATGCCCTAGGATGTCCATCCTTTAGATTTATGTCACCTCCTTCCCACCTCTCACCCCCAGATATAAAGAACAGAAAAGAGGGTGCCTGGGTGGCTCAGCAGTTAAGCATCTGCCTTTGGCTCAGGGTGTGATCCTGGGGTCCTGGGATCAAGTCCTGTATTGGGCTCCCTGCATGGAGCCTGCTTCTCCCTCTGCCTGTGTCTCTGCTTCTCTTTCTCTCTCTCTCTTTGTGTCTCTCATGAATAAATAAATAAATAAAATATTTTAAAAACACACACAAAACAGAAAAGTATAAATTTTCTTTGTTTTTTTTTGTTTTTCCATTTTTTTTAAGTAACTGGGTGACAGTTTTTTTTTTTTTTCTTTTTAAAGTACTGTTCTGTGGAAATGAAAGATGCCAGATAAAACAGTTCATGCTGGAGGGTTCTGTGTGTATCAGGAATAAAACCGGCAACAGTAATTGAAGTCGGAGTAGTCTTCCTCCAAGGTAATGACTAGCAGGAGGTATAAAGAGGCTTCTGGGGGTCTAGCATATTCTATTTCTTCACTTGGGTGCTGATCACATGGAAGTTTTCAGTTTATAAAATCCAATATGCTGCACACAGATGATTTATATACTTTCCTGTATGTAACACCTCAATTAAAAAAATTTTTTTAAACAAAAAAGGAAGCATTCTCCTCCCCGCAGAGGATATGGCTTTCCCAGGGCCTGAACCAGATCTGGCCTGCCCATTAATTATCTCCATCAGACCCACCATCCGGGGTCACAACTCTTGGAAATTCTCCAGGCTTCTACAGACTTTTAGGTAACAACTCATTTCAGCAAATCGCCCCACTGAGTCGCAAAGGCCTGGTTTAGAGCCCATTTATCCCAGAGGCTTTGCCAGGGAGCCACATGGCTCACACCCACACATCTACGATGCCTTACTGTGTGTTCTTTGTTCTCTTATTTTTTTTAACAGCTTTCTTGAGATATGATTCGCATGCCATACAACTCACCCACTTAAAGTGCGCAATTTGATGGTTTTTCGCGTATTCACAGAGTTGTGCAACCATCATCACGACATTTCAGAACATTTTCATTACCTCAGAAAGAAACTCCCGTGCCCCTCAGCTGGCACCCCCCAGTCCCTCCACTGCTCCCAGGAAGAATTGTGTTTACCTGGATGCGCTTTTCTACCCCCCCCACCCCCACTTTAAATAAAAATGGATCCGGTTTCCCTGAGTATTGGTTGCCAGAAATTTCAAAGGGAAATGTGTGACCCCGCCTCTGACAAATTCATGAGCCTCTGGCCAACCTCTTATTTTTCTGTCCTATTTCCCCTAATTTCCTAGCTTGCTTTTGTTTTATCTTATCTTTGCATATATAACTTGAGAAACCCACATCATGACTTGAATGGGAAGGCATTGAATTTATAGACTAACTCAGGAAAGAACAATCTTTTCCTTTTTTAAGTAGGTTCCATGACCGGCACAGAGCCCAAATAGGACTCCATCTCACGACCCTGAGATCATGACCTGAGCTGAGATCAAGTCAGATGCTTAACCGACCAAGTCACCCAGGGACCCCAGGAATTATCTTTCCATCTGTGAGCATGGTATGACTTTCCATTTATCCAAGTGTTCTTATATTTTTCAAATTTTATTTATTTATTCATGAGAGACACAGAGAGAGGCAGAGACACAGGCAGAGGGAGAAGCAGGCTCCCTGTGGGGAACCTGATGCAGAACTCGATCCCAGGACCCTGGGATCATGCCCTGAACCAAAGGTAGACGCTCAACCACTGAGCCACCCACCTGCCCCTATCTAAGTGTTTTTAAATTTTACATTAATTTTACAATGTTATCTATAAAGGCCTGGAGCAACTTGTACTAAATTTCTTCCAAAACACCGTATATTTTGTTTTGGACTATTTAATAAATGATGCTAGGACAATTAGCTGTCCATATGGAAAAAGAATAAAATTAGATCTCCACCTCCCACATAAACAAAACCCGGCTCCCGATGAATTAAAGAACTATGAAAAGTAAAGTTGTAAACTTTATAAGAAAATATGGGGTAAGGAAGTGTATTCCATTGGAAAAACCCAGAGCCATAGTGGCTCCAGTAAACTCTCTTATTTATGATCATTTCTATCTACGGATAATCATGTTGGAGGTAGGCAACAAAACAAAATAACACCAGAAATGTGACGGATTCACAATGATATCAAGCATGAGGCTTCTGGGGCACCTCAGTGGCTCAGTCAGTTAAGCGTCCAACTCTTGATTTTAGCTCAGGTCATGATCTCAGGGTTGTGGGATGAAGCCCCACAAGGGGATCCTCGCTCAGCATGGAGCCTCCTTGATTCTCTCTCTTCCTCTCCCTCTTCCCCTTTCCCCCTTACTTCTGGGAGGTCTCAACCTTCATAGCTGCAGATACCTCATCTTCCCCGTGGCTTCTGCAGCTCCACCTTAGGCTCCTTCTCCCCCCTTGTCCACAATGCCTCTTCTCCTTCCTGGCAGAGTTGATCTCAGAGGAATAGGAGTTCTGGCTGTCTTCACTTGGATTCCCCCAGGATTTGGGTGCAAGTGGTTGGGTGACCGTGGGATGTCTGTGAGGACAGGGAGGAAAGCCAGTGAAGAATGCATTAGTGAGCAGGTGAGTTTGGGGGTTCGGTCTTGCTAGAGACCCTCTGAAAGCTGGTGACTACATGCCTCGGGATTGGTCACCAGCTCCCACCCCTCAGTGGTTAAGGGTCACCCCTTTTTCCCCAGAGGAATTCAGGAACTCACCTGGAGCCGGACAGTGCCCTCAGGCAGAGTCCCAGGAAGCTGTTGGCAGATGACTCCAGGTGACCCGAGGACACCCGAGAGGGACACCAACATGCACTCGGCCAAGCGCACTGTCTCCTGGGCAGTGTTCAGGCTTTTCCTTCCTTCTCATCCTATTCTGGCTCCTTTCTCACCATTTATGTCCCGTTCAGATGCTAGTGTCTCTCTCTTCTCACTCTCCCTCCCACCCCGTCCTTCTATCTTTCTTTTCTTTTTCTTTTAATTTATTCATGACAGATACAGGGAGAGAAAGAGGCAGACACAAGCAGAGGGAGAAGGAGGCTGCATGCAGGGAGCCCAGTGCGGGACTTGATACCGGAACTCCGGGATCACGCCTTGAGCCAAAGGCAGACACTTAACCACTGAGCCACCCAGGCGTCCCTCCTTCTCTCTTTCTCTCTCTAATTACCTGGTATTTATTCCTAGGTGTGCTGGGTGTCTCCCCAGCTAGCCTTGGGCTCTGAGAAAGCAGGGATAGTCAGACCTGCTTCTCCCGTGGGGCCCAGGGTCCGCCGCTGTGCCCTACGCATAGTAGGTGCTCCATAAAATGCCCAAGGATTCTTGTCCTTCAGATGAGAAGCAAACTGACTTAAATCCCCAAACATCTATGGAGGGAGCACCAACAGTAAACTCAGCCCCACCCAAGGAAATCCTGGCATAGGAGGTGTTGGCCAAAAAAGGGGAGATAGCGTGGTCTTTGCCATCGGGGGGCACGGCTCATTCACACATCCAGGGCGCGTCGAGTGTCCTGCTCTGTGCTGGAAATGCAAGCATTCGGGATCGGCCAGTCCTGATCGTCCAGGCCTGCGCTAGGCCACATGTGGGACTAGGAGGCAGGAAGGCCAGGAAAGAAAGGGACTCTATCCCTGTCCTCAAGGAAGCCACAATCCAGAGAGGAGACCAGCGCATCCTGGGAGAAGAAGACCACCTGAGAAGTTCAAGTTATGGTGAGCAATGTGGACAGCGGAGGATAAAGTAGCTCAGAGAAGCCAGAGATCTGGGAAGACTTCTCGGAGGAGGCAAGTTGGAGCTGAGACCCAGAGAACAAAAGGAAAGGTTTCCTGGCTGCCGCAGCCCTCAGAGACCATGGCGCTGGCTCACCAGTCTCGCTTTTGTGTACATGGTCTTCTTGTGAGGGTCTGGTCTCCTCAAAGACCCCAGGAGCCCACAGCATGCAGGAAATCCTACTCTTTGAGATGAAAGCACTGGGTGTAATTCCACAATGAAGCCCTGAGTAACCACAGGCCAATCCCTCCTTTTCTCTAGTCTCTTTCTTCATCTGTTAAATGGGTTCATCGCTCTCATTACCCTCACAAGTTTGCCAAGAGGAAAGGAGACTATCTATATGTGTGGTTTCTGAGCCAGGAGTGAGCAAATCTCCTTAGAGTGAGCAAATCACACCACTCAGCCCCTCATTTCACAGATGGAGAAACTGAGACCCAGAGAAGCCAAGAGCCCGCCCAAGTGCACTTATGTTCAAGTCCTCGTCTGAGGCTCAGCTTTTAGGGCAACGGGAGTGTACTTCTCTCCCAGGAAGCCTGGGTCCCTCCAGAGTGAGGGGGGTCCCCACTTGGGGCTGTGTGTGTGCTGTCTTCTTTAACACCTTGGAAATGTTAATTGAGAGAGAAATTATGCAAAGGAGCCCAGATTGGAGATGCTCATTTGAATCTCAACAAGGTGGCTAGATTAAAAATAGCAGGAGCAGGGAGGTAAGTTTGGGTTTGGAGAGGCTGCCAGGCGCTGTAGCTGAGAAGATCCAGGCTCCCGGGGGCCCCTGGTGTGGAGAGCAGGCCTCAGGGCCTCAGCCTGGACCCTGGTGTCTGCATCCCGCGGCCTCCCCTGCTGGGTTGTTCCCGCTCCTCCCTCTCACACACTGGACACCCTGGCGATGGCTCTACATAGCAGATCTGCCCCTGGCACTCCTCTGTATATAACCGGCCGAGGCTGCCCACTGCCCCCCGGCAAAAGCCTCAGTCTGCACTCAAGACCTATTGTTGTGCCTGGTCCCTCGCCTCACCCCAACCCAGTCCCTAGTGCTCCCCAGAGCTCCTACCCAGGGAACATCCACTCATCGCCCCAGCCTCATCCTGACTGAGCGTTTGCACAGACCACTCCTGCCTCTGGGAACAGCCAGTGTCACCTCTTCTCCACCAGGAGAGCTACGTCATCTTTCCAGCTCCAGCTCAAAGGCACCTTCCCAGCACCTCTGGGCCAAGCTGGTTGTTTCTGGCTCTGCTCTTCAGACACGTCTCTTACAGCACCAACTCTTGAGGTTGATGTGCCTGTGGGTCTGGCCATCCTGGGCTACGAGCTCCCCAAGATTGGGGCCCCCCATATCTGGGGCATCCCTGGGGCCCAGCCCTGCCTGCAGCTGACTCTTCCACCCCGCACAGAGAATGTCTGGGGCGGTTGCAGGGGAATGGCCACAGGGCTGCCTCCCTGTGCTCCCCCAACTCACCCCTCCCTCAGTAGCTGGCTGGACTGGCCTGGGTGGCTGTGGGCCCCTCACCCCAGCCTGTCCTCAAGGACAGCAGGGGGAGGGGAGGAGAGTGGGGAGAGAGGCTGGTTATTAATTAAAAAGCAAGTCATGTGCAGGCCTGCTTCATTCCAATAAAAACCGTCAAGGGTATTAATTACCAGATCTGGAGATAGACGCCAGGGTTAGGTTTGCTCAGGCCGGGTAAGGATCCCAGTGGTCGGAATGTCAATGAGCACAGGGTCTCCACAGCCCAGGCCTGGGCTGAGGAGGGGAGGGAGGTGAGGGGCACCTTGGCTGGATGACCCATCATGGGAACACCACCACCACAACCACCACCACCACCACCGATTACCTCCTCCTGAGGCCCCCACTTGGCACGTGGTAACCACTTGACCATCCTCACGTACCATCTGTCATCTCACTCCTAACAGCCTCATGAGATTGGTCCTATTTTATCCCCATCTTGCAGCTGGGACATTCAGGCACGGAGAGGTTTTGTAACTTGGACAGGGTCACACAGCTAGGAGGTGGCTCCACCAGGACAACAGTCAGGGGTCCTCTTTTTTTGTTTTTTTTTAATTTTATTTATTTATTTATTTATTTATTTATTTATTTATTTGAGAGAGAGAGAGCACGAAAAAGGGGAGGGGCACAGGAAGAGGGACTTGCAGAATTCAGGCTGAGCGAGGAGTCTGACACGGGGCTGGATCCCAGGACCCCAAGATCATGACCTGAGCTGAGATCAAACACTTAACTGACTGAGCCACCCAGGTGTCCTAGTCAGGACTCCTCTTTACTGCAAGGACATAAGAACCTGGACATGTTGCTTAGCATCATTGAAGCAGCTCGTCATCACACAGGTGGGGAAAGTCATACCGCACACTGGTGAACCTAAACCATGCTCCGACCAGGGCTCCCTCCCCTCCTCCCCAGCTAAGTGTGTATCAGGGTCTCCCAGGAAGGGAGAGGGTGAGGGAGCGTGGGGTTCAAGGCTCTCTGCCCCTTGCTGCCTCCCTTCACACCTCCCTGCTCCTCCCTCTGCCGCCTCCTGGGCCCTCGGCAGCCCAGCTGGGCTGAACCAACCAGTACTTCCCTGTGTCAGCCCTGCTCAGCTCTGGTCCCAGCAGAGTTAAAATAGGTCTGACCCAAATACAAGCACAATGCCAGTGCTGAAAATACAGCTGTGTCAGCAGAAACTCCAACTGGGTAGGAAACCCATGCATTTTGGCATGAACACCCCCCACCCCAAGAAGGGGGCCAGGCTGGGCGACCATGAACTCTGAGAGTTCCCTTAAGTATCTCCAGTGTGACAGAGGTGGACAAGATAGAAGGACAACTGCTCCCCTGACCTGGCTGGCCACAAGCTCGCAGAGCGGATCCAGCAGCCCGCAGCATCGCCGCTGGCACCCCAGAGAAAGTGAGGCTCAGAGAGGGGAGGTGCCGACTCAAGATTGCACAGCTCGGGAGAGGCGGGTGTGGGGAGGCAGGTCTCTGGTTTCTGGGTGGGATGAAGAGCTAGGGGTGTGGGAGATCAGCTGGAGTAGAAATTCGGGGCCATTGCTCAGGGTGGACAGCTAGAGGTGATGGCCTTGACTGGCTTTGGAGTGGAGGCCCCAGGCTGGCCTGGACTGGGTCCCCAGGGCCACAGCACACTCCTTTGGTCACCAGAAGGAACCAGCCCTGCAGGTGGCCATTAATATGCAAACAGAGCCCGCTTCTTGGGCCATAGAGGGCTCGGCTGCTCAGACATGCTCCACCCCTGGTCACGTGCTCTGCTGTTGCTGTCGTAGACTCCTTAATCAGGGCGCCCAGGTGGCTCAGCGGTTGGGCATCTGCCTTTGGCTCAGGGCGTGATCCCGGGGTCCTGGGGTTGAGTCCCACATCGGGCTCCCTGCATGGGGCCTGCTTCTCCCTCTGCCTGTGTCTCTGCCTCTCTCTGTGTCTCTCATGAATAATTTTTTTTTTTAAAAAAGAATCCTTAATCATTTCATCTTTGAGTGTGTGTTTTAGTGAAGTCCAACAAGATCATGAGCATGCATGGGAGCAGAGGGCGTATTCAGAACATGTGTGTCCGTGTCCTGTGCTGTCATACTCGCATACAGCATTGGTGATGACCCGTGGGCATGGAGTCCCAGTGGGCCCAAGGTGAGCAGGAGTTCAGCGAGACTCAAGCAGGTCAAGGCACACATGTCATATGAAGGGGCTGCCAAGGCACCTGGGTGCCTCAGCGGTTGAGCATCTGCCTTCCACTCAGGGCGTGATTCCGGAGACCCGGGTCGAGTCGGGTTCCCCGCATGGAGCCTGCTTCTCCCTCTGCCTGTGTCTCTGCCTCTCTCTCCTCTCTGTATATTCTCATGAATAAATAAATAAAATCTTTTAAAATAAAATAAAATCTTTTAAAAAGGGGGGCTGCCGACAGCCCTGAGAGGCCCTACTTTCTGTTCAAGCCTGTTCTGAATGCAGAAGGGAGACAATGACTTTCTCAGAAAGCGTCCAAGGGTCACCTGTACATCATAAGCCAAAGGTAGAGGAAGTTGGTTGAATGTGTATGTATCAAGAAGTAAAATAGAGGGGCGCCTGGGTGACTCTGTTGGTTGAGAATCCAAATCTTGGGTCATGATGATGATCTCAGGGTCATGGGATCAAGCCCCACATGGGGCTCCCTGCTCAGCACGGAGTCTCCTGAAGATTCTCTCCTCCCTCTCTGTCTCCCTCTGCCCCTCCCCCTGCTCGTGCATGCCTGCTTTCTAAAATAAATAAATAAAATCTTTAAAAATAAAACAACAACCATGAAATAGAGTTGAGTTAGTTTGGGGCAGTTTTTCCCACTGTTGGAGAAACAGGGAAATACAGGCTACCTCATTTTGTTGCACACATTGCAGATATGTTTTTTACAAATTGGAGATTTGTGGCAACCTGGTGCTGAGCAAGCCTCTTGATGTCATTTTTCCAACAGCCTCTGCTCACCTCGTGTCTCTGAGTCACGTTTTGGTCCTTCTCACATTATTTCAAACTTTTTCATTATTATATTTGTCATGACAATCAATCTGTGATCAGTAATTACGAGTCACTGAAAGCTCGGATGATGCTTAGCACTTTTTAGCAACAAAGCGTATTAAAATTAAGATGTGTCCATTTTTTGAGATATAACGCTATTGCACTTACTAGGCTACGAATAGCATGGCCATAACTTTTCTATGCACCAAGAAACCATTTGACTCGCTTTATTGTGATAATTCATTCGACTCACTTTATTGTGATAAGAGCTTCACTGAAATGTTCGCTTTGTTGCAGTGGTCTGCGACCAAACCTGAAGTGTCTCTGAGGTGTGCCTGTGCATCTCCACAGGTACAAAGCATGATACTGTGTAAATTTGGTGATTTCAAGTAGGGGTCAAATGCCCTCACAGCTTTGTTTAAAACTGGCATTTGGGGGCATCTAGCTGGCTCAGTGGGAAGAGTGTGTGACTCTTGATCTCAGGGTCATGAGTTCAAGCCCCATGTTGGGTGCAGAGATAAATAAGAACTTTTTAAATAATGGCCTTGAGCAATGTGAAGATGAATGGTAAAGAATGATAGCAAAATGCAATTTTATTTTGTTTTTGTTTTACATATTTTAGGTATTTATTCACGAGAAACACAGAGAGAGAGGCAGAGACACAGGCAGAGGGAGAAGCAGGCTCCCTGCAGGGAGCCCGGTGTGGAACTTGATCCCAGGACCCTGAGATCACTCCCTGAGCTGAAGGCAGCCGCTCAACTGCCGAGCCACCCAGGTGTCCCGCAATTTTAAATTTAAATTTTTCCTTACTTACAACACTTTTAAGTAGCAAATTGTTAAGAAACCATCATCTAGGGACGCCTGAGTGGCTCAGTGGTTGAGTGTCTGCCTTTGGCTCAGGGCATGATCCTGGGGTCCCAGGATCAAGTCCCACATCGGGCTCCCTGCAGGGAGCCTGCTTCTCCCTCTGCCTGTGTCTCTGCCTCTCTCTCTCTCTCTCTCTCTGTCTCTCATGAATAATTAATAAAAATATTTTTTTTAAAAGAAACCAACATCTATTGAAAGATAGTGGGAGAAAGAAAAAAGTTTATTTTAAAGATACATTTTCCTGCTTTTTGAACAGTGCGCACCCCATTTTTCATTCTGCAATTGGAGAGCTGGCCCAAGCCCTGGGGTGTGAACTATTCAGGGGCCCTGCAGGAAGAGAAGTGTGTCTTCTGGTTCTCTTTTCTCCTTTACACAACTATCTGCAAACCTGACTGAGCAGGCGCAGAGCACTGTGGCTGTTGGGGGCGGAGGGTGTGCGGATAGGCAGCTGGCCAGCCTGAGATCAGGGACTCCTTCCTGGAGGCAGTGACATGAGGGCCAGAAGAGGTGATCAGAATGTTGGCAGGCAGACCAGAGGGCTTTGAGGACCCACCCAGTGGCCACCGGTCTCAGGGCCTCGGGGTTCTCTGAGAGTCCAGGGTGGCCGTGGCACGTGTGTCCACCTAAGCAGCATCTCCAGGGGGAATTAGCACCCATTCCGGGGACTTACTGCAAATCCAGAATTGAAGATTGTCCCTTGGTTGAGGGGTGGGGGCCTAGCACTCCAGGTCCAGGCTAAGCCCTAGAGAGGCCCACCCACCCCTCATCCAATAAACACACATCTATTGAGCTTCTTTGGGCAGTGTTCTGGAGGCAGGATGTAGAGCAGAGAATAACACAGACGAGGGCCCTGGCATCAGCGGGACAGCTGGCTGGAAAGGACCAAGAGCTAGCTGTGAGCGGGTCGTGAACGTCTGCAGTGACAGGAAGCGCCTGGTCCAGCGGGGCTCCGGCCTGGACAGAACTGTTTCTCAGAGCTGGATGTCACTCTCAGGAGCTTGGGCAGAGGACCCACATGCCCACAAATGTCAAGGGGCATGTCTGAGGCAGTCCTAGCTGGCAGGGTGCTGGCGGCCTCTGAACAAATTAGAATGTGGTCAGGTGTGGTGCTGGGGTGATAAGTGTGATGTGCTAACCATGGAGGCACCCTGGCGCCCTGAGCCCCTGTGAGCTACCCATGCCCACGGCTTGCCTGTCTACAGCCTGCCCAGCCACTGAAGCCCGGAGCAGTAGGTCTAGACGTTAGTGTGTCTGTCCTCTCAGGTGCCTGGCTTGCCTCCTCACAAAGGTCCCTGAGGCTGCAGGGTGCTGGGGGGCAGAAGGCAGGTAGTGGGGGCACCCACAGCTAATGTTCTGAGGCCTTATACCAGCCAGACGCAGTTCTGATTATTTGGCTTGCAGGACTCATTTACTTCCCACAGCACCTCCTGCAGGCGTGCAAGCTCCTAGTCCCCACGTAATCAGAGAGGTCACTCGTTGATGCACAGAGGGGTGAGGTTATTTGCCCAAAGACATACAGCTAGCAAGCAAGCCAGTGGCTGAGCTAAAACTCGCACTCTTTTTTTTTTTTAAGTTTTTTTTTTTTTTAATTTAAGATTTTGTTTATTTATTCATGAGACACACACAGAGAGAGGCAGAGACACAGGCAGAGGAAAAGCAGGCTCCATGCAGGGAGCCCGACGTGGGACTCGATCCCAAGGCTCCAGGATCACGCCCTGGGCTGAAGGCAGACAATCAACTGCTGAGCCAACCAGGCATCCCTTTTTTTAAGTTTTCTTTAAAAAAGATTTTATTTACTTAATAGAGAGAGGGAGCACGAGCAGGGGGAGAGGGAGAGAGAGAAGCAGACTCCCCACCGAGCAGGGGTCCCCACATGGGGCTCCATCCCAGGACCCTGGGATCATGGCCTGAGCCAAAGGCAGATGTTTAACTGACTAAGCCACTCAGGTGCCCCTCTTTTGAAGATTTTATTTATTTATTTGAGAGAGAGGGCAGAGAGAGAGAACACGAGTGGGAAGGAGGGGCAGAGAGAGAGGGAGAAGCAGACTCTCCGCTCAATCCCAGGATCCCAGGATCACAACCTGAGCCCAAGGCAGACGCTCAACCAACTGAACCACCCTGGCGCCCCTGGAAATCACGCCGTTAACCACTGGGCTGAACAACCTCTTTCTCTTGATTGCTTGCTTCTCTCTGCTTCTGGCTCAAATGGTCACCGTATAGGACGAAACTGAGGGGAATTCATTAGAATGTTAGAGAACTCCCCTCATTTATAAATGAAAAAACAAAAGCCCAGAGAGGGGAAGAGACTTGCCTGTGGTTGCACAGCAACTCCTGACTCCCTACGCTGGAGTGAAGAGGCTCCTATGGGAGCAAACAGCCCCCACTGTCCCTGAAAGATCTTTCCCTTCTGAGATCTCAAGGGGTCCCGGGGACAGGTGGGGGCTGACATCCAGCCCACAGTCGGCTAGCCAACCTCGTGGATCTCGGGCCTGCCATTCAGGGGCCCCGGGTGAGGGGACAGAAATAGGCCATCTGGGGATCCCTGGGTGGCGCAGCGGTTTGGCGCCTGCCTTTGGCCCAGGGCGCGATCCTGGAGACCCGGGATCGAATCCCACGTCGGGCTCCCGGTGCATGGAGCCTGCTTCTCCCTCTGCCTGTGTCTCTGCCTCTCTCTCTCTGTGTGACTATCATAAATAAAAAAAAAAAAAAAGAAAAAAAAAAGAAAAAGGCCATCTGTGAGCTTTCCCAGGGCTCTGCCCAGCCTGGGCCCACCGCCTCCGAGTGCGCTGGCATTCTCTGCTCATTTATTTATTTTTCAGAGCAGGAAAGTGGATTTGAAACGCTCCTCCTGCATGTTTACCCCTGGGGGAATGTCGGGCTTATGAATAATGCAGCAAGTCGGGGGCTGCGGGGCGGCGGGCTCGGGCTCCGTCCTGTTCCAGAAGTCGCCACACACGGGCTCAGGGCAGGTCCCGCCCTGTCACTTGCTGCTGCGGGGGGACGGGACTGGGGGAGTCTCTCTGGGCCTCAGAGCCCCCAGCCATAAATGGGGGTGCTGACCCTCCTCACCACGGGGCGGCCCACGCACACCGTCCGGTCCTGGGCCGTGGCCTTCCCCTTGGGCATTGCTCGGGGTCCTCATCCGCTGTCGGCGCCCGCAGCCCTTTCTGAGCACGTCACCGTGGAACAGAGCAGAGACCCGGGCTGGAGGGCGCAGGCCGAGGGAGCGCCTGGCCCCACTGGGCGCTGCGGGCTCAGCTGGAAGCGGGGCCTGCCGGAACTCTGCGCTGGCACCTCTCCCCCCAGCCTTGGGCTACCTTGGTGGGTCTCTCAAAGGGCCATTTTTATGTTTGAGGTGAACTGTTTGTTGTCCTTGTTCCCACCCTGGGCCCCAGGCTCGCTTCTCCTGAGCAGAAGGGAAGACCTCTGGATGCCAGAAGTATCCCTGTCCCCCTGGAATGGTGTGCCTGGGGCAGTGGCCCTGTCCCAGGGCCCCCCACTAAGACCCCCAGGCCACCTCTGAGTTCCTGTGGGCCTGAGTCACCAGGCACACCAGTGTGGGTGTGAAGGACCATCCTTGGGCCTCCTTACCTCCCAGGTGGGAGTCACACCACAGCCTTGGAGTCCTTCTGTTGGTGGGGCGACACATGGCATGCCCCCACATCCTCACAGGCTCCTAAATGCTCACTGCTGAGCTGAGCCTAAAGCAGGAGGGATTGCAGTTAGATTTAAGCAGGCAGGATTGTTGGTGAATGGATGAGTGAATGGGGGAGGAGTACTGAGTTTTCTGGAGAGGGTGGGGGCTGGGGAGGGGTCACACGACCCCTCATGGCCCTCCCATCCCCACCCTATCCCTCAAGCTCTAGGAGGCAGTGACCTCACGCTACTCTCTATCATAATATTTACCAACAGTGCTGCAATTGAGCCAGGCAGCTCGGCAATTATAATCATGTTATCATTATTGCTGATAATTCCGATCATAAGCATAAATTTTAAACAGGAGCAGGGCACAGCAGGTATGAGCAGGGGCAGGGCCACCTCTGGGAGGTGTGAGTGGGGGCGGTGGGGGGTGAGACTGGCCTGCCTCCCCTTTCTCCCATCTCATCCTGTGTCTGGCCAAGGGCAAATCCCCTCCGGAGCCCTGCCCAGGGACACCAGGGCCTCTGGGTGGCCTATTCCTGCCAGGGGCCCGGGGTTGTCCTGACCCCCTCGCACCAAGCCCCTCTCTGCCTCACAGAAACTATTAAGGTGCAATTATTACTGAGATAGTCTTTCCAAATTGATCTTTCAGTTACTCTGCGGCTGCAGCCATGGAGACGGCCCCAACTCAATTACATGCTCTCTCTCTTCTTGACAGATTCCAGCGGAGGAGAGTCGGAGGAGGAGGAGGCGCGAGGCAGGGAGGTGCACAGAGCAAGGGGTCCTGCTGGAAGAGCTCCCTACAAAGGCAGCGACCAACAGACGGAGGGAAACACAGAGCAAACAGATCAACAAGGCACCTGACAGCAGAGGAGACCCAAGCCTGCCTTCCTTCCTTCCTTCCTTCCTTCCTTCCTTCCTTCCTTCAGCAAATGTTTGCTCTGTGTGCTAACGTGGGTGCTGAGGACAGAGCAATGCCTGAGGATCCCTGTACCTCCTCTCCCCCAACTGAGCAGAGTTTATTGGGGTGAGTCAAACGGGGATCAAATTATCACTCACCCAACGTCAAATCAACGGGCCAGAGTACTCAGAGTGCCTAAGGGCTCTGGGAGCCTCACTCAGGGGGCTGGTCTGGTCAGTGAGGTCAGGAAGGCTAAGATCTACAGGATTAAGAGCTGGGTGGGCAGGACACTGGGGTCAGGACACCATGCAAAGGTGGCTTTCCTTCTATGACTCCAAGGCCTAAGCAGATCCCTCCTTTCAGGGAGGTGGGGGGGGGGGTGTCAATGGGTATAGCAGGCTGGTAGGGAAAAGGAGGACCCTTCCCCTGGAGCTGAGGAGCTATAGCTCCTCTTGGGGCCCCAGGAAATCCCAGGGTGGGAGAGAAATATTTTAGGGGGCACTGAGGCCAGACGGGGGGTGTCTGGTTGGTTTGCCATTCCCCATGGGGCCGGGGGCATGACCTTAGGCTCAGGTGGATGCCCTATCTGGCTCACTGGTACACACGCCACAGCTGCTGGCCCAGAGTCCCCAAGTTCTGAGGCTACGTGATACCCAGCACAGACAGGGTACTGTGGTGTAGATCCCAGGCCCTCCCATCTCAGGGCCAGTCTGACTCAGATGCCAGGCCTGTCTGTGACAGAGGAGCCGGCACTAAGTGCCCCATGGCACAAGAGACATGGCAGTGGGCCAGTCCTGCGTGGCTGAGTGTGGTCAAATCACGGATGCCAGAGCTTGAAAGCACTCCCTAAACTTGAATGTGTATCAGAAGAGCTAGGGACCATGTTCTACTGTGCAAAGTCCCGGGCCTCCCTGCCACCCCTCCACAGGGTCTGAGCCCACACATCTGGAAGGTCTTGAGCCTGCACCTTTAACAGGTATGCAGGGCAAGGAAAAACTGAGCCCCAGGCCCCAACAGAGTCAGCTGTGAGCTGAGATAGAAGGTGACCCCTTTAGCCACTAGCTACGTATGAAAGTCTGTCTCATCCAAACTGAGATGTAAGTGGATATTTAAGTCAAAGACTTTGTAACAAAAAATATAAAACATCTTAAATCTTTAAAAATATTATGCGCTGAAACAAATACAGTCTGGGCTGAATACACCAAATACAAGGCTGGGTTGAATAAAATTTATTGTTGAAATTAATTTCACCTGTTTCTTCTTCACTTTTTAAAATGCAGCTACTAGGAAATTTCAAATTTCCTCTGTGGTGTGCATTTGTGGCTCGCCACCTATTTCTGTTGGCCAGTGCTGCCCGCCACTCCTCATGGGGGGCAAACCCAGGGACCCAGGAGGCCAAGGCTGCAGATCTGCCCATGTCCTGATGGCAGACCTCCTTGCCTCCTGCCGCAGCTTGCCAGCCTGGGTGTGTGAAGTCCCAGAAAGAGCGCTGTACTTTGTTGGGTCCGGAAGCCTTGGAGGACTCTGAGAGGTTACTCTGCTGATGGGACACCACAGGGAAAGAAATTATTTCTGTCCTTATGGGCCTGGAGGCGCCATGGAAACAAATATTTGGGAATGAAGGGAGATGCTGGTGGCCTGGGGGAATGGCCTGTCTGTGGAGGGGGGTGATTTGGGTCACAGACTCAGGAGGCTGCCCTCCCCTGCAGCAAGCCCATCACCTACCTACCCTTGGTGCGATGGGGCCTCCCTATCGCCTGAATGCTCTGGCTGGTAGGGATAACATTTAACATCTAGGCTCCAGATTCTATGCCCACCTTGTCTGTCCTGGTTGAACAGACCCTGCACGGTGCCTTCATTTAAAACATTTATTATTATTATTTTTTATTCATGAGAGACACACAGAGAGAGGCAGAGACATAGGCAAGAGGGAGAAGCAGGCTCCTTGCAGGGAGCCTGATGTAGGACTTGATCCCAGGACCCTGCCCCGAAGGCAGACAATCCACCACTGAGCCACCAAGGCTTCCCTGCCTGCTGCCTTCAAAGCACATTTCCATACAATGAATCTTATTTTCCCTTTGATTTCTATGATGGAGCAGGAGAGTCTCTGAAGAGAAAGAGGAGTAGCTGGTTCCAGAAGCTGTTCAAGTCTTATTTTAAAAGGATGAATACTAATTATCAGAGAAAAATCATTTCCTGAAAATCCAAGGAAACCCATGGAGATGGGAAAAATGAATGGCAGGTTGGGGAATTGGGAGTCTGAGGTCCACCTCTGACATGTATGGCTGGGCTGCTGGGACCCAATCCTGCCCTCCCAAAATGCAGGCTCCTGACCTACCTATAAGATTAAAGTGCTGGGTTCAGCGTCCTCCCCTTTGGCTCCTGTGGTCATGTCCAGGGTAGCATAGTCCCAGGCTCCCTGGAAGCTTGCCTCAAGCTAAGAGTTACCTCACTGGGGACAGCAGGGTTGTCTCTCTATCTGCTCCCTGACCCCCTGGAGTCTTACGTCCAAGAAGCCAGGAGAAGTGGCCCAGAATTGTGGAACAAGGCAATGATGCATGCAGGAGGTCAGGGACCCAGGACTGGGCCCAAACCCCAGTGAGGCATGGGGACTGAGTCCCTGTGGGCAGCTTTTCCTGCTGGCTAGATCTGCTCATCAGAGACCCTGGAATATACACACTGGGCCAGGAGGTAGAGACTAGCTCCTGCCAGGGAGTCCCTGGACTGACAGGGATACAGGACACCCAGGGATGCACTCACTTCCGCCAGTGCCCTGGCATCTTCCATCCCCATCTGTGAAATGGGATTGTCAGGCCCACGTGACTCCCCAGGAGGGTTGTTGGGAGGGTGACAAGGCTGGAGGAGGCTTTGTGATGGAGGAGGTCCTGTGGCTTCGAGGTTGATAAGGAGTAGGCAGTGAGCAGAGCCTATTTCCACATCTGTGTAGTAGGGGGATGCGGCCAGGTCTGAGGGAGAATGAGGCAAGGCCAGTGCAAACGTTCTCCTTCTTCTTTTTTTAAAGATCCTATTTATTTATTTATTTGAGAGAGACAGAGAGATAGACAGAGAGAGAGAACAAGCAGGGGGAGGCTCAGAGGCAGAGGGAGGAGCAGTCTCCCCACTGAGCAGGGAGCCCGATGCAGGGCTCAATACCAGGACTCCAAGATCATGCCCTGCGCTGAAGGCAGAGCCATCGATGGAGCCACCCAGGCGCCCCGCAAATGTGCTTCTTAAAGCTGAAAGAAGCCCCTTCAGGTGGGGAGCAGTCACCAGCAAGGACTTCTTCGCCAAGCTCCCCTCCCAACTGCGCGAGCTTCTGCTGCCCTACTCAGGGGAAAGAAGTGAACTTGACAAAATTAGAATGTCCATGACCTTGTCCTTAGAATTCTCACCTCCTCAGGAAGAGCAGCTCAAGCAAAGGCCAAGACTGCAAATTTGCCTCTAGATGTAGTACCAGGCACTACACCAAGCATTTGTCCTGTGTCACATGTCATTCAGTCTCCACAGCCATCACACAGAGTAAGGACTATCTTGTCTCCATATTCTTGATGAGGTAGCTCAGGCTGAGAGAGACTTGGCCTAGGACAGAGGTCAATCAACTTGGCCCAGGAGACACAGTGAGTGAATGTGAAGCCTGGTGTCATATCCCCTGGGGAGCAGAGCTTACGCATGCCGGGCCAAGGCCTTCTGCTGACCACACTGCACCCAGTCTACCTAGGCAAGGTTGGGCTCGGGCTGGCTCTACCGGCCCGCAGAAGAGCAGCCCAGAGGCTGGAAGAGGGCACTTAACCCCAGCACTCCACTTGCATCATTGCTGCTCCGGATTCTGCCTGCAGAGGGCAGTACTGAGCACACACTGGTGCTCCCTCCCCACTAGGGCTTAGCTACTCTCCACCTTGAGGTGCAAAGGCTTCTGGCACTCTGCCCCAGGACTTAGGGTCTGGAAAGCATTCTCCCTAGAAACCAACAGCCCATCTAGACAGCCCTTTTGGGGACCAGTGTGCCCCAGGTGGGCCCACAAAGGCCATGCCTTACCTCCAACATATCGTGGGCTGATGCAGATGGGGTAGAGGAACAGTAGGCCAGTGGGCTGAACCAGGGCTATGATGACAGTCCCAGCCACGCGATGCTGGTGCTGTATGTCCCTAAGCAAGTCACTTCCCCTCATCGTAAAATGAGGCCAATACAAGACACCCCCACAGGCTTAGTGATGCTTAGAAAGCATCCATCATCACTGTTCTCCACAGTGGGGCCACGTTGTGGTTTACTGAGAGGCTGCAAAAGATGGGAAATAGAGGTTCAGGGAGGTGAACTGCTCTGCCTAAGGTCACCTGGTGTTAAGAGGAAGAGCCAGGATTTGAACCCACAGTCTCTAGATCTTAGCTTTTCCCTTCAGTGACATTGCCACACCAGGGCCAGCAGAGGGCAGGTGGGGATTGGAGGGGCGGAGGGGGGGGCACACAACAGTGATGCTGGGGATAGGGTGGTACCCCCAAGAGGGCAAAAAGCAGTGTGGGATGGAGGGGGCATCGTGGCCTCATGCCCAGTCCTCAGTCCTCTGGCCAACACTGTGAGCAAGGCATTCGGTGGGCACCAGGGCTCCTGGGGCTTGGCCCTTGGCTGGGCCTTGTGGACCTGGCCTGCCCAGGAGGAGCTGTCTGACAGGCTTGTGGGATAGACCTGGTCAGCCAAGTTTATCCTTTACCAAGTGCCCAGCGGGGCCCCAGGAAGCTGGGGGAAGACCTCGAGGGCTTTGCTGGGACCCTGAAGATTCTCAATCTCTGTGCCGCTCTCTCTCCATCTAGGCCAGGAGCTCCCTGGGGTCCGGGCCTGCCTGACTTGTGTCCCTCCCAGGAGTGCCCAGCATAGCCAGGGCCTAGCACAGGACTCAGGGCACCACTCCTTGTGCTGAATTAAGATGCAGGGCTTTGGAGAGGATGGGAAGTGTGCTCCCCGATTCCGCAGGACGCTGGTATGGTAGAGGAAGCGGGTGGCAAAAGCCCGAGCCGGGGATCAGAAGGAGGGCTGCCCGGACAAGATGGGCCCCGGAGCCTCCGACTGGATCTGCTGCGACCTTGGGCAGGCCACTGCCTTCCTTCACATCCCGGGGGACAAAGGCTGAAAGAGGTACCTGGACCTGGCCGGAAGCTAACCTGGGCAAGGTGGGAGTGACCAGCCGGCGGCCGACTTCAGTTCTGCAGCCGCCGCGGCCGCCCGCCTGGCCCTGGCGCCGGCCTCCGCTCCCCGCTCCCCGCTCCCCGCTCCCGGGTGCCTCCCGCCGCCCGCCGGGTGACCTTGACCCCGCGCCCCGGCCTCCTAGTCCGCCCCGCACCCCGCACCCCGCGCTGCGGAGGGGCAGGCGGAGGGGCGTCGGCGGGCAGCCAGGGGGCGCCGGGGCCGCGGGCGCCCCTCCCGCCCCTCCCGCCCCTCCCGCAGGCCCCCCTGGCGGCGGGCGGCGGGCGGCGGGCGGCGCGCTCGGGGCGCCGGGGGCGGGGCGGGGCGGGGCGGGGCGGGGGGCGCGGCGCTCCCCCCGCGGTGCCCAGGCCGGGGCGCGGGGCGGGCCGGGCGGGCTAATCCCGTATGTAAATGGCAGCCAATGGAGGGTGGTGTTGCGCGGGGCTGGGATTAGGGCCGGGGCGAATGGCTGGCAATCTTACTGGGATTACAGAACAAAGAGCCTCCCTGCGCTCCCGCTCTCGGCTCCGCTCCCCGCGCCGCGCCCCGCCCTCCGCCGCAGCCCGCGCCGGGGGTGGGGGCCGCCGAGCGCCAGCCCCCCGGCCGGCCCGAGACCCCCGCCGCGGCCCCGCCCCTCCGGCCGGCGCCCCGCGCCCCGCGCCCCGCGCCCCGCGCCCCCGCCCCCCGCCGCGCCGCCGCGCCTCCCTCCGCCGCGCCTTCCCCCATTCTCCCGGATTAATTAAGGAGGCAGCGGCAGGAGGCTGAGTCCTGGCCGCGGGCCGGGGCCGGGGCGCCGCTGGCAGGAGCGCTTGGGGATCCTCCAAGGTAGGAGAAACTTTTGCGGGGGGCGGGCGCCGAGGCCCTGCTCCCCGGCCCGCCGCCCCCCGCCGCGGCCCCCGCCCCTCCCCCTCCCCTCCCCTGCCTCCCCTCCCCCTCCAGGTGTGCCAGGATCCGGGTCCGGCGTTCGGGTGCCGGGGAGGCACGTGACTGCGACTCCGATTCGGGCCGGCCGCCCCCCACCTGCCGGGAGGGGGTGGGAGGCGGTGGGAGGCGGTGGGAGGCGGTGGGAGGCGGGCGCTGCCCCCCCGGCCCGGCCGGAGCTGGGGGGCCCCGGGCGGGCGGCGGGCGCCCGCAGGCTGCTGCGGTTGGCGAATGAGGTCAGTCGTGCTGCCCGCGGCGGCCGCCGGTGTGGGAGCGGAGGGGGCTGGAGCGGGCTGGGAAGGCCGCGGGTCCCCGCCCCCCGCCTCCCGGGCTGGGCCGTCTCCCGGCCGGGCCCCCCGCGCGCAGGCCGAGGCCCCGCACAGCCGGCACTGCCCGGGCGCAGCGGCTCCCGCGGGTCCCCCGGGAGGGGGCCGGTCCGAGCCGTGGCGGCTGAAGCTCCGGGGAGAGCCGGGAGAGTCCGGCCTCGGAGGGCGGCGGTGGCCACCGAGCTTCCAGAGGAGCAAGTTGGGGGTGCCCCGCGCGTGGTGGTCTCTGAGTTCCTGCACCTGGGCAGGGAGGCCTGTGGAGCGCCACAGGGTGCTCCGCGTCCACCCCCCCCCACATCCCGAGTCCTTGGAAATGATGGGCTTGGTGCCTCTCCTGGGCTCCAGCCACGGCCTGCGGCCAGGGACAGGGACGATGCCGGACGATGCCCTGGCCTGGGCCCAGGGCAGAGGGGGGCCTTGCAGCTGAGAGTTCTGCCCTCCTGGCGGTGCTGGAGGAGCCCTGCACATCTGGCCATATGACCCAGCCTCAAAAGACCAGACCTGGGGTGGGAGCCTCTTCCGTTCCCATCGCAGCCAAAGTGAGGGACCTGGCTTGCAGGGGTCCCCGCACCAGGCCCCTTAGGGGAAGCACCCGCCTTGGATGGAGTATGGGACTGGTGATGGGGGGCGTGGGACTGCCCTGGGAATCCCCCCCACCCCTCCCCCGGCCCCAGTAGCTGGGGTGTGGGGCAGGTGTGGACAGCTAGAGGAGTGGGCATTTGGTCACACTGGAAGGAAGGGGCTGCCAGAAGCTGCTCTGACCTCCTTTGGCGGGATTTGGTTGCCCCGCAGCTGGGACTGCTTGCTCCTCGGCACTGCTGTGGTCCTCGGGGCTTGGGAGGTGCCTTTCCAAGCAGCCATTTATTTCAGCAGCGTCATTCCCAAAGGGAAAGGGCACGGGCATTGATTATTTATTCGGAGCAGGAGGTAGTAGTGGCTGGGAAGCTGGTGGCGGCTGGTGGCTGCCGGCAGGGAAGATCTGGGCGCCGAGGTGGCAAAGAGGGGGTGGTCAGGTACCCATCACGAGCCACCCATTGCGAGTGGGAGCACAGGAGGCTTCGAGGTAGACTCTGACCTCTTCTGAACAGGAACTGCTGGACCAAGGGACAGACCCGGCTCCAAGGTGACAGGATGTCGGAATCCCCGACCTGCTTTTGGGATGTGAGAGGCTTAAGACCACACCCCGTGCCATAGCCTGCTCTGAGAGTGACCTAGAAAGTTGAGGCTCTGACTCAGAGGGTCCCAGCAGAGGAACCAAGCAAAGGTGGGAACTCTGTGGCCACTGGTTGCCTGCACATTTAAAATGTGGAAGACCTGGGGCCGAAGGTTGCCAAACTGGGTCTCGGAGATGGCCTTGTAGGGACAAGCGTAACCAACTTAAGAGGACTGACTGTTCTCTTGGTGCTGGAGGAAGGGTCATTTACGTGCAATGTGTTAATCACAAATACTTTCTATCTGTTCTTGAAGGCTAGTCTCCCAGAGCCTTCCGACACAGTGGCGGTTGTTAGCGTTCGGTGCTTGGAAATGGTCGGAAAGGCGGGCATAATGATAGGGGTCTTGGAGGCAGCTGTTCTAGCAGCCTGTCTCCAGCAGCCAGGGCCTGCGCGTTTTGGTGGCAGCTGGGTTGTCAGAAACCCAGGTGAGGATCTCGGGGCGATGCGACGGGCGACGCCTTGGGGCGTTTATATCCTGAGGCACAGATCGCTTCTCCTGGTCCGTCCCCATTCTGGATTCTGGTTCATCCGCTCTGGCTCTCCTCTATCCATCAACTGGCTCGTGGAATCCCGAAGTTTTCTTGAATGGCCTTCGCACATGCTGTTCTTCACTGGAAGGTTCTTCCCATCCTTCCCCTGTAGGAGTGGGAGACCTCCTCTGATGTCCTGACCTGGCCAGAGTGGGGGTATGCGCGGTGGGATTTGCTGCTCTCGTCGCCTCTCTGTGAAGACTTAACTGCCTGCTGTGTCCTCGGGCTGGCATCCCATCCCAGGGCCGGCCCAGGGGCTACCTCTGTGTCCCCCGTGACGTCCTGTCCTTCCTCTGTCCCAGTGTTGATCTCACTCAGAAGTTCCACATCTGCCTCCCAGTTGCTCTAGGAACAGGGCAGGGTCCGAGGCTTGCTTTGGATTCCCTGGTGCCCTGGGGCTGGTCCCCAAATACTTGAGGAACGACTACCTGAGGGAATGAATGAATGAAGTCTAGCTTCAGGCCCTGGGCCCACATTGCTAAGGAGCTTCTCCTGTTCCTGAATCCCCTTCTCTGAGGAAGCACTCCCTTCCCCATGGTGGCGAGAATCCAGGATCTTCCCCTGCCCCCTTATCCTCCTTGGTGCCCCGAGCTTGTGTCTTCCCCTCAAACCTGAGCCTGGGGCTTTGCTCCCAGGATGTCCTTTGCCCCGCTTCTCTCAGCCCTCCAACTCTTGGCTCATTGTGGGTGCTCTCTTTGTGATGCCTCACGGCTGGGTTCTCTGGGACAAGCAGGAATGTGTGCCCAGCCCCCTGGGCCCATGGAGGCCTCAAGGGGCACCTCGGAACAAGACCTGCGGAGTTAACTCACAGACAAAGAGGAACAGAGCAGGACTCTGGGCCAAGGGCTTGGAACCTTCCAGAAAAGTGTGAGGCCCAGAAGATGTAGACCCTTGAGGCACCTGCAAGGGAATTCCCAGCAGGAATTCATAAACCGGGCCAGAGTAGTGGAAGGATCGTTTTATGTGGGAGAACTGGAAGAGATAAAAATGGTTATAAGGCAGTGAGATGCTCCCCCTTCTGTGGGTGGGTGACAGTGGAGATTTCTGTGGGTAGGTGTTGGGGTGTCCAGGCAGGGCCCACGAGGAGCCAGGTCCCTCGCTTGGTTCCCAGGTCCCTCATTTGCAGGCAGATCTGGCTGGGACTCAGTGATCCTCATGCTCACCAGGGTGGATACTGTATCATTTCAGACTCAGTGCTGTGGGTTATGGCTGATGACAGCAAAGGGGCTCAGAGCCCCCGGCGAGGATGTGCAAGGGGCTCAGCGCTTGTTCGCTTTGTGGGGAGTTAGATTTGCTGAATGAGCTGAGTGAGGCCGTACTTTGTCCTTGCCCGGGCTTGGGATGCCTGGTGGGGGTGTCCCGGGCAGAAGTCTTGCTCCTGACTCCCATCTTCTTGGTCCGGAGCCGGGCTTGGCCAACACAGAGCTATTTGTGTGCCCACCTGTCTCCCTCCTTCAGGACCACCTGCTTCTGGTTGCCAGATCTGGCTAATAAAAATAGGGATGCCCAGTTAAATTTGGATTTCAGATAAGCCATGGATAATGCAGGATTGAAGACGTAACGTATACTAAAGACTTACTTGTTTATCTGAAGCTGAACTGGGGTCTTGTGTTTGATCTGGCAGCCCTACAGCTCTGACCTCTGGGCAGTGGGACTGTTGGGGACTGGGGAGAGGCTCAGGGTGTGGTTGGGTCTGGGGTTGGGGTCAGGGCTCAGCCTAAAGCTCCCGGAACGGTTTGGGTCAGTTAGCAGCAGGCAGGTCTCATTCCTGTTTCCTTGGCTGGGCTTTCTCCAGGCCGCGGTCCCAGGGTCCAGATCCCCTGTTAGCTTGGGTGGTGTGGGCGACCCAGGGATCCCCCAGTCTGGGAACCCCTGGTTTTCAGAGATTTCTGTTCACTGTGGCGGGAGGTAGGGGGAAGGGTGGTGGTAGGGTGCACCAAATCAGACACCCGAGTTAGGGTTTGCAGAGCCAGGCCTGAGCACTGGGAGGCTGTTTTCTCTAATACCTCCCCCCACCCCATCAAGGCTTAGAGATCCTACCTGGGGGCCCTGGTAGGGGAGGGTCTTCGCTGGTCAGGGTCACAGGTGTGAAGGGCAGCCTCTGTGCTGTGCTGAGGCCCCTGGAATGTGAACTGACTGTAGCCAGGAAGCAAGGGGCAGGGTCTCAGGTACCATGTCCCTCCTCCCCCAAATCCAGGCTGTATGCTCACATGTGAAGTGGAGAAGATACCCCATGTCCTGCCAGAGTCTCAGCTGCTGTGGCTTGGGGGGTGGGGGAGCTTCCAGAGCTGGATATGTGGGTCACCCCAGTGCGGGTCTGGAGTGGAGACTGTGGGATGCCAGAGGTGAGTGGTCCTGGCTCGGGGGCTTGGGCTTCTGGGCAGCCTGCAGGTGCCCAGCAAGGCTACGTAGTTGGGGATGGAGGGCCTGAACCTGGAGCTGGAAGGAGCCCCTCTCAGGCTGCTTCTCTCCTGGAGGCTTGGGCAGGGCCAGGCTTGTTTGCCGATTGGAGTGGGAGGGTGGTCTTCAGGTACATTTTCTGGCTTCTGGTAGAACCACCATAGAGGGGAGTCTCTGTCCATCCGTCTGTCACTCTTAACCAGCCAGTAAGAAACTTACAGATACCCCAGGTCTGCAGGGTCTCAGGTCCTGGCATCCGGCCCCAGGCCAGCAAGTAGGAGGGTCTCACCCCATAGGTTGTCCTGTTTTGTTTTGTTTTGTTTTGTTTTAAAGATTTTATTTATTTATTTATTTATTTATTTATTTATTTATTTATTTTTATTTTTTTTTTTTTTAGATTTTATTTATTTATTCATGAGAGACACAGGCAGAGGGAGAAGCAGGCTCTCAGTGAGGAGCCCGATACAGGACTCGATCCCAGGACCCTGGGATCACGACCTGAGCCGAAGGCAGACACTTAACCACTGAGCCCCCAGATGCCCCTCTCCTGTTTTATCAAGGGATGAGGTATATCCAGTGAAATGCTCAAGTTTTAGTAAATGTGCCTTCTGAGGGGTTTGACTCTGTACACATTCACATGGCCCAGCCCCTCTCAAGACACGGAACATTCCATCACCCCTTAAAGTTCCTTTAAGCTCACTTGCAGCCAACCTCTTACCCTCCCCCAGCCCTTGGCAACCACTGTGTGTTTTCTTTTTTCTTTTCTTTGCTCTCCTTTTAACTACTGTGTGTTTTCTGTCTCTGTACTTCTGCATTTTCTAGAATGTCACATAAATGCAGTCACACAGAATGCAGCCTGAGTCTGGCGTCTTAGACCTTTTGGTTGCTGAGTACTGTTCCATCATAGGGCTGTGCCACACGGCTCCCCCTTTCTGGTGGTGGTGGTGGTGGTGGTCAGGGACACTGGGTGTACAGAGCCCTGCTTGGGACCAGCCCGGAGGAGGGGGTACCCTTTGCTCATTGTTACAAAGGCACTGCCTGTACCCCATCCCCACCCCCATAGAGAGCTGACCCTGAGCCAAGAGAGGTGCGCACCTCTGTCCGCAGAGCTAGAATTTCATCCTCTGGTTCTGGTGACTCACAGAGCCAGCGAGCCTGCGATGAAATTACACCTGCCCGCAGCTGCCCTCACACCCACAACCCTCCGCCGTGCAGGTGGGCTCCTGGGACAGTGATGCTCTGAGGCCAGGACAGCTGGGGGGCGGGCGAGGGCAGCCGTCTGTGCCCTGTGCTGTCTCCCCCATCTCCACGTGCCCCGCTCCCCGGGATCTGGGGGTCTCTGGCTGTGCGTC
This sequence comes from Canis lupus baileyi, assembly GCF_048164855.1. Taxonomy (NCBI): domain Eukaryota; kingdom Metazoa; phylum Chordata; class Mammalia; order Carnivora; family Canidae; genus Canis; species Canis lupus. Next base: position 71,779,942 of record NC_132845.1, read on the forward strand.
CCCGGTCTGCTCCTGCAGCCTTTTAGCTTGAGGTAGAAGGTCTGTGTTTTCCAGAAGCAGGGGCAGGGCTTGTTCTGGGGGTGTAGTGGGGTGGGGAGGGACAATGAGGCTGGTGTTACAGTCAGGAACACGATTTAGGGTCATATGGAAGGGGGCTCTGTGCCCTCCAGCAAGTGACTTCTGATCTCTGTGCTTGGATCGGGGCATCTGCAAATGGGAGAACAGAGCCTCTGGTTTGCAGGCCGGAGAGGGATTCAGCTGTGGTCACACAGGGCAGTGGGCCTCCGACGGGGAGGAGTGGGGCCATGCAGACCTCCTCCCGTGTCTCTCTTGGAGCCGGGGTAGGGCCACTTTCATCCACATTTACCTGGTGGGGTTCTAAATACAAATGTTTGCCATCTACCTCTGCCTGTGGCCCGCCCCAGGACAGTGGACAGTGGCTGTTCTGAACATTTCTGTGGGCATCACTGAGATTTCGGTTGGGCGCAGAAGCTTCTAGGTGGGTTGATTCCAGCCCTGCCACCTGCCTGCTTCGTGTGATTTGGACAGCTGCCAAGCCGGCTGAGCCTCAGTTTGACCATCTGAGAAGGAAGAAAGCAGTACCTTGCAGAGTTGTAGGTGGGCGTCATGAACGGTGGTGTCTGAGTGAAGGGGGGCCCAACAGGGGCTTGACGGCCTCCCAGGGCATGTGCGCCCCGCAGGAAAAGGAGCTCCTGGGGTGTTAACATGACCTGCATGGGTGTCTTGAGAGATTTCAGGAGTTTTACCTTTGTTTTTGGTAAACAGGTCATTTTTTTTTCTTGATGAGCTCAGCTGCCCCCCAGCACTCCTTCTCCTGCCCCCCTGACTCCCCTGGCTCGGTCTCAAAGCCTGCACCCCTCGGCCCGACCCTTGGGCTGTACTTGGTGGGAAGCCTGTGGCAGGCTCCTGGGTGGCTCCCTGGAAGTGGGCAGGATCTCTGTCTACCCACCCACCCAGCTCCAAGGTGGTCCTGGCGGGCTCCAGGGGGGTCTTATGACTGGGCCCAGTCTAGTGTCTCTCTCATGTTTATCCAGGAGCTGGTTTTTCAGGTGTGCCGGCTTCCAGCAGAGAGGCCCAGGTTGGGAGAGGTAGGGCCTTTGGGAAGGGGGGCAGTTGCCCCTGTACCCCTCTGTGCATCCTGGCATCCAGCTTAGGTTAAGCACATTCTCCCTCTGGTCCATTGCCCTGCATGCATATCCAAGGGAGTGATCCCCCCCGCCCCCCATGGAACCAGCAGGGCCTTTGAAGCCAGCCAGACATGGAGTCAAGTCTCAGTTCTAACCACTGACCTGCTGTGTGCTCTCCGGCAAGTGGCTTCGCCTCTCTGAGCCTCATCAGAACAGATGAGGGTGCTTCTCCCTCTGTAGCAGTGCTCTTGGGAGGATCAGCACATCCGGTTGGGGGAAGCTGGTTGCCAATCCAATTTTCTCACCTTGGCGCATGACGACCCCAGTCCTCCCCAGAGAAGAACTGGTTGCCGTCCTTCTCTGCTGTGCTCTTACATCCTCTGCCCACAGAGCAAGTGGGCATGCCTCAGTTTCTGTTTCTGTCAGCTGGGGAAAACCCCTGAGTGGGGGGAACTGGTTAGTCCCCTGGAGCTGTGGCTACCCAGGGGCAGTGGCCCTGTGGTGGGTTTTTGGAGAACCCTCTATTCCCAGAGGGATGTGCCTGAGGACAGCCTGCAGGAGGTGACTTTTCACTGGCCCCTGGAGGGTGGGTGGAGTCTGAACCCAAGAGTAGTCTGGGGTGGGCATTCCAAATGCAGGCAAGGGGTTGGGAGGGGATGGGGATGGGGGTTGGGGAAGGGCAGAAGTGTGTGGGTCCAGAGACCACAGTGATTGCACAGGTGGCCACGGGAGCATCTTACTGTTGAAGTGATGGCAGGGCCCAGCTCTGGCCATTGTGTTGGGTCCAGGTGAAGACCTTCATCCGATTGCCTCCCTCCCAGACTGGGCATGCTCAGCCCCTGCCTGTTTCCGTGCCAGCACAATGAGCTTCCCTGGGTTTCTAGAACATACTGTGCTGCTGTCTTGCCTCCCTGTGTGGTGTGGCTTCTGCCTGGAACGTACTTAATGCTCCCTGTTGGTCGGTTTCATTGGGCTGATTTTTGCTTGCAGGTCTCAGCTTGGATGGCACTTTTCTCTGGAAGCCTTCCCCGTGCGCCCTTCCAAGTCTGGTGTTAGGTGCCTCTCCTCTGTGTTCCGACAACCCCTGAACGTCCCCCAGCACAGGCCTCCTCACGTACTGGGTTCTAACTGCCCTTGCGCTTGTCTGTCACCCTCCGTTGGGTCCAGGCCTTGAAGCTTTGTCCCTCCGCCTCCCTGCCCCCAGCACCCTGCCTGGCACAGAGTGAATATCCAGTACAGACTTGCTAAGTGAGTTAGAAGTGGCTAGGTGTCAGGGCACTCGGGTGGAGCTTTGGAAGGTCCACTCTTCAATACTGATTTTCATTGGCTCACCCCATCCTCCTCGGTTGCTGGCCTGGCTGTGGCTCTTGGAGGCATCTAGGGTGGTGGTGGGGGAGGGTGGTGGTCCGGGGGGGGGGGGGACACTGTGTCTCCCTGGGCTGGGTGCAACCCAGTTTGGGGGGTTCCCCCCTGTGAAGGCAGCTGGTGTATGTGGAGAGAGCACAAGTGTGGAGCGTCAGTACAGTTAATCCCCTGGGCTATTTAGACACACACGCTTGTGTGCGTGTACTTGTGTGTGTGTGTGCGTGCCCACACACACACATGTGTGGCATTCTGGGGGCCGCTGGTGGTGACTGTGTCGGATAACCTGGGGTTTAGGCGAATCCCAGCCACCAGCCTGGGACAGGTACTGCTGAGTGTGCAGAGCCCCCTTGAGTCCCGGCAGGTGGCACAGGGGGACGAGTCTGGTGGTTAGGAGTGCGTTTGGCTCCAGGTAATAGAAAATCTCACGTGAACAGCTTTGGCAGGGGGGTTATTTATTACCTCCCAAGGAAAAGCCGGTGTCTAGGCAGTCGGAGGCTGGGATGGGGGCTCGGCGATGCTGTAAGGGGCTCGCTTCTTTTCCTCCCTAACTTGTTAGGTTGTTTAAGTTGCTTTAAAAATTATTTTTCCTTGAAGCATACCCTAAAGTGTGCTTTTAGAGTTGTGTGATATTTACCGCTAATTTCAGGGCATTTCATCACCAGGAGAAGAAATCCTGACCCATTAAGTAGTCAGCCTTCTGCTCTCCCCACCCCCAATCCCTGGCAACCACTGATTCATGTTCTGTCCCTACAGATTTGCCTATTCTGGATGTTTCGAATCAGTGGAATACTGTAACATGTGGCCTTGGCATCTGGCTTCTTTCGCTGAGCATCATATTTTCAAGGTCATCCATGTGTGGCAGATGTCAAGAGTGCCGCTCCTTGTTATGGCCAAATAATATTCCGTTGTGTGGATGGGCCACATTTTCTTTTCTTTTCTTTTCTTTTCTTTTCTTTTCTTTTCTTTTCTTTTCTTTTTTTTCTTTTCTTTTTTTCTTTCTTTTCTTTTCTTTTTTTTAAGGTTTTTATTTATTTATTTATTCATGAGAGACACAGAGAGAGAGAGAGAGAAAGAGACACAGGCAGAGGGAGAAGCAGGCTCCCTGCAGGGAGGCCGACGTGGGACTGGATCCCGGATCCCGGGATCATGCCCTGAGACAAAAGCAGATGCTCAACCGCTGAGCCACCCAGGCGTCCCTGGGCCACCTTTTCTTATCCATTCATTGGCTGAGGGACATTTGGGTCATTCCCCTCTTTGGCTGTTGTGAATAGCACTGCTGTGAGCACTTGTATACAAGTTTGTTTTTTTTTTTCTCAATTAATTAATTTATTTATTCATGAGAGACACAGAGAGGGAGAGACACAGGCAGAGGGAGAAGCAGGCTCCATGCAGGGAGTTTGACGTGGGACTTGAGACTTGATCCTGGGTCTCTAGGATCACACCCTGGGCCGAAGGCAGCGCTAAACTGCTGAGCCATCCGGGCTGCCCTGTATACAAGTTTTTGAGTGAGCTCTGTTGTCTCTTCTCTCGGCTAAACACCTGTGAGTGGGACTGCCAGGTCATTTTAGAGGTTCCATGTTTAACATACTGAGGAACTGCCTGGCTGTTTTCCAAAGTGGCTGTGCCATTTTACATTCCCACCAGCAGTGTATGTGGATCCAGTTTTTCCACATCCTTGTCAGCACTTGGGATTGTCTTTTTGGTTACAGCCATCCTGGAAAGGGTGAAGTGCTACTTCACGTGATTTTGATTTAGCTTGTTGGATTTTTATCTTTATGTTAATACCTCATGGTCACGGAATGGCCACATCCCCTCCAGCCCTCACACCCATGGCCCAGATGGAGAGAAGGAGTGAGGGCAGAGTGCTTCTACTCTCAAAGCTTTGCCTTCACATATGTTCTCCTCAGTGGTTTCTTCAGTTTCGCATATGTCAGACTTTGGTCCTGTGGTGCCCCCTAACTGGGAAGCTAGAGGTGCGCCTGCAGCATGCTAGTGGGCAGGCATCGCCCCTTTTTGCCCCTTGTGGCCCAGACCAGTGTGGACATCTTCATTTCTCCAGGAGCAAGAAGAGGGATGTGGAGCACTCCACCCCCTCAACAGGTAGGGCGGGGGCTTGGATCATGGGTGCCTGGCTCTTCTGGGGTCCAGAGTTACCACTGCCCATCTGAGGCTCCAGGGGATTCCAGTTTGCGGAGGGCGGTACCAGTCACCTGCATGCCTCCCTGACCCTGTCCCTATCCAGTCACCTCCTTTGTGCTCAGCCCAGGAGGCCTGTGAGCCTAAGGTTCATTCCATCCTGCCTCAGGGCCTTTGCTCCTCCCTTCCCTGTACCCAACTATGGAACATCTTGCCTTTAAAAGTGGCCTGGGCCGGACCTCAGACACAGCTGGTGGGAGTGTCCAGTGGTGTGGCCATTTTTGGAAAAAGGTTTATTATTTTCACTGACCTGTAATCACATCATAAAGGTAAAAGTCACCATGTCAGTATTCTATCCAGTGGTTTTTAGTATAGTCACAAGGTTGGGCCACTGTCACCACTGTCTCATTCCAGAAGAATTTTTATCACCCCCAAAAGAAACCCCATATCCATTAGCCGTCCCTCCCTGTTCCCCCCACTCCCACCCCCTAGCAACCACTAATGGTGTCTCTGTGGATTTGGGGGCAGCTTTTTGTAAGTTAAAACACATGCTTACCATATGACCAGGCAGTTCTGCTCCTCGGTATTTGCCCAAGGAAAATGAAAACTTAGGTTTACATAAGAACCTGAAGAAAAGAGCTACCTGCAGTGGTTTTATTCATAATTGCCCCACACTGGAAATAATGTCCGTGTCCAGCTGCTGGTGCATGGATAAGCAAACCCCCATACATGCAGACTGTGGGGTACTGGTCAGCGTCAAAAAGGAGCAAGCACTTGATCCAGACAGCATGGTGACCCGTAGGCGTGCTAGGCTGGCTGGAGGGTGCAGACCCAGAAAGCCAGGTCCTGTTGCGTTCATACAACATCTTGGAAAATGCAAAACCATAGGAATGGAGCCGATCCGGAGTCGCGTGGGGATGAGTTGACTTGGGCCTGCAGGAATTTAGGGTGTTGGTGGGACTGCCATGTGTCTTGATCATGGTGGCAGTTACTCCAGCAAGCGTGCGTTTATAAAAACTCCAGACCCCCAGGACTGGCAGCCAAAGAGCGTGACTTTCACTGTGTGTATGTTACCTCTCGGCTTTATTTTTTTATTTAAAGATTTTATTTATTTATTCCTGAGAGATACAGAGAATGAGAGAGAGAGACAGAGAGAGGCAGAGACACAGGAAGAGGGAGAAGCAGGCTCCATGCACCGGGAGCCCGACGCGGGACTCGATCCCGGGACTCTAGGATCATGCCCTGGGCTGAAGGCGGCGCTAAACCGCTGAGCCACCGGGGCTGCCCACCTCTCGGCTTTAGAAAGCCATCCCGAACCTGGAGCTGGCCCCCTCTCAGATTAACCCCTGTGCAGGGTTTACTCTTTCCATTGCTCTAGTTGGTGCCAGTCCTCCTTATACATGTGACTGTGGGGTTTGGGTCTTTCGGATTGGGCCTCATACCTGGGGCTGGGGCTTCCTGGGTGGGGTGTGCCGTGTGGTCCGCTGTTGATCCCTGAACCATTAGAACTGGAAGGGACCTCAGAATAGGTTGAAGACCTTTCCTTTTTCACACAGGGAAGCTGAGGCCAGGGCAGAGAAGGCACTCGGCTGATTCCAGAGTTCTAAGAATCAAGATCCAAAACCACATCTTGTGACTCCTGGGCCAGGACTCCTTGCCCTCCTGCGGGTGCCGGAGCCTCCATTGTCTGACTGTTCCAGGAGACTGGGTGGGCACAGCAAGGCCAAACAGCTGGCGGGAAGTTTTAGAGCAGATGAGGTGGAAGATGGGGTCGTGGGGTGGTCAGGGCCTCTAAAACCCCCAAATGAGGAGAGAAAAGAGTGTAGCTCATGGTGGCTACACATTCTGCCCACAGGCTGGAGGTGGAACGTGGTTGGTTGCCTTAATGTGTAGGAATGGCTGGTGGCCCCTGGGGACAGGCTAGGGGCGGGAGGGTGGGGGCACGCCAGCTTCTGCCCTGATGGGTACCCTGATGCCCCATTATGTGTCCCGGTAAATCCCAACAGACCTGGTCCTTGGGGTGTGCAGGGTGGGGCTGACAACCTGGAAAAATCTTAAGGAGCAACTCCAGGAGACCCTGACAGGGATAGGTGGGCTCTCTTGGGTGGTGACTCTTCTCAGGCAGGAGAGACGCAGGAGAGACCCAGCCTCAGAGATGCAGGCCCTGGGTTTATCCTGGTGTTGATGTTGAGTGGCTGTTGTGTGGGCTGCGTCCACCCTCGAGGTGTGGCTGAGAGGTCTGGAAGCTACTGTGAGAGTGAGCATGGGTGGGGGGGGGGACAGGCAGGTGCACCTGCAGCACGGAGCTGGAGCTGGTGCTCAGGGAGACAGTTTGGAGCCACGTGAGCCCCATGAGGAAGATTCTCAGGCTGTAGGCTGTGCAAGGCCAGCGGGTGCCCTGGACGGGGCCATGAGGATGCCAGAAGTAAGGACTGGGACGCCTCCCTGCCGACCTGGACCTCTGTGGGGACACGGCTTTGGAAGAGGAGTGATTTTCTCATCCCAGGCTTCAGATGGGTCTCCTGGGGCAGGAAACCAGTGCCTCTCTGCTCCCATTTTTTGGGCTCTGTGCAGCTGCAGGTTGGTGGTGGGGGCCAGGGGCAGACTAGCTGAGCTGGAGTCTGGGGTCTGTGTAGAGGGCAAGCAGTTCCTGGAATTGTGCTGTGCCATCTCTCTAACCCCCACTGTCCTGGAAGGCCCATGATCTTGGCAACACAGGACCCTTTTCTGAGCCCTAAGCCCTGTTTTTGGCTCAGAAAATGATGTCTCCATACTTTGAGGTCCCTTCTGGTTTTCAGGACTCACAGGGCCTCACTGTGACCCCAGTCAGGAAGCCTGGCCCCGTTCCTGAAGCTCCTTACCCTCTGGGGGAGGCAGAAAAGGAGTTTGTGCTAAAGAGATCTTCTGTGAATATCTGCCTGTCAGCCGCTGGGCAGCGAGCCGTGCCCAGGGGCCTCTGGAGGGCTGCTTCCGAGACGTCACGGGTTGGGTGCACATTTGCTCTTTCCAGCAGACCTTGCTTTGAAGCTGGCCCCTGACTCTTCTGGCTGTGTGACATTGGGCAAGTTACTCAGCCTTTCTGAGCATCCCTGTCTTCTGTCAAATGGGAAGAATGCCATTGTGCTCTAGGGTTGCTGTGGGGGATTAAAAGGATGCTCACAGCACAGCACTGGGCAGTCATGTGGCTGTTGATGGTAATGGTGACCATAACGTGACGTGGCATTTCAGCTAGGCTCAAGGCCAAGGTAGGGTTTGGGTAGAAAGAAAGGCTCTGTTGGGCCTTGCTTCCACTGCCCACCACTGCTCTGGGAGGGAGGAAGGGGCAGGGTGCCATGGATGTTTGTCTTTTTTGGAGACAGAAATGATGCCCAGGGAGGGGAAGCAAGTTGCCCAGCATCACACAGCCAGTGGGTTGGCAAAGACTCGGCTAGACCCAGATCTCACAAGGAGTGGCCCTGTGCACACTCCTGAGACTCAGGCTTGGCGACGGGCTGCTCTGTCATCAGTCGTTGGGCTCTAGGTGGGGGATGGTGCGGCCTGGGCTGGGCTGCAGGTTCTTCCCATCCCCGGGGAGAAATCAATGGACTACCACCACCTGGCCAGAGCTGCCGGTGAGCCTGGCTTGCCCTGGTGGATCGAGGTGGCCAGGCTCTCCTCACCCACGTGAGGGAGTGTGAGCACAGCAGGGCCGTAGCGAGCCTTTACACACGAGCCTGTGTGGGCTTTGGGAGGGGAGGGCTGGGCAACAGAGTGTGAACATGTCCACACTGGCTCCCCCACAGTTCTTGTGGAATCATAGGAAGGTCGCATGCACAGTGTGGCTCCGTCGTCCAGCAAGGGATGGGTGACGGTCCCTGCCCATGTCTGCTGGGGATGCTGGGGTGTCGGATGTGATGGAGGATGAAAGCCCTGACGGAGTGTATGTGTGAGGGGGTGTTGGTTCACCTGCGTGTTCACGCCTCTGACCCTCCAGCTACCGAATTAAGTGTGTCATCCCCCAGGGACCAGGTCACTAATGTGTACCAGCCCCCGAGCCAGCAGGTGGCGGGGACTGCGGCACGGTGCCCGCGGGACAGAGCGCGGCCCAGTGGCCCCTGTGGGCGAGTGGGCGGGGCGCGGGCAGGCATCGGCACCGGCCTGTGCAGCAGCCAGCGGCCGAGGGCCCCAGGCGGCAGGTGCCTCTGCCGAGTACCTGCTGGACAGACCTTGATGGAAAAGGCCTCTTCTCTCGAGTGCCGTCACCATTTATACCTCAGCTGCTGTTTCCCCACCTGGGAGCCCCGGGTCAGGGCCTGGGTCTGATTTACCCCAGTTCTGGGGCTGGGGGATCCGGGTGCACTGAAGGAGCCGCGTGATGAGTTGGTGCTCCACGCATCCGGCCGGAGTGCCTCCCACCGGGAGCACACGGGACTGGGACCAGGGCAGCTCGTGGGCTGGGGAGTGTGGGAGGACAGGGTCCTGCAGGCTGTGGCGTTGGGATTTAAAGGAGCTGGAACAAGAGGCATGGGATCGCAGGGCATTGGGGGTGGGCGCAGGGTGACTGTGATGACTGCTCTTGCATGGATCGGGGCAGGTATGGAGGCCAGAGGCCAGGGGAGGGGGCGTGGTGGTCCGTTCACCTGGGGTGGAGGGTAAGAAGGTCTTGAGATAAGTTTCCAAAGGCGTAGTTGAGGCCCACTTTGGGGTGGTGTTTGGAGTTAGAAGCCAGTTCTCCTCATCCCAACCTGCGGCAGGGCCTGACCTTCCCTGGGACCCCTGCCCCCTACCCCTGGCAGACTGGGTTGAGCAGGATAGCCAGCAGCAGGAGGAGGGAGGGAGCGGGCCAGCTCAGGAGGGCTGGCTGGGGTGGGAGCCTGTGAGCCAGAGCCTTGAGATTAGATCACCCACTGTGATTAGCTTTTTTCCGCCCAGCCTTTTCCCGACAAGAAAGGGCCTGATGCTCCTCATCAACGTTGCTCATCCTTCTGAGAAGGCCTGTTTATGTCTGGCAGGGGGGCTCTCGGGAGATGGGATCGCCCCAGGGGCTGGCACCACCCCAGTGCTGGCTTCTTCCCACCACCTCCTGACACCCAGCCCCCAAGCGCTCCAGAAGCTTAAGAACCAATACATACTTTCACCTCCTGCAGCTGAGTTGCTAAGGTTCAGCCAGAACCAGGGGACAGGTGCTGGGGTCCCCTGATACCCAGCCCAGTGCCGGGCCTGCATGTCCTACCCCAGAGCCCCCTCACATGGGGGAGCAGAAGCATCCGTGTGCTGCCTGTCCAGGGACCTGCGTGAGCTAACTCAGAGTTGATGGGATGCGGTGACGTCAGGGCGGGACAGCAGCTCTGTAGTCCTCCTCCCCATCATCACTCCCGTGTCTTTAATGAGCACCTGTGATCTCTAGGCCCCGGGCCAGACACTCTTCACATGTCAGCTTGCCGTCCTCGAAACGCTGAGAGCAGCAGAATTGGTGGCGCCAGTTTGCTCATAAGGAAACTGAGGCATGGTGTGTCTGCCTCCACTGACGTCACAGGCCGGTGATAGCTGGGTAGGGACTCAGACCCAGGCTGGATTGACCCCCAAGCCCAGACATTTCCCTGCTCCTCCAGCTGAGAGGTCAGCCTGGTGTGGACAGGGCCTCAGCCTTAGGGGGACCCCATGTAGTGGGGCTGGAGGTGCCCTGGGAGGGCCATGGAGGCCAAGGATGGTCTACTCTGGTTAAGCTTCATTTTGCAGTCCCTGCTCTGACTTCTTTGAGTCCTTGCTCATTCACCAAGCAAGTATATATGGAGTGCCTGCTGTGGTTCTGGGGCTTAGCCAGGAACAAAACTAATTTTCTGTCCCCATGTGTGCATGTTCTGTTGGGGGTGTTGTTGAGACCACCCCCACTGGCTTGTGGTTCCCCCGCTCCTGTCCTGCACACACCTCCTCATCTAATGGGATGAAGCAACTCTTCAGCGTCCTAGACTAGCAGAGGGCCAGCGGGGAGAGGCTCCTGGCTCAGGCTCTGAGATCTAGCTGGAAGGATGTAGGAGGCCTGCGTGTGTGTTTGTCCAATCCCATTTCTTGAGGTTTTCCCATCCTAGAGAATGGAGCCCTCTGGAGCCCTCTGCACCCATTCCCCTGCCCATCTGGTGTGCCACCCCAGAATCAGAACCTGGGCATCACTCCAGGTGTCCCCTTCTGGGGACTCCCCCATCCATGCTGTCACAAATCTCTGCCCTTTTCTTGGTCACAACCACCCTCCCCTCCATCCTGTTGCTGCTGCCCTTGGCCTCAGACCTGGCCATCTCTTGCCTGGACCATTAAAGAAGCTTGGTTACCACCGGCTCCCTGGCTCTGGATCCATGTCTGCCCAATCCTGCCAGGATCCCTAAAACTAACATCTTGCCCCTGCTCCCAACTCTTCAGTGAGTCCTGCTCCCTAAATGATGATGACCTGAGGTTCTTGACCTGACCCCCATGGCCGAGCCTGCCCCTCTGCCCACCACTTCCTGCCCTGTGCTGGACCTTCTAGGCACGCAGAGCCGGCCCCACCCCACCCACCACCCTGCTCAGGCCCAGTCGAGACACGTGGGCGGCTGGACTGGAGGTTGGGTTTCCCGGGCAGCCAGTAATTTGGCACTCCTTCAAACGGGTCTAGCTGTATTTGCTGAGCATTTGTTTCCAGGGAGGGGGGCTGCTCACATCCCCTGCATATGAGCAGAGCTTGGGCCCCGTTCCCCTGGCTATGCTCCTGCCCTGCGAACTCCTGCTACCCGGTGGCATGCCACTCCACTCGGCTCAGGTGTCACCTCTTCAAGGAGCCTCCCCTGACTTCCCCACCCTCTAGCCTGTGCTTCTTGCATGTCACTCATTTTTACCTTTACTATAAAATGCATAAACTTTAAGTGTCCATAGTGATGAGTTTTTACCTGTGTATACCCATGTAACCGTTTAAATCAAGGTGTATCATAGTGGTGTTTTGTTTTGTTTTGATTTTAAAAGATTTTATTTATTTGAGAGAGAGTGAGAGACAGCATGAGAGATAGGGAAGAATCTGAGGGAAAAGCAGACTCAGCAGGGAGCCCGACTTGGGGCTCAATCCTGGGACTCCGAGATCATGACCTGAGCCAACTGAGTCACCCAGGTGCCCTGGATCACACTTTTAATCTTTTTTTCTTCTTAATAGTCTATTTTATTGTCATCCCCACCCCCTTCCAGCCTGGGAGGGACTCTCACAGGCAGGAGCACCTGCCGTGGGTCCCGTGCTGTATCGAATGAAGCATGACAGAGGTGATTGTGCACAGTGGTCACGTCCCGTGTGTGTGACTATGAGTGGGGGGTTGTGGCGGGGCCCTGGGAATTTGTATGTTTTGAGACCGGCCAGGGGCACACCTGCAAGGGCAGATGCCCTGTCCTCGGCTGGGAGAGGCCTGGGTCCCCTTCCTGGCCAAGGGCCTCCACGGGGAGCAGGGGCCCCGCCTGGAGAGGCCCCTGCAGGCTGGCAGCCTGGAGATTAGTCTCCAAGGCCACACCGCCAGTTGCCATAGGCACGCGGGCCGAGTCAGGATTGCGATTTCTCATCCTAGTCACGCAGGCGGCGGCTGGCCCTGCCCGCCTGGAGCCCGGAGCCGGGCTTTAAATAACGGGGCAGAAACCTGACCCTGGAGAGCCGCCTGCCCACCGGAGCCCAGTCTCCCCTCCTGGCGAGGCAGGCACGGGGCCAGCTGGTCACCCCGTCCCACCAGCAGCACCCCCTGATCCCCCGCGGGGCGCCGAAACCCCACAAAACCTGGATTTGTAGGCTCCCTTCATGGTCTCCATGCCCGGCACCCAGGCCTGGCCTCGGGGAGCCCCGTCTGTGGGGAGGCTGCCCCGCTTCATGAACCCCTCTCCACCCCATGGGGATAAGGCCGTACCTTCTGGAAGCCCTGGACTAAGAGGAGACCGGCTTCCCACAGCCAGCTCGCAGACCTGCCCCTTCCCCCAGCACCCCTCGGCAGAGAAGGCCGAGGCCTCCCTCATTTTCCAGGAAAGCTGCAGGAGGCATGTGCTTCCCTGCGTCTGCCCTTTGCCTGCCCTTTGCCCGGGGCGGGCCTGCTTTCCTGTCGGGGGGCGGGGCGGCGGGAAGGCCTGAGCTTTCTGCTATTTCTCTCCAGATTGCAGAAATGACGCGTCCTTAGCTCAGATCAATTACGAAAGATGGAAAAGTAGAGGGAAGAGAGGTCACCTGTGGATGCAGCCCAGCAAGGCGCACGGCCTGTGTGGGGACCATTCTTGGCTCTTCCAAGATGGGTACCTGGGGCCGGTCATCGCCCCAACGTCGCTTCCACCCCCCATGGGGCGCTTGGATTGTCTGCTGTTTCCCTTTGGTGTGTGTGCTGTGTGTATTTACGGATGTGTGACATGCTTTGGCGAGATGCCTTTGCACATAAGTCTTCATGTTGCGGAGAGTTTTCTCAGGATGAAGCGAGAAAACTGAAAGTGCTGGTCACAGGGTGGGAACTCGGTTCACCCTCTTTAGGTATGTCGGGACAGCGCCCCTGTTGTCTGCCACCTAACCGGGGATCCCATACCTGACATCTTTTTAAAACTTTTTACTGAAAAAAAAAAAAAAAAAAGCTATGGGTTCTAAGTCAACAGCTCGATAAGTTTTTAGAAACTGAATCCTCTCCAGGTAACAGCCCAGATCGAGGACAGAACATTCCCAGCCCCCCAGGAGCCCCTTTCATGCCTCCTTCCACCCCCCCCCACCCCGGCCCCACCAAAATGACCAGCATCCTGACTTCTACCTTCGGAGTTCGGATGTGTTTGAGCTGCACATAAATGGAATCCTACAGTGTGACCTTTGGCTCCTGGATGCTTTCATCATATTTGAGAGACTCGGCCGTGTTGCTGTGGGTAGTTGTGGTTTGTTCAAGTCTGATGTCTTTTTCAACAGACCAGCCACTGGGGAGAATGCACCGGAAGCAAGCATGTATGGGCACCGCTCTAGATCCAGGATGCCTACTGTTAGAATTGTTGCCCATTTACAAAGAAATCAAGTTTGTTTCCCAAAGGACCTAGCCAGTGAATAAGAAAGAATTTGCAACTGGCATAGCAGTTATGCACACGGGAGAGCACATTGCGTTCTGGTGCAAACGTGCGCGGGTCACGCAGCGATCTGGGGTGGGGGCTGTCCCCCCTGGGCCTCAGCTTCTCCAGATGCACATGGAGATGGTTGGGCGAGGGGCTCATCCATCTCTACACGCTCCAACATCATATACTTTGAAGCACTGAGAGCTTATTTCCCAAAGTAGTTGAAGCCTGCTCTTGCAGTCCGATTTCCATATAGGGCCTTTCTACCCAAAGCAAACATGAGCGTCCCTTGACCGCTGCCCATGTGACCCCCTGCCAGGTGCCTTGTGGAAGTCTGTCCTTCAAAAAATGTGCACAGACCTTCTTTTAATGGTCTTGAGAGGGGCACCTGGGTGGCTCAGTCGGTTAAGCATCTGCCTTCGGCTCAGGTCATGATCCTGGGGTCCTGGGATCAAGCCCCACGTCGGGCTGTCTGTTTCTCCCTCTCCTTCTGGAATCCCTCTCTCATTCTTTCTCAAGTAAATAAATAAAAGGTCTTGACAAATGGATGACTTCCACTTGCAGACCTCTAGGGACGGGGAGCTCGATGCCTACCTGGCTGCTTATTTTGCTCGTGGACAGCCCTCCTGGCTGGGAGATATTTTTTGGGTTGAACCAGAGCCTGTATCCCTGTGACTTCTACTGCTATGACACCAGTGAGCCTGGGGCTGGCTTGGAACTTAAGAGCCAGTCATGGGCTCAAGGCTTGGGGAGACCCATGTGCATCACCAGACTTAGTGTCATGGGTGTTTCTAGATAACTCTTAGTAAATGGCTGTTATTATTTAATTGGGGTAAAACACCCATCACACAGAATTGACCATCACAACCATCTTTAGGTATCCAGTTCAGTAGCGTTGGGTACATTGACGTTACGGTGCAACCTGTCTCCGGAACTTTCTCATCTGCCCCTGATGAGACTGAAACTCGTCCCCAGTAAACACTAGCTCCCCCGAGCCCCTGGCACCCACCATCCTCCTTCCTGTCTCTGTGAGTATGGGTACTCTAGGGACCTCATACAAGTAGAATTGTACAGTATCTGCCTTTTGCAACCCGCTTATTCAGCATGGTGTCCCTGGGTTCATCCATGTCGTAACATTTGCCAAAATTTCCTTCTTGTTTAAAAATAGTAATATTCGGGATCCCTGGGTGGCACAGCGGTTTAGCGCCTGCCTTTGGCCCAGGGCGCGATCCTGGAGACCCGGGATCGAATCCCACGTCGGGCTCCCGGTGCATGGAGCCTGCTTCTCCCTCTGCCTATTGTCTCTGCCTCTCTCTCTCTCTCTCTCTCTCTCTCTGTGTGACTATCATAAATAAATAAATAAATAAATAAATAAATAAATAAATAAATAATATTCAAAATAATAATGATATTCTGGGGGGAGCACCTGGGTAGCTCAGTTGGTTGAGCGTCCAACTCTTGATTTTGGCTCAGGTCATGATCTCAGGGTCATGGGATTGAGCCCTGTGTCAGGCTCCATGCTCAGTTCGGTGTCTGCTTATCCATCTCCCTCTGTTTCTCTCCACTCCCCAAATAAGTAAAGTCTTTGAAAAAATAGTAATATTCTGAATAATATTCTGTTGTACGTAAAGACCACATCTTTATCCATTCATCCATAAGCGGGCACTTGGGCTGCTCCCACCTTTTGGCTATCGCAAATAATGCTGCTATGAACCTGGGTGTATAAAAATCTCTTTGAGACTGTAATTATTACCAACTTGCTGTAAGCTCTTCCACTTGGAATGCATCTGATAAGCCACCTCTTGTAGTCCCTACCCAGTGCTTGGGTCATTTTGTAGTTGTTGTTGTTCGTGCTTGGGTCCTTTTATGCAGCATCCAGCTGAGATGTCTTCTGGCCTGGGATGGATGCCAGGAACGGGATGAAGCCCCCAATACCTTCTAACACCACTAGCCACCTAAGGGAGGGACAAGCAGGCATCCTCTGTGTCTCCACATGCCCCACTAGAAGGAAGCAGGTGAAGAGGCTGTGGCAGGACAAACTGCTTTATTTGGTGCTTGCACAAATGCCTCAGTGACAAGGATTGAGGGATGGTGACATTTATCAGGAGTGTTGTAGAGACTCAGGTCTCTAAGAATAGAGTCCATTGCAACTAATGTTATTTACCCCCTGCCCCCATGCTCCTGCCAGGAATATAGTAACGTTGGTCTGCACTGTTGCCCCATTTTACAGATGAGGAGAGCAGGGTTGGGGAAATTAAGTAACTTTCTCATTAGACTAACTGGAAGGCAGGTCTTTCCTTGAATGGTGCCCAGCACTAGGGCTTTTAAAAGATTATCAGATTGATTTCTTTTCATTTTTTGTAGCATACCTTGTTTCAGAAGTAATTTGAAAGGCATAAAGAAACGCAAACTCTAGTAAGATGGAATAAAAAAGCAGTAAAACAAGAGTTATGGCTTCAGATAGAGCCAGAAGTGAATATAATTTGACCAGACCATGGAATCTGTTTCCATTAAGAGTGTATTCAGCTGCAAGTAACCTGATAGATAGGACTTGGGAAGGGAGGGGTTGGTTTCCTCCCATAACAAGACATCTGGAGGTGGACAGCCCAGCCCTGGACACCAGCTCAGAGACGTCAGGGGGGGCAGCACTGTTTTCTGGTGCTTCATCCTAAGTGGTGACTTTGGTCACTTTGGCTTCAAGGAGCAGCAGGGGTTGGGCAAGGGAGATGAGGGTCATGTGGGGGTCTGCTACATACTCCTATATTCTCTTTTTCTTTTTAATATTTTATTTATTGATTGAGAGTGAGAGAGAGAGAGAGCAGAAGGAGGAGAAGCAGACTCTCCCCGCTGAGCAGGGAGCCCGACACGGGGCTTGATCCCAGGACCCAAGACATGACCTGAGCCAAAGGCGGATGCTTAACTGACTGAGCCACCCAGGTGCCCCAGACTCCTAGATTCTTGCTGTGGCACCAAATGGAACATACACTCTCTACCCATCAATTGGAAAAGGAATCTTGGTCTGTTATAAAATAGACCAGGACACCCAAACAAATGGATAACCAGTAGGTGTTGACTTACTAGGACACTCTGTTTCTAACATTTAAAAAAAGTATGAGGTCCAGTGTGATGAGTTTTTTACCTGTGAATATACCTGTATATACAGCCACAGGGAAAAGAAACCTCCATTGCAGGGGGCTTAAATGGAGCAGCTGGCAGGCTCAGTTGGTGGAGTGAGCATATGACTCCTGATCTTGGGGTGGTAAGTTTGAGCCCCATATTGGGAGTAGAGATTGCTTAAAAATGAAATCTTAAAAAAAAAAAAAAAAAGGCTTAAAGAAATTGAACATTTATCATCTCACCTGAAGCCCAGAGGTGGTCGATTTCAAGTCCTGAAGGGCCCGGTTCTTCTGATGGTCTACACCGTTGCCCCCTGTGTGATGGCTTCACCTCCTGGGCGGGCTTCTTTCAGGGTCCTCCTATGATGCCATGGTTGAAGGAGGAGGGCATCCTTGGTTTCAGGCACACTCTAAGAGTGAGGAGAACTTTCCAAGAAGCCCCTTGAGTCTCAGTGGCCAGAATGGGGTTATATGCTTCTCTTTAAACCAATCCCAGGTGGGGGAATGGGATTGCCTGCATCTAAGCGATAGAGAATCACCAAGATTCACTGCCCCAAGAACCTCCCGTTAGATGCCAGGACCCAGTGAGGGCTCTCTTCGCAGGGAGAAGGGATCAGAGCCGGAGGTGGGGCTCAGTGTCTTGACTGAGTCTGGACTGCCTTCCAAGGTACTGTGGCTGGTGTAAGACCCCCTCTGGCTGCCCTGCCTGGATCCTTCCCAGGCAGATAGAAGTGGGAGACAGGGCTTTGGCCTGTTGTATTCTCCGCCAGCTGCAGTGATGGTGGACACGGGGAGGCGGCAGGATTTCAGGGCTCCGAGCACTTCCATCCCCACTGGGGAGCCCTCAGGAGAGGAGAGGAAATATGGGGGGGGGGGCTCCTGGGGAGGAGAGATGCCTCTGCCCCCCAGGGGAGAATATTCTTTTTTGTTTGTTCTCTCAGGCTTCTTTTTCAAGAAACACAAGCATATGGCGGCGGATGGTGCGGGGGCCGTGTTTGGGTGGTGTGTGCTCTTGCCTTTGCCTTTTGCGTGGTTGTGTGCATTTTTTTTTTCCCACTGGCTCTTGCGCCCAGCTGGTTCTTAGGGCACTGAGACTTGGATCAGAGGCGTTCCCCTGGCATCCTGAGAAATCCAGCCCTTTTTACACTGATTGGTGCTGGGGTTTCCAGTGAGGGAGGGATGGGTGAACTTTCTGGCAAACCCAGGCCTGAGCTTTTTAGAGGTCTGAGCTGAGGAATGTGTGTCCAGGGCAGTTGAGGACATGGACCAGGACTCGGGGCTGGGGTATGAGGAGTGAAGGTGTCCCAGATTCATCTCCTATAACAAATTGCCATACACATGGTGCCTTAAAACCACCAAAACTTATTCTCTCCCAGTTCTGGAGGCCAGAACCCAAATCAGGACCACTGAGTCAAAATTGAGGTGTCAGCAGAGCCATGCTCCCTCCAGAGGCTGTAGAGGAGAGCCCCTCTGTGGCCTCTTCCAGCTTCTGGTGGCTGCTGGCATGCTTTGGCTTGTGGCCGTGTGGCTCCTACTCCCCGAGGCCAGCAGATCCTCTCTGCTCTGCTTCACATGGCCGTCTCTTCCCTGTGTGTCAGATCTCCTGTCTCCTTACAAGGATACATGTGATGGCATTTAGGGCCCACCTAGATAATCCAGGATAATCTCTCCATCTCATGGTCATTAATTTTTTTTGAAGATCTTATTTATTTATTCATGAGAGACACACAGAGAGAGGCAGAGACACAGGCAGAGGGAGAAGCAAGCTCCCTGCAGGGATCCCAATGTGGAACTCGATCCCAGGACCCCTGGGATCATGCCCTGAGCCAAAGGCAGATGCTCAACTGCTGAGCCACCTAGGCGTCCCTCATGGTCATTAATGTAATCACATCTGTAAAAAGTGATTTTTCCATTTAAGGTGACATTTACAGGCTGCAGGGATTAGGGCATGAGTGTCTTCTGGGGGCCACTTTTGGGCCTACCATGAGTTTCTAAGAGCAAATTATTATTTTAAAGATTTTGTTTATTTATTTGAGATAGCACATCCGCAAGGGCAGGAGCACGAGCAGGGGGAAGGACGGAGGCAGAAGGAGAAGCAGACTTCCCGCTGAGCAGGGAGCCCGACACGGGACTTGATCCCAGGATGCTAGGATCATGACCTGAGCTGAAGGCAGATGCTTAACCCGCTGAGCCACCAGGCGCCCATCTAAGAGCAAATTAGAGCAGCCATTATTGGACACAGGCTCATAATAATGCTGTCTAGGAAGAGGAGGGCAAATGGAGGTTCCCCTCTTCCCAACTCAGCTATGTCTGCCCTGGGGCACCCTTGAGTGCATGTATGTGATACCCCAAATATCTATCCAAGCTCTAGCCACCCTCCCAAACAGCTGCCCGTTGGAGGTGCACCTGCACTGCATGATCTGCCTGTAGGGTTACCCATCACTGTGTAACAAGTACCCCCAACCTTCTCAGTGTGTCAGACAGCAGTCATTTCGTATTTTAATCTCTCAGTTTGGGGCTTGACTGGACTCGGCCTGACGGTTCTTGCCAACGGTCTCAGCACTCGCAGTCAGAAGATGCCTGGGATTGGGGCTGTCTCAGAGACATCTTACTTGTTGGTGGCTGGAGCGAGAAGAAGCAGGGTCTCCCCAGGCGTCACTAGATCCTCCTGTCCATCACAGTGGCTTCAGGATAGCTGGACTGCTTATGTGTCGGCTCGGAGCTCCCATGCTGAGTGTAGTCAGGAGAAGCCTAGTGCCTTTTGGGACTTGGCCTTGGAGGTCGCGTGGCGGCAGTGCCAGAGCACTCTCTTGGTTAGAAGTGAGTTATTAAGTCCCGTATTCAAGAGGAGGGGAAGTGGATGTCTCCACTTGTTGGGAGACGTATCAGAATTTGCTGTCATGTTGAAAACCACGGGCAGAGGACATGCCAGAGAAAGGGCCCCCAGGGGCCCAGAACAGGGATTTGTTTGCCTAGTGGACTCCAGGGCCCTGAGCAGCCAGAAGGTATCCCAGGGCAGAATCATTCTCTGGGTGGGGTGTGTCCTCTTAGGCTTGCACACTACTGTCCCTTGGAGCAGGGCTGGAGCAGAGCCCTCTGGAGCGCAGGCCCAGGCTCTGGGGTTGAGGCCGGGACAGAAGCACTGCGTGTTTCCTCCTGGACAGTCTTAGTACCTGACCTTGGTCTCGGTTGAAAGGGCTCGGGGATCTGGTCTAGCTCCCAGTCCCCTCCCAGCCTCCGCGGGGACCCCCATACCTTGCCCTGCTGGCTCATCGCCTTCACTAGTGCTGCCCCTTGTCCAGAGTACCCCCCACCTCCCCACCTACTTTCTTCTTGTCTCCTGATTCTTCCAAACATGCATAAACGGCCCCTCCCCACCGAGCGCCTTTCCTCCTTTCCTGGCCCAGTTCTGTGCACCAGGCTGGTTCTCAGCAGGCCTGGGGGTGGGGGGGTGGCACATAGGAGGTGGAGGTGGTGGGCTTACAGGGGCCCAGATGCCTCTGCGTCCTAGTGGGGGTGGAGTTGCAGGGAGGGAGGAAAGAGCTGTGGGTGTCCAGCCAAGGGGCAGCGGGCCAGCTAGGAGGGTCGGGACCAGAGGTGCCAGTGTCCCTGACAACAGCTAGGAGTGAGCCAGGCGAAGGGGAGGGGTGTCTCTTACAGAGGACACAGAGGTGCTGGGTCCCAGAAGCCAGCCGACAGGCATGGCTAGAGGCCTGCAGGCTGTTGGGGGTGGGGGAGCACTGGAGGGAGGAGAGTGAGGCTGGGAGCAGAGGCAGGATCAGCTGGCCAGGACTGTGGCCCCCCCCAAGGGCAAGGCTTGTGTCATGTTTGTCTGTGTGCCAGGCAGGGTTCTCCTGCCTGGGCTTGGGCTGGCATCTTCTCTGTGAGGGTTGCCCCGTACTCACTGTGCGTGGATGGGCCCCAGGAGGACTTAGGCTGAGCACAGCTGTGTGCACACCTGTACGTGCATGTGTGTGAGTGTGTATGTGTATTTGGGTTGCTAGCATTCACACTCTGGGACAGAGATAAGCCTGGCGGTGCACTGCCCCCCTCCCCCGCCCCCACTACATTCCAGCAAAGGCCACTGAGCACCCACCCTAATCTTAGGATTGACCCTCCAGACAGACACCTCGCTTTACTTATGGAGTGAAGGTTGTATTTCCACAAGCCAAGCTTCTTCCCTGTTTACAGAAATCATCTTTCCACTTGTGCTCCCAGAGAACTCCTATTCACCCTTCAAAACCCATCTCAGTATTCTTCAACTCTGGGAAACCTTGTTTGGAGACTCCCTACTCCCCCAAAGTTAGATCAACAGAAGATGTGAGTCAAACCCCTTTCTCCCATGTCAAGCTCTGTAGCTAGGGCAAACTTCCCCGCTTGTCCTCATTTCATGGTCTGATAATTCTCTGTGGACAGGCTGGCCCTGTGAGCTCTAGGAGGGCAGGTGGGGCCGTCTGAGTCGTTTCCAAGTCTGCCTAACCCAGGGCAGGCTCCCAGGAGGATTGAGTAAACAGGTTGGGGTGAAGGGAGGCCAGGGAAGCATCCTGCCTGGGGCCTCCTGAGCGGTAGCCGGGCCTCAGGTCTGCTGAGCTGTTTTGCAGGCTGACGGCCAGGTGGAGTGTGCTTCTGTTCTGTCCCAGGACGGCCTGTCTGGGTAGCTGATGTACACCTCGTGTAGCCCTTGGGGATCAACAAGTGTGTGGGAGGGAAGGGGGGAGGGAGGGGCGCCCACTTCCCTGACTCGGAGGGGCCTGGAGCAGACTCAGCCCCTGGGTCGCCCCCAGCTTACCACTCCCTAAAAGCGTTGGTCATAGGAGAGTGGTGGTGTAGGTTTCTTGGTTCAGTCCCAAACCCATGGGGACAAGTAGACCCTCTCCAGCCTGGTGGGCTGTGCCACATGCTGTCACTATGGCCGGGGCCAGGGTGGGGGGCCTGCTCTTGCTTTGTGGGTTGTACACACCCTGTCTCGTTTCTTACACCCATCCGTTCCCCCACTGTGCTTTCTCTCTCAGACACACGTACCATCACATCTGCACCCTCACGCTGACACACTCACAGATGCCCACTCATGCTCCTGATTTCCTTACGCACATATTTAGGCTCCGGCAGACTTGAGGGGAAAGGAAGAGCAATCTCCATATTCCCAGTAGGGCCACTGGCCAGGGAAGGCGTCCTGGGGTCGGGACAGGCCAGCTTCCCACAGGCCTTCCTGGGGTCTCCTTGCCTGCACCCACCTGGGCTCCATATGCGATGAAGCAGAGTGCTGGGTGCGCCGCCCTGCCCTGCCAGCCAGGCCAAGCCCACCGATCTGTTGGCATCCCAGAGGGAGGTCGTCGAAGGCTGCATCAGGGGAACCCGGATTTAGTCTGGATGATAGGAGCAGAGATCCTGCCTTTTGCACATCCTGGCTCTGGGGTTTGTGAGCAGGGTGCTCGAAGCTCAAAATCCTGCTCTGGAAAACGAGGGCTGTTGGGAGACTTAGCCAGACATCAGGGTCTAAGCAGTCCTGGGTACTTGGGCCTTGTCGCTCCCTCCTTCACTCCCCCTCTGCTGGTTCCCTGGCAGGAAGAGTGGCAGCCGGGTCCCTGGATGGCTGGCCAGTCCCACTTCCTTGGCACTTCTGTTTGAGATCTGGACCCTTCAGGTGCCTTCCGTGGGTTGCTCTGAGCCCCTGGGCCCACGGTGTGGAGGACTGGCACCTGGACTCCTATTCCCGAACGCACAAGCTCTCTCTCTCTGCTGGCGTCCAGCCAGGAGCATGGCCAGCTGCATGGGTCTCTTCAGCCACCCTGCTGGCCTGTCACTGTACCTGGGGTTCCACTATGAGCCCCAGGCCTCAGAATTAGGGGTCTTACCCCAAGTAGGAGCAAAAGGGGACTGGTTGTGTCAGATGTCCCAAACATCATCCTGGCTTTGTCCTTCCCTTTGAACAGGAATGTCCCGCAGGTCTTGGTTTCTTCGCCCTTAAAGTGGGCAGAGTCGCCTCCATCCTGCCTGCTCACTGGACAGAGGTCACCGGTGTCAGAGTGCTCACAATGGGACAGCAGCGTCTGAGGGGGCCTTGGTGGACGGCTGGTCGGTGGCCACAAGGGTGGCTCTTCAGCCTGGGAGAGCTGGCAGTGGAAGCAGGGCACGGAGACAAGGCAGAGTGGGAGGGTTGAACCCTTGGATGAGGGAGCATCAGATGCTGGTGGGGAAGGAGGGGGGTTTTCTTGTTTTTTCTTTTTTTAAAGATTTTATTTATTTATTCATGAGAGACGCAGAGAAAGAAAGAGAGAGGCAGAGACACAGGCAGAGGGAGAAGCAGGCTCCATGCCGGGAGCCTGATGTGGGACTCGATCCCGGGACTCCAGGATCATGACCTGAGCCAAAGGCAGGTGCTCAACCACTGGGCTATCCAGGCGCCCTGGGGAGGGGGGTTTAAATGGGCCGGACTGGGAGGTTTCTCTGCAGCCTTGACGTTTTTGCTGGCACACCACTCGCCCACCTCCTGACAGCATCAGCCACGTTCACTTCTGCTGGGCCACATGTCACTGCAAGAGATCGGGTACCCGCCAGAGCAAGCACCTGTCTCCCCAGGCTTGCAGGCCATGGGCAGCAGAAAGAGCAGGCACGAGGACACCCCCCACTGAGCCTCCCAGCTGGCCTGGAGCACCCAGTGCAAGGTGTTGGAGCTTAGAGACCCCGGCTGAGCTGCTGGTGCTGGCCCCAGGGCCGGCTAGGGTGGGCTTTCTGGGCCTGAGCCCCATGGGTGCCTCCCCATGGGAGACAGGTCTGCCTTGGGTGGGGGCAGTAGTGACTCAGACGTACACACAAGCACCTCACTAATCTTTGGCTCCGAGACCCAGCTGGCCTCCAGCTCTCGGTCGCCAGCAAAGCCGCCACTGTCTGGGCGACGACTCCCCAGCCGGGGGTGGGGAGGTGGGCAGCAGGCAGGAAGAGCAGAGCTGCTCGGAAACTGGAATCGGGATGCTGGGGCTGGAAATGTGCCCAGAGATCATCCAGGCGGTACCTGGCTTCGGGTCAGACTCCCCCGGGGAACGTAAAGACACAGTGTCCTGGCCCTGCTGCTGACCTGTCACCTCAGGGCTTCTAGGGGGTGGGGCCCAGGAGGCTGGGGGTGGGAGGCAGGTGTTGGCAGCAGCTGGGCTAATGCCTTCTCACAGGTGCAGAGTGATGGGGCAGGTGTCACACAGTATTCCTGCAGACCAGGCACCCAGCATCTTCACCCTCCCCAGCTCTGTCTCTTAGTGCTTCATAAAACGAGACTCTGGCCAGGTCAAGAGAGTGGCTTCCTTCCCTCCTCAAGATCTCCCCGGAAGGGCACCTGTGTGGCTCAGTGGGTGAGCGTCCGCCTTTGGCTCAGGGCGTGATCCTGGGGTCCTGGGATCGAGTCCCACATTGGGTTCCCCACAGGGAGCCTGCTTCTTCCTCTGCCTGTGTCTCTGCCTCTCTCTGTGTCTCTCATGAATAAATACATAAAATCTTTTTTTTTTTATTTATTTATGATAGTCACCACAGAGAGAGAGAGAGAGAGGCAGAGACACAGGCAGAGGGAGAAGCAGGCTCCATGCACTGGGAGCCCGATGTGGGATTCGATCCCGGGTCTCCAGGATCGTGCCCTGGGCCAAAGGCAGGCGCTAAACCGTTGCGCCACCCAGGGATCCCAATACATAAAATCTTAAAGAAAAAAAAAAAAGATCTCCCTGGAGAAGGCAGTCCTGTCCCCTCCCCCGGGAGCCACCAAGCCTGTCTCTTACCTGATTAGATAGAATTGATTTTTGGGACCCAAGGACAGGCCCTACTGTCCATCACTAAGCCCTCTTGTCTGTCCGTCTCATTCTCAGCCTCTGGGAAGGGCATTTGGGCCTGTTGGTCCCTGTGTCGTGATGTGACTGCCTGCCTCAGTTTGCCTGGGCTTGAGGAATCTCCCAGGATAGGGTACTTTTCTGTTCTAAACTCAGGAAGGTTCCTGGCAAACCAGGGCAAGTGGGTCACACTCGCCATGCATCAGCTATGGATTCAGTCAGCTGATCTTTCTGCTCCCCGTGTCCCAGTGTGAGTACAGTCCTCCTGCCACTCCTTGAAGGATGGGAGTGGCCTTGAGGACAGACAGGCAGACAGACCTCATCCCCAGTACCCCCTGGCCAGGGTCTTGGGTAAGCCCCTTCCTTGTCCCTGCCAAGGAGGATGATGTAAGCAGAGATAGTAACACACACTGCTGCTCCACCCAGACAGGTGGCCATGGGCCTGCTGCTGTGGGTACTGTGGGTGCTGTGGGTCCTGCAGCCGCGCAGAGGATCAGCAGGACACCTGACTGACCCAGCAGCTTCTGTCACTCTCAGTTTCTGGGCTGTTCCTCCATGATCCTAACACATCCAAACCCGCAGTGTTGCACATGGCCTCTTTTTTTATTTTTATTTTTTGAGAGCCTTCCAAGGCCCAAGTGGTCACTCTGCTTACAGCTTGTGACCGTCCTGGTTCCTGCCAAGCGTCACACTGGCTAGTTCCCCCGAACATTTGCTGTATGCCTACAAGAACCCAAGCAGGCGTGCAAGGCAGTGGGCATCCTGTCAACCTGGCAGGCAGGGCCCCGGCCTCCCAGAGCTAACAGTCCCACTGGGGAAGCCCAGGAGCAAGTCCCTTCAGATTGCAGCAGGTTCTGTGAGGGGAGAAGAGATAGGAAGCTGGTGTGAGGGTGGGACTGCGGTGTGGCCAAGGACAGTGCCCCAAGGAGTTGGTGATGGGGCTGATGGAGCCGGGGAGGCAGGAGGTGTAGACCTGAAGGAGGCCACTGCACTGGGGTGGGGGTGTCCCGTAGGCATAAGGCCGGAGAGGGGCGCCCAGGTGGCATAAAAGGGACAGGAGGAGGACAGAGCCAGAGCCCAGCACACAGGCAAGAGGGCCGACGGGCTGGAGAAGGCAGGTGGGCCCAGCTCACACGGCAAGACACTCAGGGGGTGTTATTTTGACTTCTCTAAGCAGGACAGTGGCATGAGATTGACTCGGCTGCTGTCAGCAGGATGGACCATGGGGACAGGAGGAGGGTGAGGAGGCCCTCGCCATGGGGTGAGCTAGCGAGGATGGTGGCCTTGGTGGGGTGGTGGCCCTGGAGGTGATGAGAGTCGGGCAGATCGGGTGCTTTCTGGAGCCACACAAGTTGGATTCTCCCCGGATCGTTTGAGAAACGAGGGAGAAGGGAGCAGGACGAGGCCCCGGTTGGAGCCTGAGCGCCCCAGTGGCTGGCCGGGGAGGAGCTGGTCCCAGAGAGAGCCGTGGTGCCCTGCTCCGTGAGTTCCTTGTTAGACATGAAGGTGCAGCAGGTGCAGCAGGTGGCATTCAGAGAGAAGGGAGAGAGTCACTAGCCTGTGGCACTGGAGCCAAAGATTGCCTAGCTGCGAGGGGCAGGATGGGTCAGGGGGGAGGAGGGCCCAGCATGGAGCCCGAGCCCGCCCGTGGTCAGGGCAGCAGTCAGTGCCAGCAGGCCCAGGGGCCGGGAGGTACAAGAAGTATCTGTCGGGGCAGAGAGGGGCTTCTCTCGGCTTCCCTGCTCGCCTCCTGGGCCTCGCAGGCATTGTCCACCCGGGAACCCGATGGCCCTGGCAGCCCCTCGCCCCCTGTGCCCTGCGTCAGGAGCCAGCTGCCCATCACCCAACGTGACGCCTCTCGTGTCCCTCCCTGGGTGTCCCAGAGCAACACTTGGGTGCCTCTGGCCTTGCCCAGCCCTGGCCTCTGCTCCCCGGTGCATGGGGCTCTGGCTGGGGCTCCTGTCCTCCCCTCCCGGCCCCCGGGCCTCTGTCCTGTTCATGGTGGCCACTTACCTCCTACTTAACTGCTCTCATCCTCGTGTTCTGTGTTCTGTGGTGCTTTGATTGGGTGGTTTTCTTGCCGGCCTCATGTTAGAGCTACCTCACCTTACAAAACTAGAAAACTACAGTTTGGGGTGGGTTGACCCAGCATAGTCCTGGCAGACCTGGGCCTGGCTCTCGGCTCCGGGCCCAGTGCTCTTGCACCTCTGCCCCAGCCCCAGCAGCTCCTGCCACGAGGGACCTGCCCCCCTCCCCGAGGCCCCCCGGCATTTGCAGGAGGGTCTTCTTCCCCCTGCTTCCCTAAGTGCACCCACCTTCCATCCTGGACAAGGACTCAGGGGCTAGCCCAAGCCGAGCCCCCCTTCCACCCTCCCTCCCTCCCTCCCTCCCTCCGCCTCTGAGTCCCTGGTTCCTTCCTAAATGGATTAGGACTTTGCAGGAAGGAGCCAACAGCTGTCTGGGGCGACCCAGAGGCCCTGCTGTCTGGTGCCTCTGGCTTTGCCCTGATTCAATTTGGGCTGGGAGGCTGGCAGGCTGAGGTCTTTCTGGGAATGGCTTGAGGGGTGGCTGAAGGCAGGGGAGGAGCCGTCAGGCCCCCAGGCAGGCAGACCTCTCAGCTGGTCACACGGCAGGCCCTCAGGTGGGCTTCACGGGGCAGGAGGCCCCAGGCGGTGGCCGCCGGCTGCCTGTTGGCCCACTAGGATGTCCCCCATCCTGCCTGTCATGCCTTCGGCAGGTCTTTATATTGTGAACTTCAAACGTTTATAAAATTGCAACCTGGTTGAAGAAATAAATTTTCCAAACATCTAGAAGTGAACCCAATTCACATTTTGGCCAGCTACTGACTGGACATTTGTTAAAATCAATATTTATTCACAGTCAAATAGCAGACTCGGGCCAGACCTGAGGCCAGAGCCAAGCTCGAGGGCATTCCTAATTCCTCTACATGTTTCCATAACCCTAAAGTTGGGACACTTCTCACTTTGTTATGTGTGATGCACTCTGACACTTGTTCTGTGTCACCGATTTTGTGACTCAGTGTCTGTGGTTTCGACCACACTCTGCCCTGGCCCGTCACACGTCGTCTGGCCCTGTGCTGGGCCCTGGGGGTGCAGCAGTGACAGGCATATCTGTCCCTGCCCTCACAGAGCTTGCGGTCCAGGGACAGCTGTGGGCTTGGCAGCCTCGAAGACACCAGGTATGGCTGTCGGCCTGCCCAGTGCCCCTACCCGCAGGAAGTGGAGACCAGGATCCACAGAGTCCCTCGGAGGCCTGCAGCCCTGCTCCCTTCTCAAGCCCCCGAGCTGGCTGCCAGGACCTGGTCTGGGACCTGTGCACACAGCACCAGGGGAAGCAGAGCCCAGAGAAGGAAACTGAGGATCTCTTCCTCTCCCCTGTGCTCTCTGCCCTCTCCTCTGCTTGGATTGGCCAGAGAGCAGCTGCCTAAGAGGAAGGCTCTGGCAGTGGGGCAGCCTGCGGGTACCCCGCTGGACCTGACTCCTGGGGTTCTGGTATGAGAGGGGCAGGATGGAACTAGAACTGGGGGAGGCTGACCTTTGTGTCTAGTGGGTGCCCAGGCTGGGCTGGATGGTGCAGGGGCAGCAGGCCTATCCCCTGCCTGGGGGAGCCCTGGCATTGAGCCCTGCTCTGAGGGCACCCCAGCAGGGGGAGGGTGCATCTCAGTCCTCCAGGGGCCTCATGACAAGGGGACAGAGTCCCGTCTTGGGAAAACCATGTCCTGAGGTGAAGTGCCTCCACCCCACAGTATCTTTCTGGACCTCTGAGACTGGGGCTCCCAGGCCTCAAGGCAGTGGCCTTGCTCATTACAGCCTGATAGAAAGCTGTAATGGAGGAGCCTGGGGACATGTGGGAAGCCAGCTGACCCAGCCACAGCGGGAAGGGGCAGGAGGTGGGGCACTCGAGGGCACACTCTCAGCAGAGGTGATAGTTAAAAGCTGAGTGGGTAGATGACAAAAGGGGCTGGAAGCCACTCAGGTCAGGGATAGTGGAACCTGTGACAGCTGGAGGGCCATGAGGGACGTGGGTATGTTTGGGCGATGGTGATTCTTAGAGTACCTGGAGTGTGGGGTGCAAAGGGGGAGTTGGCCGAGGGACTGGAGTCCAGAGCTAATGTGGGCAGTAGGGAGCCATGGAAGGTGTGTGAGCGACGGAGAGCCATGGCCAGAGCTAGTGCGGGGGTGAGTTGGCAGCTGAGTGCCAGGCAGACTGGCCATGGTACCGGGCTTGGCCCTGGCGTTGCAGATTTGGGGCACGTGCCATGGAGCGCGGTCCTCAGTGCATGGTGCTGCGTGCGGGGTGCTAATGCTTTCATGCATGCAGCCCCTTGAGTGGAGGGGAGGCCAGCTCTTGATTTGTCCCACCCGGGGAAGTAGAGGCAGCCCTGGGTGCCTGGGTGCCTGGGCGCCTGGCGGGTGGTGGTGGCACACACACCCACCTCTGCTTCCTCGCTCCATCCAGGTGACCATGGCCTTGTTGGGGAAGCGCTGTGACATTCCCGCCAACGGCTGCGGACCCGACCGTTGGAACTCTGCCTTTACCCGCAAAGACGAGATCATCACCAGCCTCGTGTCTGCCTTAGATTCCATGGTGAGTGCCCCTGTCTACGCTGGACATCAGCAGACGTCGGAGCTCAAGTCCCAGCCCTGCTACCTCGGGGGCCATCAGCCACCTGAGACTCCCTGTCCCCATCTGCCACAGGTCCCCTACCTACATCAGGGGGGCGGGAGGCCTGAGTGAGGCCATGTATGTAAAAATCCAGCCCTGGAAAGAAACCCTGGTGCTGCCCATTGTCCCCTGGACCCCTCAGCCCTCATCCTCATTTCATCCCTCCCATCAGAAGGATAGGACCTGTGGGGACAGTGGTTCGTGAGAAAGGTGCAGCCCCTGATGTTACAGCAAGAGATGTATCTGCCTCTCAGGCCCAGGAGAGAGAAATGGGGCCTCGTACATCATTCCTCTGGCACGATTACCTACGTACCTCGACCTGTAGTAGTTTATCCCAAATGGGGAAATAATACCGTCATTTTCCTGTAGCCTTTTCTTGGGGGAATGTTCTTCGACAGAGGATAGGCGGGTGTTAGAATCTGTCTGGCATCAGTTAGCTTCACCCCTGTGTTTTAGGATGGTGAAGTTGAAGTTCAGAGAGGGCAACATCTTGCCTGGAGTCACACAGCATGACTAGTTTTTGCAGATTTTTTAAAGATTTTATTTCTTTTGAGAGAGAGAGTGCACAAGCCGGGACAGGGATGCAGAGGGAGAGAGAGGCAGGCTCCCTACTGAGCAGGGAGCCGGATGCAGGGCTCGATCCCAGGACCCTGGGACCATGACCTGAGCTAAAGGCAGACACTTAGCCACCTGAGCCACCCAGGTGCCCCGACAGACCTTTTCCATCATCACAGAAAGTTCTGTTGGACAGCCCTGCTCTAGAGGGCCTTACAGACACTCCTGGGAGGAGCACTGCCCCTGTAGCTAGCCTGGGGCGCGGATGAGATTCACTCCCCTGCCCTTGGGTCCCTTTCTGGGTTTCCTGAGAGACCCCCAAGGGTAACAACCCTTGCTTGGCAGACTTGACTCTGGTGTCCTCTGGGGCTGGGGCCCGGGTCTGTGGGTGGTCTGCAGTGGGTATGGGGCCAGACCCTCTTCCAGACCTTTCCTCGAAGCCCCGTTGTCTGTGCCTCTGGGGAAGTGGATTACCTGGAGAGTGACCCCACAGGGAAGTAAGTATCTCCTCCAGCAGTGATGGCCACTCCTTTGTTGGAAACAACTGGACTCTATTTGTCTCCTTCGCTTGTTAATGTTCTGCAGCATTGGCATGGGGAGAGCGAGCAGCAGGCTTTTGTTTTAATCTTAGCAGGAAGTCAACATACACCCCTCACCATAGGAGATCCCAGGGGACAGGCCTTTTGGCTCTACAGCCTACAGGGTCCCCTGCTTCCACAACAGAGCGACTCTGGACTGAGGCTGCCACAAGAGGCATGATCATGGCCCAGAGGGGTTGAGGAGCCTGTGCTAGGTCACGCAGCCGCGGAACTATGATGAGAAGCCAGACTCCCTGGTGCCCGCCGAGCGCTACCTAACTCAGATAAAACCCAGCATTTATGAGGCACTGACTGCATGCTGAGAGCTTTGCAGGCAGAGCTTTTCCGCTGACCTAGGTCGAAGGGCTGAAATGCTGGTGGTCTTGGTTGCAGGGCCCCTCAGTTAGGGCTTCCTGTGCAGTGGGCCTGCCAACCCTTCAACTCTGCAAAAAACCTCTCTCTGGACCCACATGAGATACCCCGGCTTAGAGATTCTTTCCTGCCTGCCAGGCCTCATGAATCCCACAGCCAAGCCCATTGAAAATCTGGGAGCTGGGCTGCTTGCCCCCTTTCTGCACATTTAGAGACAGGCCCAGAGCAGGGAGTGAGTTGCACCAGTCCTGCAGCAGGAAGCGGCTGATGTGGAACTGAACCCCAGATCTGCCCAAGCCGTGGTTCTGCTGGGGCCCTTATCTCCTCCTCATTTAGGACTTTAAGAAAACTGAAGACAGGATTGTCCCTGGGGCTGGGGCCAAGCCTCAGGCAGGAAGCCCCCCCACCTCCCCAGGACAGGGAGGATGTGGGAGGAGGGAAGGGCAGAGGCCGTGTATCTTTATTCTTCTCAGGGCTCCTTTTTTTTTTTTTTTTTTTTTTTTAATTTTTATTTATTCATGATAGGCACACAGTGAGAGAGAGAGAGAGGCAGAGACACAGGCAGAGGGAGAAGCAGGCTCCATGCACCGGGAGCCTGACGTGGGATTTGATCCCGGATCTCCAGGATCGCGCCCTGGGCCAAAGGCAGGCGCCAAACCGCTGCGCCACCCAGGGATCCTTCTCAGGGCTCCTTGACCTGTCTGCTCCCTTGACCTTGGCCAAGCTTTGGGTGGGGTGGGGGTCATTCACTCCTTCCTCCTGCAGAGTCCAGCTGTGAACAGTGGAGGGGTGACCTCTCCCTGGAACTGCCGGTGGGCTCTTAGGCATCTGGAAGCTTCTGGCTCACCCCCAAAGCTGTCACTAGAGGTGTCCCCAGTCCTCCCACTGGCTCACATATTCTGCCCCTCCCTTGCAGTGCTCAGCGCTTTCCAAGCTGAACGCAGAGGTGGCCTGTGTTGCTGTGCATGATGAGAGCGCCTTCGTGGTGGGTACCGAGAAGGGGAGAATGTTCCTGAATGCACGGAAGGAGCTGCAGTCAGACTTCCTCAGGTTCTGCCGTGAGTAGCCCAGGGCTCTGGGGGGCGGGGGCCTGCAGTCCCTGAGCGCAGGAGCTCTGGTGCATCTCTGGGTCCCCAGAGCAATAGCAGGTGGCCGTGTGTCGGGGGCGAGGGGTGCACGGACAGGAGGGGGCAAGGCAGGCTTCCCAGTGTGGCATCATCGTTGGAATCACACAGCAGCCCCTCAGTCCGTAGAGACTGGCTGACTCCACCCCGGGAGGCCAGACCCAGACACCTCCATCTGCTCATTGACAGAAGGGGACACTGAGCCCAGTGTTGCCCAATCCCTATACCTCTCTGGCATGGGGACCAAGTGCACTTGTTCAACCAACACTTATTGAGCACCTGCTGTGTGCAGCACCCTTTGCCACGCTCAGTTATCCTGGCATCAAGCCTGTGAGGTAGTCACTGTCATTACAGTAACAATCCTGGAGATACCTCAAGGTGGCTCTTGGGGCCGAAGTGACTGAGGACATGTGGCAGCACAAAGGAAGTGCTTGCTAAATCGAGCAGTTAGTGATTACTTTCCCCAGTAGGGTCAGGAAACAGTGACCAGTTTACAAGTGAGAAACTGAGGCACGGTGAGCCTGAGCCACTTGCCCGGGGACACACAGCCGCCAAGGGATGGAGGCAAGGTTTCTGTTGTGAAACCCATGCTCCTTCTGCCCCCCTTCAGAATCAGGGAGGTGCAGTAGGACACCTCCACCTCCCCGGGAGCCCTGCCAGGGGATCCTGGCTGCTTGTGGAAGAGAACAGTATGCAGAGCTGTGAGCCAGGAGCCCTGGGTTGTGGGGGGGGGGGGGGGGGGTGTTCTTTTTTTTTTTTTTTTTTAAGATTTTATTTATTTATTCATGAAAGATACAGAGAGAAGCAGAGACCCAAGCAGAGGGAGAAGTAGGCTCCCTGCGGGGAGCCCAATGCAGGACTCCATCCCAGGATCACACCCTGAGCTGAAGGCACATGCTCAACTGCTGAGCCACCCAGGCATCCCATGGGGGAGCGTTCTGAAGCCCCCAACTCCTCCACGCTACGCCAGGGCCTTTAGCCCCTCGTACCCTAGCCCCTGCCTCCTCACTGCCCCTCCCGGCATCCCTCACTCCTCTGCAGGCAGCCCTGGGCCAAGCACTAGGTCTCCATGTGCGTTCTCACCTCTGCCTGTGTCCCTGCTCTCCCCCCACCTGGAAGGCCTTCCTTCCTCTCCTCTGCCAGCACATTCCTCCTGCCTGGGGCCCCCATCTGTACCCCGCCACCCCTAGTCCCCCACCCCAAACCCCATGGCTACTCCCCACACCATGCCAGCTTCTCAGGCCCTAAATTCCCATCCGTGCTCCTGGTGAGCTCCTGAGCGATGTCAGCTCCACTTTTGTGGTGGATTAGGTCCTACAGGGTCAGGGCCTGCCACCAGCACTGAAGGGCAGCCCCCAAGCGGCCGCTCGAGCCCACGACTGGGGACTCCTGGCTCTTGGGGTTAAGAGCAGGCCCTCAAGTCAGACATCTGGGTCCTCTTCCTGGCTCTGCCACCTGCTGGCCGTTGGCCCTCAACCTCCCTGTCTGTGAAAGGGGAGGACAGTGCTACTTTTTGGGGCTCAATCTGAGGATTAAGTAAATCTAATACAGGCTAGAACAGTGCCTGGCACTGACTGCACACACAGTAAACGCCAGCTGTTGTCCTTGCTGTTATTAACATCTGCATTACACTTGGGTCTGGAGCTTAGATCGGCTGTTTTGGGGAAGGCTGTCCCTCACCCCCCTGCACTGGGCATGTCATCACTGTAGTCCAGCTGCTTCTCCTGCCACCCCCACCCCCACCCAGCTCTCAGAGCCTGTACCCTGTCCGAGGCTGGATGGGGGCCAGTCCAGGGCAGACAGTGGCAGGGTCCTGTGGCCCCCAGTTGGCCAGGCTGGGGCCTGGGGAAGGTGCACCTGGCTTCCTGCAGCCCGGCAGAGCCGCTATTTATAGCACCCGGAGCTCGGCTGGTTTATTTCAAGCTCGGCAGATCCCGGGAGAAGGAGCAGGCTCCAAGCTACGAGCAGGCCTCCGGGCCCTCTTCTCTCCCCCTTTCCAATGTGGTTTCTAGCATCTCCTTACCCAGGAGTTCCCTGACACTCCTGGGGTCCTGCCCAGGCCCAGCCTGGCCTGAACTTGCCTCTCTGCAGCCCCTTGGCCTCCTGGAGCAGTCCCCGTCGTCTCCTCGTTTGGCAGAGCACTAGTGTCGGAGCGCAGAAAGGGGTGCTGGGCCGGCTGGTCTTCGGTGAAAGCTCACAGACTGAGGCGCAGAGAGGGAAGGGACTTGCCCAAGGTCACACAGCAAATTAGAGGTGACCAGGATGAGACCCAAGCCCTAGGCTAGGCACTAGGAACTCAGAGATGACCAGCCCTGGCCCTGGGCAGGGGGTGACACAGGTGCTTATCATGGCCCGGCATGCTCTGTCCCACAGGAGGGGCCCCGTGGAAAGAGCCGGAGGCAGAGCACCCCAAGAAGGTGTTGCGGGGCGAGGGTGGCGGCCGGAACATCCCTCGGTCTTCCCTGGAACATGGCTCGGATGTGTACCTTCTGCGGAAGATGGTAGAGGAGGTGTTTGATGTTCTTTATAGTAAGATCCTTCCTCATTCCATTTGGGGCCCCCAGGCGGGTGGGAGCCCCAGACCCTGGCCTGGT
Source organism: Canis lupus baileyi (assembly GCF_048164855.1). Classification (NCBI taxonomy): domain Eukaryota; kingdom Metazoa; phylum Chordata; class Mammalia; order Carnivora; family Canidae; genus Canis; species Canis lupus. The sequence continues at coordinate 71,814,466 of NC_132845.1, forward strand.
GAGGTGCGCCTCCTGTTGCATATGGGCCCGGGGCAAAACCTCAAGGCCCTCCCTCATCTTGCATCCCCAGAGGTGGCTCCTCTGCCCCAGCCCCATTTCCTGAACCACTGTCCACACTTCCCCAGGCCCGCCCTGGTGCTGGTGGCTGCCACCTGTCGCCTGGAAATGGCTCTGGGCTGGCCCTGGTCTCCCTGCCTCCAGGTCGGCTCCCTGCTGCCCCCACCTGTCCTGTGACTAAGGGCACCTTCCTAGAGCACAAGTCTGACCAGGAAGTTCAGACTTTCCACTGCCCTGGTGGCTCCCTGTCACCCTCACTGTGACATTAGCACCCACTGTGGCTGGTCCCTGCCCGTGTCCAGCCGTGCTGCCCTGCCTCAGGGGACCACTTCCTGTTCCCCGCACACTCTGTCTCCATTTCACGCCCTCTCGCCTTTGCACCACTGTGCCTTTTGGGGCTGCCTTCCCCTCTGTCTGGTGGACACCATGTTATTCTCTAAGGCTCAGCTCTGGGAAGCCCCCGCTGCTGGCTTAATGTCCCCTGTGGGCACTTGCTGGACCCTGATCCCTGGCTAGCCCAGGGCCCTCTGGGGCCAGGGTCTGTGCCTGCCCTTTCCGCTGTCCCCAGCAATGGTGGCCGATGTTCACAGGGTGTTTGTTGAATGCCTGAATGAAAGCTAATGTGACTACATGGCCACGTCCTTCCTGCAGGGGGGTGAAGGTGGGGAGGTGGGCAGGCCTGGCTGGCCTCCCTCAGAAGGGTCAAGTTTCAGAATCTCTGGCCCAGTGGTAGCCGTTGCAGTCTCTAGGTAACGTGGGGCAGGTCCCTTTGGTCCCTAGGGGGTTCCACCTCTGGCTTTATTCCTTTTGTACTGTGGCTTTTGGGTCTCTGGAGCAGAGATCTGAGGAATCTCCTGCTGTTGTCCAGCTCAGGACAGGAGGAGGAAGGGAGGAAGGAAGGAGGCAGAGGAAGCCTAGGTGGAGAGGAGGCCCAGAGGCCCCACGGTGGGGACGGGCAGCATGCTGGGTGGGAGGACTTGTCACACCTGGTTGGCTAGGCCACTGCACTTTTGCCGCCACAGGGTTTGTGCCCACAATGCCCCCCCTCACTCCCACACTTTGTCCGCCTCCGTTGCCTGCCTTATCTGAGGGGGTGGCCCCTTTCTGGCTGGGGCTGCAGTGTGGGAATGACACAGGCGTTCCTGAGCCCAGGCCATCTCACCTCCTCAGTCCCCAGCCAGTCTCCCCTCCACTCACCTCTTCCTCATCCCCATCCCCTTTCTCTTTTTTAAGATTTTATTTATTTGAGAGAGAGAGGGAGAGAGAGAGAGAGGGAGAGGGAGAAGCAGACTCCCCACTGAGCAGGGAGCTAGGACACAGGGCTCGATCCCAGGACCCCGGTCATGGGTCATGACCTGGGCCCCCCAGGCACCCCTACTTCCTCCTTTCTAAATCTGCTCTTCCCTCCCCTCCCTCTCCTCCCTGTGACTCTTCCCTGCAGTCTCCCTCCTGCCCTCCCTCCCTTCTCCCCCATGTCCCCTCCTAAGCTCCTGCACAGCCTTGTGCCCTGCTTTCCCCTCCACCCGGGTGCCAGGAGAGAAGAGAATGGCAAGTGAAGCTGGGAGCCCCGTCAATGGGGGGGGCCCCGGCCTGCAGCAGGGCCTGTCCCCAGTGCCCACGCGCCCACCCGACTCAGCCCACAGGGCCTTGTTCTGTCAAGCTTGCAACAAAGGGGCCCGTGGAGTCCAGGTTCCCGGGAATTGGGCATCACAGGGGGTCTTAGCCTGGCCCCAGCTGTGGAACATGCCCAGCCCCCACCCCCACCTGGCTGCCCTCTTACACTAGACCCTCTCCTCGACCCCCTCCCCACAGGCGAGGCCCTGGGAAGGGCCAGCGTGGTACCCCTGCCCTATGAGAGGCTGCTCAGGGAGCCGGGGCTGCTGGCCGTGCAGGGGCTACCCGAGGGCCTGGCCTTCCGGAGACCAGCAGACTATGACCCCAAGGCCCTCATGGCCATCCTGGAGCACAGCCACCGTATCCGCTTCAAGCTCAAGAGGTAAGTGAGGCCATCAGCCTGGGAGCGGGCCCAGAGCCTGGTGGCTGGACCATGATGTCCTGGCCAGGACGGCCAGGTAGAGGGCGACCTGCTTCCATGCTGGCTTAGCCACCTGCAGCCACTTACCCCATCACCAGGATGGGACTTCAGACACCCACGCGGGACCTCAAGTGTCAAAGCTCCCAGTCTGGCAGTGGAGGGGAGGCAAGCCCCCCAGTTGCAGAGCATGATCTGAACCAGGCATTGTGTCGTGGGAGTCCCCAGGGGACTTCTGTGTTGTAAAGAGGCTGGAACAGACTGGGTGCAAGAGAAACAGCACCAATGGCCATGCAGGTGTCCAGAGTGGCTGTACAGTGGAGGCGGGGAGCCACAGTGTATGCGCTTGCATGGGGTTATGTGAGGGGCTGGTGGGAGATGATGCAAAGGCTGGCCCAGCTGGGTACTGACTGTTGGGGCCACCCAGAAGCCACCCTGAGGCCCTGGCATTGCCCAGCAGTACTCAGGCGCCACCGGCAGAGGAGGGCTGTGATAGGAACGGGGTGGGGGGTGACCAAGCATGTGATGAGTGTGTAGGGGTCACAGAGGCCAAGAGGAGGGCCTGGCTCTTCCAGTGGCCCAGCTATGTGGCCCAGCTATGTGGCCCAGGGCACATCACAAGGCCACCTGGGCTTGTACCCACACCTATAAGCTGGGGCCCGGCTTCTGTCCTGTGTACTTCACAGGCTGTCATGTTGTACGGAGGGTGGGCTGGGGCCTGGAAGAAGAGAGACAACTGAAAGGCCAGGTGTATAAAGCTGTCCCGTGTCCTTTCCTTCACCCAGGCCGCTTGAGGACGGCGGGCGGGACTCTAAGGCCCTGGTGGAACTGAACGGTGTCTCCCTGATAGCCAAGGGGTCCCGGGACTGTGGCCTGCACGGCCAGGCCCCCAAGGGGCCACCCCAGGACCTCCCCCCCACCGCCACCTCCTCCTCTGTGGCCAGCTTCCTGTACAGCACCGCGCTCCCTAACCACACCACAAGAGAGCTCAAGCAGGAGGCGTCCGCCTGCCCACTTGCCCCCAGTGACCTGGGCCTTGGCCGGCCTGGGCCTGAACCCAAGGCCTCTGGCACCCAAGACTTCCCCGACTGCTGTGGTAAGCTGCTGCTGAGACCCCTAAGTCTGGGGGTGAGCAGAGGTCACTCCTATGGGGGTAATATCCCTGGGCAGATCGGGGTGCCTGGGCCCTCCCCAGGCTGAAGGAGGCACATTGGGACAAGGGGCTGGGACATCTGTGAACGGTATCATTGGCCCAGAACCCAGAGATGTTTGGAGAGACTCCACAGAGGAGTCTGTGGAGGGAGTAATCAGGCTAATCTGTCACAGGCATTTAATGAGCACCTACTACAGACCCGGCCTGGATTTGGGGTACTTGACAGCATAAGAGAATGGACAACTGGGTATGAGAAAGACTTGGATTCATATCCTAGATCCTCTGCTTCGTGGCTATGTGTCCCAGAGCAAATCTCTACCTCCACGAACCTCAGTTTCCTCGTCTTTAAAGTGGAGATGGGGGAGCCCTGGGTGGCTCAGCGGTTGAGCACTGCCTTTGGTCCAGGGTGTGATCCTGGAGACCCAGGATTGAGTCCCACGTCAGGCTCCCTGCATAGAGCCTGCTTCTCCCTCTGTCTGTCTGTCTCTCTCTCTGTCTCATGAATAAATAAATAAAATATTTTAAAAAATAAAATAAAAATAAAGTGGAGATGCCGATATGACCTCTCACAAGGTTATTATCAGGGTCAAAGCACAGGGCAAATTAGAAATGCACATTCTAACTGCCCTGCTGCAGTCCTGCTGAATCCAAAGCTTTTTTTGATGTTGTTTTATTTTGTTTTGTTTGTTTTGGTTTTTTAAATATTTTATTTATTCATGAGCGACACACACAGAGAGGCAGAGACATAGGCAGAGGGAGAAGCAGGCTCCTTGCAGGGAGCCCGATGTGGAACTTGATCCCGGGACTCCTGGATCACGCCCTGGGCTGAAGGCAGACACTCAACCGCTGAGACACCCAGATGTCCCTGAATCCGAAGCTTTGGGGGCTGCCGGGGGCCCAGCCGTCTGTGTATTTAAATCTGCCGAGTGGCTCCAATGGGTGCTCGGGCTTGAGAACTGCTGTATTAAAGCAGAGTCCAGGGGAGCCTGGGTGGCTCGCTCAGTTATGCATCTGCCTTTGGCTCAGGTCATGATCTCAGGGCTCTGGGATCAGGCCCCAGGTCGGGCTCCCTGCTCCCTCTGTCTCTGTCCCTCTCCCCATTTGTTCCCACTATCTTCTCTCTCTCAAATAAATAGGTAAAATCTTAAAAATAAATTTTAAAAAAAGAAGCAGAGTCCAGTGCTTGGTACATAGTGGGTGCTCATAAGTCATACTCACTGTCATGAGAAGGAGAAAAAAGAACTACCCCGCCAAATGTTGCGCTGAGCAGTGGGATGAGACTTATGCACTGAAATGGGTGTCCCCACTGGTAAAAGGTGTCCTCGGACATCCTGGCCTCCTTGATCTGCTGTTTGGAGAGCAGACTCTGCTAAAGAATGTCTGGGCAGGGAACTTGCCTTGAGTTTATGATCATAGGGCTGAGTTGTGAGGCCTCCCTGATGGTGTTAGCCCAGAGCTGGCATCTGCATCCAGGCTGGATCTGGGGGCCCACCTTGAACCTGTGCCTTTCCTCTCCCTTGTCCAGGACAGAAGCCCCCTGGGCCTGGTGGTCCTCTCATCCAGAATGTCCATGCCTCGAAGCGCATCCTGTTCTCCATCGTCCATGACAAGTCAGGTAGGACGGTGCCCACAGCGGTGCCCTGCCCAGAGTGGGGCTCCGGGGCTGGGGGTGGTGCTTCCTGAAATGGAAATGCATCCACTAAAAAATAAATAAATAAATAGATAGATAAAGAGATAAATAGATAAATAAATAGATAAATAAAATAATAAAAATAAAATAAAATAAAATAAAATAAAATAAAATAAAATAAAATAAAATAAAATAAAATAAAATAAAATAAAGGAAATGCATCCACTGGGTCTTTGAGAGAGAAGGGAGGACAGCCCCGCCCCAGGGACTTATGAGTAAAACCGGAATGTGACAGTTATGCATTGCTGTGGGCCTTTACAGTTATAGTTTCAGTTTCTATGGGTCCCAGTTTCAAGAGCGGCTTCACTGGGTGCTTCTGGCTAGATTCTCTCTGTCATGAGGTTGTACTCAGGATGGCAGCACGGGCTGTGGTCATTGGAAGGCTTAACTGGTGCCAAGGATCTACCCCAGGCTCACTCAGGCCTGTGTGGGGCTGTTTGAGTGTCCTCGGGATGTGGGGGCTGGCTCCCTGACTTTAACAATCCAAGAGAGAGGGGTGCCTGGGTGGCTCGGCGGTTGAGCATCTGCCTTCGGCTCAGGGCGTGATCCTGGGGTCCTGGGATCGAGTCCCACATCTGGCTCCCTGCAGGGAGCCTGCTTCTCCCTCTGCCTGTGTTTCTGCCTCTCTCTCTCTGTGTCTCTTATGAATAAATAAATTTAAAACCAACAAACAGTCCAAGAGAGAGTAGGGAGGGAGCCACAGGTCTTTGATGACTTACATTAGAAGTCATCAGTTCTCCGGTTTCTACCCTTAAGAAGCCAGAAATGATCCGTCCGCACTCACAGGGAGCGAGAGGAATTAAACTCCACCTCCTGAACACGGGAGAATTGAAAAATTATGTGGACAGATTTTTTTAAAGTACCACACTGTATTTGGGATTTTTCTATACCAAAAGGCATGAAGCAAGACTCTCCAGTAGTTATGTGTGGGGTGGGGTTGGGGTCTTGGCCTCACCATCTTTAAGAAGACCCAGCCCCCTGGGATCAGAATGGAGATCCCTACTGCCCCAAACAGGGTCCATCCTTGGCAGGGAGGGAGGGCAGTAGCATCATGGGAGGCCGTGGTGGGCAAGGAGTGGAGTCTCACTGGGTCCTTGCTGGGTGATCTCAGGCCAGATACTCAGCCTCTCTGAGCCTGGTTTTCCTAGCTGACAAATGGGGATACTATCTATGCTTAAAAGGCATCATGAGAGGGACACCTGGGTGGCTCAGAGGTTGAGCATCTGCCTTTGGCCCAGGACGTGATCCTGGAGTCCCAGGATCGAGTCCCACATCGGGCTCCCTGCGTGGAGCCCGCTTCTCCCTCTGCCTGTGTCTTTGCCTCTCTCTCTGTGACTCTCATGAATACATAAATAAAAATCTTTAAAAAAAAAGGTGTCATGAGAGATTAGATAGGATACTATGTATAAAGTAGCCCACACAGATAATCACTTACTGAATTAAAGGTGGTATCTGTAATGGCAATGTGATGAACCATTATGATGATTGCCGTAGTTATTAATAGTAAATGGAGGCCAAGGCTTTGGTTTCATGGAAGAGGCCAGCAGGAATGAGGGTTTGAGGCAGGCCTCGGGGTCAAGGCTGGGTGAGACCCCAGCTGCACAAAGCATGAGGGTTAGTGCTTTGAGGTTAGGACTCGGCGTCTCCTTACTCAGGGAGACCACCCTCAAATCTCCTGCTTGTCTGGTGGCAGGAGACACCCAGCATGGACAGGCTGTGCCTGGGGGTAGAAGAGAGAGAAGGGGGCGGCGATCGGAGCACCCTGGATTTGGATAGGGCTGCCTCCTGGAGGAGACGGGGGTGTCAGGCTCCGAGGTGGGAGTGGGGGGAAGAGCCGAGCCCCTCTGTGGGACTCTGGAGGAGAAAGCCAGCGGCCCCGGCCGTGCGGGAGTGCAGCTGGAGGCTGTGGGTTCCCTGCTCTGACCCGCCCTCACCCGTACCTCTTGTGTTTTGATAGAGAAGTGGGACGCCTTCATAAAGGAAACGGAGGACATTAACACGCTCCGGGAGTGTGTGCAGATCCTGTTTAACAGCAGATATGGTGAGTGGGCGGCACGGCCCGCCGTGTGGCCCCGGCAGCGTGCTGAGCATCTCATTACGTGGCAATCACTCGTGTTCCCTAACATGACAGCGGGAGCCATATGCTGGCACCCGCGCACCGGCAGCACTCATGTCATCTCCTGTCTGGGTTGGGGGTGGTTGTGTCAATATTTCCCTTCCAGATTTTTCCAGGGGGCGGAACTGATGGCAGAGCCCCAACCTCAACTCACCTATGGGAGGTGGGCGGGTAGGGGGCAAACTGACTGTCCGGGAGGCCATCCAGAGAGAAGACCCAGAAGAATGGCCGTTGGCCTCATGCACTTGCAGACTTCCCCACAGCAGTGCCCCCTTGCCTGCCTCCTTGCCTTTGTGCTCTGCCCTCTGCCTGGCATGCCCTTCACCTGTTGGGGGAGCAGACTCCTACTTGTTCTTTGAGACTCAGCCTCAGCCAAGTGGGGACCCCAAGCCTTGATGGGCTCCTTTTTGTTACACATCCTGCTTTTTTTTTTTTTTTTTTAACATTTTATTTATTTATTCATGAGAGACAGAGAGAGAGGTAGAGACACAGGCAGAGGGAGACGCAGGCTCCATGCAGGGAGCCTGATGTGGGACTCGATCCCAGGACTTTGGGATCACGCCCTGAGCCAAAGGCAGATGCTCAACCTCTGAGCCACCCAGGTGCCACTCAGTCACACATCTTAAGTGCCCCACCAACTCCACCTTGTGCCAGGCACTCAGGCCAACGCTAGCCTCACGGTGCTTCAGCAGGTGCCTGAAGGTGTGTATGCAGGGGCGTGCAGGAGCATAAGGTAGTATACAGTAGTACGCAGGGGTGGGGACCCTCAGAAAGACAGGACAGCTCAGAAGGCAAGATCTCAGGCTTGAGTCGGGGGTGGCTTCATGGAGGAAGTGCCCTTTGATCCACGCTAAGGCTTGGTAGGCTGTGCCTTCTGGGTTGGGGTGGGGCTGAGCAGAGCTCTCGAGGCCTAGTGAGGGGTCTGGGATAGCCTGGGCGCCTTTGATAACCTTTGATGTGGTCTCTCTGGCAGACCCACTCCCTTGCTTGGTACCGCTCCAGGCAGGCAGGTGCGAGCTGGATGGGCAGTAGGGGGAGGGGGTCTGGGGAGGGCTGGCTCCGTCTGCCTTGGGAACGTGCTGCCCCAGCAGAGTTGGCACGGCAGCTGCCAGTCTTCCTACCTGTTGTGTACCCTAGATGTTTCCAGAGCACTGAGCCTTTTGTGGATGCTAGCACTTGGCCCCGCCATGTCCAAATCCAAGGAGAAGGCTGGGCTTGGTGTAATTGAGGCCTTTCCCCTTCTCAGGCCAGAGCTCCGTCTCAGCTTCCCCTGCAGCTGCCCTGGGGAGAAGGAAGTCCCTCGGGAGTCCTGGGGACGTCCCTGTCGGGGAGGACCTCGTGTGGCAGCCTGGGGCATCCCACAGACCCTCGATGAATGGATCGTGCTCCTGGGTCTGCCCTTTCAGCCACCAGCTCTGGGTGAAGTGGGCCAGCAGTGGGGCTGGGGGTGCAGCGGGGGAAAAATAAGAGAAGAAATGGGGGGATCCCCAGCCTCCGGGATGCCTCCAGAACATTTTCACCTGGGAAGAGGTTGAGACTCTGAGGAACTGAGGTTCCTGCCTGGCAGCTGGCTCTCCCCTCCTTGCTGGGCAGAGGCTGGAGACCTGGCGGGGTCGGCTCTGTCCACCGGGTCTCCTCACCACCAAAGAAGCAGGCCCAGCAAATGACATGACCCCAAGTGGAGACGAATGCACACAGACATCGCAGAAGCCATTGCTCACCGGCTGGGGCTGGGGCTGGGGGTGGGAGGTGGGGGAAAGAAGTGGTTTGACAGCTGTTGCAATTTCAAGGGTTTAATTTGACAACGAGCTAAGCGTGGTTTCACAGTAGGATCTGGCTGCCAAAGCCGCCGACGCAGACCTGGCTGCATCAACAGAAAAACAATCTTGAAGGCATGCCAGGGAGGGCCCCAGGCGGCTCTGCGCTGTCCCGGGCAGGGCACGGCTGCATGGGACGCCAGCTTGGGGCTGCCACTTGCCAGGACACAGGCACAGTGGCCAGAGGAGATCCTTGGGGGAGTCTGGAGGGATGAGGCAGGAGGGTAATGGACCCCAGCCCCACTCAGGACTCTGGTGACTTCCCAGGCCCCAGGGAGAACAGGGACCCGGGGAAGTACCATCCAGCACATAGTAGGTGCCCAAGAAGCACCTGGCACCCGAACGAGTGAGAACGACCAGATGGGATGGAAGTGAATAGTTGAGGTGGCCCGAGACCAAACCCCAGTGTCTGGAAGCAAGAAGGAAACAAGTCACACCACTTCATAAGCCTGGTTTCTGTCTACACTGCTGGTGGCAGAGTTGTCCGTGTCCAGTTTCTGTCCCTGATGAGTGAGAGGAATGCCAGACGCCTCCCTGGAGGAAAGAGCATGTGTGGAGGACTGGAGGAGTTCCCCCGAGAGAGCCACCCACCTCAATCCTGGGAGCTTCCTTCAGCCACTCCATCACTCAGGGGAATGTAGGGAGCAGCTAGCCTGTGTCCCATCCTGTCTAGATCCCAGACGAGATCCCAGTGACCACCCCTGCTCCCCTGGAGCTGAGGTTCCAGGTAGTGAACCAGCAGACAGATGAATGTGTCTATAGCATCAGGTTTCAGTAAACATGGGGTGGAGCACAGAGTAGGGTTTATCACAGGGAGATGGAGGGGGCTGTTGTCAGCTAATGAGGTGACATTGGAGGGGACACCTGAATGGGGAGAGGGAGAGAGAGAAGTGTATGGTGATTTGGGAGAAGAATGTCTCAGTAGCCAGAAGAGCACGTGCAAAGGCCCTGGGGCAGGTGTGTGCGTGGCCCACACCTGTTAGGGAAGTAGGAAGGAGGCTGGAGGGACTAGGGTGAACAGAGGGGTGAAAGGGGCATCAGGTCAAAGGTGATGGGCACCCAGTCACGTGGAGCCTCGTAAGCCCTAGTAGGACTCTGGCTGTCCCTGAGGGGGATGGGAGCCTGTGGGCAGTTTTCAAGAGGAAGTGACATGCTGCTGCCTGGCTGGGGTGGCACAGGGGAGGGGGCGGGGGAAGGTCATGGTGACCGCGGCCCTGGGGCCCCCGCATGGCCCGCTGCTTCCGTCCCGTGCTCAGCCTTGCTGTTGCCCTTCCAGCGGAAGCCCTGGGCCTGGACCACATGGTCCCCGTCCCCTACAGGAAGATTGCCTGCGACCCGGAGGCTGTGGAAATTGTGGGCATCCCGGACAAGATCCCCTTCAAGCGCCCCTGCACCTATGGGGTCCCTAAGCTGAAGCGGATCCTGGAGGAGCGGCACAGCATCCACTTCATCATTAAGAGGTACAGGGTGGGGTGTGGCGCCTGGGCTCAGGGCACCAGGTGTCAGGGCTGGGCAGGGGCATCCGCAGGCGGTGAGGAGGGGCCCTGGCGGGTGATGACGGTGCAGAGGTGGAATCAATGGGTTCTGACTCAACCAAGAGGACAGGCGAGTCTGGGAGAGGAGTCGGGTTCCTTAGCCTGACAGCCGTGTGGGGCCCTCCTTCCTGGCTCCTCAGAGGCTTGAGCAGGGAAATGGAGGCACAGTGCCTGTCCTGAGCAGGCACTCTGTCAGGTTTGTTTGTATGTACGTATGTATGTATGTATGTATTTATTTATTTATTTATTTAAGATTTTATTTATTTATTCATGAGAGACACACAGAGTGAGGCAGAGACACAGGCAGAAGCAGAGGGAGAAGCAGGCTCCATGCAAGGAGCCCAATGCGGGACTCGATCCCCGGTCTCCAGAATCAAGCCCTGGGCTGAAGGCAGATGCCCAACCCCTGAGCCACCCAGGCGTCCAGGTTTTAGTAAGATGGTTTCCTCCCAACTACAGAGACTCGAGGCCTTCGAACTTACCTGCAATGAGAGGGGAGCTCACCTGAGCTCAGGTGGGGTGGGCCTGCCTCTCCCCTTCGCACCCCACATGCAGCTTTGTGGCTGCCCTACGTGGTGGTGGTCGGGCCTCCTCCCCTGTCCTCCCTGGTGGCCTCCCCTGCATCTGTGGATGGGTGGGGAGAAGGCAGAAGACAATGCATTCCAGAACTGCGCACCCCCCCCCCCCCCGGAGCTGGGGAGGGGGGTTGCTCTTGGACATCACCCAGCCTCCTCTCCCGACTCCTGCAGGGGAGTTTGCACTCATGGCTGGTTGGGCTCACCACCCAGGAAGCATCGGGGTCTCCAGGCAATGTCCAGACTTCCCAGGGTGCTTCCTCCTAAATGGAGGGGTGGCCGGAGGCCATGGCATCCAGCCCCCCACCTCCAGGCAGCGCTGCTGCGGCAGCGTCCAGGCATCTGTCCGCCAGCTCTCTGAGGGCGTGCTGCCAGTGTGCGCGTGCTTGTTAGACCAAAGGCAGGCACTGGGGGCACGGACTCTGGCTCGTTGCCGAATCCCCAGCGCCTAGAACAGCCCTGGGTATGTAGTACATGCTCAGAGTGTATGTGTGGAATGGATGGATGAATGAATGAATGAATGAACAGACAAACTAACAAACGGATACTTGCCCAGGGGTACAAGGAGCCTGGGTGTGGGCAGAGGCTGGGGATCACTCTGAGAGCACAGGGCTGTGGAGCTGTGCCCGAGTGATGGGAGGTGATGGGAAGGACCCTGGCAGGATTGCTGGAAGCCGGGGGGGGGGGGGGGGGGGGGGGGGGGGGCTGTCTGTGGGGCTCTCTGGCTGCAGGGGAGAGGGGGTGCGGGCTGGGCAGCAAGCTCTAGGGCAACTGGGGCCCTGGAGGTGGGGAGACTCCGGAGGAGGCCGCGGCACAAGCCAGCGCCAGGGGCTGACGTGGTGGCTGCCTTAGGGGTGGATTCTGAGCTCTGCTGGATTTGCCGGTGGGTGGAATGTGGGGGTGTGTGGGGGAGCACGGAGGCCAGGGCCACTCTACATTCCTGCGTGTGATTGAGGGAAGCGGGGGTGGAGTGGGGAGGGCACGCCGGGTATGCTAACTTGGAGGTGCTCGGGAGATGGGATTTTCAGAGACCACACTGAGAAGTCAGAAGCTCTAGAGAAGTCTGTGTCAGAGACAGACAGTCTGAGAGTTGTCAGCATGGGCCAGGGGGGGTCGCCAGGGAGGGTCACCAGGGCAGACTCAGAGGTGAGATGGGGGTCCCCATGGAGCGGGGGTAGAGGAGGAGGGAGGAGGGGAGGAAGAGGAAAAGGAGGAGAGGTGGGGGAAGGGAAACTGCCAGCAAAGGTGGCTGAGAAGTGCTGGGTGTGGGGGGTGGGCAGATTATTCTAGAAGTCAGCCGGGCCCCCGGGGTCTCCTGCCCCTGGGGTGCCGCACACACGCAGCCCCACACACACATGCAGCCCCATGTCTGAGTCCTTGCTGCTTTACCTGCCTTCCGCCTTTGTCTTCACCCTTCAAGGCTTGCTTATCTCTGGGTCTGGAAGGCCTCCCTTGTCCTCATTCAGAAAAAAACTCACCCTCCTGCAGCAGATGGTTTCTTGGCCTCACCTGCTCCCTCTGCCAGGCTCCTGGCAGGCTCCCTTGCGGCAGTGGGGCCGCCTCTGAGCTGTCTCGTGCCCTCGCAACCCTGACTGTGGGGTCCCCCTTGGTAAATGACTCTGGAGGTGAATTGAAGTGACTCGCCCCTCTGTCAGGCAGTGCCTCCTGTTGTCTGGCTTAAATCTCTCTTGCTGCCACCTGTTTCCTTCAGATGACTCTTGGTATAGGGGGAGGGGGACTAGATGGGGAGAAAGCTGTAGGGACACCCCAGCATCCCTGTAGTATTTAGGTCCTCACCTGAATTAGTCCCTGTGGTATTAGGTCCTCACCCGGGCTGACTTCGATCTACCCCAGTCTAGACTGTGGTTTATTCAGTTCTTGACTGGGTTTTGCCACGGGCCTCCTGCAGGCCCCCGCCCTTCACTGGGCTCTACTGGGGACTTCACAAACAGTAGGCAGAGCCACACCTGTCCCCAGAGGCCACTACCTGTCATGGGGGTGAGGGGGGCGAGTGTCACTCCTGTGATGAGTCCAGGGCACGAGAGGATGGCAGGTTTCCAGGTGTCAAGTCAGTGGCATCTGAGCAGCAAGCCTAGGGGGCTTCCTGGAGGAGGAGGCTTTGGCATCGGGCAGATTAGGCCTGAAGTCACTTGAAGCAGGATAACCTTGAATAGTGCCTCCCTTCTGAGCCTTTTCCCTGGTTTGCAAAAATAAGGACAATGACGTGTCCATCCCTCGATTTTTCTCGACATATAATGAGGCAGACATAACTCTTGGCACATAGTAGATGCTCAATAAATATGAGTGCTTTCCTTGACCTCATCTCCCTCGTGTACAAGAAAGCAGTGAAGTGCATTGGTGCTGACAGCCTGAGTTTGAGTCCTGGCCCCGCCTTTACCAGCTGTGTGTTCTTGGGCAAGTTACGTAACTGCTCTGCGTCTCACTTCCCTATCTGTGAAATGGGGCTAGTGGTTGTCCATGCCTCACGGTGCTAACGGGAGACTGAATGGCTGGATGGGACCGGAGCGCACCAAGCAGCGGCTGTTCTGTTCTCAGCCCTCTGGACACTTTCTGCTGTTACACATCGCAGCCTGATTAGTGGAGCATTTGAGAAATGCTCGGGAGAAATAAATTGGGAGAAAGGGCTGAGGAGCGGCCAGCAGATGGGGTCTCTGCCCCAGGCTGGAGGGAGGCCAAGGGGAGAAGCCACTCGACGAGGACTGCGCGTCTTGTTATTGGAGGTAGGGGGCTCCCCAGCCGCCCAAACCCCTGTTCCCACCAGGACACCGGCCCCCAGGGAGAGGATCCAAGCTTCCGCCCGAGGGGCAGGCATATCAGTTCTACCTCAGGCAGAATTTAAGGGGGAAGAGTATCTGGAGGGGACCCTAGAAGTCTGGGCTGTGTTTGGAAGATTGACAGCAGCCCCTGGTCAGTACGCCTGTCCAGTGGGCCTTCCAGGCTGGGCAGCCCGTGAGGGCACCTGTCACAGTTCCCGAGCCACATCAGACCTCCCTGTCGCCTGCCTGCCAGTTCCACCCAGGAACCCGGGCAGGCCCGGTGCTGCCTCAAGCCTCTGCCTCTTGGGCTCACCGATAAATGGGTAACGCCGTCAATAATAAAACCAGAGTTGACACCTGGGTGGCTCAGTGGTTGAGCGTCTGCCTTCAGTTCAGGTCATGATCCTGGGGTCTTGGGATCGAGTCCCACATTGGGCTTCCCACAAGGAGCCTGCTTCTCCCTCTGCCTATGTCTCTGCGTCTCTCTCTGTGTGTCTCATGAATAAATAAATAAAATCTTCAAAAAATAAAATAAAACCAGAGTGGAGGCGGGCAGCTTCCTTGTCACCAGGTAGGGCTGAGGAAGAAAATTGATTTCCCCATAGGGGCTCCCATGGCTGCTCAACCTCATGGGACCCAGATGAATGTGGGCCCCAGGAGCAGGGGAGCTGGGGTCCTTTCAGAATGAGGACGGGACATCACGTCTGGGGCCTTGGTGCTCCGCTCCGGTGGCCCGAGCTCAGCCTCCCACACTCACTTTTGGCCTCCGTTTGAATTTCCCACTGGGCCTACCCTGGACATCGTTTGGCTCCTGTGTCCAGGCTCAGACATCCTTTCCTGGGCCCCATGGAGCATCTGTAGCCTCAATGAGGCTACAATGAGCCTCAATGAGCCCACGACCATGGGCTCATTCCCTTGTCCGGCCGCTCTGTGGCATGCAGGCTTTGCTGTAGGCACCCCCACACCAGCTGCCTATAAGGTTCCCCCGACCCTCTGGGTAGTATCCAGGTGGGGGCTGGAGTGGAATAAAAAGAACACCAGGCACTAGAGGTAGTGGGCTGGGTGATCCCAGCTTCCTCACCAACCTTCACTCCACCTTCATGTTTCTGGCCCAGACTTCCAGGCATCTTATCAGGATTATGCAGGGATCCCAAATGGTCGCAGGTCCCCAGCCATCCCTCCTGCAGTCTGTGCTCTGTGTGTGATGGAGTGGCCGTTGGGGGCCCCCCTCCCATTACCTACTTGCCTGAGCACAGCACTGGACGCTGTTCACCTCCTCCCTGAGGTCTTCCCTGACCCTCTCCCTGCCTGGGCCCCATTGGCTTCCAGGACACCGTGAGGGGTCCCGTTGTTACCCTGCGTGGCTGTGATCTGGTAACAGGCCTGGCTTGTGCAGATAACCGAGAGCTCCTTGGGAGTGAGGACACAGCCTAGGGGACTCTGGTGGGAAATGGTATGTCATCTTCCAGCTGTGGCCAAGGGGAGCTCACAGCTGGAAGCGGCCCCTCGGTCACCAGGCTGAACAGGTTGAAACCTCTAGGATCAGCCAGGGGCTGGGAGTGTTTTGGGGTACCTGGCTGTCCTGGGGTGTGCCCTCTCCTGTCCCTGGGCATGGCCAGCCCAAGACCCAGGTCTGTAGCAGTAGCCTTGTGTGTGGGACTCAAGTGAGCATCACCGAGGGGGCCTGCAGGCCTAACCCTGAGCCTGGGGGGCCCCTCAGGCCTGCATGGCTCTCACACTCCTGTCTCCTCTCTCCCCAGGATGTTTGATGAGCGGATTTTCACAGGTACGTGTAGGGACCATCTTGTCCCTTCTGATGGTGCCAAGTAAGTGCTTGACCTGCCATCACAGTGGACCCCGGGGTTGAGGGGGAGCCTGGGTATGGCTTCCGCACCCAGGGTAGACACAGTGCCAGGTTCCCAGGTAGATAGCACCCCCCGTCCCGGGAATCCGGTAATAATAAAGCTAATGTTGGCTGAACGCTGTTGCGTGCCAGGTACTCTGCTAAGCTGTGAGCATGTTCAATGTTACTTTGATTTCATTTGGAACAGCCCTCTGAAGCGGGTTCTGTTCCCGTCCTGAGGCCTGGCTGTAAACCCAGGGCTCTGAGGCCTCAGCCAGGAGGCAGCACCCTTCCCATGAGGAAGAGGCTGGCTCTGCCTGGTGCAGCAGAGGGAGTGCAGATCTCGGGGCATGACATACCTGGTCCTGGTCCCAGCCTATGTCCCACCAGCTCGGTGACCTTGGGCAGGGTCATAGGGACCTCAGTTTCCACATCTGTGAAATGGGGGTATTGAGAAGCCCTTTCCCCTGAGTTCCTGGGATAATTAAATGGGAGAATGGTCCCATAGTTCGGCCTTGGGGGCAAGTTGGTCTCTTTCCTAAGGGTTCCCTTGGCTTTTGTAGTGGAATGTTAGGTCAGGACAGTCATATCTGACTGCTCCTTCCTCCTGCAGTCCTCCTATATCTCTTGGTCTCCTCTGGCACTGGGGCTATATTCCTTCTCCCAGGGGAGGCATCTCTACCCAGGACCTATTTCTGGCTTGGCAGAGGCCAATACACAAAAGGTGTCCTCAAGAGCCTCACACAGGCTCCTGCCCAGGTGCCCCGCAGGCAGGCAGGAGGCTGGAAGGCCTTTGCCCTGACCTTCCCACCCTTTCCACCCAGGGAACAAGTTTACCAAAGACCCCACGAAGCTGGAGCCAGCCAGCCCGCCAGAAGATACCTCTACAGAACTCTCCCGTGCCACGGTCCTCGACCTGCCCGGGACCACTCGGTAAGGCCCCACCCAGCTCCTGGCCCACCTCCCCAATCTGGGCGGGTGGTATTACCTGCGGGGAGGAGCACGGCCTGGAGCTGGCTAGAGGGTGCGGTGCTCAGCATCTCCTGACACCCTGACACCCCGACGCCCTGTGTAGGCACAAGGTCATTCCCCCACAGACCCCCCTCCACACCCTGTGTCCTCACCCCACTCTGGGCCAGGGAGAATACAAAGGGACAGAGGAGAGCAAAGGCCCTGCTGACTTCTTTCTACCTGGAGAGCTTCTGTCCCCCCTCAGGATCTAGCCAGATGTTGCCTGGTCTCTGGGAAGCCTTCCCTGGCACCTAGACTCGGTCAGGCACCTGCCCTGTGTGTCTACAAGGCCCTGCACTCAGCTTGTGAGAGCATCTGCCAGTGCCCCCCACCCAGGCTCCGGGCTCCTTGACACCAAGGATGGCCCATTTATCCCAGAATCATCATGTCCAGCCCAGGATGCCCCCACGGTGCTCTGTGAATTAAGTGAATCATCCCTCCGGGGGCCCTGTCCACCTTTGCACCCCACCCCTCTTCCTAGACCTCTGTACTCGCTCCAGGCTGGTGGTCCTTCAGCTCCCAGTCCCCCCAGCAAGTGCTGGTCACCACTGTACTAAGTGGTGGGGCTCCCAGACTCGCCAGAGCCAGGCCTCAGGAACTCCCAGCCGGGGTGGGGGACGGTGGACGCCCAGACCGTTCACCCCAGGATCGCGAACAGAATCTTGGCTCAGGCAGCAGGTGACTGTTGTCCTGGGAAAGCCAGTGCTGGGCATTTTGCCCGTGGGGAGGACTGTGATGTGGGGATAGGAGGGAATGTGGTCAGGGGAGCAGAGTTGGCTGCAATCGTGGGCTCCTGACTGCCTGGAGGAGGAACCTAGGGCTGATGCCATGTCGTTTCTTGGCCTCCTTCCTTCCCACAGGTCAGACAAGAACAGTATCTCTGAAGACTGTGGGCCAGGTGAGGAGGAGGAAGACCCCACTGTGTGTGTCCTGGGGTGAGAGGGCGTCCACCAGCACCCCCCAGCCGCCGTGGGGAGGAGGCAAGCTCAGACCAGGAGCCTGAAGTCCTAATAAGTTACCCTGCCACTCCTGCCCCCACTCCTGAGGCCTCAGAGGGTGCTGGGAGCTCACTGGGGGGCTGGAGGGGCAGGTGGGACGCACAGTAGTCGGGAGACCCGGATTCTGGCATCACCACTGCTTCTCCGTGTGTCTGTGGCAAGTGGCTTCCCTCAGGCGCCAGGCCTGTAAACTGGGGATACCAGTCTCTGCCTCTCTGGGCTGGGCAGGAGCTTGAGGCCAGCATGACTTTCCCTGGGGTGTCACTAATAAGTTACAGACATAAGAATGTTCTGGAAGGTTTGCTTTGCCCGGCCAAGCTCACGCCCACACCTAACTGGCTCCCTCATTTCCTCCTTGCAGGAACTTCTGGGGAGTTGAGTGGGCTGAGGCCCATTAAAATTGAGCCAGAGGATCTAGATATTATTCAGGTCACCGTCCCAGGTAAGGGACAGATGTCTGAAGGGCTGACCTGCTGCACTGCAAGGACCTCCAGGAATCAAACAGCTCCCAAAGCAGGGCTCCTGAACTGGCCAGAACCCCGTGTCCCCTTCTGGGCTATCCGCTCTGTCTCCTGAGGGCCAAGAAGGGGTTTCCAGCCATTGTTTCTCTAGTTTGGTCCTGAGAACAGTGGGGTATGGAATGTGCTTTCTGCAGCCGTGTCTGCCCCTGTGCTGGCAGTCCCATCCCTTGGCTCTGGCCATCCTGAAGGTCCCCCACAACTTCCCTCCTAGGCCTGACTCCCCTGGGATTTATAAGGCAGGAGGGAGGAGAAGAAAAGGTATGGGAATGGGAGGGTCTGAGTTTGACACCAGACTTGGAATCTTCTGAGCCTTGGTCTCCATATCTGTGAAAAAGAGAGTACGCTTGGTCTCTGGATGCTCAGCGTGGGGTCCCACAGCTCTCAGGCTCCCGCCTGGCCTCTGGCCTAGCTGGTCACTAAAGCCATCCTCCCAGAGTTCCCGGGTTCGGCTTCCTTAGGGGTCCTGCTCTGTGGGCATGTGGGGCTGGGCTTCCCTGAGGGACCGTGATGAGGTGGCACAAGCAGAAGTTGCTGTTGTCATTTTGTCTCCAGACCCTTCGCCCACCTCTGAGGAAATGACAGACTCAATGCCTGGGCATCTGCCCTCAGAAGATTCTGGTTATGGGATGGAGATGCTGACTGGTAAGAAATGGACTGGGGACCCACCTTCCTGGGCGTAAGGGGGAGAAGGGTGGGCCAGGAAACCCCCAGGCTTCCCTTGGTATCGATTGCTCCCCTCAGGGAAAACCCAGTATATGCCTGACTCCCTGTGCAGCCTAGGTTCCCTTCCGGAGACTTAAAGTAGGTCTTGGTTATGTTAAGTCTGGCTTCTACATCTTTCCCAGAGGCCCCTGTGTGAATTAGCTTGTTCATTTGTTCAGCATCTATTTGCTGAGCACCTACTAGGTACCAGGAGGTCCTGTATACAGTGCTGGGGACAGAACAGAATACCAAACACATCAAGGTCCCTGTGTTCCCAGCGGAGACAGAGTAAGCAAATCAGTAGGTAAAATAGAAAATCAGATGGTGGGGACTCCTGGGTGGCTCAGTGGTTGAGCGTCTGGCTTTGGCTCAGGTCGTGATCCCGGGGTCCTTAGATTGAGTCCCGCATCGGGCTCCCTGCAGGGAACCTGCTTCTCCCTCTGCCTATGTCTCTGCCTCTCTCTCTATGTGTCTCATGAGTAAATAAATACAATCTTAAAAAAAAAAGAAAGAAAGTCAGATGGTGCTGAATGCAGTGGGGGACACCAAGCCAGAAGGGGCTGGGTGTGAGGGGCGGGGGTGCAGTGGTGGTGGGTAGGTGGACTTGGGTGGTTAGAGAGGACCTCACTGAGAAAGTGACTGGAGCAAAGACTGGAAGGTGGTGGGGGCCACTAGACGTCAGGAAAGAGCTTTCCAGGCAATGGGAATACTATGTGCAAAGGCCCTGAGGTGGGTTATGCCCAGCATGTCCAAGGAGAAGCAAAGCAGCCTGGGTGGCTGGCACGGATTGAGGTGAGAAGGATGAGATCAGGAAGATAGGTGATGGTGTGGGTTATGCAGGGCAAGTACGGACATTTTAACAGTGTTTACTCTGCCCGTGGGGTTGAGGATAAACTGCAGGGGAATGAGGACAAAGGTAGAAACAGATTGTTGTAATATCCTAGCCAACACGACAGGTCCAGCAGGTAGATAGCAAAGGGGAGGGCATGGGATTCTGTAGGTTTTGTGTTTGTAACTTCATTTAGGAAATGTTCAAAAACATGCAAAATTTAAAATAGTAGTTTAATGAATCTTGTGCACCAAGTGCCCATCTCCAGCCATTATCAACAGATGTTCTGCATTTCTTATAGATCATAAAAGTAAGAATTACTATAGATAAAAAAGTTTTTTATTTTTTTAAGATTATTTGAGACAGCAAGCAGGAGCAGGGGGGAGGGGCAGGAGGAGAGGAAGAGAGAATCTCAAGCAGACTCTACTGAGTGTGGAGCCCAGTGTGGGGCTCCGTCCCAGGACCCCAAGATCATGACCTGAGCCAAAATCAAGAGTTGGATGCTCAACCCACTGAGCCAGTGAGGCTCCCCCGGGGGAAGTTTTTTAGAGGTTGGTTATCACAAAGACAAATAGCATGTCAACGTTCGCAGATATGCTAGAAAATGATGTTAGTACTCAAATAATTCAAATTTGGAAAGCTTTGTAGTACAGGCTGCAGGGCCAGGCCACGAAACTCAAGGGGACTGGACTGGCTTTTTTTGTTTCCCGTGTGTGCAGTATCCGGCATGGGCTTGACTGGAAGTAGAGGGTGGGGGCGCCTAAGGGTACGAGGCATAGCAGGTGGCATTTAAATGACCAGCGCAGGGGCGCCCGCCTGGCTCAGTTGGTGGAACGTGCAACTGTTGATCTTGCTTGGGGTTATGAGTTCGAGCCCCACTTTGGGCGTAGAGATCACTTAAAATGGTGAAATTAAATAAATGAACAGTGCAAAGCGGTTTCAGAAGTGTAATGCTCATCATGAAGAGCAACTGCAGAGAGGTATTGGCGGTGTGGCATTTATGTAAGTTTGGAAACATAAAAACAGTGCTGCTTTATGTTTTATTAAAAAATCAGGTGCAAAAATGACAATGCTAACTTGTGTTCACTCTGGCTGTTTGTTAAAATATTCTGTGTGCTTTTCTGCACTTTAGAAATTCTTCCCCAACCAAAAATAGACACATGACTGGAAAAACATAAGGTTTCCTGCAGGCCCAGGCGGGTGGTGCCATGTTAATTGGTGACAGAATGAAAGCAGAACGTCTCTGCTCCTTGTCCGCTTCCGTCGTCTCTGTCAGGGAGCATGGCCTGGACACGGGAAAGCGTCAGAAGGACCCAGAAGGACCCCGTACTCCTGCTCAGTGAGGAGATGTGCAGGCTCGTCAGAGCAGCTGTGGATGCCTGTCAGTCTCTAGCTTCCGAGGAGTTGGATCCCAGGCAGATACTACCTAAGCTCCCCTCCCACAGCACTTGAGAAGTCATGGGGTGTCCATGGAAAACAGACTTTTCCAGAAGAGCGTTTGTCCAAATGGCAGACAGGTCGAACACCTGCCCATCCTGGGCTCAGTTCTGAAACAGGTTGCCACGCAGATGACTGAACCATCAGAAGGGACCCAGTGGAGGCACATTCTTTAGGACCGAGTTGACTCATGGGACACCAGGATCTGGGGCCGACCGTGGGCCAGTTGGGGTGGCAGGGCGGCACGGGGACCCCAGCCTCTTCCTGGGGGAGCTTTCCCACACTGTCTTGGAAAGCTCGGTACTTCCTCTCATATTTATCAGTTGGGTAAAGGTAGCTGCAAGGTGTTGCAGTTGGCAGATGCCTTGGGAAAGGGTGCACAATGTACCCAGGAATGACATTACTTGTGGCCTTCGGAGGCCAGATACTGGGCTGGAATCCACAAGAAAAATTCACGGCCCGAGGATGTGTGTCATGGGTAGTGTTCCCCAGGGACCAGACTCTGAGCTGGAGTTTAATGGGTGGGGGGCTATTCGGGGCTGCCCTTGAGATCAGCATCTATGCAAGAAAGGAGGTGGGAGCACAGGGGCGCCAAGAGGGAGACACAGCCCCGCCAGTCCCGTGAAAAGCTCTGGAGCTGAATGGCCCCTTGGTATTGTTCCAGGTTGAAGTGGGATATCTTCCCTTCGGTCATGGGATGGGAGTCGCCCTGGGAGGGCAGTGCTTTGAGGGGCAGCTGCCACGGCCCCTCGCCAAGCACACTCCCTGCTGCTGCGGCCATACGCCTTTCCTGGAAGGGGACCTGAGGGGCGCATCCCAGGGTCTGGCCCCACATGAACGGATGATCGATTGCACACAGAAAAGAAAGAGCAGGCAAGACAAACAAGGGCAGCCTCAGAGACACAGAAAGAGGCATCTCTTCTGCACCCCTTAATCGGGCCGAACCTCTGTTGAGCATAGTGAGAAATGGGTGCTCCTCTGGTGCTGGCAAGAATGCAGATTGCCAAGTTGCCTTTTCAAGAAATACGTCAGCTTGAAGAGCTGTCAAAACAAGCACTTTTCTGGTAGCTCCCGGGGATCCAGTCCTGGGAAAATGATCTGAAATACGGATCGCGTCTCCCGCACGGAGATGTTCATGACTGTGTTACGGGGGACGGTGGAGAACCGGAGAGAGCCAGCCGCGCCATCAGGGAATTGTTGGTGGCAGCCTCCTGATGGACTGTCAGCCCCGCCAAAAATAGGCAGGAAGGGGGAGCACGGAAGGGCACAAAGCTGAGCTGTGTGCAACTGTTGAAAGAATAATCACCGGTTAAACAAAAAGGAAGGGATCGCCGCCATAGTAGCTATATGAGGTTACGTGGTGTGTCTTTTTGTTTCCTAAGTCAGTTAGGGTGTGCTTTTAATACCTCGGTCGGGGAGAAAGAATATTCTGGATGGGTGGGGCAGGACCGGACTTGGCAACAGTTGAGATGAGCTGAGATGACCTGAGGCTCAGGATGAGCTGAGCACCAGGGGTGGCGGGCCACCAAGGTCTCAGGGCACCGGGCTGTGGGCACAGCATTGGAAGAGAAGACTGTGGGTGTCTCTCTCCATCGGGACACCAGGGAGCTAGGCGACCGAGGACTAGCCTATGGCCATGGTCCATTTCTATTGGAAAGGCGTCTCCTCTTTGGTTTGACAGAGAAGGGGAGCCTGAGGTCTGGCACAGCCAGTCCCCCCACAAGGTCACCCAGCCTTGGGCTGGAACTCAGGTTTGCTGACCGCCTGTCCAAGGCGCCTTTCCAAGCCCCACTCAAAACCTATGAAGCGGGAAGATTCTGAGGCTTTCAGGACCGCCATGGATTAGAAGGGTGTGTGTGTGCACACGCGTGTCCATGTGTGTGCTTTTTCTGCTTACATGTGTACATCGTAAAGTAAATGATGCAGGGCTATGTCACCCATAGAGGAGACGCTCCGCTGCCCCCTCCTCGGGCAGCTACCAATTTAGCATCCATCCCTCGTATGTCTTTTCTGCAGATGTGCATATGTACATCACTATGATTTTGCACAAATTGTCCCGCCTTCCCTGACCTGGTGCCTTGGACACCTCTAGAGCGCTGTGATGTTTGGCGTGTTATTGATCATTTCTGGAGGATGTTGCCAGTTACTTGCAGTTGAGAATGTGGGAGCCGTGACCAAGTGGGTGGGCTCGTTCAGGGTAAATAGCCCAGTCTCCAACACCTGGGTGGAGAATCTGGCAAGTTCCCCACATTTGGAATTTGGAACCCCAAAACACATGGGTCACGGCCCCCCAGGAGTGGAACCTAGCCCTCCTTACCGGGGCCGAAGATACCTGGACTTGGTAGACGGCAGAGATGGGTCCTCTCCTGCTTTGGCTTTCTAGATTGTTGCCACAGCCAGGACAATGGCACGTGGACAGCTCACGGCAGGGACAGACACCCTGGCCAGGTCTCCCCCTCTCCAACCCACCTCCTAACTTTGATTGGTGCCCCAGCCCCAGGGACTGATAGTCACCTGACTCCTTGTCATGGGTCCCCGCCCAGGAAAACTCCTGATGGCCCTGCTGGTCTCACTAGACTCCTCTCTGTCTGCCTGCCCTCTTCACCCAGAAATAGCAAAAATACAGTGTATTTGCAGGATCTTCCAGAAGCTGACCCTGAGATAAGGCTTCGCATACTTGCATGGGAGGAGGTCCAGGCACACGAACCTGGGGTGGAAGTGGGACAGGGACGGTGCAGGAGTGGTACCGGGCCCATTACCGCTGTGGACAGCTGAGTCGGGACCACCAGGGCTGCGTCAGCCGCACACTGAGTTACGCAGCCGGGCGAGGAGGGACCTGGGGTAGTGATCCTCTGGATCGCCCTGCATCGCTGGCGGAGAGCTGCCTGCCAGGCTCTGCTCCTCTGCCCTCACAGCTTGCTGGGGCTGCCACTGCAGCCAGAGTCGAACCTTCAGGCAGAGCCCAGAGGGCCCAGCATCCGCTGCCCACAGTGTGTCTATTTCCCTGACCAAGCTTTAGGCCTGAGGCCCAGGGCTGGCCCTCTGCCTTTTCAAGTCTGCTGAGCATAGGTGCAACCCTCCAGAACCTTCCAGCGCCTTCCAAGCTACGCCCCAACCCTCAGGCTTGCCTGGTGATCCCGGGCACAGGCTCACGGTTCCCTCCATCCTGAGCGAATTTTGACTCTTGGCAGCTCTGCCGACATCAGCCCCTTGATTTCTGGCTCAGCGTCCTGTATGGGACAAGGGACCATGCCCTGTAGCCCTCGTCCCCACGTGCTCCCTCCGGGAGCAGGCGGGAGAGCAGATGGGCACTGGCCAGGAGTCTGGCAGACCTGAGGTCACCTGCTCCACCGCTCTCCAGCCCGGCTACCCGTCATGGGCCGAAACAGACCCTTGAAGGCTTAGTCCTGTGTGAAGGCACCTGGTGACACTTCCCAAATTACAGCCTCCTTCCGGTGGTTTCAAATACTGAACAGCCCTGATGCCTTCCTGGCTCTGGCCCTGGCAATAAGGGGGTGCTGCTGAGGGAGGCCCTGCAGTGTGCCTGTCCAACCCCCCGGCCCCGTGCACCCCGGTCTGCTGTCTGTGCACGTGTACTTCCTCCTCCAGCCAAACCTCAGTTTGCAACCACCCCCCGCACTGCACCCCTCTCTCCCCCCACTGCTTTCCCCAAACCCTGGTCTCCACCCTTGGTGTTCCTCTCCTGCAGAAAGCCTCCCTCAGCCCCCTCCCAGGCCACCAGGGGCCCCCACCCCCATACAGCTCCAACACTCCCCTGTTCACGCACCATGGCCTGGCTGCCTGGGGACGAGGCTGGATCTGTTGCTCTGAGCTTAGGTGAGGGTCGGTGCCATCTCCTTAGCCAACGGTCTTCACGGCATCGCTGCTGATGGGCATTAGGTGTTCGATCTGGTGTTACAGCAGGACAAGGCTTTGTCTTGTCCCTGAGTAGCCTAGCACCTAGGGCAGAACCTAGAACATGGAAAGGACCAACTGGGGTCTGGTCTCCAGAGGGGTACATGCCAAATGTGTGAGGCACCTGGCTCTGAACTTGCCCTCCTTGTGTGAAGACAAGGGTGGGGTGCCTGTACAGGATCGAGGTCCCTGATCCCTTCTGGGGGGTTGCTATGCCACACCCCACTTGTCTGGCCTGACCTTTGCAGCATTCAGCCCAGGAGGTGATGCCCGTGGCTTCCTGGCACCCTCTGTTCTCTTTCAGAGAAAGGCCCCAGCGAGGACCCGCGGCCTGAGGAGAGGCCCATGGAGGGTGAGGCGCTGTCCACCTCTCACATTTCACCCCATCACCCCATCTCTCCTCCCCTCCTGCATGCTTCCCCTCCCTGTTGTCTCTGGTTCTCTCCATCCCAAATCCCCCAACACCCTGTTTGGACGTGAGAGTCCTGCGGGCAGCCTAAGGTGGGCGGAGGTTTATAGACCTGTCTTCCAGAACTAGGAGGTACCTGGTCAGTACAAGCAGCTGTTTCTGGCAAGGGAAATGCAGAGCATTCTCTGTCTTTATTTTTATACCACCCTGCTTCTTTCACAAAGGTTTGAAGTCTGGAGTCTGAGAGAGTGCTATTGAGGCTGAGAAGCACAAAATTGGCTTTGTGTCCAAGAGATCTGCCCATTCTCAGGAACACCACTCATTCCCTTCCTGCTAAGTGAGAGTAGTGCAGGGAGAGATCAAAGTGGGGATGGCTCTGTTTCCTCTTGGGAGTAACTGCCCCAGAAATGGAATCGAGTGGGTGTGAGAGGAGAGAAGGGTCATTTCCCTAAACTCAGCCTGCCCTGGGGTGGGAGTAGAAAAGTCACTGCCACCTGGTGGTGGTGTACTCAATTTGCAGGCTTACCAGCCCCCAATAGCTGAGTCACTTCCTTGGCTGGTCTAGAGTGACAAACGCTTAGAAAGGGCTGTGGTCATTCTTAGGCTGCAAAATATTCCAAACCTTCATTCAGGCCCAGTGACACTTTAGACCTGACTTTACAAGCAGATGTTTGAATTCAAGAATTGCAGACCTGTTTGGGGAGTCATTCCTGAGGAAACAGTTTACCTGCCTCCACCACCCCGGCCTTCCCCCATTCCAAGGTCCCAATGCAGGGTCATTCTTGGTGCCGGCAGAGCTGGGACATGAGCTGAGAAGTGGGGTGCTGCTGCCCCTGGGGAGGCCCAATAGGCTGCCTTTTGCCTTCCAGACAGCCACGGTGACGTGATCCGGCCCCTGCGGAAGCAGGTGGAGCTGCTCTTCAACACACGATATGGTGAGCAAGGAGCCAGCCAGGGCCCCAGGGCAGGTGGCACTCCCTCCCGCTGCCCTGTTTTCAGAGGGACTTTGGATCCCACTGCGCCCTGCTCTGGGACAAGGCAGGGAGGAGATGGAGGGGCTGGGGCCCATTGGGAAGGGGATGGGGACACCCAGGGAGATGAGACACTGCCCAGAACACCCCCACCACCACCACCAAAATGTGGCCCCGGCCTTCTCCATCACAATTGGCCGCAGGTCGGAGAGCCCATTCTGTCCACTGCTGTAACTGACCTCTGTCCTCAGGGACACCTTCATTCAGGGTCCTCGAGAGGACTCACACAGAGCAAGAACTTCCCTACTCGAGAGTCCAGGAAGGAGGCTGGGGGGCAGGGCAGGGGAGGCTTTTCTTTTATTAGGACCCCCAATGGTTTGCCAGGCGCTGGCTAGGGGCTTCACGCAACCTTTCCCAAAGTCCAACAAAATCCCTGTGTCCTCATACCCATTTGACGGACAGGGAGACCTCAGGCCTGGGGAAAGTGTGAGTGGCGGTGCCCGGCCTGGGCCTCAGACCTGTCCCATTCCCAAGGTATGGTGTTGGGCTACCCAGGGTTTTGGTGTCATGTATGGTAGCAGGGGGCTCTCTGGAATCCTTTCTGGCATCACAGGGACAAGTGGGCTTGGGCAGAGCCGATGCCAGGCCTCACCAGCCATTGGTGGTTTCTCATGCAGTGCCTGAGTGTGGGGGTTTAGGGGTCCCCCTGACTCAGGTTCGCATTCCTCAGCTCTGGGGCTCTGCTACCTGCGTCACATCCACTCTGAGTCCTGGTCCCTTACCTGCAGACTGGGGCAACAGGACCCAGCTCTCAGAAGGGTTGGGATGAGGTCAACTAAGCATTGACTCTCAAGAGAGCCCTGGCACCTGCACCCCCACCCAGATGTGGGAGGCTGGAGCCGTGGCTCGTGGCCTCGGAGCCCTGGTGGCCCCCCTACAGTAGCTGTGTCTCTGCAGCCAAGGCCATTGGCATCTCGGAGCCCGTCAAGGTGCCGTACTCCAAGTTTCTGATGTACCCAGAGGAGCTGTTTGTGGTGGGGCTGCCCGAAGGCATCTCCCTCCGCAGGCCCAACTGCTTCGGGATCGCCAAGCTCCGGAAGATCCTGGAAGCCAGCAACAGTATCCAGTTTGTCATCAAGAGGTAAGGCCTGGTATCCCTGGGTGGCGCAGCGGTTTAGCGCCTGCCTTTGGCCCAGGGCGTGATCCTGGAGACCCGGGATCGAATCCCATGTTGGGCTCCTGGTGCATGGAGCCTGCTTCTCCCTCATAAATAAATAAAAAAATTAAAAAATTAAAAAAAAAAGAGGTAAGGCCTGGCTGCAGCCACAGGGGGCCCCTCCAGGCCTGCCTGGCATCTCGGGGTAGCACCAGATTGCCATCTTCATCTTTAGATTGGGGCAGGCTTTTTTATTGTTTTGAAACTGGCAGGGGGAGGGGGGTTTGGCCACAGTTGGGCAGGCATGAGGTTTTTGCCCAGGCCTGCTGGACCCGAAGCAACCCTACTGTTTACCTACATGTGGAATGGAAATCTGTCCGCTGGCTTGAGATCCTGGACTGTTCTGAGGATTCTCTGGGCATGTGTTGGTATCCTGGGCCAGAGGTATTGCTGAGGGCAATGCCCATTACCCCAGGGTTTTTGTCTTCGAGGACCCAGTAGAGCTCCACATATCCAGCCTGTGTGCCCAGCTCAGACATAAAGCCCCTGTGGAGGTGGAGGCAATTATTGATTTAGGGCAGGGAGTGAGAGGGGGCTCTGGGGTGACTTGTTTGTTGGTACTGTGTGTTACTGTGGTGTCATGTGAATTTAGGCTTGGTTTGGTTGAAAGTGGCAGGAAAGAGGAGAGTCCTAAGGGTTCTTCCCCCTGGGGGATTTGAGGCCCCCAAATTGAGAGATTCATGGCATACCTTCTTGGCAGGTGATGCATTGTTGGGGGCAGGCCCCCAACAGGGCTTCATTTGCGCCAGGAGGAACAAGGAATGGGGTTCTCCAAGAGATACAAATAATGGACATGTGATTTTTGCCTTCCACAAATACATCTTGAGTGCCAGCTGTGCACTAGGCTGTGAGAAGCAGCACATGCCGAGATCTGCCCTCGAGTTGGCCAGTCTCATTGACTAAAACTACCGTATGATGTCAGGTAGAGATAAATGCTATAACCCGTGGTCTGGGGGCAGAGAGGGGCAGGAGGAGCCTATCAGGAAGCATGGCATGCTGATACCTGGTGAGAGACCATTCAGGCAGAGGGAATGGCAGGTGCAAAGGCACTGAGGCATGGGCATGCTTGCGTGTCTGAAGACCAGTGAAGCACCAGCGTGGCGTGGCCATGCACAGTGAGCAAGGGAAGAGTAGTAAAGCCTAGGAGGGAGCAGGGGCCAGATTATACAGGGTCTTGGTCTAGCTTAAAGAGTTGGGATTTTATCTTATATTTAATGACAACTCACTGGAAGATCCAAGGAAGATTCTGAGAATATGATGCAATCTGGTCTTTATTTTTTTTTTTCTCCAGCTGTGAGGTAGAAGAGGATCTGGGGGCTGTGGGCAGGCAGGGGCAGAAGCAGGGACCAGCGAGGAAGCTTTCCTCTGGCCCCCGGGCAAGGTGGTAGCTTGGTGAGAAGTCCCATTCAGGCGGTATTCTGAAGATGAGCTGTCAGAATTTGCTGACATGTTGGATGTGGAATGTGAGAAAAAAAGGGATCTGAATGGCTCCGGGTCTGATCACCTGGGGTGGCGGTGATGCCATCCTCTGCGATGGAGGGGGTGCAGGCAGAGGCTGCAGTCTGGAGTCGGGTCTGATACGGGTTTGTCTGCAGTGTGTGGGGTCTTCCTGCAGGGGGGACGGCAGGTGGATAATGGGACTCACCTCCCTGCTCAGGGGAGAGGTCGGGGCGGGGACAGGACCTTGGGGCCTGAATGTTCTGAACACATCCAGAAGGGACGTGATCCCTGGGGGCGCCTGCCACATCCGACCTCCAGACTGAGAACCAGAAGCACTTGGGCAGCTCAGAGGTAGGAGCCAAGTTCACAGCACGTCCTCACGAGCTGACCTTTCTCATTGTTCAGTGCGGACACAGCTCCCCTCTGCGGTCTCACGAGCATTTTATCATGCCACTTTACACTTAGAAAGGGAGGCGGACTAGTTGGGTGGCTCTCCGCAGACCGAGAGGCCCTCTCCAGGTGTGAGCCCAGGGTCCCGCTCCTCCCCGTGACCTTGGGTAGGTGGCTCCAGGGTGTTAAACGGGAAGCACCATGCCACTTCCTGGAGTGGCAGTGGAGGTCAAGGCTCAGCAGAGGGCCTGGCACACTGTAAATACTCAATGGAGATAGGTCTGTTTTTTTTTCGTAACGTCAAGTTTATTGGAGTTTAATTATATTTGGTAAAATTCACCAGTTTTAAGTGTATAGTCCTTTGAACTTTGACAAGTTCATACGTCATATAACCACCACCACAATCAAGATGATCGGGGCACCTAAGTGCTCAGTGTTTGAGCGTCTGCCTTTGGCTCAGATCATGATCCCAGGTCCTGGGATCAAGTCCCACATCAGGCTCCCGGCATGGAGCCTGCTTCTCCCTCTGCCTGTGCCTCTGCCTCTCTCTGTGTGTCTCTCATGAATAAATAAATAAATAATCTTAGGAAAATAAAACATATGGCACAGTCCCATCACCCCAAAACGTTCCCTTGTGTCCCTTTGTGGGCCACCCCAGCCCCTGGCGACCGCCCATCAATCTTCCATCATTGTTTTGCCTTTTCCAGAATGTCCTACAAATGCAGTGACAATGTGCCACCTTTTGAGTTAGCTTTTGAGGTTTGCTCATGTGCTTTGCCTGGATGAGGATTTCCATGTCTTTAAAAATAAATCAGTTTTTTTAAGATTTTATTTACTTGGGCAGCCCTGGTGGCTCAGCGGTTTAGTGCCGCCTTCAGCCCAGGGCGTAATCCTGGAGACCCAGGATCGAGTCCCACGTCAGGCTCCTTGCATGGAGCCTGCTTCTCCCTCTGCCTGTGTCTCTGCCTCTCTCTCTGTCTGTCATGAATAAATAAATACATCTTAAAAAAAAAAAAAAAGATTTTATTTACTTATTTGAGAGAGAGAGAGCACAGGAGGAGGGAGAGGGACAGAACTGAGAGGGAGAGGTCGATTCTGCCCTGTCCTGAGCAGGAAGCCAGATGTGGGGCTCAATCCCAAGACCCCAGAATCATGACCCCAAGCTGAAGGCAGACACTTAACCAGCTGAGCCAATCAGGTGCCCTCAAAATCTATCAGTTTTATTTATTTATTTTTAATCAGTTTTAAAAGTTAAGTTTAACTGATTCGAGTTTCCTGAAAGTCAAGCAAAGTCTATGATTTTGAGAGAGCGCTGAGCTGTGCTAGGTGTGACATTTGAGGGTGATTCTGAGAGATTGAGCACTTAGTATATTTATTTTGTGATTTCTCATTTTAAAAATCAGAAAATACTGCTGGGAATATTAAGTGTAAAGGAGCCACTTGTCATTTATTTTACTTTAGAGAAGGGTGCCTTTGGCGGGTGATGTAAATGTTCTGGAATCAGGTAGACATACATCTGTATAAACAACTTTGTGAACCTCCCAAGAACCCCGGGTTATGCTTCAGAGGTGAATTTTATGGCATGTAAGTTCCATCTCAATTAAGTATATGCATTTATCTTCTATATATGTATGGATACAGATACTGGTGCGTATTGGTCTGCTGAGGCTGCTGTAACAAAGGATCACAGACAGGGCGGTGGGGGGAGCACTGAAACCACAGAGATTTATTTCTCACTGTTCTAGAGGCTGGAAGTCCAAGATCAATGTGTTGGCAGGTTCAGTTTCACCAGAGACCTCTCTCCTTCATGTGCAAGTCACCACCTGCTCACTGTGTTTTCAGGGGGCCTTTTCTCTGTGTGCTCACATCCCTGGGGTCTCTTTCCATGTGATCTATTCTCTTCTGCTTATAAGAGCACCAGTCAGGGGATAAGGGCACACCCCCCACCATGTCCTCATTTAAATCTAACCATCTCTTTAAAGACACCGTCTTCAGATATAGTCACATTCCAAGGTACTGCAGGGTCAGGGCTTCAGCATATGAAATTCAGGGGGGGCACAGTTCGTCCCATAAAAAATACAGAGTTGACCCTTGAACATGCCCAGGGAAGTAGTGGTGGAACATTCTGGTGGATGTTATGCATTCTGACCATGACCACCCGGCATTTGCAGACCCCAGAGGTTCAGGCCACAGACCCCAGCTGCAAGTTCAGGGGTCCCTAGACCACCTACACTTCTGAGCAACTGGCTCAGAATCTGAGGCCCCCCCTCCATGACTCCCCAGGGTTCAATAACTAGCTGGAACCACTCATAGAACTCAGGAAGTGCTATATTACAATTACTTTTGTGTCAAGGATAATAATCAAGACAGGCCAAATGAAGGGACACAGAAGTCAAGGTCCCCACAGTATCAGGGCATGTCGCCCTTCAGCACCGAGCTTCAGTGTCCATGATTTTTATTGGGATTCATTATGTTGCATGCTTGATTGCCTCTAGAAATCAGGAGGGTGGGCGGATATCAGGTGGCTCAAAGCCCCGGCCCTCTGATCACAGGGTGCATCTTCCAGAATCCTGAGTCATCTCGTTAGCATAAACTTAGGTGTGATCCCAGTGTCCCTGCCAGGAATAATAACTCAGACACTCCTGTCACTGGAGAAATACCAAAGATGAGAGGTTACCTCCCAGAAGCCAGAGACAGGAAACAAACTCTGTTATATAGCACTGATTCTAAATGCCCTGTTTTCGGGCACCTGGGTGGCTCAGTGGTTGAGCATCTGCCTTTGGCTCAGGGCGTGATCCCGGCGTCCTGGGATTGAGTTCTACATCGGGCTCCCCACAGGGAACCTGCTTCTCCCTCTGCCTGTGTCTCTGCCTCTCTCTGTGTGTCTCTCATGAATAAATAAATAGAAACTTTAAAATAAATAAATAAAGTAAGTAAGTAAATGCTCTGTTTTCAACGCAGGCCTATCCGCTCTAAGAGAGGGAGGCATGGTCTGGAGTCAGTGGCAGGCCGAGGGCATTGAGGAGATCAGGCTGGCCAGGGGACCGTGGAATGGGGACACCATTCCTTCAAATCTCCCGAAGGGTGTCATGGGGCAGGGGGTTCATGCCGACCGGGGTTCAGTGTGAGGATGGGTCTGTGGGTGAGGCTGCCAGGAGAGGTAATGAGCTCTCTGTCACAGTGGTGGCCAGGCAGTGGCACAGAGACCCTGCCTAGAAGGGAGGCCAAAGGCCAGATTCACAGGGCACCCCCCCCAATCAGGCAGCCAATGGATGAGGATTTGGTGCCTCTTCTGGCACTAGGCACCTGGGTATCTGCCCAGAGCTGGGCTCACAGGGCTGAGTGGGGAGGGAAGGAGACACAGCCCTGCCCTGGAGTACAGCCTCAGGAGCTAGAGAAGTTTGCATGTAGAACCCCTCCGCCACTACCTCTCCCCCTTCTCCTTATGAGGAAACTGAGGCCAGGAAGTAGAATGGCGTCTCCACTGTCACCTGTGAGAGTCAGGAGCAGAGCAGGGCTCCCAGGCTAAAGTGCTCTGTGCCGACACATCAGATGAAAGGTCTCTCGGCTGGAGAGACGCCCGGGTGAGGGGGCCAGGGCACCTCACTCACCTTCTTTGTGCCTGGCTCCTCATCCTGTAAATGATGGAAACAGTACCCGCCTCAAGCAGGTCGAGAGGCCTCCAGGACATCCAGGAAGGCCTTTGTGGGGTCTAGAGTTACAGACATGAATGCAAAGCAGGGAGTTGGTCCCCGAGGCCCCAACTCCAAGTGAACCCTCCAGAAACCCCATGGGGACCTTCCCTGCCCTTCAAGATCTTGCCATGGGGTAAGCCCGGCTGCCTCTGCACTTCCAGCCGGCCCTGTGGGAAGCATCCCAGAGCCAAGGGGCGGTGTCAGCTCTGCTTGGTGTGGGTCGAGCCGGCCTCCCTCTGGGCCAGATCCGCAGAGCCCAGCACAGCCCCCCGATGTCAGGTGTGGGTCGGCAGGACAGGTGCCAGGCTGGGGGGATGCTGGTGTGGGTGAAGGGACAGGAACCCCAGAGCTGGGCTGTCCAGAGCTGGGAGGGCCTGTTGCATAGCTGTGTAGACTCAGGGGTGTGGAATGAGGCTGCAGAGGGAGACCCGGAGGGGCCTCAGTGATTGCCCTGCTGTGTTTTCCAGGCCTGAGCTGCTCACCGAGGGAGTCAAAGAGCCCATCACGGACAGCCAAGGTACCCCGCGCAAGGTCATGGGCTGAGGCACCGGCCAGATGGGTGGGGGGTCCCCGGTCTGTGCCACCATCCCTCATCCTTCCTCTCTCCTGGTCCCGCCTCCCCTGGTGCCCCCACCACCCTCCCTGTCGGGTTCCCCCCCAAAGATACCACCTCTGTGCCTGGGTCCCAGGAGCTGACTGCTCACCCTGGCTTCTCTCCCCCCCTCCCCGCCCCCAGAGAGGGATTCCGGGGACCCCCTTGTGGACGAGAGCCTGAAGAGACAGGGTTTTCAAGGTAAGGTTGCAGCTCAGGATGGAGTCAGCTGTCCCAGTGCCATGATCTGACCTGGCTTGGGTTTGGAGGGCCAGGCTGTGGGTGGGAGGGGCTGACCTCCCCACGTCAGGGCCTGGGGGACTGGGTGAGGCTGGCTGGCAGGTGGGGCAGGAAGAGAAGTCTCCATCAGGGTGTAGAGGGGATGGCAGGGCGCAGGGCAGGGGCCGGCCTGCTGTCCATCTGACCCACTCCCTACCAGGCAGTTAGCTGTCGTCTAAATGCGGAAGCCCAAGGAGGCCAAGTCCCCAAGGGCCAGGGGGTCTGTGGAGGAGAATCAAGAAGGACTGAGAGGCAGTGAGCAGGGAGGAAGATGGATGGAAGGTAGGAGAAGCTTGCACCAATGCAGGCGGGGTGGCAGGCAGGAGAAACAGAAGCAGGGAGTCCGTGTGCATGTGAGGACCACTCAGGGGTGTGGCCATGTGTCCCCGAGGCCGGGTGTTCCCCACGTGGCCCCTGGCTGATCCCTGTGGCTCTGAGGGGACAGACCAGCGAGACCAGTGACAGGAAGGGCCAGCCCAGGGAGTGGGGCGTCCAGAGGTAGGACCCAGATCCTGGAGGGGCAGCTGCTCCCTGCCCTGTCTCCCTGCCCCCCGGGCAGCAGAACCACCAGCTGTGACGAGGGACCCTGATGGCTCTCAGCCCACTCACAGCTCCTCATACCCAGCCTCACAGCAGAGGGGGTCCTCACCACACCCCCACCACCCAGTCACCCAGAGGTCCACTCCCTTCCTCCCTCCCCATTCTCTCCCCAGGCAGTGCCAGGCTACAACCTCTTGAGGTCCGCGGCCCATCTGGGGCCCCTATAGCATAGGCTGGCCCATGGAGTCCTTAGCTGATGCCCCCAGCAAAGGGGAGCGACCCAGAGTGGTCCTTCCCACCGTGCCCCCCAAAGGCCCTGCCCCTAGCCCACCAGGGCGCCAGAACCTGCTGCCTCTCATGGGGCCTCTTACCTTTCAGGCTTATTTACTGGTTTGGTGGTTTTCAAATGTCAACAATTAACTTAATTTCCCACTCATGGCTGTTGTCACAACCGCGTGCGTCCTTCCGGAAAAACACATCTCTGTCTAGATGTTCCTTCTGAAGGACTCTGAGGGGCCCACTCGGAGGATCTGATAATTGCCAGAGAAGGAGTTCCCCATAATTAGAAAATCATATTCCTTAAAAGTCCCCAAGTGCCCTTTAATTTAACGGCCCAAATCCATAATTGTTTTTCACTTCGCAGAAAATTATGATACTAGACTCTCGCGCATCGACATCGCCAACACGCTGAGGGAGCAAGTCCAGGATCTGTTCAATAAGAAATACGGTGAGCCCCGGGGCACCCAGGCGGGAGCAGCCCGGCGCCCTGGGAAGAGAGGCAGGAGCTTCCCACCTAGAGCCGTGGTCATTTCTGGGAAAACCATTCGTTCGTTCACGGACATTGCTTGAGCACCTACTACGTGCCAGACTCTGGGGGTAGAGCAGTGGAGGAAACAGAGCCCCTGCCCTCTTGGGCCCTGTAAACCAATGAGGTAAGACAGATATTCAGGAACTACACATGGAATCTACTAACAGGGAGGACCTATTCCATGATTTTGCAGGAAAAGAGCAAGCTGCTCGAGAGAGGATAATTTGGATACTTACCTTGGACTGGGAACCAGGGAGGCCTCTCTAAGGAGAGAACTGAAGGGTGGGTAAGGAGTTAATGTGGCAGCATGTGAAGGCAGGACAGTCCAGCTGCGGTAATAGCACGTGCAAAGGCCCTGCTGTTCGTCCTCGGAAGGGACAGGAAGCTGAAGTAGGGGAGTCAGGCTGGAGCGGAGGGGCCCTGTAGAGGCTCCCAATCCAGTTACTATGGCCACAGACCAGATCACCCCAGATTGAGCAGCCTACAATCACGATGGCTATTATTCTTTCTCATGGGATCAATAAGTCCAGAGTCTGGGAGCAGCTCTGGGTGGCTCTCCTCTGGAGTCTGGCCTGAGGTTGTAGGCAGAAGGTGGCCAAGGCTGGAGTCCCCTTGCCAGCATCTTCACTTCCGGTGTTTGCCGGCTGGGCCGGGGGAGCAGCTGGTGCTGGAGTAGCCAGGCCCCTGGGGCATCTCTCCCCGTCTCTGTGCCTTGTCTCCACAGGGACCCTCCAACGTAGCTTCCCCAAGGTGGCTGGATTGTGAACCAGTCTCAGAAGCTATGCATCGTCACCTCCACCACATGCTGTTGGTCGAGGTCATTAGAGTCCCACCCAGGTTCAAGGGGTGGGGACAAAGGCCCCAGTTCTCTGTGAGGGAGTGTCGACGTGTTGCTAAGAGGAACATGTGGGATGGGAGAAATATTGGTGCAGCTGTCACTGGACAGTATAATCGGCCACAGCTCATAGCATGGAAAGTCCAGCAGCCTTCAGGATCCACTGGTTCCAGCAGGTCAGAAGTATCCTTGGTGTCTCTCCACCATGTTGGCATCAATCTCAGGCTGGCTTCCCACTTGCTGGCAGAAGGCCACAGCTGGTCGAGACATCCCACCTACATCTTGGGGAAGGAGAAAGAGAGCTGGCTGCTCCACGGGCTTTCTCCAGAGAGTGAAGGATTTCTTTCCTAGAATTCCCTGAGCCTTCTCCTTGTTTCTCACTGGTCCCCCCTGAGTCACATGTCCATTCCTCACCCAGTCACTGTGACATGGAGGGTGTTGGGGGGTAGAGCACGTGGGCCTGGAGACAGGTGGACACCCAAACTGTCAGCCAGAGAGAAGGGGCGGCGCCCTCACCAAGGGGAAACCAGGAGGAGATGATGGGTTCCATCTTGGATGTGTTGAGTTTGAGGGCTGAGTGGAGATGACCCATAGGCAAGTGGAGATCTGGTCTGCTGTTCAGAAGTGTCTGGATTGGATGTAAACCTTAGGCCATGAGGGTAGAGGAGCAAGAAAGATTATCCAGACCAAAGGCCAAGAAGCCCTGGTGTTTAGAGGTCAGGTCCAGAGGCAGCAGAGTGACCTGAAAGGGGGGAAACTGGGAAAATGGGGCCATGGACATCGAGAAGAGGGCTTCAGGGAGGGCAGCATGGTCATCAGTGCCAGACTTTGTTGAAAGAAGTGCAAGTGTTACTGGATTTGGCACCATGGAGACCGTAGTGCTCCCTCGCACCGGTGGATTGTGGGTATAAATTTTCCTGTGTGTCCAATTATTTTTTCATTTCAAAAAGGATTGCCTAGGGACCCCTGGGTGGCTCAGCAGTTGAGTGTCTGCCTTTGGCTCAGGTCGTGATCCTGGAGTCCTGGATCGAGTCCCACATCGGGCTCCCTGCATGGAGCCTGCTTCTTCCTCTGCCTATATCTCTGCCTCGTGCTCTCTCTCTGTGTCTCTCATGAATAAATAAATAAAACTTAAAAAAAAAAAGGATCTCCTAGCAATTGCATGTAAACTAGTTAGCAGCAAAATCAGGGTAAAGAATTAAAAAGGGGGCACATAGGGATGCCTGGGTGGCTCAGTGGTTGAGCATCTACCTTCAGCTCAGGGTGTGATCCCAGTCTGGAATCGAGTCCCACATCGGGCTCCCTGCATGGAGCCTGCTTCTCCCTCT
Organism: Canis lupus baileyi; assembly: GCF_048164855.1. Lineage (NCBI taxonomy): Eukaryota > Metazoa > Chordata > Mammalia > Carnivora > Canidae > Canis > Canis lupus. The sequence goes on from NC_132845.1 coordinate 71,851,977, forward strand.
GCCTGTGTCTCTGCCTCTCTCTGTGTGTGTCTTTCATGAATAAATAAATTAATTAAAATAATAATAATAAATTATAAAAACAAAGGGCAGCTGGGTGGCTCAGTTGGTGAAGCATTTGCCTTCGGCTCAGGTCATGGTCCTGGGATCAAGCCTGTCATCAGGCTCTCTGCTCAGTGGGGAATCTGCTTCTCCTTCTCCCTCTACCCCCTCCCCTGCTCGTGCACACAGTCTCTCTCTCTCTCTCTCTCTCTCTCTCTCTCTTTCAAATAAATAAGTAAAATCTTTAAAAAAAATTTTTTTTAAACAGGCTGACAATCCATCAAGACAGAGTAGGCTCAGGGAGACAAGATAGGGAATGGCTGTGGATGGCTACAGGTTTTTTTTCCTGGAGTGACGAATATGTCCTGGAACTAGCTAGTGGTGATAATTTCACCACCTCACGTGTATACCCCAAACCCTTGGATTGTGAACTTAAAATGGCCAGCTGTATGGTTTGGAAATTCTCTCAATGAAAAAAAACCACAAAACTGGGCTGGAATGATGGCACCAAGACAGGCGTAATAGGAAGCCCTCGAGATTCTGTACTTGATGGATGCAGATGACAAATCGGGCTCTGAGTTTCCTGGGAGCCAGAACAAAAAGGGAAATACCATTCCCAGTGTCCCTGAGATAAAAATTAGTTTACTGCACAGAGAAGGTTCTGCTTTTGCCCTTTGAGCTGAGACGTGCAGAGATTTCTGCATTGTGTCTTCATAAAGGGACATCCTGCGATGCAGGGGATGATGCTCTCAATGAGCCCCTTGGAGGGATCCCAGTGAACGCCTTCCCTCTGTCCAGGAGGGACCCCAAACGCAATCTGCCCTCAGACCAGGCAGGTCCTGAACCAGGGTGAGGCAGAGCCTGGGGTCGGGGGACTTCTGGGGGGCCAGACGTTGTAGGGAAGGGCTAGCCATGCCCTTGGGTCCCATCTTCCAGGTGGGCCTCCAGATTCTCAGCCTGTGAGGCTGAGGAACCTGAGCTGCCCTCTCCCCCGTGGCTGAAGCCATACGTGCTCAGCCCATTCCTCAGTCCCCCTGGACACTCTGGACCCCTACACGACCCACTCACTAACTCCTGGTCCCCACTGATTGTGCCTTTTTACAGGGCTACACACCAGCCCCCTTAGACCGCCACGTGCATGCCCTCCCATCACATTTGCACCCCTGTGCCCACACAGCAGCACTGCTCTGGCTCTTGATGACAATTCCTCTATCCGTTCTCAACAGGAGAAGCCCTGGGCATCAAATACCCAGTCCAAGTCCCCTACAAGCGGATCAAGAGTAACCCCGGCTCAGTGATCATTGAGGGGCTCCCCCCAGGAATCCCGTTTCGGAAGCCCTGCACCTTTGGCTCCCAGAACCTGGAGAGGATCCTCGCAGTGGCTGACAAGATCAAGTTCACAGTCACCAGGTACTCAGGGGAAGGGCGAGGAGGCCAGGCTAGCATGGGGGCTGGGGGGGGCTCTTGGCCTTGCCTTTGACCTTGCCCTGCCCTGTTCTGCCCTCCTGACTGGTGCCATCCTGGGTCTCCAAGGTGGGCGTGGGGGAGGAGGTTGCAGAAGGGTGACTGCAGGCCAGCCAGGGTGCAAGGAACCCCACCTCCACCACCACAACAGGGGTGGCCTTCCTGTCACCTCCTGCCCACCTGCAGCACCCACTCATTGCCCTCCCAGCCCCAGGGAGAGGTAGTCAGCCCACTTTGGAGGGGAGGACACTGAGACAGGTGATTTGTCTGGGGTCACACAGAGCCAGCCTGGTCGGAGCTGGCAGGAGGCCCTGGCCACCCTCCCACACAGCAGCACTGCCACATTGTCATGGTGTCAGCCCCAGTAGTGAGTCCCTGGGCAGCTTATTAAAACACCAGTCTGATGCAGCAGGTGTGGGGTAGCCCCAGACATTCCTGGAGAGCTCCCAGGTCCCCACCCCGCCCCCGCCCTGATACTCCCATCTCTGTTTCTCTTCCAGGCCTTTTCAAGGACTCATCCCAAAGCCTGGTAAGAGGCACTGGCTGCGGGGGGGGCCGCATGGCGTGGGAGGCCGGCTGCCGCGCTGGGGGCCAGAGGCTGGAGCCCAGCTTACTGTGGGATGCCAGGCCCTGCCCTTCTGTCTCCCACCTCCTCTGGGTACCAGCCCCAGGTCGGAGGAGGAAGGCCACACTGGAACCTGCGGCAGAGGAAGGGGGTAGCAGAGGGTGGCAGGGGGGCGAGTGTGACTCATGTGCTCCAACCCCGCCAGGGTTCAGGAGGGAGGGAGGGGCCAGACCAGGTCAGTGCCCTCCAAGCCTGCTGAAGGGGCCTGGATGACCTGAGTGCATGGATGAGGTTGGAGACAGGTGGTTCCTAATCACAGAGGGAGGGGCTTCCGCATAAAGCTCAGTGGTAAGATGCTGGTAAGTGCTTCCGCCTTTCAAAGCGGCCACCCCCTCCATCTCCTCCATGGGCTGTGTCCTGGCCTCCCAAACCCCGGATGAGAGGGGTGCCTGGCTGGCTCAGTCGGTAGAGCACACGACTCTTGAATTTGGAGTCGTGAGTTTGAGCCCCACGTTGGGCATAGAGATTACTACAAGAAAACAAAAAGTGAGAAAAGACCAAAAAAACCCTGAGTGAGCAGAGACAGTCTGTGTCCCTGCAGGGTGATGTGCCTACGTCGTGAGCACTCTGGGCTGGCCAGGATCCCCAGGGCTGAGGCTGCAGATGCCGAGTTGCTGACCGCAGGTCCTGTGTATGGAGAGATGGGAAGCCTTGCGGCCCAGCCCCAGCCCCAGCCCCACCCCGGGAGACCCTGCAGCTGCCCCAGGCCCTTGCGGAGGCTTTGCTGATGTGCTGAGAATGGGGGGATATCTGGAACATAGAGAGCCCTTTGGAACAGGAATCCAATGTCATGGTCACAGTAATGCCCCCCCCACCCCACTCCCACCCCAATGCACACTGACCCCTGCACCCCAGAGCTTCCAGTCCCTGGGTCAAGGCCTGACTTGGTGGGCTTCTAGGGAAGGGGCAAGAGGCCATCAAACTGTGAGAGGGCAGGACTTACTGAGGGGCGTAGAGATGGGGCCACTGCTGCTGTGCTGAAGGACCCCAAAGAGGAGGAGTGAGACTGGGGGCTGGCACCACTCCCTTCTCTCCAGCCATGGGAGCCAGGAAACACCTTTCCTGGTGTCACCCGTGGCCCCTGACCCATGCCTGCCTTGGGACAGGATGCCCAGCCCTCTGTGGACCTGCTTTGCTCCGGGACCATGGTGGGCAGCCTGTGGTCTGCTCACCTGCCCTGTGGCAGGGGCCCCAATCTGCCAGGCCCTGGGGCTGATTGCTGAGCTCCTTCGACTCAGCTCCCAGCCCAAAGGGGGTTTGTGCCTGTGTCGGGGTCAGTGTTGGGCAGCAGAAAAGGAAGCACAGACCCAGCAGTGGGAAGAATGGCCAGCCTCCCTCTGCTGAGGGACAGCAGAATGGCAGTAAGGCAGTCAGTGCTCCCAGCCCCTGCTTCCAGAAGGAAGGGTCTTCGTGGGGGCCTGAACCAGTAGCTGCTCGGGCAGGGCAGGGGCAATGCACAGGGGCAGCGCTTTGACTGTGACCTTTTCCTGTGTCCTTTGATGGAGGAGGAGACTGAGGCACAGGGAATATCAGTGACCTTGCCCGGATGCCCCACCTGTAGTGAAGGAACTGTTGGCACCAAAGCCTGGCTCCCTGCAGGGAGGCCCAGTGATCCGGGTGCGATGTCATTCCGAGCCGCCGGCCGCCGGCCGGGTGGTGGAATGTCAGGCTTTGGGGATGAACACAGCGGGGCAGAGGGGCAGCCAGCAACCTTCACACTGAGCACGGAGCTTCCGGGCCCTTCCACTAACAAGGGCTTGCCCTCCGGCTAGGGGAGCTGGTGGCCCATTTGCTGTTAGAGCAACTTCTTGAAGCCTCTCAGCCAGTCTGGCTGTCTGCCTTCCCCTCGGCCTTTGCTTTGGCTCCTCTGTGTGCAGAGAGCTCTGGGAAATGCTTTCTTGGCCCACGTGGTGTGGAAGAGGGTGGCAGGCTGCCTGGAAGAGGAGATGGGAAAGTAGGCCTGGCCCAGCCCTCAGGGTGCGTCTGCCAGTGCCTTTCCAGGCATTGGCACTCCAGTCTGGGTGGCACCCTGGAGGGGCCGGGACAGACGGGGTGGCCAGCCAGCTCTGTGCTTACTCATGCCACTTGTCCTGCTGGACTGGGAAGGCGTCCAGGCTCACAGGGGCCTCCGAGGGCTCACCGGAGGTCATAGCCTGTCCCCAAACCCTCCATCAGATAATCGCAAAAGCCTGGCACAGGCCAGCTCCCGGGGAACCGGAGCAGGAGCTCAGGTCTCTGGAGGGGGCAGGACATTAGCAGGTGCCATAATCTGGAAGAAGGTGGCTGAACCAGATGCAGGTGTCCTGGGCATGTGGAGGGGTTACAGAAAATCTGATTTGTGTTGTGGGTCGGGGGCAGCACGTGGGCCATAGGAAAGCACAGGCTGGTGTTCAGACAGACCCAGGTTCAAATCCCTGCACCCTCTTTACTAGCCTTGTTACCCTGGGCTCATAATTTCACACCCCCAAGCCTCTAATTGCTCATCTGTATGATGGAGAAAGGCATACCTGCCTCCTTAGGTGATTGGACTTGGATAAAGGTGGGCAGTGACAGGCAGGCTGCGGAGGGGCTTCATTGTGATGCTTAAGTGAGACATTTGTAAGTCCTTCAGCCCTGGACCCGCTGTGATAGGAAGTGCTCAGCCAGTGGGGGTGACGGTTGTTATTCCTGAGGCTTAGGAACGCTTCCTGGAGGAGGTGGCATTGAGCAGAGCCTTGGAGATGAGCAGAACAGCGTGCAGTGCTGACCTAGGGCCCAGCCTGAGTGAAGGCACAGAGGGGCTGTCAGGGGATGTGGCTGGGCACAGGTAGGGGGTGAAACCAGCATGGCCAGGAGGGTGTGGTGTGGCGTGGCAAAGACACAGGCCTTATCCTGGGCACAGCAGGGCCTTCAAGATACTTTCCTGTTTCTTTTGTCCTCTTCCAAAAGTACGGAATGAAAACTCAGAAGCACAGGATTTGTAAAACTAAACCAGATTCCTACCAAAAACCTTCATTGCACAGTGGGAGAATCTGAGTCCATGTTCATCCCCTTTTCCCTGAACTCATGTGCAGGTTCTGGAAAGATTCATAGTGCCAGGGAGATAGGGACAGGGGAGGGCCTACCAAGTCTTGAACGTTGTGTGTCCACGTTGGTACCTATAAGACATCCCTGGACAACTGTCCATGCAGATGGTTGTTGCTCCCCATTGAGGCTTTCCCAAGGCCTGGAACCTTCTATGAAGCCCACCCATGCAGCCACTTGCATACAGCAGAGGGTTTGAGCAAGAGCAGACCAGAGAGGGCACGGCCAGTAGGCGGTACAAGGATGTGAGGGCGGATCAGGGGTGGGCTGGGGGCTGGGGAGGTGCAGGGGCGTGAGGTTTGCGGCGGGGGGGGGGGGGGGGGGGGGGGGGGGGGGGTATCCCTGGGAGGGGAAGCCTGTGAAGGATGGCTCTCAGATTTTCTAGGTCATTTATTAAAGCCTCCCAGAGAAGCCTTTCCTAACAGAACCATCCTGAGAAAGTGAATTCTAAAGGAAATGATACTTTGAAGATCAATGGGTCGTTAAACCTGGGGCTTTCCCAGTGCTTCCTGGAATGTGAGCTGGGCGGAGTGGGGCTAGGGTATGTCAGCTCCTGGGCCAGCTTTGTTCTGGGTCAAAAGAGATGAGCCCAGGGACCTTTAGTATTGTCCCAGCTGGGTACATCACATCTGCCCTGGGGCCTCAGTTCTCCCCCTGGTGTCTAGTAGCCCTTTCTGCTCCTGCTGAGTGTTGGCCAGGTGCCTGGCTTATAATATAAGATGGGCTTGGGCCAAATCTGAAACCGTGGGTGGGACTTCGGATCTCAGGTCAGGAGAGCTGTGGGCCAGGAGCTTGATCGATCCCTAGGGGTTGGGGATGCTGGCTGGAGGGGGTCTGATGGGGGGGAGCCCAGGGCTGCAGATGGATGGCAGGGCCAGGCCCTCCACTGGTACCGGACTGAGCTCCAGCCCTGCCCGCAGTGGCCCAAGTGACCAAGGCCTGACCTCAGGAGCCCTAGCGTGTGGGCCCAGGAAAGGTGCACACCCTTGGAGCTGCTTGCCTCCTCACTGGGCGGCTCCTCACCTAGCACACACCTACCTGCCCAGGGGCATTGCATTAAAGCAGGGAGGCCAGGCCCGGCATGGAGCAGGGAGGCAGTTGCCTGGGGACTGCACAGGAGTCCCTGCCCGCCTAGCCCCAGGCACCCAGCTCTCGGGCACAGATGTGCATCAGGGGCCACAGGCCACGGGTCCCCACAGAGCACAGTGGTAGTATTTGCTGTGGAGAGGGATCTGGGTGAGCCTGGCACCAAGTCAAGGCATTCTCTCAAAACCCAGAAGGGCCCATGGCCATCAACACCCAGGACAGCAGAGGAGGGTGTTCAAGGTAATGCTGGGAAGAAGCAGTGGCAGTGCAGGAAGGAGAAGCCCTCGTAACCACCACAGAACATTCTAGTAGGTCATAAAAACCTGAAGGGAAACACAGATATGCGCCCGTGGTGGAAATTTGGAAGACAGAACTCTAAGTGCCCAGATGGCTGTTCATTTTTATGATGATACATTTCTTCCAGATTTTTCCCCAAGCTTTTTAATTTTACATCTCACTGTTCTATAAATTAATGTACATACACAATGAAAACATAAGCATTCCCCGATGTTTTTAAAACTCTTTATGATATTCCTTCATCAGTCTGCTTCATAGTTATGGAACTGTCCTGTCCCCCAAGGGGTGGACATTGGACACCACCTCACACTGTGGACACCTAACATCTACGTCATGCTTATGATCTGCCAGTTACAAAGCCTTCCCATAGCAGCACATGGGATCCCCCCCAATAACCAATCTTAAAGGAAGAACCTGAGTTTCAGAGAGGTTAAGAAACTTGATCAAAGGGATCCCTGGGTGGCGCAGCGGTTTGGCGCCTGCCTGGAGACCCGGGATCGAATCCCACGTCGGGCTCCCGGTGCATGGAGCCTGCTTCTCCCTCTGCCTATGTCTCTGCCTCTCTCTCTCTCTCTCTCTCTTTCTCTCTCTGTGACTATCATAAATAAATAAAATTTAAAAAAAAAAAGAAGCTTGATCAAGGTCACACAGCACGTGCCCTTGCTTCCGGATCTTTCTTCCACAACAGGCAGCACTTTGCTGCTGCCTTCTGGCTGCCAGCATCTATAACAATGACCCTGCCTCTCCCTCCTTAGGCGCAAAATTAATCCTTTGAGTTTATTCATTTGTGCAACAAAAATCTATTGAAGGGGCATCTGGCTAGCTCAGTCAGAAGAGCATACAGCTCTTGACCTTGGGGTTGTGAGTTCAAGCCCCATGTTGGGTGTAGAGATTACTTTTAAAAATTATATATACATATATTTATATATATGTATGTATGTATGTATGTATTTATACTGCCTACTTTATCGCAAGCAGAATCTAGGAATACAAAATAGACAAAAAATTTCTACCCTTGTGGAGCTTTATTTTCTAACGGGGAAGCTAAGAAGGACAAAGCAATGTATTCAATAGTGAGAAGCGACATGGAGACATACAACACAGGACTGTCAAAAAGACAATTTTAGATAGGCCAGCAGGAGTTGAGGCCTGAAAGAAATAAGGGTATGAGCCATGTAGAAATCTCCATCGGGGAACAAAAAAAGAAAAATCTCAGTCGAAGCATCCAGGGAAGGAGTTAGTGCAAAGGCCCTGAGGCCCTGGACATATTTTGAAAGTATACGGCTAACAGGATTGCTGATGGTGGAGAGTATGGGATGTGAGCAAAAGATTTTGTCCTGAGCAGCTGGAGGGCAAGAAGGGTCCGGATCTGAGTGTCAGGCAAATTAGACACCAAGGTGACCAGGTCAAACCAGATCTATAAACTATAAATCAGAGAGTGTCCTGCTGGAGACGTACAGGTGGGAGCTATTCCACATGTAATGTGTTTGAGTCATGAAACTGGATCACCGTGGGGATGAGTGTCGACAGTTGGAAGGGGTCCAAGAGAGCCCTGGGCCCTCCCGCATTTAGATGTTGGAGATAGGGCAGTCCCGGTGGCGCAGCGGTTTAGTGCCGCCTGCAGCCCAGGGTGTGATCCTGGAGACCCGGGGTCGGGTCCCGCATCGGGCTCCTTGCATGGAGCCTGCTTCTCCCTCTGCCTGTGTCTCTGCCTCTGTGTGTGTGTGTGTGTGTGTGTGTGTGTGTGTGTGTGTTTCTCATGAATAAATAAAATCCTAAAAAAAATAAAAATAAATTTAGATATTGGAGACAGGAGAAGAGACAGGCGGGCGGCCAGGGACAGGCCAAGTGAGAAACTTGGAGGTGACCACTGAACCACGTGCTGCATTCAAGGTCAAGTATGGGAGACCTGAGACTGGACCATGGGGGTTGAGTGTCCCCCAGAGGTCATGGGCAGTGTGGTTAAGAGCAGTTCTGGGGAGGGGACCTGAGTGGAGTAGCAAGCTTCAGAGGGAATGAGAGCAGAGAAATGGGTCGCAGCAGGGACAGATGGCCCTTGAGGGGCAGGAGAGTGATGGGGCGGGTCTACCAGCTGAAATGGGATCAGGAGCGGGTTTTAGAGGTAAGAATAGCCACAGCATGAGTTTAGAGAAATGAGTCAGGGGGAGGGAGGCAAGAAGAGGGACACTCCCCTCCCCACCCCCCAAAACAGGATGGATGGAAGAGGGGAGCTGAGAACTGCGGGGAGATCGCCTGCCGACTCTTCCTAGGGGGACAGGGACATGATGGGGCAGGGGCGGTGGGTCCCAGTAGGGGTGAGAGACTGGTGGTGTCAGGTCCCAGAGGCAAGGGTTAGAAAGATGGGAAGGGACAGTCCTGTTCCATCCTATGGGCCACCTTAGAAGATGGTCGCCACTGTAGGTGACACAGCAGGTCGAGGCACAGAGGGCCAGGGGCTTGGAAAACGTGTGTGCGCAGGTGGATTGGTCCCCAGGAAATGCAACGGGAGCCTTGAGGGCGTCCTGAGCACCAGAGCCTAAGGTCAGTGCCACCTGCAGGCAAAGACCAGCCCTTCTGCCCCCTGGAGACCTAGTTCCCTGCCAGGCCACCGGAATCTGAGACCAGGGGAAGGCAGGCATTCCACAAGCGCGGGTAGCTGTGAAATGACTGTGCCCCGCTTCTGCTGAGCACCGCCCACACATGCCAGGGCCCGCGGAGCCCTCCACAAGCCTGTCGGGTAGACGCCGGGTAGACGCCGTTGTCATCCCCGCGTCGCGGCTGAGCACACTGAAGCTGCAGGAGGCGGCCTGGCTTAGGACGGGGCCTGGGACACCCCCAGGTCTGTGCTCTTCTGGGCAGCGGGGGAGGAGGGTAGCGAAGGAATGAGGCCAGGATTAGAAAAGGCAGAGACCACAACTTTGCTGGTGACTCAAGCTTTATCTTGTAGCATTGGAGGCTTTTTTTTTTTTTCAGTCAACAAAATGATAGGATCAGGTTTGCATTGTCTTACAATTACCATGGTAACCACGCCTCCACCCACCACTGGGTGGATTGGAAAAGCAACACTGGGGCGGGTAAGCCAGGGAGGGGTGAGGAGGCTGACCCCAAGCCGGAGGTGGGTGGTGCTGGGATGTAGAGGTGGCAGCAGTGTGGGAGGGAAGCCGGGGGAAAGTTCCGGAAGGATCACAGTGGTACCCATGCTGCAGGCAGGGTCTCCGGGCCGGTGGACCTCCAGGGGCCAGGGAGCCTTGGTGGGACCTGACTGGTGCTGCTTTAGCACAGGGTGGTGAGGGGGCTGGGCACGGTCCCTGTGAGGGTGGCCGCTGCCACCACCACTCAGACCAGCGCATGGTCAGTGGACAGGGCCTGCGAAGGACCAGAGAGAGGCGGAGCCCCAGGGAAAGGAGATGGAGGGATTTGCTGGTAAGAAGATCTGAGAGCAAGGCCTTTCTGGGAAAGGAAATAACTTTCTAGAACTATTCTCAAATAGCAGTAGCAAAAGAAAGGCTTGTTGGGTAGTGAGGTCCCTGTCCCTGGGGGCATCTGAGTTGATACTGAGCAGCCACTTCCCACCGGGGCCCACTGGGTTTCCCAGCAGGAGCCACTGTGGCTTGACTGTCACCTGCCTGGAGACGGGAGCCCTGGGCATCTAGAAGCGGGAAGGGCTGGGAGGGGGGTCCTCACCCACCACATCACTTCCCAGTGCCGCCCAGCTCCCTCCTGGGCAAGCGCAGGTGACCCCCACCCTGCCGGGCGAGGGGACCCTCCGCTAAGAAGCCAGGAAGCGGCCCCCCCACCCCAGAGCAGGGGCTCCGGGTCCCGGAGACGGAGACCGAGCAGAGCTGCCGACTTCCTGTGTGACTCCAGCAAGTCAGGTTTGCCTGCCTGGGCCTCGGTTTAGCTCCCACTGAAGTGGGAAGGTCCCAGCGGGGGGCACCCCGGGCGCAGGGCAGGGCAGGGCAGCGGGGAGCACGGGGGCGAGAGGCCGGCCAGGCGGAGCGTGGAGGGCCTGGAAGGCCTGGCTTTGCAGCGTGTTCTGGACTCTGCAGACCCGGCCTTGGCAAGCTCTTCCGCTGACGTCCCCGCGGCCGGAGCCCCAGCGCCCCTGCAGGGCAGGGCCGACGTCTCGGGAAGGGTCCCCAGCTGTCTCCGGAAAGTCCCCTCACAGCCTTAGTGTGAATTTTACCTGAAGGAACGGGTTCAGTTCCATCCTGCTGAGGAAAGGAAACCATCACACTGACGCCCCAGAGGCTGAAGTTGGAGAAGCTGAGCGGCGAGTTGGCCGAGGGCCTCCCACGCAGGGGGCTGAGATCTGCTCGCAGAGCAGAGGGGGAGGCGCACGGAGGGCTCTGCTCGCCCTGGTCCCCACCGGGGCCCCTGCTGGGTCTCTGCGAGGCCTCCCGTTCAGCAGGTGCGGCGTGGGGTGGGCTTCCTGGAGGAGGGGACTGGCGTGGGGCTGCTCTCAGCGCAGGGGAGGGGGAAGGGGTCTGCCGGGGTGGGGGGTGCTAAGCCCCCTCTGCCCCCTCCGGCACCAACTCCATCGCTTCTGGGCTGTGTGATGGCAGATAAGTGAACCTCCCGTCTCTGGACCCCCAGGTCACTCGGAGCAAGGGGGGACACCAACGGTCCCCAGGCCCTCCACCCTTCGGCCGCCCCCACGGTCATTTCAGCCTCTGGAGATGGTCCCACGCTCCACCTGCATGTGCCCCCCCCGGGGGGCCCTCCCCACACCCTCGCGCCCGACGCTGTCACGCTCTGGAGAGCTCAAAATAAAACCCCTTTCTCGAGTTTCTAAAGATATCCCAGTTCCAGCGCCAGCCACATGTTTCTCCACTTAATTATCTCTGCTTTTCTTTGTTAATTAGGCTCCAGTCGCAGTCTCCCTGCTGCCTTCCCGGGAAGAGCTGGCATCTGCAGGGCGGGGCCCGGAGGCCTTGGGCAGGTGCCCAGCTGCCAGGCCGGCCTTGGCCCTCTGCCTCCTTTCTTCCAGGCAGGGCGGTGGGGGCCGCTGACCAGCGCCTTGTCGGGAGGCCCCTGCCTTTTCCTGGCCTGTGGCGACCCAGCAGGGTCGTGGCAGCCCTGCTGGTTGGGGAGGGGGACCCCGCGGTTCCTGAAGGTTGTTAGGACTGGGGACTCCACAGAAGGGGGGGCGCGGCTTCATGCTCCTGCCACATTCCAGAAAACCACATTGAAACCAGTTCTCCGGCTGGGACCACCCAAGCTCTCAGAAACAACCAATGCCTTTATAATTGGGCTGGAATTGAGATGGGAAGCGTCGCCACCAGGCACCACGTGCTGAACAGACGTTCTCGCTGGTGCAGAAATGCATCTCTGAGCCACAGGGGTGGAGGCATGGGCACTTAGGATGGTTCAGCCTGTGTGGTTTACTGGGTGGACTCCATCTTTCTCATGGGGGGGAGGTCTGGTGACGAAAGAGGCCTCCTGGTGGGAGGTGAGAGTAGGAGACAGGCAGTCCCATCCTTCTGAAGCCCTCAGCAAGCACGGGGACCAGATACTCCCGTTTGGGAGCTCAGGTGCTGGGCAGTTCCAGGGCTGCAGTGAGGCCAGGGCACTAGGCTGGGTGCTGGGCTTTCGATCAACACCAATTGGAAAAAAACACAAACCCTGCCTCATGGAACTGACATATGGTGTGGGCGCAGAGAATAAGGCACAAAGCATAATAGTATGTTAGATGTGTGCTCAGGAGAAGCGGGCCAGCAGATGGTAGACGGGGTGTGTATTGTCGGGGGGTTGCATGTTAGCTAGGCCGTGGCCTGGGAGTACTTCGGGGTGTACTCAGGGGGTGGTAGTGAGCCGAGGAGCTAGGGAAGAGCAGTGCGTGCAAGGAAAACAACTGCAAAAGTTCACCTACCAGGGTGTCAGAGGAAGAAGGGGAGGACATGGTAGGGGAGGAGGTAGAAATGGGGAGAGAGAGCAGATTGTGTGAGGCTGGATCAGAACATTGGCTGTTGGGGCGCCTGGGTGGTGCAGTGGGTTAAGCGGCAAACTCTTGATTTTGGCTCAGATCATGATCTCAGGGTCATGGGATCGAGCCCCACGGTGGTCTCTGTGCTCAGTGTGGAGTCTGTTTGAGATTCTGTCTCTCTCTCTCTCTCAAAAAAAAAAAAAAAAAAAAAAACTAATAATAGTAAAAAGAACATTGACTTTTGCTCCCAGGTCAGTGGGAGCCAGTGCAGGCCTCTGAGCAGGGGAGAGAGGGAATCCAGTTCAGGATTGAACAGAATCCCTCTGGCTGCTGGGTGAGGATAGCCAGGCTAGAAGCACGAAGAGACAGGGTGGGGAGGCGCTAGTGACAATCCAGACTAGGCCTGGTGGTGCGGGCAGAAGTGGGAGGGCCGTGGGGAGTCAGGGGCTCCGGGTAGAGTTTGTAGTTAAGCCAACAGAATTTGCTGGTGTGGGCTATGAGTCAGAGGAGTGGTGTTTGACCTCAGGGATTCCAGCTGGGCTTCCAGAAGGATCGTGGTGCCGGTAGCTGAGACAGGGCTCGTGCAGGAGGAGCCAGCTGGGGAGGTGTGGGGAATCAGGCCCGTGGTTTGTGGGATGTTGAGTGCAGGGTGTCCCCTAGCAGCACTTCGATGCACAAGTGGGGGATCAGAGGTAGTATCAAATATAATGAAGTATAATTTGGGGAATCACGAGTATGTCGCTGGTTTCTAAAGCCCTAAAACTGGACATCCGGGTGGCTCAGTTAAGCATCTGCTTTGAGCTCAGGTCATGATCTCGGGGTCCTGGGATACAGCAGTGGTGGCTCCTCAGTAAAGCCCAGGCCCCCTCCACAGAGTTACAGATGCCACACAGATGGGGCAGGAGAAAAAGGTGTGCCCTGCCCACTCCAGAAAATAAGGCAGCCCCGAGTTCCCATTATGTGCTCTGTGCAACTGAGATGATGTCCCCGTGATGTCTCTGGTGGTTGGGAACAGGAAGAGTGACACCAGCAGAGGGTCCCGGTTGCCAGGGGAAGGAGGATGGATTTGCCCCCACGGACAACGCAGAGTCCTCAGCAAGTTTTAAGCAAAAGGATGGCGGGGGTCCCCTAGACTCTTGATCTTGAGAATGATTGACGTGACTTGCAGAGCAGAGAACGCTCTTGGGGAGGCCAAGCGGGAAGTTCTTGCTGCAGAGAGCAAGTGAGATGAGCGGTTTGGAGGCCTAACTGGCCGTGGGGTGGGCCTGCCAGAAGTTCCTCTGGGAAAGTGGCCCTTGTGGTGACCATCTGCATTTGTGGGCGAGGGGGCCACATGGGGCTGGGACAGGTTTGAACCAAAGTGCCCCGATTTAGTGGCTTAAAGCAGCACAGATATTATTTTTCCCTGTAGAGTTGTAGAGCTAAGAAACCCCAGATGAGCCTTGCCAGGCTCGAATCAGGATGTCAGGGGCAGGTTCCCTCTGGAGGCTCTGAGGGCAGAACCTGTTGCCTTGTCTTTCCCAGCTTCTAGAAACCACCTGTGTTCCTCGGTCTGGGGAGGGCTTCACTCTGACCTCTGCTTTCACTGCCCCGACTCCTGCCTTCAACCTTCTTGCCTCCTTCTTAGAAGGACTCTCTAAATGTAAATGTGATTACATTTAGGACCCACTTTGGATGATCCAGGATAACCTCCCCATCTCAAGATCTTTACCTTAATCCCACCAGCCAGTGTCTGCCATCATGTAAAGAAAAGTCGCCACAGATTTGGGGAACTAGGATGGGAACAGTGTGGGGCCACTACTCAGCCTGCTCCTGGGTTGGAAGCAGCGACCAGGAGAGGACCCCAGAGAAGGAAACCCAGAGAGGAGGGAGACAGGTTGGAGGGAGCTGTGCAGAGGCTGTTTGGGGATGTGCAAAATCACAGGTGCTCCAGGAGGCAGTTGGAAATGTGGGTTTGGGGACTGGGGGTACAGAGAGGGGGAGAAAAAAACTGCAGTGTAGACAGAGTAGGAGAACCTGCTCTTTCTTCCCTCCCCCCACAAGTGGAAACAAGGTCCTGATAAGCAGTCAACAGGATCACAAGCCTGGGTTTTGAACACTCTGTCCTCCAGGCTGGACGGGAGAGGCTGCCGTGCCAGCTGGTTAGACATCTGGGGCAAGTCCCGGCCCCCACGTACTCACACTGTGTAACCCGGGCCAGGTAGCTGTCTGTGTGCCTCAGTTTCCTAGTCTGTAAAATGGAGGTGTTCACAAGGCCAGCCACAGAGGGTTGTTGGAAAGATTAAGTGAGCAAACCTATGCAGAGCTCGAAGAACAGTGCTTGACTTCTCTAACAAGCATGGCATGCCCGTGGTATTGGGCATCATTGCAGGTGCTAGGGCTTTAATCATGCACAGGTGAAAGCAGACAGGTGTCAGCCAACAGGGAGCAACCACACTCTGTGTTGGGCTGTAGCATGGGATGCTGTTGTGCAGTCACTGGATCGTGTTCTGGAAATCACCCCCGTACCCCCCCGGGGATGCAGCAGGACGTGCATTCTCTCTACCGCTGGCCTGTGCAATCAAGTGCCCAGATCTGTCGTCTTTCCCAAGAGGGGCGCTGTCGTCCTGTGCATCATGCTTAGTACACAGCCTTCTGTGCCTGGCCGGTCATGGCCACAGTTCAGCCCAGGGCTTGGCCGGCCTTGGGGCAGTGACGTCAGTGACATCTGCTGTGTAGCTGGGACCTTGGAGGAAGGAATGGGAACGGAGACAGAAGGAGGTGATTCCCCTTGGGAAGGGTCATGTGCATGGCTGGCACCAGGCAGGATTGCCTCTCCTGGGTGAACCCCCACAAGAAAACCTGGTGTTTGTCCTGCCAAGCCTGGCTGACAGGTTCAAGCCATAGGGCTGCAGGAGATTTTGTAAGAACACCCCAGAGGAGGTGCTGGGCCGTCCTCAATGGGAAAGCAGTACCCAGGGGTTAGAGAGACCACGTCTTAGTGTTAGCACCACTGATTATGGACCTTGTGGCCTTGGTGACGTTGAGTAGGCACCTTGACTCCTGTGAGCCTCAGTCTCCTTATCTGTAGAATGGGGACCATAGTACCTGGAGGTCAGGCTTGTTGTGAGGAGTGAAGGGCAGATTTCCAGGCACGGTTTCCGGTGGGCTTGTCATCAGCAGGTGTGAGATCTGCATCCCAGTGTCTGGCCACTGAGAGGGCAGTGGAAGGGCCTGGTAGCCCCAACACAGGACGCTCTAGCCAGAGAGCCCCATCAGCCATTGTTACGGCTCTTTGGGTGCAGCCTGTCAGCTAGAGGTCACAGAATTGGGCTCCAGGGAAGGGCAGGGAGCGCCTTTCCAGGGAAAGGAGATGGACTGATGTGGACACAGAGCCATGCCCGAGGAAACTCTGGGGGAGAAGGCTTGCTTTCTTCCCTCTGTTCTCCCCATCTCCTCTGGACCTCATGCATGGACCAGATCAGTCATGATCCATGGTTCAAGACCCACTCTGCCATTGTTCATCCCTGCATGTGACCATTGTTTGGTTGATTGATGTAATATTTATTTCATTTTGAAATAATTTTTAATTTCCAAAGAGTTGCAAAGATAGCATAGAGTCCCCAGATATGAGATAGAGTCCCCTTTGACCCACCTAGGGTCAGCAGAACCACGTGCCTTTGTCAACGCTAAGAATTTATCCCCAGGTACCTGGGTGACTCAGTCCATTGAGCGTCTGACTTCAACTCGGGTCATGATCTCAGGGTCCTGGAATTGAGCCCCAAGTCGGGCTTCCTGCTCAGCCGGGAATCTGCTTCCCCCTACTGCTCCCCCACTCATCCTTTCTCTCTCAAATGAAATTAATAAAATCTTTTTAAAAAGAAAAAAAAAGGAACTTAATCTTGATCAGTACAAGATTAACTAAACTGCAGGCTTTATATTTAAATTCCGTGAGTTTCTCCACTAACATTTTTTACCTTCCAAAAGCCACTCTAGGTACTATGTTGCATGTAGCATGCATCTGTTTTTAAGTATTTTATATAAAGAAAAAATAAAAATAAAAAAATAAAGATTTTATTATCTATTTATTCATGATAGACACAGAGAGAGAGGCAGAGACACAGGCAGAGGGAGAAGCAGGTTCCCTACAGGGAGCCTGATGTGGGACCCGATCCCAGGACCCCGGGATCACGCCCTGGGCCAAAGGCAGATGCTCAACAGCTGAGATACCCAGGCGCCCCATGCATCCGTTTTTAGTCTTTCATTCGTATTCTTGCTCATTCGTGTACTTGTCAATGAATATTGCAGTGAATCCCGTGAGCCCACCACCCTCCGAGAATTAGAACACTCCAATAAGGTGCCCCCACCCCCATGCTCTCCCTCATCTTGCCCTCCTCTCTCCCCTTATCCGCGGTTTCGTTTTCCGAGCTTTGGCCACTCGCAGTCCACTGTGGTCCAGGAGCAGGGATTGTCCTCTTGATGGGTCATCAGGCCAATAGTAGCCTAACTCTGCATCCTGACGTCCACACCGCTCACATTCCTTCATTTCCCCACGCAGGCGTTTTATCCTCTCACATCATCACAAGAAGGGGAAGTACACTACAATCCGGTATTTTGACAGAGAAATAGACCACATTCCCACGACTTCTGTTACAATATGGTACAGTTAGAATTCTGTTTTGTTATTGTTCATCTCTTACAGGGCCTGATACTTTGTCATCGGTGTGTACGTCTAGGAAAAAACATCTAGTGCATATACAGTGGCCTGATTATGTGTGATTTGCCTAAACCAAAATGGTTTCCTTTCACTTGCTTTTTACTTTTTTTTTTTTAGATTTATTTATTTTAAAGAGGGGCCGGGTAGGGAGTGCAGAGGGAGAGGAGAGGGAGACTCTCAAGCAGACTCCCCGCTGAGCGTGGGGCCCCAGCCCACGGGGCTCGATCTCATGACTCGAGATCACAACCTGAGTGGAAACCAAGAGTCGGTCGCTTCACCGACCGAGCCACCCAGGCGGCCCCCGCTTTTTACTTCTCTAAGCAAGGTGTGTCCTCATGTGCCAGGTCTGGACTTGCTTTCCTCACTTGCCCTTATGTAATGCGGTGCTGGGCCGGCTGCCGGTCGCTGCTCCGTGGGGTTCCAGCGGGTGACCCTGCCACTCTGCCGTCCTCAGCTGCTTGGGTTGCTTCCGCGCCGTTCCTGTTAGGAAGAGTGCCCCTAGCACTCTTGACCGTACTTCCTTTGACACATGTAAGAAGTTTCTCTGGGGGGTGAGAGCCTCCACCCCACTGCCGCACATGCTTGGCCTCTGAGCCTCAGTTTCTCCGTCTCTAAAACAATGACGGAATTCCTGCTGCACCAAGGCAGGTGGAAAGGTAATGCTGAGCCCATCTTCTTTTTTGACGAAGGCCCAGAGCCAGGAAAGGAAGGTGTTGCTTGCAAGGTGCCCCCCACCAAGGGTGGGGGAGGGCACGAGGCAGCTATTCCAACCAGGTGGGGACCCCTGTGGAGACCCAGCCCAGGCCTGGAAGAGAGGAGGGGAGGGGATGTGTGGAAGCCCTGGGAGAGGGGAGAGGAGGAATCGGGCTCCTCCCTCTCCCCCCCCCCCCCCCCCCCCGCCCCTCCTGCGCGCAGACACCAGTCTGAGCTGCCGACCTCAAGCTGGTGGAGAGGCCCGGGCTGGCTGTGCCGGGCTCTCGTACTTTGCCCTGGGAGAGGGCTGTGGAACCACTGCGGGCAGCTCCCCCGAGCCAGCTGGGTTCCACTGCGCACCTGGCTCTGCTAGGATTTAATAAGCTTGGTTGCTTTCTTCCCTCAGGCAAAACTGCCTTAATCCTGGGGCTAACAGACGGGCGGATTAGAAGGGAGCAAATGAGAGCTACTGGGGCAGGCGGAGCCAGAGAGGAGACCAATAAACCGGAATAAGAGGAAGAGAGGCAGAAATGCCCACAGGGTGGGCCTGTCATCAAGGGTGTCGCTGCCCTGGGGGTAGGGGGTAAAGGTCCCTGGTGGGTGGGGGAGGGTCCTGAGGCCGACCCCCCCCTTATCCCCGCCCCCTGCCCCACCGTGTGCTACATCAGAAAGAGCTATTTGATGCATTTGAGTCAATGGCCTGCCCCCAGATGGGTCCAGCAAACCAGGGGATTTGAGAGAATAAGCACCTGTTATCTGAAAGAGTCTCACATGTCAAGTTTAATTCCCCGAGCCTCCAGGATAACTGAAGCATTGATCTGCTAATAATGTCGGGGACAGCCTGACTCTGATGGTGGGAGGCCTTCAGCTGTTTTACATGTGACATCACGGGATCCTCCTGGGCAGGCCGGGATTCCCATCTGGGGGATGTGGAAACAGACCCAGAGAGGTTGAGTGACTCTCCAAACACCATATAGCATTAGGTGTAGAAAAATCGAGATAGCCTTGCAGTCTGCTGAGCCAGTGGCTCCCATGTCACCAGTCCTAGGCCCCCCTTTCTTCCCACTGCATACAGGTATCCAGGCGGATACACTGGGGGCACGCACACTCCACCTTGAGCCCTGACTGTGACCTCTCCAAATGGAGAACATTCTGAAATGTTTGCAGACACCAGTGTCCTTTATAGCCAGCCTGGGTTCAGGGGAGCTCAGGTAGGTCCCCCCCAGAATAGGTTTGGTGACTTGGGCCTCAAAGCAGTAAGACCAGCCCTGGGGACCATGCCAGGCACGGCCGTAATGTCGTCACTTGGTTCTCGTGGCCTTCTCTGTTGTGGTAGCGACTTTCCAAATGAGGAAATCCAGTGGTTTGGGGAATTGTTCAAGGTCACGAGCTAGCTGAGTGCAGTAAGTCAATCGGAGAAGGACAAACAGTGTACGTTCTCATTCATTTGGGGAATATAAATAATAGTGAAAGGGAATATAAGGGAAGGGAGAAGAAATGTGTGGGAAATATCAGAAAGGGAGACAGAACGTAAAGACTGCTAACTCTGGGAAACGAACTAGGGGTGGTGGAAGGGAGGAGGGCGGGGGGTGGGGGTGAATGGGTGACGGGCACTGAGGGGGGCACCTGACGGGATGAGCACTGGGTGTTATTCTGTATGTTGGTAAATTGAACACCAATAAAAAATAAATTTATTTTAAAAAAAAAGGTCACGAGCTAATAACAGAGGTAGGATTTGAACCCAAGCTGTCAGCTCTCAGAGTAAACACTTAACTCCTGGCCATTGGGCTGCCCTTCAGACTGGGTTTATGGCTGAGGCCCCACAGGGCCCCAGTGACTGAGCTCTCTCCACCCCACCCCATGTCCTCTGAGGCAGTTTCCTGGTCGTTTATTGCCCGCAAGCAGACCAGACTCGGGGGGACCATTCCCCAGTGACCCAGCAGGCCTGGCCACACCCTCTCCAGCTGGTGAGTGTGTGACAGTGGTGGCAGGAGCCTGGCTGTTGGGAAGGGGTCTCAGGACCTGCCCACAACCTACCCAGTGGGCCACTTGGCTGGGCCACCCAGGCCAACAGGGAGCATGGCTCTCCTGCTTGGGGCTGGAGCAGGGACACCACGCTGGGCAGGGGCGGGGGTTCTCCGCCCCTGTGGTCCGCCTTTACCACCCCACGTCTGCTTCCCTCTGAGCACCCAGACGGGCAGGGCTGTCTCCCCTCCAGCCCCAGCCAGAGCCTACCCTAGCCTGTTTCATTCAAAAACATGTCCTTTAAGAAAAATGTAACTCCCTTCCTTCAAATTAAATAAAAACAGAACAATAAAAATGTTTTTTAAATTAATAAATAACTAATAAAAATGAAGAGTTAGGAGAGGCCAGGAGACACCCTTTCTGAGGCCTGGTGGTGTGCACACAGGATGTATTTACTACCCAGCAGCACCTAGCCCCCCAGCACCCTCCAGAGGTGTCAGGGACACTTCCCAGTGCTACCAGCATCCCTCAGGCCGCCCAGGTCCCACTTTGCTGACATTTCACTGCTCCCACCATTTCCATCAGGACCCGACTGCTCTTCCTCTTTGCGACCCATGGTGTCACTCCTCCTTGATAGCCACAGCCTAGTCTGGGGGTGCTCTCCCCTCCCCCTCCAGACCAAGCAGGACTTAGACACTGATGTGTTTTTAGCACCTACGGGATGCCGGGAGCCCCAGCACACAGAGGAGGCTGCATCCCATGGGTAGTGTGGCCATCACCTCTGGGAAGCCCTCCCTGATTCTCAGCTGGGTTAGAGTCCCCCCTATGTGCCCTGGACTGATAGTTATCAAGGCCAGTGGGTCACCACCTGTCACTCACCATCCCCTGCTTGGGACCAGGGCTGTCTTCTGTGGTCTGTGCTAAATGCCCAGGAACAACACCATATCCAGGCGGGATGGTCTTCGTGAAATATTTGTCCAAGACAAATATTGTGTCAGGACAGTGAACAGAAACACTGAGAGGGGACATTACACAACCCTCACGTGGCAGGGCTGGCACAAGCCTGGGTTTGTGGCTTCAGGTTCTGTGCCCTTCTGGAGCCTGGTGTGGCTTCTACCAAGGTGAGGCTCAGGCCTGCCCCATGTGTGCTTCTCTCTGTCCACACAGCCGCCAGAGCCTCGAGGCCAGGGCAGGGTAGCAGAGACACACCTGCACACACAGGAGACCGCCGTGTCCCCAGCCACAGTGACCTCAGCGTACCGGGCTCGTCCTTGAGGTCCTGTGCACTGCCTGGCTTTGGGGAGAACAGCCCTGTTGGCCCTGCCCTGGGCCCTAGAAGAGACAGAGACTCAGGACTGTCAGCTGATAGGACAAGAGATTTAGAGGAAACATCCCGAAGATCAGCCCTTCTTTCCACAGACAGGGAGACCGAGCTCTTGGGGAACCCAGAGCTCTTGGTCAGATGGACTATTCCAGGCACTTAGCAGCTGTGTGGTCTTGGGGAAGCTATTTAACCTCTCTGAGCCTCTGCATCCTCGGCTGTGGGGAGGGGTGGCCATGATGGTGCCCGGGCAAGCTGCCAGCAGAGCATGTGACACTCATTAATGGGAATCCAGGCCGTCCTTCCCTGTCCTGTGGGGTGCCGCATGTCTCTTCGGAATCCCGGCCACCAGAGGAATCCCCGGTGGCAAGGGGGTGGGGTGGGTGTGGAAAACCTCTGCCGCCTCCCTGTGGCCCTGACCCCAGGACTGTGTCAGCTTGTCCACAGGACCTGGAAGAGGGTCAGGTAGATGCTTGTCAGTGTGGGGTCCTGGGGACCACCTGGAGGGCGATGTGGAAGGACGGCTCTACGTGGGGCCGAGTTCCGTGGCTTGGCCCGGCTGGTGGGGCCTTACTCCCCGAGAGGGGGACACACGAGGAGGACGTTGTGTGGGATGCGTGACGTGTGCAGGGTCTCGGGCACCCCGGGGGCCGGGTGGCCACGGTCGAAGGCTCTTCTGCAGGAAGTCCGAGACACGGCACATCTCGTTTCAGGGGAGCGTGGGCATGACCGGGACCAAGCCGGCCCGCCGGCCTTCGGGGGCCCAGGCAGCAGGGCAGGAGCCCCGGGAAGAAGGGGCATCAGGCTGGGAGGGGGGCCCTCCCCTGGCGGTGGGTGCGTGGGGAGCGCTGGACACACACACACCCCCGAGGCCAGGGTCGTCCTGGGCGGCAGAGACGCGGCGCAGAGCCCAGCCCAGCCCGCTAGACGCAGCTCCTGACTTGGCCTCCAAAGCTGAACTGAGTTCTGTGAGATTTTCCACATTAACACAGGAGTTGTTTTTCTGCACAAACTCCTTCTGTCTGTCCTGCCCCGCGTCTCCCAGGCCCTGGCTCCCGGCCTGCTTGCGCCCCACACCCACCCCTGTCTGCCCGCCTGCCCGGAGGCCCAGCCAACTCCCTCCCCAGCCCGGGGCAATAGCCTGCAGGCCCCTCTGCCCCCGGGACCCCTCCATCCTATCCACACCCTCTGCCTCCCCACTCCCCACAACCCCAAGCCTGGCCCAGGCCCCATCTCAGGGCTCACCTGACCTGCTGCTCCTTCAGACCGAGGATGGGAGCGAGGGGAGCCAAAGGTCCAAGAGCAGGTGCCCACAGAGGTCTGCCCTGGGCCTGGGTGCAGAGGCTGCAGCCCCCAACACTCCCCCTGCATGCCTGACTCCCTGCTCACAAGCCTCAGGCTCAGGCCCTGCCAGGCAGCTGGAGCTAGTATCTGACAGCCCCGCTCAATCCTGCCAGCGCCCCTGGTACCACCTTGTGCATCAGCCCAGGTCCACAAACCGTGATCTTTCACCCTTTGGTGCCCTCGCTTGCGTTACTTCCTTCCACACCTTCCCAGCCCACCCCCATCCAGCAGAAGCTGCCTGCCTGCCTTCTGAGAGGACACTCAAACAGCCTCCCCCAGGAGGCTTGCCCAGATTTGCAGAGCGGGGCGGGGGGGGCACCCAGACTCCTGCCGCGTGTTGCTTGTCACACTCATGGCTGGACACTGTGTGTACCACCCCCAGTAGACTGGGGGTTCCTCCAAGGAGGCTCACTGCCTCTCCAGCCTCAGAGTGCTCCATGCCTGACATGGGTCGGAGGTAGGGGGTCCTGTGCTGGGGAAGTTGTTCAGAGAAGTAGGGATGGATGGGTTGATATAAACAGACAACCGGGGCCAGAAACACAGCTGCCTGATGATCATCTCGGTGGGCAGGGCTTGGCACGAAGGCTCCAACAGGTGAGGGTTGGGGATGCCATGCAGGAGCCCATCCAAGGGCCCATCTGGGTGCCACCCTTCACAGCCCCCCTGTCTTCCTCTTGTAGATGAAGATGACGCCAACAGACTAGGGGAGAAGGTGATCCTCCGCGAGCAGGTGAAGGAGCTCTTCAATGAGAAATACGGTCAGTGCATGAGGAGCAGGGCCCACGGGGCAGGGTGTGCGGGGCAGGGTGTGCGGGGCCGCCTTCCTTGGCTGCCCCTCCTTCCCTCTGCAGCCAACCTGGTCTCCTCCACTTCCCCCCAGCTGGCCTGCCTGCTTCCTGGGGACACAGCTACCCTGCCCATGACTGGTGGGAGCCTACCCATCTGAGGAAGGGGAAAGAACCTGTCAGGAGCGCCCAGGGCAATGGTGGTGGTCAGCATCTCCACTCCTGTAGGGGTGGGCTGTGCGGCAGAGGCCATGCCCACTGCCAAGGGCAGGGCTCCTGCATCTGCCCAACACACACTGAGCTGTGGGGCAGGGTCCGATCCCTGCCCTCCTGGGGCTCAGAATCTGTGAAGGGAGGTGGACACAGAATAGGTAAGGGCCATGCGATGCTAGGTGAAGGCATCCTGGGTGCTCGGGCGCAGCCCAGGTGGGACAATTAATACAGTTACAGGGCACCTGACTGGCTCAGTGGGTAGAGCGTGCAACTCTTGATCTCAGGGTCTCAGCTTCAAGCCCCACATTAAGTATAGAGATTACTTAAAAATAAAATCTTTAAAATAAAATAAAATCTTAAGATAATAAATAATAATAATATGGTTACAGCCAAGTACAGTGGAGCTTTCTAGATCATTGAGCTGCCAGACTGTGTATGCTAGATACTTTGTATATGTTACATTTTATTTGTGATGAGTTTAGTATTATTTCCGTTTTGTTGCATGGAGACAGGCAGTGATAAAAAATATGTTTAAGTAGAATTTTGGAGAGTGATAAAGGAGAAGACAAAACTCAAAACCCCAGTAGCAGGACAAGGGGGGTTGCTGGGCATGGGTGGAGCAGGAAAGCCCCTGGGAAGATGGGACACATTAGCCCAGACCTAGTGTCAGGAGGGAACACACAGGCCATGAAAAGCTTGCCAGGCGGCCGGGACAGCTGGGTGACTGGACACCAGCTAGGAGGCCAGAGGGCCTGGAGTAAGCAGCTGGGGGAGGCCCCCGATGTGCAGGGAGGCCCAGGCAGGCCTAACGAGGAGTTGGGGTTTCACTTTGAGAGTGAGAAGCAACTCTGCTGGTGGTTGGGTGTTGGGGGGTTGTCCTTTTCACTTATTGTGAAATCAAAATTCAAACGTGTACAGATGCGGGAGGACAGCGTAGTGAGCCACCCCATCACCCAAAGCCAGCTCCTATGATCACTAGCATCTTGCCAATGTCACTTCTCTTTCCGTGTACACACTTCTAAATTTTTGAAAACAAACCCGACACCCTTTCATATCATCCATAAATATTTATTTTTTTTTTTTTAAATTTTTATTTATTTATGAGAGAGAGAGAGAGAGAGAGGCAGAGACACAGGCAGAGGGAGAAGCAGGCTCCATGCACCGGGAGCCCGATGTGGGATTCGATCCCGGGTCTCCAGGATCGCGCCCTGGGCCAAAGGCAGGCGCCAAACCGCTGCGCCACCCAGGGATCCCCATCCATAAATATTTAAGTAAGAACTTTGTATTTTTTCTAACATGATAGTAGATTTTAGGCAGACATCCTCATTTGTCAGTTCCAGGTATGCACACTTCACAAATCAGGCACATGTGAAATCATTGCACCAGGCACGTGTGGAAGCATCTGTTTTAATGGTCAGCACTGGGCATTAGATTTTTACTCTGCTAAGTGGATTTTTAAAAAGGGTGTGTGTGTGTTTTGATTTTTTAAGCTCTAGTACAGTGGCTGCTGAGCTAGAATGTGCCAGGATCCAGCCCTTTCCCTAGAGGGCTTACTTAGCTTCTAACCTGGGGACAACTTCTCCTTGCGCTGACCCACTGTGTCCTGTAGGTGAGGCCCTGGGGCTGAACCGGCCCGTGCTGGTACCTTATAAACTGATCCGGGACAGCCCTGACGCCGTTGAGGTCACGGGCCTGCCTGACGATATCCCCTTCCGGAACCCCAACACGTATGACATCCACCGGCTGGAGAAGATCCTGAAGGCCCGGGAGCACGTGCGCATGGTCATCATCAACCAGCTCCAGTGAGTGCCCCAGTGCCCAGGGCGGGGTGGGCAGAGTGGGCAAGGGCCATGGGAAGAAGACTGCTTGCATCCGGTCGGGAAGTTCCCAAAGCAGGTGCAGCCAGGAGACGAGAGAGACAGACACAGATAGGCAGGCAAGTGCCTCCTGCTTGCACGGAATCTAGGAGACAAGCTAGCTTAACAGTCTCATCTTAGATATGCGGAAACGGGGGGCACCTGCGTGAGTCAGTTAAGCATCTGACTACAGCTCAGGTCATGATCTCCGGGTCCTGGGATTGAGTCCTGTATTGGGCTCCCTGCTCAGTGGTGAGCCTGCTTCTCCCTCCCCCTTTGCTGTTCCCCCCTGCTTGTGCTTTCTTTCTCTCTGTCAAATAAATAAAATCTTTTCTTTTAAGATTTTTTTTTTTAGGATTTTATTTATTTATTCATGAGAGACACAGAGAGGCAGAGACAGAGGCAAAGGGAGAAGGAGGCTCTCTGTGTGCAGCCCGATGCAGGACTCAATCTCAGGTCCCCGGATCATGACTTGAGCCAAAGGCAGATGCTTAACCACTGAGCCACCCAGATGCCCCAATAAAGAAAATCTTAAAAAAAACAACAACAACAACAACACATAAACATAAGGAAACTGATACCCAGAGTGAGGAAAGGGCTGGTGTAAGTCATGGTGGGTCAGCTGGAACGCAAACCCAGCTATCTTACTCCATCCAAGTCCCTGTAACACAATACGACACACCAGACACACGAGGTGGTTTATAAACAACACGCATTTGCCTCTCACAGTTCTGGAGGCTGGGAAGTCCAAGATCAAGGTGGTGACAGATTCAGGGCCAGGAGAGGACCTGCTTCCTAGTTCCTAGACAACCATCTCGCACGAGTCCTCACATGTTAGAAGGGGTGAGGGAGGGGCTCTTGGGGGTTCAGTCAGTTAAGCATCCAACTATTGGCTTCAGCTCAGGTCATGATCTTCGGATCGTGGGATTGAGCCCTGAGTAGAGTCTGGTTCTGTGCTCAGTGAGGAGTCTGCTTGAGGATTCTCTCCCTCTGCCCCTCTCCCTGCTCATGAGCACGTTCCTCTAATAAATAGATCTTAGAAGAAGAAAAAGAAGAAGGTGCAAGGGAGCTCTCTGGGGCTTCTTTTCTGAGGGTACTATCTCCTTCTAAGGGCTTCTCCCTCCTGACCTCATCTCTCCCAAAGGCCCCACCTCCCAATATTGCATCGGGATTAGGTTCCCACATACAAATTTGGGGTGTGGAGAGGACACAGACTTTCAGTCTATAGCTCCAGGTGTTCTGATTCTAGCCCCTTCCTGCTCAGACACACAGCCCCAACATTCATGGGTGTTTGGCTTTTTCTAACTATACCATTAATTTTTACCCATTTCAATATATTCATAAAATAATATTTAGTACTCCCATCATCCAGAGATAACTGCCACCATGTATCCTTATGGTCTTTTTTTAAAAGTACAATAGTTTATTAGATTATTTTTAGGGGCACCTGGCTGGCTCAATGCAATGCTTCATCTAAAGTTTGTCGGTTTGGGCTCCACATTGGGTGTAGAGATTACTTTAAAAATAAAAAAAAATAAAAAAAATTAACACAAATAAAAATAAATCACACCATAGTTGCTATGACTATAGTTAATAATAGTTTATTGCACATTTGGA
The DNA here is from genome assembly GCF_048164855.1 of Canis lupus baileyi. Taxonomy (NCBI): domain Eukaryota; kingdom Metazoa; phylum Chordata; class Mammalia; order Carnivora; family Canidae; genus Canis; species Canis lupus. Next base: position 71,878,967 of record NC_132845.1, read on the forward strand.
AGTTGCTAAGAAAGTAGATCTTAAAAATCATCAGAAGAAAAAAAGATTTTGTGGGGTGTCTTGCTGGTTCAGTCGGTAGATCATGTGATTTTTTTTTTTAAGATTTTATTTATTTATTCATAGAGACACAGAGAGAGAGAGAGGCAGAGACACAGGCAGAGGGAGAAGCAGGCTCCATGCAGGGAGCCCGACATGGGACTCGATCCAGGGTTCCCAGGATCACGCCCTGGGCTGCAGGCGGCGCCAAACCGCTGCGCCACCGGGGCTGCCCAATCATGTGATTTTTAATCTCACGGTTGTGAGTTTAAGCCCCACATGGGTGTAGAGAGTACTTAAAATCTTAAAAAATAAAAAAAGAATTTGTAACAATGTATGGTGACAGATATTAACCAGACTTACGTGGTGATTTCACAGTATATACAAATACTGAATCATTATGTTGCACACCTGAAACTACTATGATGTCATATATCAATTATACCTCAATAAAGGGGTGCCTGGGTGGCTCAGTCAGTTAAGCATTTGCATTTAGCTCAAGTCATGATCCCAGAGTCCTGGGATCGGGTCCTGAGTCAGGCTTTCTGCTCAGCTGGAAGCCTGCCTGTGCCCATCTCCCTGCCTCTGGCTTGTGCTCACTCTCATGTGCTCCCTCTCTCAGATAAATAAAGTCTTTAAAAAAAATTATACCTCGATAAAAAGAAAATACAGCAAACTTGAAAACACAAAAACATTTCTTGGAAACTTTTCTTGTTTCCAAGAAAAAAAGGAGATAACCATAACTAACTCTCCTCTTTAAGGCTAACACCGTGTGATGCATTGATTTCGAACTTTTTCCCCTACTCACATTTTCTATTCAATTTTACATAAGATTTTTTTTTTTAAGATTTTATTTATTTATTAGAGAGCACTTGAGCGAGCAGGGGGGAGGGGCAGAGCAACTTGCTGTTTCTCATCTGGCTTTTTTTTTTAAAAGAATTTTTAAAATATATTATTATTATTATTATTTTAAGATTTATTTCTTTTATTCAGAGAGAGAGAGAGAGACTAGAGGCAGAGACACAGGCAGAGGGAGAAGCAGGCTCCATGCAGGGAGCCCGACATGGGACTCGATCCCGGGTCTCCAGGATCACACCCTAGGCTGCAGGCAGCGCCAAATGGCTGCGCCACCGGGGCTGCCCCCCCCCCTTTTTTTTTTTTAATATTATTTATTTATTTATTTATTTATTTATTCATGAGACACACAGAGAGAGACAGAGACATAGGCAGAGGGAGAAGCAGGCTCCCTGTGGGGAACCTGATGTGGGACTCAATCCCAGGACCCTGGGATCACGCCCTGAGCCGAAGGCAGACACTCAACCACTGAGCCACCCAGGCGCCCTCTCGTCTGGCTGTCTTGTACATGCTCGAACATTATCCACATCCTTCATGATTCCCTTTGGTGACTGACCCATCATCTGAATAGATGGACCATAATGTCCTCTACTGATGGACGCTTAGGCTGCATCTCATTTGGGAGGGGGGGTTTGTATAAATAATGCTAAAAGTAAAATAATAAAATTATAACTAAAAGATATATAAAAATAGTATTTTGATGAATATACATTTATCTAAATCCAGGCACACATTTTTTTTTTAATTGATTTATTTAAGTCATCTCTACACCCAACAGGGGGCTCAAATTCATGACCCTAAGATCAAGAGCCTCATGCTTGACCAACTGAGCCAGCCGGGCACCCTGGGCACATATTTCTGATCACTTGGTCAGGTGACACTGTCAATTTCTAGACCAGGAACCCAGCAGCGGAGGGGCAGCTGGCCTGGCAGGACACTGCATGGTCTCAGGGGTGCTCACCATTTCCATCCGGGTCTTAGCTGGCACTCCAGTGGCAGCCACAGCCTCTCATCTCATGAGAGGTGTCATCCACATTCAGGGGGCAGGTGAGAAGAAAGAGAGGAAGCCCCATTTTCTAACTGCCACCTCCTTTCTTTCTGTTTTAGACCTTTCACAGAAATCTGCAATGATGCCAAGGTGCCAGGTAAGGTGGAGACTGAAGAGACCACCTCACTGCCTCTTGGGGACCAGGTCTGTGGGCAGATCTGGCCCAGGTGGCATGTGATAGGTAGCTGACCACCCTGAGGAAGTATAGTGCCCTCTGCCCAGTACGTCCACAGGGAGCCTGAGACTTCCCCCTGCAGGCCAGTGTCCCTGGAAGGCCCCAGGGAGCCTGCAGGTGTCCGTCAAGGGGGGACCCTGCTATAGCACAGCTGAGTGTGTCACCTCAGCTAGGGATGATGGGAGCAGGCCAGAGCCAGGAGGAGAGGACAGTAGGTGGGATCATAGAAGCCACCTGGGGAGGACAGGGACAATACCAGCAGAGGGGGCAGGCCGAGTGGCTGAGATGGGCTGGGCATAGGGGATACCCCACCATTCTCCCTGCATTTGCAGAACACACACCTGCACCAGACATTGTCTCTTAGAACCTATGAGTTCACAGGAAGCTGGGAGACCGTCTGGTATGATGGTTCTGCCTGAGAAGATGTACCCTGGGGATGGGGGGGTGTTTCCCTGGGTGGGTGATTTGGAGGCATACCACTGATTAAAATACACAGATATAGTCCCAAACACATTGCGCGGCTGGAAAGCTGAAGCCCGGAGAGGGAAGGGGGGTTAGCAGGGCCACAAGGAGACTTGGTGGCCACCTTGAGCCATCCATCTAAGCTGCAGTCCCAGCAAGTGCCCAGTGGGCACTGTGATGAGCCCCCATCCTGGCCTGAGACCCAAGGCCCCACCTCTAGAATGGGCCTAGGGTGGCACAGCCCAACCAGGAGCCCCCTCCCTCTGTCCTGCACTGGTCACACCAGATTTGTAGTAGGGAGGTGACAGGTTTGGGAGCTGTTCTAGGTCAAAGGCAGAGGGGAGAAGACTCTGCTGAGGCCTCGGGAGGAGAGTTTAGGACAAATGCTCGGAGCACAGATGCCATAACTTGCATCCACCACTCCACCAAGGCCATCTTTGGGGTCTTAGAGTGACCCCAGGTTGGCCATGGCCCTTGGCCAGCACCTCTGCCTTCATTGTTCATGTGAGACCTCCTACAAAAATCCCTTGTCTCTGGCCCATTCCCTGAGCTCCTTCTGCCCTGAGTCTTCTGTTTCCCAGGATGTCTGTTTATGCCATGTCACAGACCCCCCAGCCTCTGATTTGTCTCCGCCAGTTGGACAAACAGCCACTTCATGGGCCCACCCAGTGTTCATACTGTGTTATCACAACCCTTCTGGTGTCTACTCAGTGAGCTGGCCGCTCAGTCAAGCACCAAACCCTACTTGTGTGACACACAGTTGCAAATCTTTTCCAAGTCTCTTATATTCATATCAATTTAATTCTGCAGCCACAGAACACCTGCTGAGTCCTGCCCTGTGCTGGGCTCTTTCATACACATAATCTCCTTTGAGTCTCACATCACACTGTTTTCCCCATTTGGCTCAGAGAGGTTAATGCTAGAGAGCTAGCATTGGCGGTAATGGAATTTGAATCTAGGACTTTCGATTGTAAAGCACAGTCTCTTTCCACGGGGACACTGCCTGCTGTGAACTGCTGTACTTGTGAACTGTCATTTGTCACAGCATTATCCACAGTTAACAATAGCGACAGTACAGATACTAGTTCTTGATTGTTAAGTAGATCTGGAGGCCCAGGCAGGTCACCCACGGGAGCCTCCCAGCAACCCTGCAGGATCTGACTCATATTTCATCTGAGAGGAAATGAAGGACAAGGGCCAAGTAACTTGAAGTGACTTTCTCCAAGGCCCAAGGCCGAGCCCTTCCCTGTGGGATGCTAGGCCCTGGGAGTTCCAGGGAGGCCTGACCCCATAGGGTGGTCTGGGGATGGTATGGTCTGGGGATGGTATCAGGAAGACCTGGGCCTGAACTGAGCCCACTTGGGAGGCACACCTGGGGCATGAGGTTTGTGTTAGCAAAGGCAGGCAGATGACCACTGGGCTGTGGGGCCCAGCTAAGGCAGGAGGTTGGAGGGATGGGCCTTGGCCACCCCAGGGTGGGGGGAGCGGCAGGGAGGTCTGGAGCCTTGAATGCCGAGAAGAGGACTTGAAACATGAAAATAAAAGCCTTTTCTGGGTTTAAAAAAAAAAAGCCTTCTCCAGGGGGGTTCAAAGGGGGTTCAAAGCGCAGACACAGCAGCCGGCATGAGATGTCAACAGCCTTTTCTCCCACCAGCCAAAGACAGCAGCATTCCCAAGCGCAAGAGAAAGAGGGTTTCTGAAGGGAACTCCTTCTCCTCCTCCTCGTCTTCCTCCTCCTCATCCTCTAACCCGGAGTCCGTGGCATCCACCAACCAGATCTCACTCGTGGTAAAGTTGCACAGATCCGGACCTGACCGCCCTGCTCTTTGGCCTTCACCCTGCGCTTGGGCCGGGCCGTCTGCTCTGGGACATGGGTTTGGGGTGCAGGGAGGCACTAAGCTCTGAGTGGGGCTCCTTGGCCTCAGGGTTGCACACCCATCTGCCGGACCTACTGGAGAGGTAGCCCAGGCCTGTCATCGGGCTGCTCACGTGCACCTGGGCAGGAAGCCACACCCGCACTGGGCATGTGGGCAAGCCGAAGCTGGGAGAGGGTAGGGGACTCCCCTGGGCGGTGCCAGAGCAGTACCCAGAGCTGACTCTCAGGTTCCTGGGTTGCCAGATGCTAAGTTAATCTCTGTGCTCATATCATGCGCCCTGGGCCTCACCACAGCCCTGTGAGGTGTGGGTGTTACCCACAGGGTACGGAGGAGGGAAACAAGGGTCAAGGGCTGGTTGACTGTGGCCTCACTGTGGTCAGCGGTGGTGGATGGATGGCCCACCTGCAAGCTCCTCCTATCCTGCCATGTGGTTGGATTGGGTTCTCTCCCATCCAAGAGAAGAGCTCATTTTAGGGGCACACATACTTGCCAGTTCTTTCTTATCTCAAAATACTAGCTTTGAAATCCTGAGTCCAGTGGGGAGAATGCTGGAGCACATTTGAAAATGATTTGGGGATTTATTTTTGACCGTGCCTCCCTCTAACCCCTTTCCTAGGAAACCCCAAAGTTCAGGCTGTACCTTTCTCCCCACCACGAGTGCCTATAGGGGGTCCCTAGTTCTTCCCACATCCAAGAGACAGGACTCTTTGGAGCATAAGCCCTGGAGAGGGCTGAGTTTGTGGGGGTGACCACCTGGGAGTGTTCAGAGCCACTCCTCAATCCCATCTGGTCCACATGAGTAGTGCCTGGGACAGGTGGGAACAGGTCAGAAGGCCCCAGCCCAGGCTCCATGGCCACTGGTGGACTGTGTGACCTTGGACAGGTCACATCCCCTCCCTGGACCTCCAGCCGCCTCAGAGTGAATAGCATCTGAGAAGGCCCTTCCGAAAGCAGAGCTAAGTGGTCTGGCGTTCTTTCCGTGTCATCTGGAGTCCTAACCCAGACCATTTGTCCCCTCTCTCTAGCAATGGCCAATGTACATGGTGGACTATGCCGGCCTGAACGTGCAGCTCCCAGGACCTCTGAATTACTAGACCTCAATGCTGAAATCAGGACCTCACTCAGAAAGACTAAAGGAAATGTAATTTATGTACAAAGTGTATATTCGGATATGTATCGATGCCTTTTAGTTTTTCCAATGATTTTTACACTATATTCCTGCCACCACGGCCTTTTTAAATAAGTAAAAAAAAAAAAAAAAAAAAAAAAAAAATTGCGCTTGCTTATAACTTTTGAGTTTTCTCGTTTGGAATTACAACTGCGGCTGTCACTGGGACAAGGTCAGGAAACACAGCTCAGATGACCCACCAAGGTCCCCCCACCATTCCTTGCCAAAGCAGAGGCAGTGTCCCTGTCCCCCACTGGGTCCTGGTGTCTGGGGCTGACTTCTCGTATTTCTCTCTCTGCTGCTGGGGCCACATGACCTCCGGATGAGGTGCCATGTAAGGGCAGGTGGCACACTGACCCCCTGGCCTTGGGGAGTGCACAGGGTGGCAACAGGGGTCTGTCGTGCTGAGTAACAGGTGAAGTCTAAGGTATTAAATATAATCGTCAAGGCTGGGATCTCCATGGCTGGAGAGAAGGTGGCTTGGCGAAGGGACTCTGCTTTGGGGCTGAAGGGGGGGGGTGGGATTTTTGATAAAGTTCAGGGCATCTGAGCAGCAGTGATGGGTCACAGCTGTGTCTCAGAAAGGCCACTCTGGTGGCAGGTCAGAAGATGAAGGAAGGGGACAGATCAAAAGGGCCTGGCACCGGGCTGCTCGGCCCATTCACGTGGGGTGGGGAAGGCAGGCAACCCTGGGAGCACAAGGCAGGGTGACCTCAGCACCGAATCCAGGACCATCTCTGAAGAGGAGACTTAAAGAGCACAGTCGGGGTTGGCAGGGCAAAGCTGAATGGTGTTCTAGGAGAGCCGCTTGTGCCAAGGCTGGGAGGCTGCCCGAGACCTTGGGCGTTCCAGGAACAGAGAGTGCCTGGAGGCAAGATGAGGGATCAGTGGGAATGCCCAGTGGGCTGTGCGCTGCACCCCACACAGGGAGCCAGGTTGAAGGGGTGAGTGCAGCAGGAATGCAGCCTGGGTTCTTCAGCTGAGCCATGCACCCTGGGGCCAGCCTGCACCCCTTTTTTCTGCTGGCCTTGTGGGCCAGGAAGAGGCAGCCTGGGGGGGCCACCACTGGATCTGCATTATGGAAGGGCCCACCTTCCAGCAGGGAGTGCCTTGGAGGGCGGTGAGGAAGGAAGGAGAAGCTGGGAGACCACACCGGAGGCTCCTGTAGGGGCTCCAGGAGAGCTGGCCCCGGATCCAGCCAGGTGGAGCAGAACAAGGTCAGCCAGCAGGACTCGGAAGTCCATTGGACAGGCAGGCCGGGGCATGGAGGGGTCAGGGTGACCACAGGGGCAAGCCAAGGGCCAGAAGCGGGCCTACCACTTGGAGGAGCTGCGCTGTGACTCAGCCAATTAAGTGATCAAAACCGGCCAGGAGCGTCTGCCAACCCCCAGGGTCAGCCCGGTGCCCAGAGCGCAGCGCCCGGAGGGGAGGCCCCGTCCGGCCCGGACTCCGCTCGTCCTGGAAAGATGCCAGAAGCCAGAAGCCGCAAGGCTGGCTCGCGGCGCCCAAACCGCTCCCCCGTCTGCTGCTGCCACCGCCTCGCTGCCTCGTCCCCGCGCCCCGGGACCCGGGGGCCCACGAGGGCTCCGCGCCGCACCCTCAGACCCCTGCCCCTCCTGCGCAGGCTCAGGGCCGGGGCGCCCCCACAGCCCCCACCGCCGGCAGGGGCAGAGACTGGGCTAGAAGGCAAGCTTGCGTCTGCCCCCGGCCCCTGGAGGGAGGCCGTCCTCCCGCGCTCCATCCATCCCGGCTGCCCGTTAGACGCCTCGGAGGCTCTTCCGGCCCCCCTAGACCTGCGCGCCAGCTGCTCGGCCCGGCGGGGGACCCTCTCCTCCACTCTCGTCCCCTGCCTCCCACCCTCCCCTCCTCCTCCACCGCGGCCACCGAGCGGGAGCGCCGGCCCCCGCCGCCCCCGCAGCCCGCCCCCGGCCCCCGCCGCCCCCGCAGCCCGCCCCCGGCCCCCGCCGCCCCCGCAGCCCGCCCCCGGCCGCCTGGCGCCTCCCGGTCGCCTAGAGACGAGCCCCGCCCCGCCCGCGGCCGGAAGTGGGTCCTGCCCCGAGGGGCGGCAGCGCGGGGGGCGGGGCGCCCGGGGAGGGCCCGGGAAGCGCGCGGCGGCCGGCGGAGCCTCCCGCGCCCGTCCGCCTGCGCCGCGCCGGGCCCACTGGGCAGTTAAGCCGGCTGTGCAGCGCGGCCCCGCGCCCTGGGGCCCGACCCCATCGCGTCAAAGCAGGAGGGTGCCCCCCGCACACCGCCCTGAAGCCAGGGGCGGCCTGGGCCCGTTCCCGTGCCGGGAGCCCTGCGCTCTGGGCGGCGCGTGCCTGGGCCGCCGGCTGCCCGCAGCCCCTGGGGATGCCTTCCCCTTCCCCGCTCGCAGCCCTGCTTCCTGCAGCAGAGCCCAGATGCTGTTTATGCAACCTCTCCAGAATCTCAGTGCACTGTACTTTTTAAAGTGATTTGATTCAAAGCACTCATTCTTTAATTAAAGTTCATTTAGCTGCCATCTGTCTGGGTTCAAAATGGCTTCGTGTTTTGCAACTCTAAATGAGGATTGTTATTGGATTTGTAAACACATCCACCAAAAAAAAAATCACAAAACATTTTCAAAAGTAATAAATGAGGAATGTGCAGAAGGAGTGTTAGGATCTGCATCTTAAACATCCTAATTGCCGGGGAATGTATTCTGGTGGGTACATAATCATTTTATATACAAATCTTTGTACAAAAATCTGGTATCAGTGAAAAGATCAAGATTATAGAAAATGCTGGAATTATATCTGATTGAAAACAGTAATAAAGCAATAATCAACGCTGAGACAAAGCTAGGGTGAGGCGGGAGGGGAACTGAGGGAGGGGTGGCTCTCAGGCACCTGCTCCCCTGCAGCCAGCCTCCTTCACAGCCCAGGTGCACCCCTTCTGCTAAAAAGGAGGTGAGCCGGAGCTCCAGTGGCAGGGATTCCCTATAGCCCTGCAAGGGGCCTTCTTTTAAGGCCCTTATAGGGCACCTGGCAGGCTAAGTCCATAAAGCCTGGTGACTCTTGATCTCAAGTTTCTGAGTTCAAGCCTCATGTTGGGCATAGAGATTACTTAAAAATAAATTTATTTTTTTAAAGATTTCTTTATTTGGGGACATCTGGGTGGCTTAGTGGTTGAGCATCTGACTTCTGCTCAGGTCATGATCCCAGAGTCCTGCGATCAAGTCCCTCATCTGGCTCCCTGCAGGGAGACTGCTTCTCCCTCTGCCTGTGTCTCTGCCTGTCTCCGTGTGTCTCTCACGAATAAATAAATAAAATCTAACATCAACAAAAGAGAAAAGGTGTACTTATTGGGACACTGGGTGGCTCAGTCGTTTGGGTGTCTGCCTTAGGCTTGGATCATGATCTCAGGGTCCTGGGATAGAGTCCCACATAGGCCTCCCTGCTCAGTAAGGAGTCTGTTTCTCCCTCTGCCTCTGCCTCTCTGCCCTGCTTGTGCTCTCTCCCTCTCACTCGAATAAATAAATGAAATCTTTCAAAAATTAATTAAAAATCTATTTATTTATTTATTTATTTATTTATTTATTTATTTGAGAGAGAGGAAGCACAAGTGGGAGTGGCAGCAGGAGATTGAGAGAGACTCTCAAGCAGACTCTGCACCTGAGCATGGAGCCTGATGCAGGGGTTAGTCTCACCAACCTGAGATCACCACTGGAGCCAAAACCAAGAGTCAGGTGCTTAACCGACTACACCACCAAGGCACCCCAAAAGTAAAAATAAAATTTTTAAAAGGTTTTATTTATTTATTCATGACAGACACACAGAGAGAGAGAGAGAAAGAGGCAGAGACACAGGCAGGGGGAGAAGCAGGCTCCATGCAGGGAGCCCGACATGGGACTCAATCCCAGGTTCCCAGGATCACACCCTGGGCTGAAGGCGATGCTAACCCGCTGAGCCACCCGGGTTGCCCAATAAAAATAAAATTTTAAAAAATTATTGAAGGTTGTTTACTAAGCCCAACGATGCAAATTCTCTGCCCTCCCACCTGGCCCAGCCAGAGAAGAGAAAAGATGGAGAGGGAAAGTAGCCTTTTTTTTTTTTTTTTTTAATACTTCATGTGGTGGCCCAATGAAAGGGGAAATACTCTTCAGAAAAAGTAATAATGATTTTTCGGTGGGGAACCTGAGGCACAAGATCAGTAGAAGAGCAGGGCTGGAGGCGAGTCTCAGGGTAGCCAGCTCTCTCAGGATGCACTGCCCTTGTCGAAAATATCTATCCTGGATGATATCTGATGATACGAAGGGGGATGTGGGGAGAAGCTAGGTGTGGGTTAAAACAGAACCCAACTGCCCTAAGGCTCTGTGCATGATTTGGTCTCTGCCCCATGCATCCTCAGATGTCATCTTTGGGGCTGTCTGCACATTGGGTTAGGAGTCCTTCTTCCTTCCCAGCTCAACGTAGCACTTCCTTCCAGCTTTACCTTTTTTTTTTTTTTTTAATCCCCAAAGATGACTATAACATCTTTAGAGTGGGGGAAGTTTTACTTTATTTATTTTTTATTATTATTTTATTTATTTATTCATGAGAGACACAGAGAGGAGGCAGAGACACAGGGAGAGGGAGAAGCAGGCTCCCTGTGGGGAGCCCGATGCAGGACTCCATCCCAGGATGGAGATCATGACCTGAGCCAAAGGCAGATCCTCAACCACTGAGCCACCCAGGCACCCCCCAGCTTTACCTTTCACTGAGAAGTCTCCACCTCAGAGGCCTTTCCAGAACACCCAGCAGATGCTCCCCCTCAGCACATAATTTTTAAGTTTTATCTCCTTTTTATCAAATCACATTATTACTACCATGTGTCCTAGTTTATTCTTGGGCAGTCATTTTCTGGCTGTCTTCCCCGCTTTGAGCATTACGATGGCAGGGATGGTGTCGAGCCAGCTCACCATCCTACCCTTGTACTTACCCCAGAGCCTCAGCCATTGCCTGTTCTGCTCAGTGGGAGCCGCAGGGATGCATGAATCCATCACATTCATCCCTGCTGGTAGCAGAACCTGGATGATCCCTTAGCTCTACGTCCTCCTTCCATGTGACTCCAGTAATCTTGCTCCCACCTTACCTCCCCCACCCCAGGATCCATTATGGAGGAACCATGAACTGTGCCTCTGTCTGTTCTTCCACCACTAAAACTTGCTGTTTATTTCTGGCCAAGTGTTTGGACTCCAGAAGCCCTCGATTTCACACCGATGGCCCTGCAATACCCCACGTGGTGCAGGTGATGGGATTCAGGAGAAACACTAGGTGCCAGAAGAGGCAAAGGAGGCCACTCTAAGAGGCATGGAAAGCACTCTGCCTTGCTCACACTTTTGCAGATTGTTGTCAAAATGCCACTATGGGGGCGCGTGGGTGGCTCAGTGGTTGAACGTCGGCCTTCAGCTCAGATCGTGATCCCGGGGTTCCTGGGATTGAGTCCTGCATCGGGCTCCCCACAGGGAGCCTGCTTCTGCCTCTGCCTGTGTCTCTGCTTCTCTCTCTCTGTCTCTCATGAATAAATAAAATACTTTTTTAAAAAATGCTGCTATGGGGCAGCCCCGGTGGCGCAGAGGTTTAGCGCTGCCTTCAGCCTGGGGCATGATCCCAGAGGCCGGGGATGGAGTCCAGTGTTGGGCTCCCTGCATGGAGCCTGCTTCTCCCTCTGCCTGTGTCTCTGCCTCTCCCTCCCTCTCCCTCTTTCTCTCTCTCTCTCTCTCTCTCTCTGTCTTTCATGAATAAATAAATAAAATTTTAAAAAATTAAAAATAAATGCTGCTATGTACTAAATGTTTACAATGTCACAGCCATTAGGCAAGATTTTGTGTACACTATTAATCCTCACTGCCCTGCAAAGTAAAGAGTATTTCTTCCTTCCATAGATGAAGGACCTGAGGTCCAGGAAGCTCAGGGCTAGCTCCGGGGTTACACAACCAGAACAAATTAAGCACTAAGCCAGGATTCAAAGCAAAGATTCAAGGAGCGCCTGGCTGGCTCAGTCAGAGGAGCGTGTGACTTGATCTCCCTGTCGTGAGTTCGAGCCCCACATGGGGTGTAGTGATTACTTAAATAAAGAAATAAATAGGGTCGCCTGGGTGGTTCAGTAGGTTGAGCATCTGCCTTCACTCTGGTCATGATCCCAGGGTCCTGGGATCAAGCCCTGCCCCTGCTTGCTCAGCAGGGGGTCTGCTTCTCTCTATCCCACTGTCCGTCTCCCCTGCTCCTGCTCTCTCTCTCTCAAATACATAAATAAAATCTTTTTAAGAAGAAAGAAACATTTTTTTAAGTGTTTAAAAAAGAAAAAAGCAAAAATTCAGGCCACCAAGGCCATCCCAGGGTGGATCCTGCACCCAACTGCCCTTCTTGGTAGGCCTGGAAAAGCAGCCAGCAGCTGCACACTGGGGGGAGCTTCTCTTCTGGCTTTCCCCTTGTTTAAAGAACACACGTACATTTGGAAAGGAAGACATGAGCAGCAGCTAGTTCAGGCTTGCTCAGACCTCACACTACGGGTAAGGGATCTCATGAGGAGGCCACAGCTGGAGGGACCTGAGGAACACACTCGTACACACACATATACTGAGCCACACACACACATACAGTCACTCACAATACACACACGCACACCACACAATCACACTCGCCCAATCACACATAGTCACACTCACTATACACATACACACTCACACAGACTACACAATCACACCCACCCACACAGTCACACTCACATATACTCATGCACATAAATGTACACACATTCACACAATCACAGTCACATCCATACACATACAAACATACACAGTCATGTGTGTACATATACACACAATACACAATCGCTCACACACACAGTCACACTCACACATGTACAACACACTCACAATTACAGTCACGTATACACGTGCACTCACAGTCACACTCATACATACAGTCACACACACCTCCTCATGCACATACATACACACAATAATACATAGTCACACTCACATTGGCCCATACACAAACGTCCTCACATCTACACATGGATACAGTCACACACATACATACACGCAGACACATACTCACACCCACCTAAAAACTGGTTAATTAGAGGAGGTGTCACAATCCCCAATCTCAGTGTAGTGGTTGGCTTGCAGACATTCAGAAATTGGCTTCTGAAAAAAAAAAGAAAAGAAATTGGCTTCTGAAAAAAGAAACTGCAGCATCAAGGAACCGAGCTCAGCCACAGCTCCAAGCATGCTCCGCCCCTGATAGCGCTTGCCTCTTCTGGCCTGGGCTGCCCCAGGGAGAAAGCCACAGGCCTCACCCTGGCATCGGAGGCCACCGACACCTCTGAATCTCCCTGTGCACCTTGGGCCCCAGCCAAACCATGTCCTCACATCCTCTGAACATTCTAGAGCCTCTCATACCCCCACGCCTCTGCCCAGGCCTTCTGCTGGACTGGCTCTTCCTCATTCCTTTGCTCCACAGGGGTCTGCCCTGCTTTGTGATCCAGCAGAAAGGTCCCTCTGCCCCAGGCCTCCCAACCCAGCAAGTGTTCTCAGAACTCAGGTGCTCACAACGCCTGTGTCCTTGTCCCCTGAAAAAGATACTGAAGCCCTGGCCTAAAGCACAAGCTCCTGATATTTCTGCGTGTCTTCCTTCCACAGAGGAAGGGGTTGTCTGCACATGGGGTTGGGAGGGCACCCCGAGGCATGGCTTTCTTGACATAAGTCATTTTAATGCCCACAACCCCCAATCTCTGCCATTTTATGATCTAGGCCTGACCAGGTTTCCTTGCCCAAAGCATATTCCTTGTAGGACTTCCTGGGATATCTTGCAAATTGCAGAAGGATAGGCCCCACTAGATAATGATTTTTAAGGGAACAAAAGAATGTAAGAACAAACAGCCACTGTCAAACCAGGAGATAGCCTAATCATACCAGGGACAATAAATCAGTGATAAAGTTCCCGTGCTGATTCAAAAGTAAAGATTGACCTGACACACATTCTTGACTTATCTTTACCAGATTAAAACTCAAATGGGGCATGTGGGTGGCTCAGTGGTTGAGCATCTGCCTTTGGCTCAGGTCGTGATCCCGGGGTTCTGGGATCGAGTCCCACATTGAGTTCCCCACAGGGAGCTTGCTTCTCCCTCTGCCTGTGTCTCTGCCTCTCTCTCTGTGTCTCTCATAAATAAATAAATAATATTAAAAAAAAAAAAGGAATTGGAAGCAGGGACTCAAACAGATACCTGTACACCCACGCTTACTTGCAGTATCATTCACAGCAGCCAAAAGGCAGAGACAATCTGACTGTCCACCAATGGATGAATTGATAAGCCAAAGGCAGGCTAGCCACACAATGGAATATTATTCAGCCATAAGAAGGAATGAAGCTCTGACACCACTACCACACGGGTGCGCTTTGAAAACACACTATATGAAAGCAGTAAGACACAAAAGGACAAATAGGATAAGGTTCCACTTGAACGAGGTATTGAGAACAGGCAAATTCACAGAGACAATAGATAGATTAGAGGTTACCAGGGCCTGGGAGGAGAGGAGGAAGAGGGGGAGAATTACTGTTTAGTGGGTACAGAGTTTCTGCTTGGGATGATAAAAAAATTATAGAAATAGTGGTGATGGTTACATAACATCAGGAATGTACTTGAGCAGCCTGGGTGGCTCAGTGGTTTAGAGCCGCCTTCAGCCCAGGGTATGATCCTGGAGACCCCGGATCGAGTCCTGCATCAAGTTCCCCGCTGGGAGCCTGCTTCTCCCTCTGCCTGTGCCTCTGCCTCTCTTTCTTTCTCTGTGTCTCTCATGAATAAGTAAATAAAATCTTTAAAAAAGAAAAAAAAAAAAAAGGAATGTACTTAATGCCACTGAGTTGTATACCAAAATGGTAAATGTTATAGTTTTTATCACAATAAAATATTCTTTTTTAATTTAATTAATTAATTAATTTTTATTTTAATTTTTTTAAAAAAAGATTTATTTATTTACTTATTTTAGAGGGAGAGAAAGAGCAGAGAGAGGGGCAGAGGGAGAGAGTGAGAGAGAGAGGGACAGACTCCACAAGCAGACTCCCAGGCTGAGTGAGGAGCCTAACCCTCAGCTCCTCGGCTCAAGCAGACCCTGAGATCATGATCTGAGCTAAAACAAAGAGTTGGCCACCTAACTGACTGACCACCCGGTGCCCCCCAAAAAATTATTTTTTAAAGCACCCTGGCTGCTATGTGGAAGAAAATGGTGGCTTCTAGATTAGCCCCTGGTCATCAAAATCAAATTCCCTCCTTCCATTTTCCCCCAACATCCACACATGCTAGCAAAAACAGGTGGTATTAAAAAAAAAAAAAAAAGGTGGTATTGGGATCCCTGGGTGGCGCAACGGTTTAGCGCCTGCCTTTGGCCCAGGGCACGATCCTGGAGACCCAGGATCGAATCCCACGTCAGGCTCCCAGTGCATGGAGCCTGCTTCTCCCTCTGCCTGTGTCTCTGCCTCTCTCTCTCTCTCTCTCTCTCTCTGTGTGTGTGTGTGACTATCAAAAAAAAAAAAAAAAAACAGGTAGTATTAAGCATACCATCCTAGGTCTGCCATTCAGAGACTCCCACCTCCTCTAATCCTGGGTCCACCAGGTGATCTGAAGCCTCTGGGCACACAGGTGGGCATCTGAGAGACCCAAGCTTGCCTGATCCAACCCAACCCAGCTGGTCCAGGGGAAGCAAGTCACCCAGAACACTTCACAGCTCATGAAGCTCACCCCCACCATTCTGAGGGTCACTGGAAAAAGCGTGGCTTCATGGAGGGCTTTCTGTTGAGGATGATGGTGTCACTATATGATATATGAGAAATGCCCTGACAGCTGAGGCCACCAGTAGCAGCCCCCCGCAGGTCCCCTAGTGGCCACTGACATCAGGAAGAAGAAGAGGGCAGGGACAGGGCCCAGCAGGGACTGAGTAGCTCCCCTGTTGAAGGGAGAAAGTGGAAATTCTATCTTCCTGGATCACAGGGATCCATTTTCATGTCTAGATCCTCCACGTTCCACCTGCCAGCCAGCTGTTAAAGGGCCCAGGAGTCCAGCTCCTCTCCCAGACCTGGGTCTGGCACACGGAGAGGGAGCTTGGGACAAATGGAATGAAGGAATGAGTGCTGGAGGCCACGGACGCCAGCCTGGAAGCCCAGAGAGGCCCAGTGAGTGGGGTGACCACAGGAAGTTGGTGGCTGAGCCAGGATTGGCACGGGCTGCCCCTTCCAGCCCTGCCCTCTCTCCTGGGGCCTCAGTCTCTGGCCCACAGCGGGGAGGAGCCACTAGTGAGTCACACACAGGCTCTATCCGTGGGGAGTTTCTTCTTTTCTTGACTCTCTTCTCCTCCCTCTCTTCCCTTTCTGGAAAATCTGATTAGAACTTTGAAAGCTGAACCGTCCGTCTGCGGATCGGGTTGCCAGATTTAGCAAAGAAAAATACAGGATGTTCAGTTAAATGGAAATTTTTGATAAGCGACAAAGAATTCTTTAGTGTGAATATGTTCCATGTGATATCTGGGTCATAACCCAGTTCGGGAGAACAGCAGCCTCCCTCCTCTGGCTCCCTTGGCCCAGCAGAGCCGCTGCTCCTTCCATGGCACGCCTTTGCCGCGCCATCCAGGGCCCCTGTGCTTGGTCCCTGGCTGACGGAGTTTCCGAGAGCAGGAGCCATCCAGACACCTGCTGCAAGGCTGGGGGAAATGAGGAAGCTGCCCAGACAGCCAGAGAGAACAGGAAACCCCAGCTGCCACAAGAGAGGAAATCGTGCCGGGAGGCGGTGGAGGGTGGAGGGTGGAGGGTGGAGGGTGGAGGGGAGGCGAGTCCAAGTCAGCAGCCCTGTCACCCTCCTCCCTGCCCCTGGGCTGCACAGGGGCCCAGCACAGAGTGGGGACCATGAAGGCTCCAAGAAGCAAAGAGCCACTGACCAAGAGGACAACTGTCACATCCCCAGTCAGCCACATGACATTGTGACTTGGTCTAGATACCTGGCTCCTAGGTGCCCCAGCCCTGCTCCCAAAAGGAAGGACCCATCTCTGGGGAGCTCAGGGCCAATGCCAAAGGCCACGGCTGTGCTAGGTCACAGTCCCCCCTTCCCTCCCTGCATCTCCTGCATCCCCTGGCCCCAGATTCCAGAGCACAGCTCCCTCTGGCTGCATCCCTCATCTGCTGGGCTGCACCTGCCCCTCTGAGGGTCCTCAGGACCTCCTTTTTTTTAAAAAAAAATATTTTATTTATTTATTCATGAGAGACAGAGAAAGAGAGGCAGAGACACAGGCAGAGGGAGAAGTAGGCTCCCTGTGAGGGAACCCCATGTGGGACTTGATCCCAGGACTCCAGGATCACACCCCAACCCAAAGGCAGATGCTCAACCACTGAGCCACCCAGGCGCCCCTCAAATAAATTTTTTAAATGTTTTTTTTTTAATGTATACATATTGCTAAAAACCAGTAATTTTCTTTCCTGTGGATTTCTGCTTCTATCTCATTAGCCAGAAATAAATGGTTGTGCCTGGCTGCAAGAGAAGCTGAGAAATCAAGATTTAGGTTTGTGGGGTTTTTCTAAAGATTTTCTTTATTTGCAGAGAGAGAGAACAAGCAGGGGGAGCAGCAGGAAGAGGGAGAGGGAAAAGCAGACTCCTTGATGAGCAGGGAGCTCGAGGTGGGACTCCATCCCAGGACCCTGGAATCACAACTTGAGCCAAAAGCAGACACCCATCCAACTGAGCCACCCCAGTGCCCGAGTTTTAGTTTTGAAGCTGGGAACATGGTCTGTGAATAAGGAGGAAAGGAGGGGGATAGATGCTGGGGAGCCATGTCCAGCAACGTCTTCCACAGATACCATACGTGAGACTCTGCAACCCTTTTGCTCTCCACTTAATAGGTCATGAATCTTTCCAGATTCACACATACAGGTCTACCTTACGGACCTACCAAAAATGGCGCAACAGTCCCACAGAATGGTATCACCCTTATTTCTGACTATATCCAATATTTTTCTAAAGCAAAGGCAGTGGCAATAAACACCCTTGTAGAAACATCCTTTGGTGCTGGTGCTTCTGTTTCTGAACTTCAGATTTCCCCAATGTGGCTTACTGAGTGAAAAAGTGGCATGTCTATTGCTCTCAATCGCCATGGAACAAATGACCCCCAAAGTTAATAGCTTAAACTAATAAACTTCCTGGGGCTGAGGCACCTGGCTGGCTCAGGCGGTTGAGCATACAGCTCTTGATCTTGGGGTCATTGGGTTCAAGCACATGTTGGGAATAGAGATTCTTTGTTTTTTTTTTTTTTTTTAAGATTGTATTTATTTATTTATGAGAGACATGGAGAGAGAGAGAGAGGCAGAGCCACAAGCAGAGGGAGAAGCAGGCTCCACGCAGGGAGACTAACTCGGGAACCGATCCCAGATCCTGGGATCACGCCCTGAGCTGAAGGCAGATGCTCAACCACTGAGCCACCCAGGCGTCCCGGGAATAGAAATTATTTTTAAAAACTAAACTAAATAAATAAACTTACTGTCTCATATTGGTTCTGAGGGTCAGGAATCCAGGAGCAGCTGGATGTGTTGTTCTGGATCAGCGTGTCCCAGGAGGCTGCAACTCAAGCCACGGCTGGGCAGCTGTCATCTGCTGGATCCGGGTGGGAGAATCTGCTACAGGGGAGAACTACACCGGCATGTGGATACGAGGAGGCAAGAAACACTGGGGGCCATGTCCCCCCACTGGCTATAGATAGGTGGACACATATTCTTTTATATTGCCTTTTTCTTTTTTAAAATGTAATGTAAGAAAAAAAATTTTTTTTAAATGTAATGTAAGGACGCCTGGGTGGCTCAGTGGTTGAAGTCTGCCTTTGGCTCAGGTCATGATCCCGGGTCCTGGGATGGAGTCCTGCATCGAGTTCCCGGCCGGGAGCCTGCTTCTCCTTCTGCCTGTGTCTCTGCCTCTCTCTCTCTCTCTCTCTCTGTGTCTCATGAATAAATTAATAAAATCTTTTTTTTAAAATGTACTTAACCCTGATTGGAAGTGTAATGCATGCTAATTTTAGAAAAACTTGAAAACCCAGAAAAATATGCAAAAGAAATCTCAAACCCCCATAACCCCACCACTGAAAGATAATTGCCACCTACATTTTTATACATTTCCTTCCACTCCTTCTTCTATGCATATTATGTTAGTGAGGATGTTTTCGTCAGGTAACAAAAACCACCCTGACTTGAACAAGCTCAAATAGAAGGAAAGCTATTTAGGACCCCAGGGAACAGGAAACATAAAGGTGGCCAGATGTTAGGGTTGGTTGAGAACCATGATATCCTAAAGGACCCAAAGGACTTCTCCAGGGCCATCCAAACACTGACTTGATCCCAAGGGTCATTCTATAGCAAGGGCAGCATCCCATTTACCCCTTAAGGCAGAGAGATGATCAGAGGGGCTGAAAGTCTTCCTTTCAGTCTGATTGGGCCAACTTGCTTCACATCCCCACTCCTGAACACGATGCTATCATTGGGAATACCATAGGCTAACTGACCAGTGTAGACCTGGTTAAGTGGTGGGATTACTGCCATTGACTTAGATCTATCACCCTCAGAGCTGGGGCAGCTTCCCCTGAGTCACATGATCTTCAAGGTTGGAAGAAGAGGAAAAGGAGGATGGGTGGCTACCATCAGTGTCTTCTATACAAATATATTTAGATAGTTGATATGATACAATTTCGTGTCCTTATTATTCCAACTGAATGTCATATTTTGAACGTATTCTTTTTTTTTTTTTTAAGATTCTATTTTTAAGTAATCTCTACACCTAACATAGGGCTGGAACTTACAACTCTGAGATCAAGAGTTGTACACTCTACTGACTGAGCCAGCCAGCACCCCTGAACATATACTTTATGGTTTAAACTTTTATAAGTAAATGGCCATATAATAGTCCAACAGGTTACATACTATAATTTACTTTTTACGATAGCTTATTGAGGTACAATTCACCCATTTCAATTGTACAATTCAATGGTTTTTAGTATATTCCCAGAGTTGTGCAACTACTGTGATCAATTTTTCAACATGGTCATCACCTCAGAAAGAAACCCAGTACCCACTAGCAGCCACACCACATTTCAGCCAGACAACCACTACTCAACTTCCTGTCTCTATGGATTTGCTTATTCTGGATGATTTGCATAATGGTATCATATAACATGTGGTCCTTTGTGACTGGCTTCTTTCAATTAGCATAATGTTCTCAAGGTTCATCCCCATTATAGCATGTTCCAGTATTTTATTTCCTTTCGTTGCTGAATAATATTCATTGTATGCATAGACTATATTTTTAAAAAATCTAAAAATAAATAAATAATAAATAAAAATAAATCTAAGGGTGCCTGGGTGGCTCAGTTGATTATGCATCTGTCTTTGGTTCAGGTCATGGGAAGAGCATAGCCAGGGGGAGGGACCGAGGGAGAGGGAGAAACATATTCCCTGCTGAGCATGGAGATGGAGGGCTCAATCCCAGGACCTTGAGATCATGACCTGAGCCAAAGGCAGACCCTCAACTAACTGAGCCACCCAGGTGCCCCAAAAGCACAGATTTGAAGTGATGCATCTACAAGTCAATACCACAGATGACCAGTAAACCATGAGCAGCTAGGAGAAAGATATATAATTGATTCTTCCTTGCCACTCCTCTAAGAAACCAATACTTCCAACACCTTGATCTTGGACTTTCAGCCTCAAGAACTGTGAGACAAGGAATTTCTGATTGATTGATTGATTGATTGATTGATTTTCTTTAAGTAACCTCTACACCCAACATGGGGCTTGAACTCATGACCTCAAGATCAAGAGTCACTTTTTCTACAACTGACCCAGCCAAGGCGCCCCTCTAATATTTTTAAGTCACCTAGTTCATAGTACTTTGTCATGGCAGCCCTAGGAAACTAACAAAATAATGAAGACAGAAGGAGAATAGAGGTAATAGAGACAACTGGCAGTGTCTGTGGCTCAGTGTCTATAAAGGAAACCCTATTTCCCATGTTGGGCTCCTGACACCAATGTGTTACCAACATGTGCATCTGTTCTGGGTTGTGGGTTAGCTATTGTCGCCCTTACGCGCCTGACACTGCCTGCTATAATGTGCATGTTGGAACTGGACTTGGTGTGTGGAACTCGAACATGCTAGGGCAGTGGTGAATGACCCATGTCTCCAAATACACATACTTACTCTGAGATCTTTGTGCTTTTTTGTGTTTTTAAAATTATTTTTTTTTTAATTTTTTTTTTAATTTTTATTTATTTATGATAGTCACACAGAGAGAGAGAGAGAGGCAGAGACATAGGCAGAGGGAGAAGCAGGCTCCGTGCACCGGGAGCCCGACGTGGGATTCGATCCCGGGTCTCCAGGATCGCGCCCTGGGCCAAAGGCAGGCGCCAAACCGCTGCGCCACCCAGGGATCCCTAAAATTATTTATTTATTCATAAGAGACACACACAGAGAGGCAGAGACACAGGCAGAGGGAGAAGCAGGCGCCATGCAGGGAACCCAATGTGGGACTCCATCCCGGATCTCCAGGATCACGCCCCGGGACAAAGGCAGGTAATAAACCGCTGAGCCACTCAGGGATCCCCGATCTTTGTTTTTTTAAAAGACTTTATGTACTTATTTGAGAGAGACAGAGCATGAGCAGGAGTTGGGGGAGAGGGATAAGGCAGAGGGAGAGAGAGAAGCAGGCTTCCCATTGAGTCAGGAGCCCAACATGGAGTTCTGTCTCAAGATCACGACCTGAAGCAAAGGCAGACGACCAACCTACTGAGCCACCCTGGCACCCCTCTGAGATCTTTTTTTTAAGATTTTATTTTAAGATTTTATTTATTTATTCATGAGACACATACACACACGGAGAAGATTTTATTTTTAAGCAATCTCTATACCCAACATGGGGCCTGACCCTACAACCCCAAGATCAAGAGTTGCATGCTCTACTGAATGGGCCAGCCAGGCACCCTTCTAAGATCTTTATTGTGACAATATTAGTGTGTCTCATTCATGTACGCCTGCATTCACCAACCACAACTGAGCAATGTTTGATGCCCTTTGTAAGCACGGGGGATTTCAGAGATGAATCGGGCTTTCCTTTTCTGCAGAAGCCTGTCTGGTGGGAGAGACAGACCTGTGTGAGGACAATTATATGAGGGCAGTAGCAGTGGCACATCACACATCAAGAGCACTCCCTCTGTGGCAGGCCCAGCTCTAAGCCCCTGATGAAGATGAACTCATTTAAAGCTCATAACATCCCTTAGAGGTGATACTTTTTTCTCCTTTTTGCAGCAGAGAAAACTCGCCCAAGGTGACACAGCCAATAATGAGCAGTCAGGATTTGAACCTGGAGCCGGAGCTCTCAGCTATCATGCTATTCACTCCTACAAAACTATCACAACAGAACAAATACGGTGCTAAGCAGCAAATACGGTAGTGGTAAATACGGTAATGATTAAAAAACAAAACAAAACAAAAAAAGGCTCTGGCAGTAGCCATAAAGTCCTGCACAAACAAAGAAGGAAACAGTCCACTCTACCTGGAGGCGTTGAAGGACGTTTCCATGGAGGAATCGTTCCCTAGCTGAACCTTGAAAAAAGAATTCACCAGAACCCAATGGTGGGAAGGTTGTTTCAAGTCTGTGTGAGAGCAGACAGCCGTGAAGGGGCTCACTGTATTCAGTTAGCATCGGTCTGTTTGTTACAGAAGTGCTCTCCTTAAAATAACAGGGAGGAAGAGCTACAGAGAACAGTGTTCTTTTTTTTTTTTAAGGTTTTATTCATTTATTCGTGAGAGACAGAGAGGCAGAGACACAGGCAGAGAGAGAAGCAGGCTCCATGTAGGGAGCGACCCTGTGTTCTTACTCATTATGTCGTCTCTGCTCATTTCAATTACAACTGAGATCATCTTTCTTTCTTTTTCTTTCCTTCTTATTTTTTTAAGAGATTTTATTAATTTATTCATGAGAAACACTCAGAGAGAGAGAGACAGACAGACAGAGACAGAGACAGAGGCAGAGACACAGGCAGAGGGAGAAGCAGGCTCCATGCAGGGAGCCCGATGTGGGACTCGATCCCGGGTCCCCAGTATCATGCCTTGGGCTGAAGGCGGCTCTAAACTACTGAGCCACCCAGGCTGCCCACATTTCTTTATTTAAAACAGAAATGTTGGGCAGCCTGGGTGGCTCACGGGTTGAGCATCTGCCTTCTGCTCAGGTTGTGATCCCAGAGTCTGGGATCAAGTCCCACATCAGGCTCCTTGAGGAGAGCCTGTTTCTGCCTATGCCTCTGCTTCTCTCTGTGTCTCTCATGAATAAATTAAAAAGAGAGAGAGAGAGAGAGAGAAATGTTTTAAAAAAATGAAATGTAAATTTTAAAAACTTCACAATTAAAATACATATTTTTAAATTTATTTAAGTTATCTTGATACCCAACTAGGGGCTTGAACTCACGACCCCGAGATCAAGAGTCATAGATTCCTCTAACTGAGCCAGCCGGGTGCCCCTAAAATATTTTTAAAAGAAAAATTTATTTTTTAATCTTCTTTATTTTTTTTATAGATTTTATTTATTTATTCATGAGCGACACACAGAGAGAGGTGGAGACACAGGCAGAGGGAGAAGCAGGCTCCATTCAGGGAGCCCAATGCAGGACTCCAAGATCATGCCCTGAGCTGAAGGCAGACGCTCAACCACTGAGCCACCCAGGCATCCCTATTTACTGATTTTTCATCACATGTGTCTATGATATCCTAACTGCTTTCAAACAGACCCAGAACAATATAAAAACTACAGTTTGGAGACCAAAGACTTCGGGGGCTTCTGGGGTGAGGCAACATCACACAGTAGTAGTAACCAGAAGACCTGGGAAGATAACAAACATGGATGGGTTCCTGCCTCAACTAGAAGTTTATAAAAATTTTCCATGAGGTGGCAGCAGTTCTTCAAGTAGTTGTGGAAAATGATCTTGGCTGAAAATTCAAGTTTGGGGGCTTTTTTTTTGTTTCTTTTTTGTTTTGCCATTAAAATGAGATCTCTTTCATGCACAGGAATGTTGCCTATCTTTGAGTAAACCTGCGATTTAAAAGTTCCTTGATTTAAAAAGGGAGACTGGTTTCCAGCGTCGCTATTTTCTGGATGCTGTTCTCTACCAGCTAATGGGGGCGGGGGTGGGGGGGTGGACGACGACGATGACACCGGGAGGTTTTCTTCTACCTCTCAAGGTCACTCCGACATTTCTGAGCCGCCTAATGAACGATGCAAAATGCGATTCCCACCCCAGCTAGGAGAAAGCGGTGTTTAATGTCAGCCCAGCCAAGCAAAGTGAAGCAAGTGGTAAGTGATTTTGGCATCTGGAAGTGTTTCATGCTTCACACCAAGTGAGTGTGTCCCTTCCTGGGCACTCTCAGGCCGCTGCCCTGTTAACTGCTATTTTCTCCAAAATCCCACCGATCTCCATTTACGCTGTGGGTAAGAGACAAGAAGAAGGAGCCGAGCTAGCTAAAGTGCACCAGAGAACAAAAAGTAGAATGGATGGGCCCGCACAGAAGGGAATTGTTTCAGTCCCAGGACAAAGGGGCAGATGGATTAGGCCAGTCTGAGCCCCGGCTCCGCCTCTCACCAGCTGGGCCCTCACCTGATCTCTGAGCCAGTGTTTTCAACCTTAGACATAATGACAACAATACCTCTTCACAGGAGCGGAGAGCGCAAAGAGGGCGTCGTATGTGCCACCCAAGTTAGGTGGAGACACAGCAGATCTTTTACCAGGCCATCAAAATATGCTTCCCCGCTGGCTTTTTTCCCCTTTGCCTGTTTCCCACGCAAGAAAGACGGTGGAAATAAAATCAAAGCCATAATAATCCTCTTGTCAATCCCTTCCTGGCTGGCTGTCCTCCCTGGCTGCACAGCACAATCCCCCTCGAGCCCCCGTCCCAGCCCAGGGCAACGGCCACCTTCCCTGTCCCTGCGGGTGGGGTGTGAATCTGAAGCAGCCACTTCACAGACCCTCTGAACTTGAAGGGATTCCGCTTTACCCACAGTGGTCACATGGTGTCCTTGCTAAGGACACTGCCAGCCCAGAAGCCAAAGATTTTGCTTAAATGAATCTGTTAAGCAGCTACTTCAAATTCAACCTCGCAGATCCCTGGGGGTACGAAGCCGGCCTGACCCCACCGAGGTAAACGGGCACACTTTCATTCTGGTCTTAGAGCAGCATCTTCGCTGGCATCTTTACAGACTTATTCACCATTCAAAGGGGAGATCTGTGACCTATAATTTGCAAGATCTTTAATTTACTATAATTATAAGGACACTTCTGAAATTAATGTCCAAATAACCAAAGGCACTAGATGACTATGCCAATACATCACTTCAATGCCTGCCTACCTGCCTTCCCTCTTCTCTGTCCCTTCCCCAAAACGATGTTTCATTTCAGGTGGGTTGTTTTGTTTGTGTGTTTGTTTTTAGTGACACAAGTACTTTATTTCTTCTGACCTAGTTGTAAAGCCTCTCTGATGACAATATTAGCAGTTTTTGGGTAAATCTGTTTGTTTTATCTTTTTATAATTGCAGATCTCTTTTAATTTTTTTCTTCAAAAAAAATTTTTTTTTAATTTTTATTTATTTATGATAGTCACACAGAGAGAGAGAGAGAGAGGCAGAGACACAGGCAGAGGGAGAAGCAGGCTCCATGCACCGGGAGCCCGACGTGGGATTCGATCCCGGGTCTCCAGGATCGCGCCCTGGGCCAAAGGCAGGCGCTAAACCGCTGCGCCACCCAGGGATCCCCAAAATTTTTTTAAAAAAATTGGTGGGGGGCACCTGGGTGGCACAGTTGGTTAAGCGCCCAACTCTTGGTTTTGGCTCGGGTCATGTGATTAAGCCCCAGAGTGTGCTTTATTTTATTTTTTTAAAGATTTTTATTTATTTATTCATGAGAGACACAGACAGAGAAAGGGGAGGCAGAGACACAGGCAGAGGGAGAAGCAGGCTCCATGCAGGGAGCCCGATGTGGGACTTGATCCTGGGTCTCCAGTATCAGGCCCTGGGCTGAAGGCGGCGCTAAACCGCTGAGCTACCTGGGCTGCCCCCAGAGTCTGCTTTAGATCCTTTTTCTTCCTCTCCCTCTACTTCCCCCGTTTGTGCACACTCTCTCTCTTTCACTCTCTAAAATAAATAAATAAATCTTAAAAAGGATTTTTTTTTTTAAGTAGATTCTACGCCCAGAGTGGAGTCCACCACAGGGTCTGAACTCACAACCCTGAGATCAAGACCTGGGCTGAGATCAAGAGTCCGACTCTTAACCCATTGAGCCACCCAGGCACCCCTAAAATTTTTATTTAAATTCTAGTTAGTTAACATACAGTGCAATACTGGTCTCAGGAGTAGAAGTCAGTGATTCACCACTTACATACAACACCCAGTACTCATCTTGACAAATGCCCTCCTTAATGCCCATCCCCCACCTGGCCCATTCCCCACCCAAGTCCCTCCATCAACCCTTAGTTTGTTCTCTTATTGTCTTTTTTTTTTTTTTAAGATTTTATTTATTTATTCATGAGAGACACACACACAGAGAGGCAAGAGACACAGGGCAGAAGGAGAAGCAGGCTCCATGCAGGGAATCCGAGGTAGGACTCCATCCCAGGACCCCAGGATCACACCCTGAGCTGAAGGCAGATGCTCAACCACTGAGCCACCCAGGAGTCCCTTTTTCTCTATTGTTAAGAGTCTCTTATGATTTGCTATCCTCTCTCTCTCTCTCTCTTTTCCCCCTTGGTTATATTGGTTTTAAGTCAGAGGCATTCACTTTTTTTTAAGATTTTATTTATTCAGGGATCCCTGGGTGGCGCAGCGGTTTGGCGCCTGCCTTTGGCCCAGGGCGCGATCCTGGAGACCCGGGATCGAATCCCACATCGGGCTCCCAGTGCATGGAGCCTGCTTCTCCCTCTGCCTGAGTCTCTGCCTCTCTCTCTCTCTCTCTCTGTGACTATCATAAATAAATAAAAATTAAAAAAAAAAAGATTTTATTTATTCAGAGACAAAGGCAGAAGGACTAGCAGGCTCCCCACAAGGAACCCAATGTGGGACTCGATCCCACAGGACCCCAGGATCACGACCTGAGCCAAAGGCAGACGCTCAACCACTGAGCTATCCAGGTGCCCCTTAGAGGCATTCATTAAATAGGAATCTTTGAATGTGACTATTCCAGAAATTTTCTCTGTGCTGTTTCATCAAGACTAATTTACTATAATATTAACTTTTTCTAGAAGGTATCTGCATATATTTGGACATGATTCATAATTTTTCTAAATATGCCCTAAATTAAAAAATATATATTCTGTATTAAAACCAAAACAAACAATTTTCATACAACTTTCCTTTCCAGGCTTTCTTGTAAAGTGTGGTCCTGACATGTCTTGGTAAAAAAAATAAATGTGTACCAAACTTCCCCTCTTCAAAATAGAGATACTCTCTTCCTGCAGCCGTGGAAACCAGAGAGCAGCCCACAGGAAAAACTTCTGACCAAAAGCAATTCAGGCTGCTGGAGTCCGGGTATTCCTCTGGTAGGGGCCACACATCCCCTGGGATATGGCCACACTGCACACCTGTGGCACCTCAGTTATGGCATCCCAACCACATTGATAGCCCATTCTAACTGCTGACCGCATTTGACAGCCATCCCTCCATATAAAGCCCTGCAGTGTGGGGCCTAACAAAGCTGCAACATATTCACGATCTTCTGCAGACCAAGCAGATTGTTTCTTAATTGTGGTCAAGTGCGCACAACATAAAACATACCATCTTAATCATTTTTCAGTATACAGTTCATCAGATGATGATTGCGTTATTGCACAATTGATCCCCAGAACTCATTTCATTTTTAAATTTATTTATTCGGGGGAAGGGAGAGCACATCGGCAGGGGGGAGAGGCAGAGGGAGACGGAGAAGCAGACTCCACTGAGTGCAGAGCCAGAGGTGGGACTTGATCCCAGGACCCTGAGATCATGACCTGAGCCAATTTAACCGGCTAGCCACCCAGGTGCCCCAGCAAAAAGATTTTTTTTTTAAGATTTTATTTATTTATTCATGAAAGACACACACACACACACACACACACAGAGAGAGAGAGAGAGAGAGAGACACGCAAAGACACAGGCAGAGGGAGAAGCAGACTCTCCTGCAAGGAACCCAATGTAAGACTTGATCCCAGACCCTGGGATCACACCCTGAGATGAAGAAGGACACTCAACCACTGAGCCACCCAGGTGTTCCCCAGCAAAATGATTTTTAACCACGACTTCATCCCATCGGATGCACAGCCAGTAAGAAGATCTGAAAGTTTGGACTTTATGAAGAAGTGTGTAAAACACACTCGTGCACACTCACACATACACACATCCTGACAGATACACATTTCTTAATAGAACTGAGCCCCATGGGACAAAGTCCAGCCGTGGGAGCCACTGGAGGCCTCTTTAGCAAAACTACTGCTCTGCATGTTTCACCTGCATGAGCAGAAGAGAAAATTGTGCTCTTGGCAGCTGGCGAAGGTCAAGGTCTTTCAAGTTCTACAAGAATGGGCCTGCAGAGAGGCTTCTCAGGACGCAATCCGGAACGGAAACCTGACATGAAACCAGTTGCAAAGGGGAGAGCGGCCCCCTCCAAGATCAAACCCAGGGCCAGCTGTGTGCAAAGCAGCCTTGGGGGCTCAGAGCTCTTGCCTGGGAACCCCACAAAAGACTCTCATCTGGTTCTGCAGGTTTGGATACGAGGATTTCTTGCTCTGCTTCCCCACGGTGTCTGCACCTCCCATGGCCACCAAGTCCAGGGTCAAGGCGGGACCCAGGAGGAACCGAGGCACAGGGGACCTGAGGACTTTGACAGGAAGCCCATCAGGAACAACTTCTCACTGTCTCCACTCTGACAACCACTGTGTTCTTACTTTACAAAAGGTTCTGGAAGTGGCTTTGGGGTGGAACGCATCATTGCCGGCTGCCCCCACTGATGGCAGGGCCAGAGTGGGGGCCCAGCATCGGCCAGCAGCTTGGGGGCCCGGGTGGCCTGCACTGCCAGAGGACTCGGGCAGCCCGACCTGTGGCTTCACCCATGTTCCTAAGACAGAGTGGCAGGCCTGTGGGTGTGGAGGGCCCTCCCTGAGACCTCAGGACTGTTATTCTTCCTCTCCCCTTTGTGGCAATTTGTCTGGATAGTTCTACTCTTACTTTTTTTTTTTTTTTTTAAGACTTATTTATTTATCTGAAAGAGAGAGAGAGTAGGGGGAGGAGCAGTGGGAGAAGGAGAGAGAGCATCTCAAACAGACTCCCCATGAGTGCAGAGCTTGACCTGGGGCTGAAACCAAGAGTTGGACACTTTAACTGACGGAGCCTCCCAGTACCCCTCTGTGATTCCTTTTTAAACCATAAAGGCTTACAAGGACTGGCCTCCAGTGCCCAGGCGTGACACAGAGGTGGGGGCATGGGGATATGGGGCTCCTGGGGCCACTGGGTCTCCTAACAAGGCCCTGCTTGTCCACACAGCCCCTTGGCTACGTCCTGCCCCACCTACCTTCCCTGAGGCCTCATTTCCAACAGCCCCAGACCGCCTCCCACCCCCAGCCTGCAGGCGTCTCAGCCTTCTGGGGCCACACTGCACCCACCCTGGCATTTTCATGAGGGCTCTTGTGGTCCGATGCAATATTCCACACATGAGGTGAAGAAGGGACTTCCTCAGGATGCCAGCAGTGACCATGGTGGTTTGGGTTGGCACAGAGCTATGGGTGCGAGGATGAGTGACCCTCACACGCCTACACCCCTCTCCCACCAGGGGCTCCTGGGTGGCTCAGTGGGTTCAGCATCCGCCATTGGCTCAGGTCATGATCCCAGGGTCTGGGTTCGAGCTCTGCATCAGGCTCCCTGCTCAGTGGGGAACCTGAGTCTCCCTCTCCCTCTGCCTCTCCCCCTTGCTGTGCTCTCTGTCTCTCTGTCAAATAAATAAAGTCTTAAAAAAAAATCATCTCCCACCAGCCAAAGGAAGCTGGCTGATTATATGTCCTAAGGGCTTCTCTCTCTCTCTCTCTCTCCCTCCCCTTCCTTTTCTTCTCTCAGTTTGGCGGTTTCCTAAAAGTTAAACACACATCTACCCTAAGAACCAACAATTCTACTTCCAGCTATTTACCCGAGAGAAATGAAAACATTTCACACAAGGACTCGTATAACATCCACAGCAACTTTGTCCATAATGACCCCAATATGGAGATAATCCAAATGGTCGTCGGGCACATCCATACAAAGGAATACTGCGCTGCAGTAAAAAGGAATGTATTACAAATTCCTAGAATTGCATTGAATCTAACCCTAAAGCATTAGGCTGGGTGAGGGGAATAAGCCTGACAGCAAGTATGGGCTGGATGAGCCCCTTTATGGGAAATTCTGGAGCAGGCAATCTAGTGACAGAGAACAGATGAAAAATTGCAGTGGCCTGGGGCGTGGGGGGGGCGGAGGAGGGGAGTGGCTAAAGCAAGGGGGCACAGGGGAACTTTTCCAGTGACGGAAATGTCCTATGTCTTGATTGTGGCATGAGTTCCACGGGTAAACACATTTGTCAAAAACTCATTGCACTAAACACAGAAAAAGGAATCGTTTTCTGCTGTGTAAATAAAACACTTGAATAAAGGAGCTTTTTGTTTCTGTTTTTGTTTTTTTGTTTTTTTAATATAAGCAGCTTAGCCTAGCTTCCCCGAGTGGGTGGCACAATTTCGCCTGGAAATGGAAGCTGGAATGACAGGCATCCTGACAGACGTGGCCAGGACAAACCACTGAGGTGGCACAGAAGGCCCATTGTGATCAGAGCAGAGTCTCTCTCCAGCCTGTTCTGCACCTGGCCCTGAGCCCCAGCCAGCTCAAACTATTCACCATTTCCTCTGTGAGCTGGGCACCTTGACACTTGAATGTCTCTGTTTTTTTGTTCTAAGGATTTTATTTATTTATTCATGAGAGACACAGAGAAAGAGACAGAGACACAGGCAGAGGGAGAAGCAGGCTCCTGGGATCACGACCTGAGCCAAAGGCATACGCTCAACCCCCCCACCTCTGTGCATCCTTAAAGGCTTGACTCAGGTGCCCTTCCCCACAGCAGCTGGGCTCTCCTTGTAGCTGCACTAGCCACACCATATTATAATCTATTACTCTCCTGTCTCCCCACAGTCTGTAACCTCCGTGAGGTCAGGGACAGTGCCATCATTCTCTCTGCTTCCCCCAACCACCTAGCACTTTCCCTGAATGCCTATTACACAATACAGTAGGTCTAAATAAATCTAAGTAAATTCTCGCAACTTTCCTAAAAACATAGATATGGGGGTACCTGGGTAGCTCAGTAGGTCAAGGGTCTGACTCTTGGTTTCAGCTCAGGTCGTGATCTCGCTGTGGTGGAATCAAGCCCTGCATCAGGCTCTGCAGTGAGCCTGGAGTTGGCTTCAGATTCTCATTCTGCCCCTCCCCTAGCTCACGCTCTTGTGCGCTCTCTCTCTCTTAAATAGATGTTATTTATTTATTTAAAAAATAGATGTTATTCTCCCCAACTTGTAGATGAGGAAGTTCAGGCGATGATGCTGAAGATATCAAAGGCAAGATGCAGCATCATTAAGTGTAAGGCACAGAGAATAGGACAGTGAGTGGGGCTTAGTCCATGACTTCAGTGAGCTCCTAGAGGAGAGACACTCACAGATGGCGGGAAGCATACACTGAATGGAAATATGAGTGAATGAATGAAGGCATTCGGGTCGCCCTTCCTCCCTTTTGCAGTCTGCAGGAGCACGAACCCATAAGTGCAGCAGGTGCTCCCCCCTCCTCTGCCCACCTCAGAGGGACCTAACCCATGGAACCTCGGCACACCCCATCTCAAAGACAGCCAGCTATGGATCTCAGGGATTAGTTCGGCCAATGGATTAATCGTTGTTTTTTTTTTGTTGTTTGTTTTTAGATTTTATTTATTTGTTTGAGAGAGAGAGAGCACACATGAGCAGGTAAGATGAACACAGGGAGAAGAAGAAGCAGACTCCCCACTGAGCAGGGAGCTCTTCAGGAGCTCTATTCTGGGCTCAATTCCAGGGCACTGAAATCACACAATCTGAGCCCAAGGCAGACGCTTAGCCAACTGAGCCATCCAGGCGCCCGGGATTCATAGTTTTTTGTTGGGCTTATAGTCACAGTTGTGTTTTGCACTCTATTATGAAAACCTTTTGATTTTATTAATGAGGCTTCTGCTGGCACCGCTTGCATTTTGCCTAGAATGTGAACCTTGCATAAATTTAATAGCTCTGGGAGTGCCTAGAACAGGGCTGGAATGTAGTAAATGTTCCAATATTTGTTGTAACTCTGTCCATCTCCTTTTCTGAAACTTGATTTTGGGAGAGTCAACTTTCCTAGTCAGATTTTTAAAAAATCTTTCATTTCCTATGTCTGCCTGCAATATGTTAGGAAATTGCTCAGAGATAATTTTACTTGACTTGAAAACAAAGCATAACCTTTCAGTTGGAGCCAGGCATACTCGCTTTCTCTTCCTTCTCAATTTATCGGTAGAATAATAGATAGAATTGCACTACATTATCTGACTTCATGGTACCACCCAGAACAATGGGACTGAGAAACTGGCACCTATGTTCTACTTTGTGCTTTTATAAGAATTAAACCTATCACCAAAGTAACCAAATTAATACTACTTATAACAAAAAAAAAAAAAAAGAAAGAAAGAAAAAAATACTACTTATAACAACATGGGTGAATCTCATACACATAATTTTTTTTTAAGATTTTTATTTATTTACTCATGAGAGACAGAGAGAGAGAGAGAGAGAGGCAGAGACACAGGCAGAGGGAGAAGCAGGCTCCATGCAGGGAGCCCGACGTGGGACTCGATCCCAGGTCTCCAGGATCACGCCCTGGACTGAAGGTGGCTCCAAACCACTGAGCCACCCAGGCTGCCCTCATAAACAGAATATTGAAGGAAGAAAAAGGACACAAAAAAGTGCAGACACATCATAATTCCCTGTTTACATAAATTTCAGAAAGAGGCAGGGTGCCTGGCTGGAGTGTGCAACTCTCGATCTTGAGGTTGTGAGTTGGAGCCCCACACTGGGTATAGAGATCACTTAAAAATAAAATCTTAGGGGATCCCTGGGTGGCACAGCGGTTTGGCGCCTGCCTTTGGCCCAGGGCGCGATCCTGGAGACCCCGGATCGAATCCCACGTCAGGCTCCCGGTGCATGGAGCCTGCTTCTCCCTCTGCCTATGTCTCTGCCTCTCTCTCTCTCTCTCTCTCTCTATGTGACTATCATAAATAAATAAAATTAAAAAATAAATAAATAAATAAATAAAATCTTAGGAAAAAGCTGTTCAGAAAGCGGAACAATGGATCTGTGGTAAAGGAAGTCGGGGCAATGGTTATTAGGGTGGAAGGTCCAAGGGGGTCTTCTGGGATGTTCTCACTGTCCTATTTCTTGGTCTCCATTCTGGCCACACTGTGCTCACTGTTAAAGTTTATAAAGCTGTGGGGTGTCTGGGTGGTTCAGTGGTTGAACGGCTCAAGCTATGGTCCTGGAGTCCTGCATGGAGTCCCCCACTGAGTCCCACATCGGGCTCCCTACGGGGAGCCTGCTTCTCCCTCTGCCTGTGTCTCTTCCTCTCTCTCTCTGTGTCTCTCATGAATAAATAAATAAATAAAATCTTATTTATTTATTTATTTATTTATTTATTTATTTATTTATGATAGTCACACAGAGAGAGAGAGGCAGAGACATAGGCAGAGGGAGAAGCAGGCTCCATGCACCGGGAGCCCGACGTGGGATTCGATCCCAGGTCTCCAGGATCGCGCCCTGAGCCAAAGGCAGGTGCCAAACCGCTGCACCACCCAGGGATCCCAAATAAAATCTTTAAAAAAAAAAAAAAAGTTTATAAAGCTGTTCACCAGTGTGTGCTCTTGTGTGTATGCCTGGCATTGTAAATAAAAATGTTAATGTGACAAAGCCAGATTTCAGCACCTTTTCAAGATAAAACAAGGGGCTTTCATCCATTTGCACTTTAGCTTCTGTAAACAAGCAAATAGTGACAATAAGATAAAATTTGGTTTGGGAGGGAGATGGGGGCAGGGGGAACCTGGGTGAAAAGGAGTGGAAGGTACAAGCTTCCAATAATAAAATAACTAAGTCACAGGAATGAAAGGTTGGGCATAGGGAATATAATCACTGGTACTGTAATAGTGTCGTATGGTGACAGACGGCAGGCACGCTTGCGGGGGCACAGCAGAGCATACAGCGCTGTACTCCTCAGCCAGACACAACTGTTTCATTTCACTTGGTCAACATTTTGACCTGTTGTTCTTCTAAACTATCAGATTACCTGTATCTGTTTTATTTTATTCTAAGGCAGACGCTCAAATGCTGAGCCACCCAGGCATCCCTCACCAGTTTGTTCTATTTAAGGGTTTGTTTCTGCTTTTTTTGTTTGGTCATTTGTTTTCTTTTTTAGATTTCATGCATAAGTCAAATCATGTGGTGTTTGTCTTTCTTTGTCGGACTTATTTCACTCAGCATAATGCCCTCTGGGCTCATCCACATTGTCACAAATGGCAAGATCTCCTCCCCCCCCCCTTTTTTTTTACCACTGAGTGATATTACCTGGATCTATTTTAATTGATTGATTTCTTAAGATTTTGCCTAATGGGATTGTTTTAATTCATGATTACAAATTCGTTTAAAAAACAAATACCTAAGGATCCCTGGGTGGCTCAGCGGTTTAGCACCTGCCTTCTGCTCAGGGTGTGATCCTAGAGTCCCGGGATTGAGTCCCACATGGGGCTCCCCGCAGGGAGCCTGCTTCTCCCTCTGCTTGTCTCTCTCTCTCTCTCTCTTTCTCTCTCTCTGTCTCTCACGAATAAATAAATAAAATCTTAAAAAAAAAAGAACACCTCCATGATACATGGAAACAAAAATGTTCCCAAAGATCATTTCTTTTTTTCTTTTCTTTTCTTTCTTTTTTTTTTTTTTTAAGATTTTATTTATTAGAGATACAGAGAGAGAGGCAGAGACACAGGCAGAGGGAGAAACAGGCTCCCTGCAGGGAGCCTGATGCAGGACTCAATCCCAGGACCCCAGGATCATGACCTGAGCCAAAGGCAGATGCTCAACCACTAAGCCACCCAGATGCCCCTCCTAAAGATCACTTCTAAGTTAGCACCTTCTGGTTTATTGTTTTGTTTGCTCAGTATACGATATTTAGCTATTAAATGTGACTGAGTGAACACACACAAGAATGGCTGATTCGTAAATGAGGCCCAGAGTCATTTTCAGATCCCAGAAAATCAGTCCACTCTGCAATCTAAAGAACTAACACCATTCCAATTTCAGTAATGCTCATTCATAAACTCCTTCCTTTCTGGTTTCTTTTTTCTTTCACTTTGAGTTCTGAATATTTTATGATTAAAAATCAGGAGAGTTCTACCAAAATCCAAACTTCTGGCTCCTCTGAGTCAGAAAATCTGGTGACAAGGGACCTATGTTTCTGATTGGGAATAACTGGCTGACTCATATTTATTTTATCAGGCATCTGTCATATGACAGGCACTTGCCCTGGCCAAGACTGGGGATCAAGAAATGAAAGAGATGAGATCTCTTTTCTCAAGGAATTAGAATCAAGTAAAAAAAAAAAAAAAAAAAGAATCAAGTAAATAAGATCAGAAGTACACAGATATTTATAATACAAGACAGAACATGATAGGTATCCTAACAGATTGATACAGAACTGTAAAATAGCAGAGAAGGAAGAAATTATATCTTAACAGAGAGCTCACTGAGGTCTTTATTATTTTTTCCCAATTGTAAAATAAAATACTTTTTTAATACTCTTTTTTTTTTTTAAAGATTTTATTTATTTATTCATGAGAGAGACAGAGAGGCAGAGACACAGGCAGAGGGAGAAGCAGGCTTCCTGCAGGGAGCCTGATGTGGGACTTGATCAGGATCAAGATCCCAGGATCACACCCTGAGCCAAAGGCAGACGCTCAACCACTGAGCCACTCAGGTGTCCCAAAATAAAATATTCTTAAATAGAAAAGTCAGAAGATTAGAACATAGAAAAGACTATTTGAAAACACTCAAATAGGGACGCCTGGGTGGCTTAGCTGGTGAGCATCCACCTTTGGCTCAGGGCGTGATCCCAGGTCCCAGGATTAAGTCCTGCATCTGGCTCCCTGCATAGAGCCTGCTTTTCCCTCTGCCTGTGTCTCTGTGTCTGTGATGAATAAATGAATAAAATCTTTTTTTTTTTTAAGATTTTATTTTATTTATTTAGGAGCGACGGGGGGTGGGGGCAGAGACACAGGCAGAAGGAGAAGCAGGCTCCATGCAGGGAGCCCGACGTGGGACTCCATCCTGGGTCTCCAGGATCACACCCTGGGCTGCAGGCGGTGCTAAACCACTGCGCCACCGGGGCTACCCATAAATGAATAAAATCTTTAAAAAAAAAAAAAAGAGTCAAATGACGAGCAAATTGTGGCATATCTATGCAACAAAATACTCAGCCAAAAAAAATAATCCAAAACCCACTAATATAGACAATAATGTAAATGAATGTTAAAAACACCACTGAGCAAAAGGAGACAGATTCAGAAAACTATATATTGTATGCCTCCATTTAAATAAGACATCAAGATTGATGATTTTATTTTTCTTTTTTTAAGATTTATTTATTTCAGAGAGTAAGAGAGCATGAATGAGAGGGGCAGAGGGAGAAGGGGAGAGAATCTCAAGCATAATTTGAGCTGAGCATGTAGTCCGATGTGGAGCTCACTCCCATGCCCATGAGATCATGACCTGAGCCAAAATCAAGAGGTAGACACTTACCTGACTGTGCCACCCTGGCATCCCAAGATTGATGAATTTTAATCTATGGTGTAGAAAAGATTCATGCACTGGGAGTAAGGGATGAAGATTGAATGGGAAGAGCACAAATGAAATTGTGGGGTGCTACAAGTGATCTATACTTTGATGACAATGGTCGTTATTTATTTGTCAAAATTCAAAGAGCTGTACTCTTTTTTTTTTTTTTGAGATTTTATTCATTTATTCATGAGAGACACACAGAGAGAGGCAGAGACACAGGTAGAGGGAGAGGCAGGCTCCCTTCAGGGAGCCTGATGTGGGACTTGATTCCAGGACCCTAGGGATCAGGACCTGAGCCAAAGGCAGATGCTCAACCACTGAGCCACTCAGGTGCCCCAAAGATCTGTACTCCTAAAATGAGTGTCTTTAAGTTAATTTTACAAATCTATCTTTTTCTCATCATGAGCGCACACACATACATACATACAAGGTAACTATGTGAGTTGATGGATGTATTAACTAACATTATTACGATAACCACTTCACTAGGGAGAGAGATCATCAGGTTGTCTGCCTTAAGCTTACATAATGTTATGTCAATTATACTTCAATAAGGCTGGCAAAAAACATAAAAAATACATTC
Source organism: Canis lupus baileyi (assembly GCF_048164855.1). Classification (NCBI taxonomy): domain Eukaryota; kingdom Metazoa; phylum Chordata; class Mammalia; order Carnivora; family Canidae; genus Canis; species Canis lupus. The sequence goes on from NC_132845.1 coordinate 71,916,134, forward strand.
CTATGACTCCCCCCCTCCCAAAAAGAAAGGATCCATTCCAGTGTCACACAAAATGGTTGAGTAGGAAGCTCTGGGGGTCAGTCCTCCACCACCGAACCAAACGTTGAGCTGAAAAGAATGACTGTAATAAACTATTTCAGAACTCTGGAGCCTGATCAAACCCTTGTATCAACCAAAAGAGTGCTTGATGAGGGAGAGGCTGCTGTTTCATAACCAATGTGCACAAAGCAGCTACTATTGCCCATTCCTCAGCCCCCACCATGAGCCTGGGGACAGCAGCCTGTGTTTCTGGAGAGGCTGGACTGGTGCCAGGATGGGCAGTGGTGATCTTCTCCTTCCAAAATTTGGGGTTGTGCACTTTGGTTAGTCTGGTGGTTACCTGAGGGAACTAGTGTAGACACTTGCATTGGTTTTGCACACCCTCCCCCTTCCCTGCCTGCCCTTAGGCTGTAGGAGCTTTCCTGGCAGTATGTTTTGAAAAGTTTAAAGGAACAATGCCTTTTGATGGGGGCGGAGGGGGGGGGGGGCGTCCAAATCGGAAGGTCGGCATCTTTCCAGGTTACTGGCTGACTACAGAGATAACGAAAAAGTATTTCAGTAACCACATGCAATAAGGCATACACACCTTATAAAAAGTTTGGAAAAGATACAAAAGGATGGTTCTAGCCTTCAACACGAAAAATCAACAATCTCTAAGAAGTGAGAGAATCAGATTTTCTGGAGCTATCACATAAAAACAGATGAATGTCTACTTTTCAACAAATGATTACAAAACATTTGAAGGAACAGAAAAGTACAGCCTATTCATAGGGAAAAAAAAGAATTTGACAGAAATTATCTCTGAAGTGAAGACAATGGAATTACTAGTCAAAGATATTTTTTTTAAGATTTATTTATTCATTTATTTATGATAGACATAGAGAGAGAGAGAGAGAGGCAGAGACACAGGAGGAGGGAGAAGCAAGCTCCATGCTGGGAGCCCGATGCGGGACTCGATCCTGGGACTCCAGGATCATGCCCTGGGCCAAAGGCAGGTGCCAAACCGCTGATCCCACCCAGGGATCCCCTAGTCAAAGATATTAAATCAATTTTAAATATATACAATGAGCTAAAGAAAATCATGGACAAAAAAGGGTGCCTGGCTGGCTCAGTTGGTAAAGCCTGCAACTCTTGATCTTGGAATCATGAGTTCAAGCCCCACTTTGGGTATACCGATTACTAAAAAAGATAAATAAACTTAAAAAAATAATAAAAGTAAGATAGCATGAAATAAAGAAAACAATGGACAAAGTACAAAAGGAAATTGGGAAAACAATGTATGAATGAAATGAGACTATCAATAAAGAGAAGAAATGATCAAAAGGAACCAATAAAAATCTCTGCAGTGAAAGAATACAACAGTTGAAATGAAAAATTCACTAGAGGAGTTTTAACAATCAATTTCAGCAAGGAGCAATGATCAGAAAATTTGAAAATAAAGCAATAGAAACAATCCTGTCTAAAAAGAAAAGAGAATGAAAAAAAATTTAGTAAAACTCGAGGGACCTGTGGGACAGTACCAAGAGTAATACCTCTGAGTTCTAGAAGGAGAAAAGAAAAGGATAAAAAAAATTTGAAGAAATAATGGCTCACAACTGCCCATGTCTGATGAAAGACACAAATACACGCATCCAAGAAACTCAACAAACTCCAAGCAGGAAAAACTCAAAGAGATCCATGCTAAGACATTATAGTGAAATTATCAAACTTAAAGACAGAGAGAGAAACTTGAAAGCCCAGGAAGAGAAAACCAACTTGTCATGTACAAAGAAACTTTCGTTAAAATCACAGCTGGGGGCAGCCCCGGTGGCACAGCTGTTTAGCGCCGCCTGCAGCCCAGGGCGTGATCTGGAGACCCTGGATTGAGTCCCACGTCAGGCTCCCTTCATGGAGCCTGCTTCTCTCTCTGCCTGTGTCTCTGCCTCTCTCTCTCTCTGCATAAATAAATAAAATCTTTAAAAATAATAAAAAATAAAAATAAAATAAAATCACAGCTGGTATTTCAGCAGAAACCATGTTGGCCAAAAGGCAGTGGAATGACATATCTAAAGTCTTAAAAGAAAAAAAAGCCCTATTGGGACACCTCGATGGCTTAGTGGTTAAGCATTTGCCTCCGGCTCAAGTCCTGATCCTGGGATCTGAGATGGAGTCCTTCATGGGGTTCCTTGCAGGAAGCCTGCTTCTCCCTCTGCCTATGTCTCTGCTTCTCTCTCTTTCTGTGTCTCTCATGCATAAATGAATAAAATCTTTAAAATAAAAAAAGGGAAAAATCCCTATTAACCAAGAATTTTATATCCAGTAAATCTATACTTCATGAGTAAGAAAGAAACGAAGACATTTCCAGACAAACAAAAGCTGAGGGAGTTCATTAGTAGTAGATCTGTCCTATAAGAAATGCCAAAGCAGGGGCACCTGGCTGGCTCAGTGCATAGAGCACATGACTCCTGATCTTGAGTTTGCGACCCACATTGAATGTAGAGATTACTCAAAATTTTTTTAAATCTTAAAAAATAAAGAAAATAAGGATGATCATTTTCACCATTTATTTTCCACATAGAAGCTCTAACCTGAGTTAATTAGGCAAGAAGAAAAAAAGGCATAGAAATTGAATAGGAGGAAATAAAATTATTTCATTTCACAGACAATATGATGTTCTATAAGGGATGTCCTAAAGAATTCACAAATAGGGATGCCTGGGTAGCTCAATGGTCTGCCTTTGGCTCAGGGTGTGATCCTGGAGGTCCAGGATTGAGTCCCACATTGGGCTCCCTGCATGGAGCCGCTTCTCCTTCTGCCTATGTCTCTGCCTCTCTCTGTGTGTCTCTCATAAATAAATAAATAAAATCTTTTTTTAAAAAAAAGAATTCACAAATAAACTGTTATAGCTGATAAATGAATTCTGCAATGTTTCAAGATACAAAATCAACACAAACAAATGAGTTGTACTTTTATACACTAAGTGATGAACAACTTGAAAAGGAAATTAAGAAAACAGGGGTGGCTGGACAGTTCATTTGGTTAAGCATCTCACTTGGGCTCAGATTGTGATCTTGGGATCCTGAGATGGAGCCCTGTGTCTGGCTCCATGTTTGTTGGGGAGTCTACTGGTCTCTCTCCCTCTGCCTCCCCCGCCCCATTTATTCTTCCTCTCTCTCTCCCCCTCAAACGATAAAATAAAATCATTTTTTTAAAAAAGGAAATTCAGGGCAGCCCTGGTGGCTCAGCGGTTTAGTGCCTCCTTCAGCCCAGGGCATGATCCTGGAGACCTAGGATCGAGTCCCATGTCAGGCTCCCTGCATGGAGCCTGCTTCTCCCTCTGCCTCTCTTTCTCTCTCTCTCTTTCTGTCTCTCATGAATAAATAAATAAAATCTTTAAAAAAAAAAAAAAAAAGGAAATTCATGGGATTCCCTGGGTGGCCCAGCAGTTTAGCACCGCCTTCAGCCTAGGGCGTGATCCTGGAGTCCCGAGATCTAGTCCCATGTCAGGCTCCCTGCATGGAGCCTGCTTCTCCCTCTGCCGGTGTCTCTGCCTCTCTCTGTGTGTGTGTGTGTGTGTGTGTGTGTCTATCATGAATAAATAAATAAATAAATAGTATTTTTAAAAAGTTTTAAAAAATTCTTCCACTGAGCAGGGAGCCAGATTGGGGGGGGGGGGGGTCCCCTGGGATCATGACCTGAACTAAAGGCAGATGCTTAACTAACTGAGCCACCCAGGCAAGATCCTGACTTCACCAGACATGAAAAGGAACTCATAATGTTCCAGAGCTAAATGCAAGAGGGAAAATTGTGAAACTCTTAGATGGAAACATAGGAGGATAGTTTCATGTCCTGGGATTTGGCAATTAAAAAAACATTTATTTATTTAAGTAATCTCTACACCCAATGTGGGTCTTAAAATCACAACCCCAAGGTCAAAAGTCACTTACTCCACCAACCGAGCCAGCCAGATACCCCTCGGAATGGTTTCTTAAATATGATACCAAAGCACTAATAAAGAAAAAAATAGCTAAATGAGACTTTATCAGGATTAAAATTTAGTGTCAAAGTGCATATTATTTTACTATTAAGAGAGTGAAAATACAGTGCCCAGAATGAGAGAAAATACTTGCAAATTGTATATCTGATAAGAGATTAATGTTCATATTGTATACAGAACTACTACAAGTCAAGGACAAAAAGACAGGGGATGCCTGGGTGGCTCAGCGGTTGAGCGTCTGCCTTTGGCTCAGGGAGTGACCCCAGGGTCCTGGGATCCGTCCCTGCCTCTCTCCCTGTGTCTCTCATGAATAAATAAAATCTTAAAAAAAAAGGGGGGGGGGACAAAAAGACAAACAACCCAGTTGAAAAATGGACAAAACAAGCAAAGGGAGGGAGAGAGAGAGAGAGAGAAAGGGGAGGGATAAAGCAAAAAACAGACTCTTAACTACAGAGAATACATTGATGGTTACCTGATGGGAGGTGTGTGTGTGGGGGGGGCGGGGAATGGGTGAAAGAGGTGATGGGGATTAAGGTACCCACCTGTCATTATGAGCACCAGGTGTTGTATGGAAGTGTTGAATCACTATATTGTACACCTGAAAGTATTATTACATTGTATAGGTAACTAACTGGAATTTCTTTTTTTTTTTTTTATACTAACTGGAATTTCAATAAAAACTTCAAACAAATAGACCAAGGACTGGATTTCTCCAAAGATACACTAATGCTCACAACTTTATTAGTCATGAGGGAAATGCAAATCAAAGCTACCCCCAACAAAATTCCACTTCACACTCAGGAGGATGGCTATTATTAGACACTCGCGTGTGAACAAGCACACACTAACAGGATGGCAAATAGCAAGTGTTAGTGAGGGTGTGGAGAAACTAGAACCCTCATATATTGCTGGTGGGAATGTAAAATGGTGCTGCCCCTGTGGAAAAGTTTGGTGGTGTCTGGATGTCTCAGTCAGTTGAGTGTCTGCCTCTGGCTCAGGTCATGATCTCAGGATTCTGGGATCAAGCCCTGCCTTGGGCTCCCTGCTCAGTGGGGAGCCTGCTTGTCCCTCTCCCTCTGCCCCTCCTCCTGCTTAGGCCCTCTCTCTCTCAAATCAGTACATTAAACCTTGAAAACAAAAAAGAAAAAAGATTGGTGGCTCCTCTAAAAGTTCAACATGAAATTACTGTATGACCCAGCAATTCCACTTCTAGGGCCATATCTAAAAGAAATGAAAATAGGGGCATCTGGCTGGCTTGGTCGAAGGTGGATCTCAGGGTTGTGAGTTCAAGCCCTGTTTGAGGTGTAGAGATTACTAAAAAGTAAAATCTTAAAAAAAAAAGAGAGAGAAACTCAAACAGATACTTGTGTATGAATGTTCATAGCAGCGTTATTCACACTATTATTCAATAGCCAAAATGTAGAAATGATCCATCCAATGAATGAACAAGCAAAATATGATCTATAGATACAATGGAATAATAGACCTAAAAAGAAACTTATGTTGCACGCTACAACATGTAGCATTGAAAACTGGCTAGATGAGGGCGTCTGGGTGGCTCAGTTGGTTGGGCGTCTGCCTTTGGCTCGGTTCATGGTCCCAGAGTCCTGTCCAGGTAGGACTCTGTTGCCGGGGGTGGGGACGGAGAGCCTGCTTCTTCTTCTTCCCCCTGCTGCTTGTGTTCTCTCTCTCTCTCTCCCATGTGCAAATAAATAAATAAAATATTTTTTAAAAGATTTTATTTATTTATTCATTCATGAAAGACACAGAGAGAGAGAGGCAGAGACACACAGGCAGAGGGAGAAGCAGGCTCCACGCAGGAAACGCGATGTGGTTCTCGAACCCTGGTCTCCAGGATCACTCCCTGGGCCAAAAGTAGGTGCTAAATTGCTGAGCCACCCAGAGATCCCCAATAAAATCTTTAAAATAAAAAGTGAAATCTTGCCAGATGAAAGCGGCCAGTTACAAAAGGACAAATATCGTACCATCCTCTTTTTACCGGGTATCCAGAATAGGCAGAAAGTATAATAGAAGTTAGCAGGCGCCGGAGGGAGAATAGAGAGTTACAGCTTAATGGTAGAGTTGTTTGGGTAGTGACCAAACAAATAGGGCCTTTGGAAATAGGTCATTGCGATGGTTACATAACCTTGTGGACGGCTTAATACTACAGAACGGTCCACCCAGAAGTGGTTCAAACGGTAAATTTTATCATATATATATATATTACAACCAAGCCAAACCAAAAGGCACACCAAACTGAGGCTTTCTCTGGAACTAGTTAGATCGACAGAGCGTGTTCAAGGGAAGCCTTTTCGACTCTTCAGGTCAATGATGCTGTCTGGCAAGCGCCGAACGACTGAGCCATGAAACCAGAATACGGTTCACCCGGGCACAGTTTGTGAAGATGGACAGAGCGGTCAGCTGGGCCGAAGCAGGCTCTGTTCCCAGCTGTTTCTGTCCTGTCTGCAAACTGCATGGAAATGGAAATCCCTACCTGGCCTGGGATTTCTCCGCGGCTGGCGGCTGCCCCAGGGTCTGCAGCAGCAGCAGCGGCGGCGGCGGCGGCGGCGGCGGCCGCATCCAGGAGGCTCCCCCGCCCTTCCTCCCCCGCCCCCCCACGCAGGTGCCCCCCAACTCCCTGCGGCCGAGTGCTTCGGGCATTTCCAGGACCGCCCCGAAGCCGCCTGCTCCGGGCTCCGCGGGGCCGAGGGGCGCGCGGGGGGAGCTGCGGGGAGGGCAGAGTCCAGGTGCCGGCGGGGCAGGACTTCCGCCCGCCCGGAGAACCGCGGCCCGGGGCTGCAGGGGAAGTGACGAGCCCGCGGGCCCCGCGGGAGGGGTGCCCTGGGGCCCACCGCGAGACCCAGACCTGGACCGGAGGGAGAGCCCCACAGCCCAAGCAAACCAGGGGGATGGATAGAGATGGAAATGCAGAAATCGTGCTGGGGGACAACGTGTGTGTGTGTGTGTGCGTGTGCGCGCACATACGTGCCTATATCTGGATATCCATATGCATCTATGTCTGTATACATCTTTGTTTGGGGGAGGCTTTTCTCGCTACTGATTTTTTAAGATTTTATTTATTTACTCATGAGAGACACACAGAGAGAGGCAGAGACACTGGCAGAGGGAGAAGCAAGCTCTCTGCGGGGAACCGGACGGGGTGCTCCATCCCAGCACCCAGGATGGCGACCTGAGCCAAAGGCAGATGCTCTTTGAGCCACCCAGTGTCCCTCACTACTGATTTTTAACACTGAACACATAAGGGGGGGGGGGATAAATTTGGCTATGTCAACCATGAAACTTCAGTATCACAACACACACAAAAATGTCACCATCAAAAGACAAATTGAGAAAATATATGCAACACACCCGAGGAAAGAAACGCAAATTTCTTTCATTTTATAAAGCACTCACACAAGGAATAGGGGGTGGGGGGTGGGGAAACAAAGGGCTTAATGGCAAAAATGCAAACATGAAAAAAAAATGCAAACATGAATATTGTTTGCAGAAACATGCATGCAAATCGCAAAAGAAGATATGAAAAGACTAATCAATGTGCACAGTAGAACTGTGGTGGGGGGGAATGCTACTTTCCACTGGAATTTGGCAGATGTGGAGGAAGTGGACATTTTCATACTGTGTAATGTCCAGTGACGCAATCTTTCTGAAGGGCAAATCGGCAATGCGTATCAACATTTTAGGTGCACAGATCCTTTGAAGTGATTGTTTTGCTGTTAAGAGGTTGGAAGGTTGACTCCCCCCCCACCTCCTTTTTTTAAACCATAATCTTTTTTATTTTTAAGATCGTATTTATTTATTTGAGAGAAAAAAAAGCAAAAGCAGGGGGAGGGGCAGAGGGAGATGGAGAAGCAGGCTTCCCTATGAGTAGGGAGCCCCACGCAGGGGCCGGGTGCTCGATCCCAGGACCCCGAGATCATGACCTGAGCCAATGGCAGATGCTTAACTGACTGAACTACCCAGGTGCCCCATGTTATTTTATTTTTAAAAATTCCACCCCCCTTTAATATTTATTGGAAATGCTACTTCCTCCATGCAAAATTTCCTGTTTCGTCTCCAACATTCTGGTACTATCTCATGGCATCAACCTAAGTATACCTTGTATTTAATTCACTTATCATATCTGCTTGGATGAGATGGCTGGAGCCTACAAATAGACAGCAGTAGTTAAGAATTCAGGCTTGGATACAGGCTGATTTAGAGTCTAGATTTTGCCATCTGTGTATCTTTGGCTAAGTAACTTAACCTTTCTGAGCCTTTTAGCGAATGGGGAGATTCCAAGCACCCACTATAGCGGGGGTTGTGTCAGTATGCAAGAGATAATTAAAAGTGGAGCACAGTGTATGGCATCAAAGAGAGGAATGCTCAATCTTATCTAGACAGAGACAGTCTCACAAGCTTTCCAGAATTTAAAAGAAACTCAGATTCTTTCCAGTTGCTTATGTGTCCCTCACTTCCCCCATTATCTCAAGGCCAATCTGAGTTCATTTGGGATGGGAACACACAGTTTACTATAATAAATGAAGTCCATCTAAGACCCTACGTACAATCGAGACCCTGGCCAGCCTGTTCCCCAGGTACAAGGGGAAGGAAGAGGATAATTTAACACCTTCCCACTGTTGGGAAGACAATTAAAAAAGTACTTGACACACCCATGGTGGCTAACTTCACATGTGAAGTTTCCTTATCATGGCTTCTTCCTTTTCCTAATCCATTGTTTAAAAATTCCCTTTATTCTTGATTGAAAATTTCCCCAACGCATCTTTCATCTTTTTTTTTTTTTAAGATTTTATTCATTTATTCATGAAAGACACAGAGAGAGGCAGAGAAACAGGCAGAGGGAGAAGCAGGCTCCCTGTGGGGAACCCATGCAGGACTCGATCCCAGGACTCCAGGATCACCCCTGAGCCAAAGGCAGACACTCAATCGCTGAGCCACCCAGGTGTCCCTCAACGCATCTACCTTAATTATCATCATAAATACAAGGTCTTGAAAGGGGGTTATAAAAAAGGTGGTTATGAGTCACCAGAAAAAGAGGAAAGGTTTGTAAAATAGAAAGATAAAGATTCAAGAATCTGGACCACTGGCCTTAAATTGACACTGGAAACATAAAGAGAAAAGAGAAGGAATGGGGAGATTTGCTTTCAGCATGTAAACCAGACTTTCCTTCTCTCGGTGTTATGGAAGTCAGGCTGTGGGTTATGCATTTTATTTGGAAATAACTTTCCTTTTTTTTTTTTTTTTAAAGATTTTATTTATTTATTCATGAGAGACACAGAGAGAGAAAGAGGCAGAGACACAGGCAGAGGGAGAAGCAGGCTCCACGGAGGAAGCCTGATGTGGGACTCAATCCCGGGTCTCCAGGATCACGCCCTGGGCTGAAGGCGGCGCTAAACCGCTGGGGCACCCAGGGCTGCCCTGGAAATAACTTTCCTTGACACAACTTTACACTCAGGTTTCTGAGCCCTCTACAATGTTTTTGATAAAATATCCTGAAAGGATGTGCTGCTGGTCCACCTTAATCCGATGATAAGAGTCAGTCTTGGTAGATGTATTTTCTCAGATACTAGAATATAAAGCATTTTAGAAATGAGCAATGTATTTCTTCAGCTAGAAAAGAAACATGCCCATGTTGTTCACATTTAAAAATAATGTTTGGAAGGCTAACTTATACTATGTAATATTTATAGAACACTTAGAGTTTCTAAAGTATTTTCGTTTACATATCATCTGATTCCCCCAAATCCCTGAGGGAGACAGAGAAAATATTATAGAGATTTTACTTTTTAAAAATTAAGTTACATGATTACAGCCATCTGAACATAATGCTAAACAGAAAACCATATTCATCTAAATCCTGTTAACCCCTCCCACACAAAAAACCCTGTTTATTTCAACCAGTTTTTCATGAATATTAGGTTTATTGGATAGGGCAGATGCTTGCATGAAAGGCACAGCAAGAGCTGAAAGGTCTGTTTATATCACATCTACATTATTAATTATTATGAATAAATTATAACTGGGATTTAGGTGTTTTCTTTCCCCACTTTTAGAAGAGTTCTGGAAAAGGTCATTTATCCAGCATTCTCAATATTCAAATTATCTAGACAGAAAACTGTCCATAAACAGTGTTTTATAATCAGTTAAAAAAGCATCCTTGAAATAACAAAGAATTTATCTCCTAGAGCGCAGATACCCATGGAAAAGCTAACAATGTCACTGTGGCCCAACCCATGTGATTTAGACTGAGGTGTACAACCCCCCCCCTTTTTTCTAAAGATTTATTTACTCATGAGACACACACACACACACACACACACACACACACACACAGAGGCAGAGACATAGGCAGAGGGAGAAGCAGGCTCCCTGCAAGGAGCCTGATGTGGGACTCGATCCCGGATCCCAGGATCATGCCAGGAATCATGCCCTGGGCCAAAGGCAGATGCTCAACCGCTGAGCCACCCAGGTGTCCCAAGGTGTACAAATCCTAATTGAGAACACGGATGTGAGAGATCAAACTGCTACCTTACAAATGATATATGTTTTATGGCCCATTCTCTCAATATACTGTGCTTATGTCTACTGTAAAGGAAAACTAAGAAACTGGACCCAGAAGATATTGGGCCTGCATTAAGTGCCATTATGGGAAAAAATACCTCTGTTTAGTTTCCATCAAAAGCCTGGATGTGTTCCTGAAACTAATGTAAATTGTGTGTCAACTATATTTCAATAGGGACGCCTGGGTGGCTCAGTGGTTGAATGTCTGCCTTCGGCTCAGGGTGTGATCTTGGGGTCCTGGATCGAGTTCCACATCCTGCTTCTCCCTCTGGCTATGTCTCTGCCTCTCTCTCTCTGTGTCTCTCATGAACAAATAAAATCTTTAAAAACAAAACAAAAAACTATACTTCAATAAAAATAAAATAAAATAAAATATTAAGAAAAGAAAGACTGGGGCACCTGGCTGGCTCAGTCTGTGGAGAATGGGACTTCTGATCTCAGGGTTGTAAATTCTAGCCCAACGTTGGGTGTAGAGATTACTTTAAAAAAAATAAAAATCGGGATCCCTGGGTGGCGCAGCGGTTTAGCGCCTGCCTTTGGCCCAGGGCACGATCCTGGAGACCCAGGATCGAATCCCACGTCGGGCTCCCTGCATGGAGCCTGCTTCTCCCTCTGCCTGTGTCTCTGCCTCTCTCTCTCTCTCTCTGTGTGACTATCATAAATAAATAAAAATTAAAAAAAAAATAAAAATCTTAAAAAAAAGTTAGACAAGGGATGCCTGGGTGGCTCAGCCGTTGAGCACCTGCCTTCGGCCCAGGCTGTGGTCCTGGAGTCCTGGAATTGAGTCCCACATTGGGCTCCCGGCATGGAGCCTGCCTCTCTCTCTGTGTGTCTCATGAGTAAATACAATAAAATCTTTTTTTTTTTAAGACTTTATTTATTCATAGAGACAGACAGAGAGAGAGAGAGAGAGAGAGAGAGAGGCAGAGACACAGGCAGAGGGAGAAACAGGCTCCATGCAGGGAGCCCGATGTGGGACTCGATCCTGGGTCTCCAGGATCACACCCCAGGCTGCAGGCGGCGCCAAACCGCTGTGCCACGGGGGGCTGCCCAATACAATAAAATCTTCAAAAAAAGTTAGACTGGATGTGCTGTGAGAAACGGGTATGTCAAGAAAATCTCAACTTTCGCTTAGAATTATGGTTTTGGGCAACTTAAAATACATGACAGAGTCACAGAAAGTTTAAATTATTCAGTTTGGATTCAAAAGAGCACTAAATGATCTCTCAACAATGGTAACCTTGACCAAGTGATGTCAGTACAGTTCTGTCTACATGGGTGGTTGGGTGGTAGGGTTCTCTAACCAGGGTGGGTCCATGAATAAATGGTCCCATGATAATGGAGAAGAAAGATTCCTGATATGAAGAATTAACTCCAGGAGAACATGATTAGTTTTCGAGACTGTTGAAGACATTTGATCATTACCATATCATTGTTTTTTTTGTTTTTTTTTGATGGTCACACATCTCCCTTTATTGGGAGCAGCAGGTGGGACACTTCCAGCAATAGTAAAAATATTAATTTACAAAAGCAGAAGTTCAGTGAAGCCACCTGGTTGGAACCCTTGGGAGCTCATACGTAGATGCCAACCCAGAGCAGCAGGAAGAGGACTCCAAAACCCATGAAGAGTGAGGCCACCAAGGAGATGAGGAGCTCTTTGTAGATATTCCGAGTGTACTTGGTGGAGGTGACCTCATAAATGAAGAACCAGGCGGTAAAGAACATGCCAATTGCCAATAGCACCATGGTCAGATGGGGGAAGAAGGCAAGGTTCACTGGGCTGGTGTATCTGCTCATGGCCTCGAGCTCCATTTCGCCAGGTGGCGAAAACAGGGTCATCCACTGCTCTGCCACCGGTCACTCAGTATTTAAAAGCAATTTAGCAGGGGTGCCTGGGTGGTTCCATGAGTTAAGCCTCTGCCTTTGGCTCAGGTCATGATTCCAGGGTCTTGGGATTGAGTCCCACATCCTGCTCATTGGGGAGTCTGCTTCTCCCTTTGCACCCCCTCCCCCCATTCATGTACTTGCTCATGCCTTCTCCCACAATAATAAATAAATTTTTTTTTTTTTTTTAAAGCAAGCTACAAATCTGCAAACCCGGTCTATGTGAAGATGCATTCACACCAGTTGGTCTAGATCCATCTCTTGACTGGCCAAGGCCCATTAGACTTGGCTTTTTTTTTTTTTTTTTTTAAGATTTTATTTATTTATTTATGAGAGACCCAGAGAGAGAGGCAGAGATAGAGGCAGAGGAAGGAGAAGCAAGCTCCATGCAAGGAGCCCGATGTGGGACTTGATCCCAGGACTCTGGGATCATGTCCTGATCCAAAGGTAGACACTTAACCACTGAGCCACCCAGTTGTCCCTAGACTTGGCTTTTGTTTCCCAAGTATACAGTAGAATGGTGTCATGCTACATGGACACTCATCTGCAGGACTGCATTCTGTAGGTTAAACATTAAAAGAGAAATATTTGAAATAATTCAAGATAAATAACATACAATATTTGGCTGCCTATTGGACCCTGTGCATTTTGGTCTTCAGGTGAGCATGATCCGAGAGCTGCAGACCATCCGTCTTAGCATACACATTTCGTTATGCTGAATGTGATTCTGACCACAACGGTGAGCTGGGTGCGATTTAACAAAGGATTCCACCCCTAAACACAAATCATTTGTTCGTTTTTTTTTTTTCCCCATCTGTTGCTCAACCCCAAATCCAGCAATTTGATCCTATGTTGGAAAAACAACACACCCTGCTGAGATGATATTCAGAGTGTCTCCTCACTTAGGGTCTCCATTAACAGAGCACCTATCAATGAGGAGAGGTAGGAATTGGCTAGCACAAGGCAGTAACTGTACCAGTAGCTGCTAAGGTGATGAGTCAGGCCTTAGGGAAGACTGTAAAAGCATGCTGTGTGACTATAAGACATCAATTTGAGGGTTACAGCCCCCAACGGCAGTATGCAAAAAAAGAAAAGAAGAGAAAAAAACTTTGAACCACACACCATTCCAGACACTGTTCATTGTTCCAAAAGAGCCAGCTTTCTGTAGGGAGGCAATTCCAAGCCTCCAAGCTAAAGCTTGAGGGGCCTCTTTGGGACTTAATAGTTTCAAGGAATTGCTTCCACCTCACAGAAGTTGGGAGTTTTTCATGAAGCAGCAGCAAAATTCCACACCAAAGTGTTACATTCATAGAAGCCAGGGGCGAACAAGTTTTTAATGATGACAAGTGACTCCTGACTAAATGAGTTTCTGCCTTGCCAGCCCACTTTGGGACTCTCTCCAAACGCTCCTCCATGACACCAGTTCACGGTGCGAAGCCTGCCCTGGCGGCCCTCAAGCTGCCAGCGTCCTCCAGAAGCCACCCAGGCCTCCAGCCCTTCCCTAAAACATCCTCCCCGAGCCCCACAGCAGCTGTGTTTGCCCCTGCAAGCCTGGCTGCTCCTGTTAGCTCGATTGCAGACTTCCCGAGAAAGTTAACGCTTGTTCTCTAAATAGCTGTCAGTAGTACTCGCTACTGGGACTACGGAGTTTAATTAAATATGCCAATATGGTAATGAAATACGAGTGCAAAAAAGAAACACTGTTCTTGTTTGAAAACGGAATGGAACGCTTTGGAGAGAGGCTCGACAAAGGAGAGTCCCGATCGAGCCCGGCGGGGACAGAAATGCCTGTGGGAGGCGAGGGGGAAACCGTAGAGACGTGCCCATCTTCTGCAAATCGCGCGGCTCCCGCAGGGACCGCGAAAGCCTCCGTCTGTTTTAAAGAATCCCGACGTGGGAATTCTAGGGGAGGCTTTCCGGGTGCGGTCGACGCGGGAGGAGACGGGGGAACGCCGATCTGCGGGCACCGAGATTCAAAGGGAAGGTCTTGGACCGACATCAAAAAGACTGGCTGCTCGGAAAGTTTTCTTTCCAGCGACAAAGGCTGGAAAAAAGCGCCGTGGTCGCCACCTACCGAGGGGGAGGGGAGAAGGGGTGGGGGCGGGGGTGGGGGTGGGGAGGAGGGCGGCCGGCGGGGCCCCCCCATCGCCGCCGGGGGGAAGAATCGTGAAACCCTTCGGTCCAGTGCTCCGCAGAACCGCCCTCGACCTCGGGGCTCGAGTTCTGTAAACTTTTGAGCGTCGCTTAGGTGAAGAGCAGTGTCTCAGCGTTTTCGACATTCGAGAGCTCAAGTTGGAAAGCGAAAAAGCACAATCGGGAGGCGGGAGGCGGGGTGCGGGGTGCGGGGTGCGGGGGAGAGGTTTCGGTCCAGTTTCTCCGCGGTCGACAGAACAAAACCCAGCGGGCTACAGGGCAGGTTTTCTGCTCCCTCCGCGGCTTTCTCTCAACTTTGCCTCTAAACGTGGAGCGAGGGAGCGAGGGGAAAGTCTGGGCTGTGTGGGTGGGGGGGGGGGGGTGGGGGTGGTAAATAAAAACAGGAGCCCCCCGCCCCCTGCCCCGGCGCAGGTTGGGGCTCCGGTCTCCTCCGGCCGCCTCGGAGGCAAGCTTGCAAAACTAACAGAGGAGCTCTTTGTGTCCGGGAAGGTGGTGCAGGGCGGAGGAAGTCCCTCGGCGGAGCACAGGGACCGGCGGGCCGGCCTGGGGCTCCCGGGCCTCTGCCATGTTCCGGCCTCGCCATCGGCAGGGAATGTCGGACGCACGAGTGAGTGCGAGCCCCGGACGGTGGCTCGGGCCCGCGGCACCGCGGCGCTGAGCAGGCGGGGGCCGCCCCCGGCCTAGGCCGGCGCCCCGCGCCCCGGCTCCCCTCCCCCACCCGGGCGGCCGCGCAGGCCCCAGGTGCAGCCATGTTCTTGCTCCCACCACCCGCGCCTCCATTGACAGTCCTTGCCGGAGAGGGCCGGGCGCCGCGCTCGCCGCGTCCTCGGGCTCGGGGCTCGCCGGCGCGGGGCTTCCTGGGAGTCGTAGTCCGCCGCCCCCGCCGTCGCGTTGGTGGGGACGAACCACAAAACTACAACTCCCGCTGGGCGGCGCTGCGGGTGCGCACGCGCAGCGCGCCTTCGAGGAACAAAAAAAAAAAAAAAAAAAAAGAGGAGGAGGAGGAGGGTGAGAGAGAAGCTCGGAGAGCAGAGAAAAGGGGCCACCGATCGCCCCCCCGCTTCCCCGCACGCGCTCTCTAGCTGAGGCCGCCCGCCTGCCGCGGTGATCCCGGCCTCTCCCTCGGTCCCCCGTGATCGGATCTAGGCGCTGACCCAGGCCCTGCCGGGGCGGCCATGCGGCGGTGACAGGAGCTCGGCCAAGACGCCCGGGCCCCTCGCCCTCTCACCTCCTGCCCGCTCGCCCGCTCGCCCCAGCCCGGAGCTGCTCCGCCGCGGCCGCAGCTCTTGCTCGGCCCACACGCGCTTCCTTTCGGCTCCCCCAGCCCCGGCGCTGCCTGGAGGCGGCTGCACTCGGGTGAGTCCCCGTCGCCTCCCCCGCGCCCCCCGCCCCGGTTGCCATCGCGAGCGGGGCCCTTCTTTGAGACGCGCCCCCCCGGGGCCCGCGCGGACTGGGGCCGGGGTACCCGGGCCGCCGTGTTGGGGGTGGGGCGGGAGGAGACGCGGTCGCGGGGGACGACAGTTGCACGCGCGCGCCTGGGAGCGCGGGGGGAGGGGCGCGCGCGCCGGCGCTGCGTGGGGGGGCTCACGCGTGAGTCCCGCGCGCGAGCGAGCCTGCGGGCTGCGCATGCCCGGCCGCTGATTGGCCGGCTCGGGCGGTGCGGGTGCGCGCGCGGTGCCAGGCCCGAGCCGTGGGGTCGCGCTCGGCCTGGTGTCTCCGGGGCTCGTGCGCCCGGGCAGCAGACGCGCGCGATTGGCCGGCGGGCGGCGGGGGCGGCGCCGCCGCGCTGCCTGGTAACTGCGGCCCGCGGGCCGGCGGGCCCCGGAGCGCCGCCCGCCCCGCCCCGCCCCGCCCCGCCCCCGCCCCTCCCCGCCCCTGCCCGCGCCCAGGTGGAGCCCGGAGTGGGCTTTGTCCCGGCCCGGCCGGCGCGCCGGCCCCGCGGGGCCTGTTCTTTGGGGGAAATAAACACAATGACCGGAAGGAAAACCTCGGCCTTCGGGCCACGGAAAGCCGTCTGGATCCCGCAGGCGCCCGGACGGGGTTTCGCGGAGGGACGAAGGGGAAAAACTGTCCTTTCCCCCCTCCCTGTGCTGCCTCCACTTTCTCCAAGTTTTGCCTTTGAATAAAGGAAGTTCTTTTTTCCCTTCTTCTTCTTCTTCTTCCCCTGTCCAATGTGGCGTTGCGGTAGCCGGCGGCCGAGAGCGTTCCGGCGTCGAGTTGGGTTGGAGCAGGCCCACTCCTGCGGCTGCGGGGCTCCGGGCACGCTTCCCCCTTCTCTGCGGCTTGAGGGGCCGGAGGGCAGCAGAGCCGTCTCTGGGGCGTTCCGGAAGCAGAAGGGGAAGTTAGTTTGCAAATGAGGGTGCCCCGGAGTGCGGGGAGGAGGCTGAGCCCGCGCCCGCGCCCGCGCCCGCGCCCCAGGCCCGCGGCCGGGGAGGACAGACACCTCCTCCCTCCTGCCCCGTCGCTGTCTCTGTCTCGTCAGTCGTTCAGCCGCAGAGCCGGGCTGCCGGGCGCGGTGCTCTTGCCTCCTCCTTGGGACCTTGACTTTTTCTTATGTTCGGGCTTTGGAACTCTGGTCTTGCTCCCGTGCCGTCGCTGAAGGCCGTCTCTTGCATTGTTTGGTGGGAATTGGTCGTTTCTTTTTTCTTTCTCTTAAAGATTTTATTTACCCACGAGACGCGGAGAGAGGCAGAGGGAGAAGCAGGCCTCCTTGGGGGAGCGGGTGCTGGACTCCATCCCGGGACTTGACCCCGGGGCTCCGGAACCGGGTCCTGAGCGCGGGGCGGACGAGCCCAGCGGCCCCGCGGCGTCCGAATCAGCTGGTGCGGCCCTTCCAGGAGCGGGTCTGGGTTTCCCGAGGGGAGTGTTGTGCGTCGTGCACTCTTGTCCGCCCCGTCCGTGGGCAGGAGGGGCAGGGGTTAAGCTTTTTCCGCCTTTGTCTCCCCTCCCGGCGGACAGACCCGCGAAGGGCCTTGCACCGAGCCTAACATTTGGATGTTTCCTAAGCGCCGGGCATCCCTCTTCAGCACTAACGTGTTTTCTTATTCAGTCTTGAAAACAACCCCGCAATTCCCTTGTGTAGACGAGGAACAAGTCTAGAGAAGCTGAGTAGTGTATTCTTGATTACTCAGCAAGTCAACCTTGACTGCAAGGTTGGAGCCTGGGCAGTCCGACTCTTAACCCCTCAGCCTGTGGCTCTCAGACTCCGGAGCGTCAGCAACCCCCGGAGGGCTTGTTCAGACACCGTCGCCCCGCCCCACCCCAGAACCCCAGACTTCGGATTCGGCAGGTCTGGGGGGGGGGCCCATTATTTGCATTTCTAACTAGTTGGAGCGGGCTGTTGTTCCGCCGCTCGGAGGATGGCTCTCGGAGAGCCATTCAGCGCGGTGCAAAATTAAGCTGTGAGTGTAGGGAATTTATTCTAGATTTTCTTTAAAGCTTTTCGTTACTTTAAAACCTGAACTTAACCAAAAATAATTCGGACTGCTTATCGTAGATTGTGTGGAAAGCTGATTGAGAGTTAAAAATTTTTGTTAGCCATGATTACGAAATTAAAAGTTTAAGAAGTCTCAGGTTTTAAAAGAGCCACGGATTTAAGTACAGGATAAAATTAGAAACCTAATCTTGCCTTTTTTTTTTTTTTTCAGTCTCAATCATTTTTTAATTCATTTATGGCACTGGCATTATGGCAATCTCCTCCTAGAGATGACTGAGGCATCTCATCCCCACCAGTCTTGTCTGGGAACCCGGAGTGCTGATAGGGCCTCAGCTTGATGCTGAAATGAGGGAGCTGGTGGTCACTTGAAGGCCCAGATTCCACCCCCTCACTCCTTCCAAGCCCCAGGCACTTCCAGTGATTTGGTTTACTTTTTTTCTTTTTCTTTTTTTTTAAAGTAGACTCCGGGCCTGAACTCAGGACCCTGAGATCAGAAGTTGCATGCTGCACCGAATGAGCAGCCAGGAGCCTTTGATTTGGTTTACTTTTAAGAACGGCTACAGGGACACCTGAGTGGCTCAGCAATTAAGCATCTGCTTTTGGCCCAGGGCATGATCCTGGAGTCCCGGGATCCAGTCCCCAGTCCCCCGGCAGGCTTCCCTCATGGAGCCTGCTTCTCCCTCTGCCTAGATCTCTGCCTTTCTCTCTCTCCCTGTGTCTCTCACGAATAAATAAACTAAAAAAAAAAAAAAAAAAAAAAAGAATAAGAATAAGAATGGTTACAAAGACTACCCTTAAAATGTAGGTTTCTGAGGTTCTTTTTCTTGGGGTACAAGTCTTGAGATAGGTTTCTTATTTATTATAATAGATTTTCTCCTGGAGAAAGTAACTCAAATTAGGTAGGAGGAATGGGGTTGGTTTACCATTATGTTCTGTCATTTTTGATTATCCATAGATGGATTGTGTGTTCCAAAACAAAATATGAAAGACAAGTGCCCTTCTCCAGATTGTCATGAAAGGAGCTGTGAATAAGACACAGAAATTACTCAACACTTAACCTTCCCGTTAGTATTGGTAGCTAGCTTATTCATTGCATTCCACCTGATTCAGTTCTGCCAGGGTTTCTTTCTTTGTTGAAAACTTGAGTTTTGGGCAGCCCCGGTGGCTCAGCAGTTTAGCGCTGCCTTCGACCCAGGGCCTGATCCTGGAGACTTGGTATCGAGTCCCACGTCAGGCTTCCTGCATGGAGCCTGTTCTCACTTTGCCTGTTTCTCTGCCTCTCCTCTCTCTCTGTATGTCTCTCATGAATAAATAAATAAATTCTTTAAAAAAAAAAAAAACTTGAGTTTTTGGGGCACCTGGGTAGCTCAGTGGTTGAGCGTCTGCCTTTGGTTAAGGTTGTGATCCCAGGGTCCTGGAAATGAGCCCCACATTGGGCTCCCTGCAGGGAGCTTGCTTCTCCTTCTGCCTATGTGTTTGCCTCTCTCATGAATAAAATAAAATCTTAAAAAATAAAAAGATGATGGGCAGCCCGGGTGGCTCAGTGCTTTAGCGCCGCCTTTAGCCCAGGGCCTGATCCTGGAGACCCGGGATCGAGTCCCATGTGGGCTCCCTGTATGGAGCCTGCTTCTCCCTCTGCCCGTGTCTCTGCTTCTCTCTCTCTCTCTCTCTCTCTCTCTGTGTGTGTATCTCATGAATTAAAAAAAAAAAAATCTTAAAAAAGATGAGATTTTGGGGGGCTTCTGGGTGGCATTGTTGGTTAAATGCCTGCCTTTGACTCAGGTCTTGATCACAGCATTTTGAGATTGAACCTTACATGGGGCTCCCTGCTCAGTGGGGGGGTCTGCTTCTCCCTCTCCCTCTGCCCTTCCCCTTGCTCTCTCTCTTTCAAATGAATAAAAAAAAATAAAAATAAATAAAAAATAAAACATGAGTTTTAAAAAAATATTTCAATTCACTTCATAACTGCTGTGGTGTAATTCATGAGATTGTTTTGACCACTGGCTTAAACAGATGCTGATCAAGTGATTTTTATGTATGTCTAAGGGAAAAAACTTTCTCCAAGAGTTGAGAAGTAAGACTCTGAGAACAGTATTTATTTCACTTTGTAGAAATATGTTAGAGGCAATTAACCTAAAAGGTAATTGCCAAAAATTTTATCAGTATCTACTAATGATCACTGGTAGTATTTTCTTCAAATTGTATACATTCATTTGAGTGAAGCTTATTCATTGTTGCTAAGTGAAAGTTAGAAATGCAGTTGATCCATTGGTTATAATTGCGGAGTTGAGATTCCTTGTAATGAGGGCAGTTAAAATAGCAACATAGCAACATGCAGAACGTTCAGTTGGTGAGAGTGTTGTCTGAGACCCTCTGCCTGGGGAATAGAATTGAGAATTAGTATTTAAAGGATGTATGTGCAGTGGAAAAATGATGTGGATAAATCACTGCAAGCCCTGAAGGTAATATCTTGATACTCATTTTCCATTCTTTTGTCCCTTACCATTCTCTTCTCTCTTGCCTGTGCTTTGTTCAAACTCTCACCACTGCAGTTTTCCTGTTTTTGTTTTCTTTTTTTCTCATTGTTTCTGCAGTCCTTGTCATCCTACCCTGGCTTGTTTTTGTTTTCTTTCTGGCACTTATTCCTCTGCTTTTTCCACTTTGGCCTAGCAGGAAAGTAAGAGAAAGTTCAAGATAACCAGGGATTTTCAGAATTGATGGGAGAATTGACTCATTGTTCCTTGGTGATAACTTGATTGCAAACTATAGAGGACTTTGGGGGGCATGAGGGTGGCCCAGTTCGTTGAGCATCTGTCTCTTGGTTCTGGCTCAGGTCAGGGTCCTGGAGATGAAGCCCACTTGGGGCTCAGCATGGAGTCAGCTTGCAGATTCTCTCTCCCCCATCCCCTCTGCTCCCCCTCCCCCCAGTTTGTGCTCTCTCAAATAAAATCTTAAAACCCTAAGAAAACGATAGAAGATTTTTTTTTTTTAAGATTTTATTTATTTTTTCATGAGACACACACATACATACAGAGAGGCAAAGACACAGGCAGAGGGAGAAGCAGGCTCCACGCAAGGAGCCCGATGTGGGAATCGATCCTGGGACTGCAGGATCACGCCCTGGGCGGAAGGCAGGTGCTCAACTGCTGAGCCACCCAGGCGTCCCACAATAGAAGATTTTTAAAGAATTAGTTTATTTTTTTTTTTAATTTTTTAAAAATTTTTATTTATTTATGATAGTCACAGAGAGAGAGAGAGAGGCAGAGACATAGGCAGAGGGAGAAGCAGGCTCCATGCACCGGGAGCCCGACGTGGGATTCGATCCCGGGTCTCCAGAATCGCGCCCTGGGCCAAAGGCAGGAGCTAAACTGCTGCGCCACCCAGGGATCCCGAATTAGTTTATTTTTAAAAAAAGATTTTATTTATTCATGAGACACAGAGAGGCTGAGACATAGGCAGAGGGGAGTAGGCTCCCTGAGGGGAGCCCCATGCAGCCTTGATCCTGGGTGATCCTGGGACCCTGAGATCATGCCCTGAGCAGATACTCAACTGCTGAGCCACCCAGGCATCCCAAAAATTAGTTTATTTAAAACGTAACGTAAGAGGCAAAATGAATTTATAATTGCGAGAGACAAATATGGCTTAGTGTGGCACTAACAAACACAGGTTCTGAAATCAGACTGCCTGGATTCAGAATCCTGGCTTGTGTTAGTTCTGGTTGTTACCTTGAGTAATTCACTTCACCTCTTTGTGCCTCATTTTCCCTATTTTAAAAAATAGGAATGATGATGAGAGAACCTGTTTCTCTTGTAGGTTGTTGTGAAGGTTGAATGAGTGAAAGTGCTTGGGATGGTATCTAGCAAACAATGAGCATTCAATAAATATTAGCCATAAAAACACTGTGTTGGATACTTTTGAAAAATTGAATTTTCTAAGGAAATAAAAATGTCCCAGTAATACTGGCTACAAGGTTAATCTCCCCGAACTGAAGAGTATAAACTCTGGAAAGTCAAGGACTCCTTGGGATTTTTTTTCCCTTGTGACTGTTGAAATTGTTTCTTGTAGAAGGGCAAAGGAAATAAGGTGTGTCGTCCCCCCTCCCGCCCTT
Source organism: Canis lupus baileyi (assembly GCF_048164855.1). Classification (NCBI taxonomy): domain Eukaryota; kingdom Metazoa; phylum Chordata; class Mammalia; order Carnivora; family Canidae; genus Canis; species Canis lupus. The sequence continues at coordinate 71,938,310 of NC_132845.1, forward strand.
AAAGTGCTTGTATAGGGGGCAGCCCCGGTGGCGCAGCGGTTTAGCGCCGCCTGCAGCCTGGGGCGTGATCCTGGAGACCCTGGATCGAGTCCCTCGTCAGGCTCTCTGTATGATGCCTGCTTCTACCTGTGCCTGTGTCTCTGCCTCTCTTTCTCTCTGTCTCAATAAATAAATAAAATCTTAAAAAAAAAAGTTCTTGTATCGGATTACATTATAGTATAATTCTACAAATAGAATAGTGAAGAGTTTGGTTTTATTTAGGGTATCTGCTTCAAACGAGCCTAGAATCTATAAATTTGCAGGGACGCCTGGGTGGCTCAGTGGTTAAACGTCTGTCTTCCGCTCGGGTCCTAATCCCAAGGCCCTGGGATCAAGTCACGCATCGGGCTCCCTGCATGGAGCCTGCTTCTCCCTCTGCCTGTGTCTCTGCCTCTCTGTGTGTCTCTCATGAATAAATAAATAAGGTCTTAAAAAAAAAGTTTAAAAAAAATCTGTAAATTTGTGTAATGGAGATGAAACATGTCTACCTCTGAATAGTGGATTTATAATTGAAAATTTCTGGGGATTCCTGGGTGGCTCAAGCGGTTTAGAGCCTGCCTTCCGCCCAGGGTGTGATCCTGGAGTCCTGGGATCGCGTCCCATGTCGGGCTTCCTGTATGGAGCCTGCTTCTCCCTCTGCCTGTGTCTCTGCCTCTCTCTGTGTGTCTCTCATAAATAAATAAAATCTTTAAAAAAAAAAAAAAAAGAAAGAAGGAAAAATAGCCTTCTGGAACTGCTTACTCAACACATAGATTCACTGCACCTATTTTCTCTCTTCACCCCTCACAGGTTTTGAAGTGACCTCTTTCTCTACTGGTGGTGTTGATGTGTTTGAGATAGAAACTAGTAAAGGAGTTGAAAGATAGTCATAATTTCCTGGCTTTTACAGGGCAATTAAAGGAGGTAAGAAAAGCTTGGCTATCTTATTGTGGCCAGCCACCAAACACTTCAGTTACATTATTTCATCGATATTTTGACAAAGAAGGATGGCAAGCATGTATTATGCCCACTCGATAAGTGAGGAAGTAGAAATTGACCTGGGTTCTGGAATGAGTGTGAAAATTGGCTGAACAGTTATCAGGAGATCCGTTAGCTTCACTTCTCCCTCCTGTTCGTTCGTTCGTTTGTTCTTTCTGCCACTTTAACCTTTTTTTTTTTAAGATTTTATTTATTTATTTATTTATTTGTGTGTGTGTATGTGTGTGTGTGAGAGAGAGAGAGAGAGAGAGAACGCATGTGCTCACAAGGAAGGGTAAGGGGCAGAAGGAGAGGGAGAAGCAGACTCCCTGCTGGATCCTGGGCTTGATCTTGGGACCCCTGGGATCATTACCTAAGCTGAAGGCAGATGCTTAACCAACTGAGCTGAGCCACCCAGGCACTTGTCACTTTAAACATTTTTAGGCTTTTCTTTTTAAGCATTTTTAAAAAATTTAATGGCATTAAGTACATTCAAAATGTTGTATAGTCATCACCATTTCTAAAATCTTTCTTATCACCCCAAATAGAAACTCTGTACCCAGTAAGCAATAACTCATCATTTCTCTTTTCCCCCAGTCTCTGGTAACTCTAATACACTCTATGCCTTTATGAATTTGCCTGTTTTATTCTGTTTATCCATCTATCTATCATTTTTAAGTAGGCTCATTGCCCAACGTGGGGCTTGAACTCACCAGCCCAAGGTGAGGGTCACTTTACTGACTCAGCCAGCCAGGTGCCCCTTGCCTATTTTAGATATCTCTTTTAAATGGAATCATACAGTGCTTGTCATTTCACGTCTGGTTTATTTCACTTAGCATTTTGATTTCAAGGCTCTATGTTGTGGCTGTGTCAAAACTTCATTTCTCTTTATGGCTGAATAATGTTCCATTATATAATTACCACATTTTATTTGTACTTTCATCTGTTGATGGACATTCAGATGCTTTCTGCCTTTTGGCTATTATGGATATGCAGCTATGGACATTGGTTCACCAGTGTATTTTGAAGCCTATTTTCAGATCTTTTGTGTATATACTTGAGTGGAATCGCTGGGTCATTGTTTTTCTTTTTAATGCTTTTTTTGGAGAAGAATTTGGATGGATCTGAATAAATCTCCCAATAGTGTGTAGAAAACCCATATAAAATGCATTTGTCCCCTTTGTAAAGAATAGATTTGTGGGGACACCTGGGTGGCTCCGCGGTTGAATGTCTGTCTGCCTTCGGCTTAGGGTGTGATCCTGGGACCTGGCTTGGAGTCCCCCATCCGGGCTCCCTGACATCAGGCTCCCTTCCGGGAGCCTGCTTCTCCCTCTGCCTCTCTGCCTCTGCCTCTTTCTGTGTCTCTCATGAATAGATAAATAAATCTTAAAAAAAAAAAAAAAAGGTAAATTAGTGTCTGCCATTTCCACCACGAACACCTCTTTTTTTCAAGTGGTTCCTCATAGGGTTAAAAAAAAAAAAATGTTGTGATAAAATATACATGCCACAGGGCAGCCCCCAGTGGTTTAGCGGTTTAGCGCCGCCTTCAGCCCAGGGCGTGATCCTGGAGACTCAGGATTGTCGGGCTTCCCGCATGGAGCCTGCTTCTTCCTCTGCCTGTGTCTCTGTCTCTCTCTGTCTCTCTGTCTCTCATGAATACATCAATAAAATCTTAAAAAAAAAATACATGCCACAGAACTTGACCATTTTTCATTTATATTGTTTACTTATTTTTAGTATATTGTTAATTACTATAACAGCTACATGATATTTACAATAAAGATATGACAAAAAATAATATTAGTAATCCTTTTAGCCATTTTTAAATTATAAAAAAAATTTTTTAAGTAGGCCCCATGCTCAACGTGGGTCTCAAACTCATGACCTGGAGATCAAGAGTCATGTGCTGGCCAGATGCCCTATTTTCACCATTTTTTTTTTTAATTATGTAGAAGCTAAATTTAATTTTTTTTTTTTAAGATTTTATTTATTCATAGAGACACACACAGAGAGAGGCAGAGACACAGGCAGAGGGAGAAGCAGGTTCCCTGTGGGGGGCCTGATATGGGACTACAACCTGGAAATCTGGGATCATATCCTAAGCCAAAGGCAGACGCTCAACCGCGGAGCCACCCAGGTATCCCGAGATTTTATTTATTTATTCATGAGACACAGAGAGAGGCAGAGACACAGGCAGAGGGAGACGCAGGCTGTTTATTCATGAGAGACACAGAGAGAAGCAGAGACACAGGCAGAGGGAGAAGCAGGCTCCATGCAGGGAGCCAGATGCGGGACTTGATCCTGGGACTCCAGGATCATGCCCTGGGCTGAAGGCAGGTGCTCAACTGCTGAGCCACCCAGGCATCCCTCAAATAAAATCTAAAAAAAAAAAAGTATTTTAATGAAATTTTAAATGGTTAATTTACTGAATGTTTATGTGAAACACTGGCAGGGACTTAACTTAGATTTTGATAACTTTGTGAGCTAAGTATGCATATTATTGTCATTTTCCAGAATAGTAAGTTTCGGGTTTGAGATTTCCAAGGTCAGTCTTATCTAATACTTGAGATAGAATTTGAATTCAGAACTTTGGTCTGATTGCAGAATTGGCATTCATGGTAGCTTTGCTCTGTTGCCTGCCATCTATGAACAGTGCATTAAGAAAAAATAAAGATGGGACTTTGTAGATCATAGTTACTTGATTTCCATTTCTTCTCCTAATTCATACAAAATTAGAAAAAGAACAAGTAATCCAGCTTTTCCAGTACTAAATAATTTTTAAATTTGTAATAAGGTCAAAGGGATACTTTCTTGGTGTATTGGCAGAGCAAGCTGCTGCTTTTTAAAGATCTGAACTATCTATTTATTTATTTATTTTAAAGCTTTTATTTGTTTATTCATGAGAGACACAGAGAGAGAGGCCGAGACACAGGCAGAGGGAGAAGTAGGCTCCTTGCAGGGAGCCCGATGTGGCACTCCATCCTGGACCCTGGATCATGCCCTGTGCCAAAGGCCGACAACACTCAGCCACTGAGCCACCCAGGCATCCCTGGACTATCAATTTATTTATTTAAAAAATGAAAAAAAAATTTTTTTTGACTATCAATTTAAAAGGATAATTTATACATTTGCATTTTCTTTTAAACTGTAGTGCCAAGTAAAGTTGCCAATCTTCCTGAATAGCTGATAAGGGTTTCGTTTTGTTTTGTTTTTCGTTTGTTTTTCAAGGACATTTGTTTTGGCTACATGTGAGGCTCAGGACTGAACTTAAGATCCATCAATTGGGCAGACCTTCTTGAGCAAAGGTTCATTTTAGGGATTTCTAATTTTATTTCTTTTTTTTAATTTTAATTTAATTTTTATTTTTTTAAGATTTTATTTATTTATTCATGAGAGCCTGACATGGGACTCAATCCCGGGACTCCAGGATCACGCTCTGGGCCGAAGGCAGGCACTAAACCCCTGAGCCACCTAGGGATCCCCAGACTTCTAATTTTATTTCTAAGTATTTGCCATTAGATATAATTTCTAAAGATTAATGAAAGTTAAGTGAACTAAAATGGGCTCTTTGGCTTTGTCTGATGAAGTTATATATGTTAGATATATGTTACTATACTAATATAAATTGTGATACTTTAGTGATACTTTATATTCTATTATGAAGTGTTTGTGAAATGAAACCACTGAATGAAGCACTAACCTAATTTTCTTCCCTTTGGAAAATTAATCCTGTGGAGATTGGCTCTTACAAACGTGAATTAAAATATCTGTCTGTGATAATAGGCAAGTAATAATTAAATTCTGGGAGTTACAGGTCCAAGTGTAGTGTCTGGTGAACTGATCTTATCTGAGATGTTATGTCCAATTCCCAAATTCCAAGTTTGGGACAAACTTGAACATTTTGAGGATGGTGTAGTAAAGTGTAATTTACTAATCCCTGTAACAAAGGATGTTACAGGGAAAGCACAGGACATACTGGGGATGCTTAGTTTAGGGATGAGCACGTGGAGGAGCACAGTGCGTTGAAAGGGCTTTTTTGTAAAAGAAGGCTCTTGAGGATGTGACAGGGACAGCTTTTTTTTTTTTTTAAGATTTTATTTATTTATTCATAGAGACACAGAGAGAGAGAGAGAGAGGGGCAGAGACACAGGCAGAGAGAGAAGCAGGCTCTATCATGCAGGGAACCCGATATGGGACTCGATCCCCGGTCTCCAGGATCACACCCCGGGCTGCAGGCGGCGCTAAACCGCTGGGCCGCTGGGGCTGCCCGACAGGGACAGATTTGATCCGTTAGGACTAATATTAAGCCAGTCCTGTGTTTGCAAGTTGTTCATTTAAAAAGTAGCAAGCTCAGAATGCCTGGCTGGCTTAGTCCTTGGAGCTTGGGACTCTTGATCTCTGGTTGTAAATCGAGCCCCATGTTGGGTGTAGAGATTACTTTTAAAAATAAAATCTTTTTTTTTAAAATTTTTTATTTATTTATGACAGTCACACACACAGAGAGAGAGGCAGAGACACAGGCAGAGGGAGAAGCAGGTTCCGTGCACCGGGAGCCCGACGTGGGATTCGATCCGGGGTCTCCAGGATCGTGCCCTGGGCCAAAGGCAGGCGCCAAACCGCTGCGCCACCCAGGGATCCCAAAAATAAAATCTTAAACAATGTAGCAAACTGTTGGAGGATGTGTGGAAATTTAGGATACCTTAAAGAGAATTGGGCAAGAATACCAGTAACTAGTAACATTTTTTGAGTGCTTTTTATAAAAGCATTTACTGTTCTAAGCACTGCTTACATTAGGATACTTTTAATCTTCACAGCAATCCAGTGTCCCAAAGTAGGCAGGCGCCATCAACCTAAGCAGTGAGACTCAGAGACCATGCTCTTAATTATCACATTATACTAATTTCCAGTTCTGATATTAATGTTCAAAGTATAGGTAATGATAAACTCATAATTTCACTGAACTGTTTATAAACAAGATAGCTACAAGGTTGAAAATTATGCGAACTTACCTGGGATCAAATTATTGAATACACTTTCTGACATAGGCGTTCTAGCTAGAGATCTGCTATTTGACAGCCTTCATTGTGACTAAGTTCTAGTTTTGGGGGGGAAACATCAGCCAGGAACCGAGGATTCATTGTTGAATTCAGCACAAGTGTCGAGAGTGCTTAATGTGTGCCAGGTGCTGTGTTGGTGCTGGGGTGAGCGCATCTCCCCTGCCACCCTTAGTGAATAGACACACAGTCAATGGTAAATACTGTCCAAATTAAAAAACCCCCAGTTTACCTTTGATGTGTAGTCTGTAGAGAAGTTTGATAACCTTTGAAGTGTAATATGTCTGGGCGTATTGACCTTCAGGGATTTCTAGTTACTTCCTCCTTTAAACACAAGAAGAGAGAAAAATAGCCCATTCCCAGTTTTATTTAGCTAATAGAGGCAGGACTTAAACACCCATGAAATAAGGCAAAAATAGAAAAATGGTGATTAGCTTATTAGCACATATGTACTTAGTGGTTTAAAAATTACTTGGGATGCTCTTAAACTGACAAAATAGGTACAAGATCAGCAAACAAAAATTTTCCATATACCCTTCACCCAGAAACCCCATTCAGGTTTTGGCAGATGTCCCTTTATAACAAAAGGGTGTATTTGATCCAGGATCACATTTTCACCCAGTTGTCTTGTCCCTCACTTTACAACAGTTCCTTAGCCTTTGAATTCTATGCCCTTTACCTTTTCGAAGATTACGCGGTAGTCATTTGACAGAATGTCCTTCAAGTTTGGTTTGTCCAATGTAATTAGGCAGGAATATCACGGTGTTCTCAGTACATTCTGATGGGTGGGATGTGAGGTCTGTTTGTCCCCTGACTAGTGTTAACTTCTATCACTTGGTGTGTGCCATGCTTTACTTCGTTAATTAGCATTTTGTGTGGCAATACTTTGGGGATAATGAAACTATCTCTTAGAATTGAGGAATTTGTTTTTTTCTTGAGGGTGGGTTTTTTTATTTTTTAGAATGAAGGTTGCGCATGGACCTAAAAATCCTGTTACAGTTGTTATTTAAGTCTCTGAATACTAAGTGTTTTTCTGGAATTTAAATATTGTGGATACTGGAATTTGGGAAGCAATAATCAGATTAAATTTTACAGTATATGATGTGGTTTGAGAGAACATCAAGAATTAAGAGCAAAAAAAAAAAAAAGAATTAAGAGCAGTCAGATCTCTGTTAGATTCTACTTTAGAATTCTGCAATCTTGAGCAGTTTACCTTGTTTTTCCAAGTTATGAGTTGTTCTCCCGTTAAAAAGAAAAAAAGTTCTGCTTTGTAAAATGTGTCAGGCAGATGCCCCACTTCGGTAATGCCTGGGTGGCTCAGTTGGTTAAGCAGCTACCTGCAGCTCAGGTCATGATCCCAGGGTCCTGGGATCGAGCCCCACATTGGGCTCCCTGCTCTGTGAGGAGCCTGCTTCTCCGTCTCCCTCTGCCTGCTGCTCCCCTGCTTGTTTTCTCTCTCTCTCTCTCTGGAATAAATAAATAAAATCTTTTAAAAATCCAATCAAGTTCATTTCTTTGGTATCCTTCGGAAGACAAATTAATAGGGCCAGCGAATTACCTTAAAAAGGTCTTCTGTAGAAGCTACTAAGTAGACATAATTAGAACAACATAGCATGTTGAAAGAAATTTAAGACCCTTACGAATTCTGTGTTTGCAGTCTGAACTGATTATAGTAAACATAAACTGATGTTTTAGGGGATGAATGTTTCCTCTCCTCTAAAGAAAAACAGATTCTTTAGCTTTTACTACTTGTAATTACATGTAGAACATGGAGGTATTTAAATACCATCAATTTCAGAGATAGATTTAGGGAGCCTAGAAGATTGTCAGAATATAGTATATTTTTTAAATATTTTATTTATTTATTCGTTAGAGACACAGAGAGGCAGAGACACAGGCAGAGGGAGAAGCAGGCTCCCTGTAGGGAGCCCGATGTGGGACTTGATCCCAGGACCTGGGGATCATGACCTGAGCCAAAGGCAGATTCTCAACCACTAAGCCACCCAGGTGCCCCCAGAAGATAGTATTATGTGATGACCTAAATTAATTTTAATGGGACTGAATCTTGTTTAGGATAAAATCAGCTAATTGAACTATTTGATTCTTTCCATTTATTTTAGGCACCCTGTTACGACAAAATGTGTAACATCTTAGATGATGAATTTTAACTTTTCTGTTTCTATTCATATTTATCATTTTGAGAAAATTTATTTTATAAATTATAATTTATATTTAAAAGCCTGAGATGCCGTTTTACATTTTCCTTAGAATTAAGTGATACTTGAAATTATTTTATACTTCTCACTGAAGATGTTTCTGTTTATTTATATACTTCAGATGATAATGATGCCTTTTGTCATTAATTTTGTCAAAACTTGACACTTAGGGTTTCTTAATAAAATGAGTTGGTAAACTTGAGTTTTACCTCACACATAAATGATAACCAGAGACTAGATCTCATAGAATGGAGACAACTGGAACTAATACTGTAAAACCAAGAAAGGGATCTTAAAATACTGGCCCAGGAAAGGCCATTCATAATACAGGAAAGTCACACTGCATTTTTAAAAGATGTATTTCTTTTTTAAACTTTAAGTAGGTTGTACACCCAACATGGGGCTCAAACTCACAACCCTAAAATTAAGAGTTGCATGATCTCCTACTCAGCTAGTCAGGTGCCCCTCACTGGAATTTTGGGAGTAGAGGTCGGTAACTGAAGAAGTTTGGATGAAAGATTGTCCTGGTAAAAGTATTCTTTTGTTTATTTTTACCTCTTAAGCCTGTTGAATTATTACAGAATTGAATACCTTTACCTGTACTAAATACTATGTGTAGTCTTCCATAGACAATATCCTAGTGATAGATGTTTTAGGAACTTTTGAATATTTTCTTGGTTTTAATTGATCCAGGTATCTGGCTGGGGTTTAGTGGTGTTATGGCTCTTGTACAAAACATTGAGTTAGGAAAGTTAATGATTTCTGCAGTCTTGAAGTTTATTTCACCTTACCTAAGTAACTGTGCAAGGTAGATCTTTTTTTTTTTTTTAAAGATTTTACTAAAAAAAAAAAAAAATTTATTTATTTATTCATGAGAGACACACACACACACAGAGAGAGAGAGAGAGAGAGGCAGAGACACAGGCAGAGAGAGAAGCAGGCTCCATGCAAGGAGCCCGACGTGGGACTCCATCCCGGGTCTCCAGGATCACGCCCTGGGCAGAAGGCAGGCGCTAAACCGCTGAGCCACCCGGGCTGCCCAAGGTAGATCTTAATTGCCTAGTATAAGTAAATATAGTGGAGATAACCTTAGCAGTCTGTAGAAAATTGTGCAAAGAAAGTTTTTGAGAATAGAATAAAATAATGGGCCTGGTGCTGCTCACAATTTAACTCCTTTTCCTCCTGGTTGAGCAGTGGGTCCTGGGTTTTGGATTTTACTAAAATTTTACTAAGTTAAACTGTTGTTTAAACTCAACTCTGCGGGCTGTTCTTTGCTGTTAAGAGAAGATATGACTCCTGATTTCCTGTCAGCAGCGTTCTGTGACAGAAATTACGTGTTCACATAGATACTTGGCCTGTAACTCATTAATATTTTTTCTTTGAATCAAATCTTTTATTTTCTTCATAGAATGTGACTGATTGATATATAAAGTATTCCTCAATGTCTACTGTAATCTGTGCTTTATGGACAAAAAGGATACTATCCTTTTGCTTTAGTTTGTTTACAGTGGGTGGCAGTTAATTTACTGCATCATAAAGATTGCCTAGTATTACAGCTTTAATCACTGTGTAATTATTTACCTTGGGTTTCTTTTTATTTAACCTGCTTTTCTTTGAATATTATTGTGCATGAAAGAGGTCAGTTGGAATTTGGAGATATGGAGTCTAGTCACTTGTTATAAAATTAACTCTCTTTATGACCTTAGCAAGACAGCTAATCTTTCTGGGTTGGGCTTCTCATTTATAAAACATAATGGAGCAAAGAGGTTGCACTAAAAATATCTTACTTTTTTTCCTTTGATCTAAGGAAAAATCTTATATGTTGTAAGACTGAAGTGGGAAGATGCTTATTGAAATTAACAATATAAATACCAAAAAGAAATAGGGTAAGAATGTAAAGACAGGATCACTATAATATAGTGCCTTCCTCATTTAGCAGTCTGACCCGAAGCTTAACTTAGAAACAGAAGTACTGAAAATTCAGTAATATTTTAGAGATCATCATAATAAAAAATATTAAGAACCTCAGTGGGTTTTGTTGTTTTTGTTGTTTTTAGAGTGATAATGGCATGCATGAAAATGTTCATGAGGTCTCTGACTCGCTCTAAAATATGTTTTGTTATTTTGCTGTTGAGCATTAACAGCAAGGATCAATAAATTAAAAGGAGAAGTATGGTCAAATGAAAATTTATATGGAATTAATTACCGGCTTTTTTGAGGTTAGAACAGATCAGAGCAGTAAGAACACAAATAAACCTAATCCTTGAAATGGATCTCCAGCAAGAAACACAAGAAGGTTGTAAAGAATGTCTGGAGTCTGGTTTCAGATCAAAAAAAACATCGCATCCATTAAACAGTAGCTGATGAAGATGAGAGATGGATGAAACAGCAACAGTCCAATGAAGGTCATCTTTGAAACTCATAAAGGAGAATGAAAATCAAATCCGGGAAACACAGGATGAAGTCAGAAAACATTCAGAATGGGCAAATTGAGGATATTGAAAAAATGGGAAAGAAGATATAGCAGACTAAGATTGCTAATTTTTGTGTGCCAGGCCTGTTTTTCTCCTGATAGCAGTGTCCAGCTTTGCTTTCTTTTTAGTAGGCTCCATGCCCAGCTTGGGGCTTGAACTCAGAGCCCTGAGATTAGGTGTCCATGCTTTACGAACTGAGCTGGTCAGGCGAGCCCCTGCTTTGCCTTCTGAATAACTGCCTACCTTCCTATTCTATGTAGTTCTAGTTCACTGCAAATCAGAGTGAATTCCAGATAATCTTGTTTTGCCTAGCCACTGTAATTAGACCAGGTTCATGGCACAAACCCCCAGAACTTTTGTGCACCCGGTAGTGGGAAGATAGGATAGTCTGTTGCCTCTGGCATCACAGTACAGGTGTGTGGTAAGCTTAAAGATACATGTGGCCGTCATCTCTGTCTTAGGGAAGAAACCCATCTGCTTAAGAAGTAAAGACTATCAGAGTAGAGAGAACTCTAATGACATGTCTTGTGTTTCTGGATCTAGCTGTATGTGGAGCCAGTGCAACCTTTAAGCTAAATAATTAAGACAGTAAAATCCCTTTCTTGGGGTAGTTTGAAATAGGAATTTGTAACCTTACAATCTAAGATACTTAGTTCTGGTTGGGCACCTGGGTGGCTTAGTGATTGAGCGTCTGCCTTTGGCTCAGGGCATGATCCAGGGGTCCTGGGATTGAGTCCCACATCTGGCTCCCTGCAGGGAGCCTGCTTCTCCCTCTGCCTGTGTCTCTCATGAATAAGTAAAATAAAATAAAAAAAAATATAGTTCTGGCAAATTCATAAATTATTCTTCAGAATAAAGAGTATTATAAGATATGGGCAGTCTGGGTGGCTCAGCGGTTTAGCACTGCCTTCAGCTCAGGGTGTGATTCTGGAGACCCGGGATCGAGTCCCATGTCAGGCTCCCTGCATGGAGCCTGCTTCTTCTGCTTGTGTCTCTGCCTCTCTCTCTCTTTCTCTCTGTGTCTCTCATGAATAGGTAAAACCTTTAAAAAAAAAAAAAAAAAAAAAAGGAAAAAGGAAGTGGGAACTCAGGTAATAGAAGTGAAAATCACTTTTGTCCTGAAGGTATCTACCAGTTGTACCACCTCACAGGATGAGAGGCTCAGAAATTGAAGCCCAAAGCCTCCACAAAAGTCAGGGGTCAAATAGGAGACCCCCCCACCCCCAGTAAGATGAGACCCCAAATTGGATGAGGGTGATTGATAAGTAAGCCAGCCTGCATCCCTGTTTGTGGTCTGGGTTAACATCTGGGTGGCCCAAGCAGCCTAAAACCTTGAACTTGATTTATGGTAAACCCAGGCAAGGTAGTGTTCCCAGACATCTGGAGGAACCTACCTTATCCTAGGCTTCACATTTAAATTGATTTATTTTATTTTTTTGTAAGATTCCATTTATTCATGAGAGACATGGAGAGAGAAAGACAGAGACGTAGGCAGAGGGAGAAGCAGGTTCCCTGCAGGGAGCCAGATGTGGGACTCATTCCCAGGACCCCTGGATCATGCCATCTGGGACTCCGGGATCATACCCTGAGCTGAAGGCAGATAGATGCTCAACTGCTGAGCCACCCAAGCATCCCAAGTTAATTTCTTTTAATAATTTTTTAATGTAAAGTGAGCAGCACAGTATAAAAGATAATCAGGCATACATGGGAACAAGTACCATGAATATGAGCAAGAAACAACAGAAATACATCTGCTAAGACTTTTTTGAGTTGCCAGAGACTGTAAAACAACTACCTCTGTTATACTTTAGAAATAGGTCAGACTTTGAGCGCATGTGTGGTTTAGTTGGTTGTGAGAACAATTCCCATGTTGGGCTCCATGCTCAATGTGGAGTCTACTTAAGTTTCACCCTTTACGTCTACCCCTCTCTCTTCCCCTACCTGCCTCCAATAAATAAATAAAATCTTTATTTTTTAAAAAAATATTTTTATTTATTTGAGAAAGCATGAGAGAGAGAGCGAGCACAGGTAGGGTGAAGGGCAGAGGGAGAAAGAGAAGCAAGCTCCCCGCTAAGCAGGGAACCTGACATGGGCCTCCATCTGGGACTCCAGGATCACGACCTGAGCCAAAGGCAGATGCTTAACTGACTGAGCTACCCAGGCACCCTAAAATCTTTTTTTTTTTTTTAAATAAATATGTTAGGCCTAAAAATCTCTAGAGAGTAGGAAACTATAAAATGTTACATAACAACAAATAGGAATTTTAGAAGTGAAAATTAATAAAAAAAAAGCCGATGGTTTTAACAGAATAAGCACAGATAAAGAAAGAATTCATGAAATGGAAGGTGAGTCTGAAGAAATAGTTTACTTAAGAGAGGACAAATGAGAAAAATACAGAAGAGGGTATATATGGTCTTAAGGACTAACATAACATTCCATCTGAATCTCAGTAGGGTGGGAGAATAAGAACCAGGATGGAGACAATATATGTGAAGAGACAAGAGCTGAGAATTTGCCCCAACGGAATCTTTAGTCAGGAAGCCCAGGGAAGGACATGCTGAATAAAAAAAGTACATCTAGATGCATAGTGAAATTATGGAATACCAAAGAAAGAAAACATCATAAAAACAGCAGGGGGCGGGGGAAAGGGGGATTACCTTCAAAGGAGACTCCAGATGACTTTTGAATAGCAGCAGTGGAAGCCAGTTTATAATGAAGTAACCTCACTGTGCTGAAAGAAGCTGTCGACCTAGATTTCTATTCCAGTGAAAATACCTTACAAGAATAAGGACTTTGAGCAAACAAAAACAGTTTGCCATGGGAAGGAAATTTTAAAGGATTAACTTCAGGCAGAAGGAAAGTATTGAGATGCAAAAAAGAATAAACAAAGACTTGTCTTAAGTATGTGACTAAAAAAAAATGAAAACTTGGGTAAAGCAAAAAAAAAATACTGCATTTGAAAATACAGAATTAAGACATATACAAAAGCTGTGAATAATCAAGGAGTGACTCATAATCAAAATTGAAAGAATGAATTGGAATTGAAACTTATTGATAATTTTGGGGCACTTGGCTGGCTCACTTGGTAGAGCATGTGATTCTCAATCTTGGGGTTGTGACTTCAAGCTCCATGTTGGGCATGGAGCCTAGTTTTTTTTTAAAAAAAGAAATTTATTGACAACTTATCTAAATATAAAGCCATCAGACATCGACTTAGTAATGGGCATAGGATCTGAGTCACCTAAGAAGAAATACAAATAACAAAACTATGAAAAGTGTTTCTTTAGTGAGCAAGGAAATTGATTTACTTTGGTAGTAATGAGATATTCATAGAGATTAGGTCCTAGCTCTTCAAAATGGTTTTTGAGGCCGATGAATTTAGTATGTTTTATTTTATTACTATTTTTAAAAAATGAACTTTTATTTTTATTTTTTTTTAAATTTGTTTATTCATAGAGACACAAAGAGAGAGAGGCAGAGACACAGGCAGAGGGAGAAGCAGGCCCCGTGCAGAGAGCCTGACCTGGGACTCATCCCAGGTCTCCAGGATCACGCCCTGGGCTGCAGGTGGCGCTAAACTGCTGTGCCACCAGGGCTACCCCAAAAATGAACTTTTTTTTTTTTTCTTAATTTTTATTTATTTATGATAGTCATACAGAGAGAGAGAGAGGCAAAGACATAGGCAGAGGGAGAAGCAGGCTCCATGCACCGGGAGCCCGACGTGGGATTCGATCCCGGATCTCCAGGATCGCGCCCTGGGCCAAAGGCAGGCGCCAAACCGCTGCACCACCCAGGGATCCCCAAAAATGAACTTTTAAAAAGTAATCTCTACACTCAACATGAAGCTTAAACTCATGACCCTGAGATCAGGAGTCATATGCTGCTGTACTGATGGAGCTAGCCAGGCACCTCAAATTTAGTGTGTGTGTATGTTTTTATTTATTTTTTTTTAAGACTATTTATTCATGAGAGATATATATAGAGAGAGGCAGAGACAGAGGTAGAGGGAGAAGCAGTCTCCTCGCAGGGAGCCTGATGTGGGACTCCTTCTGGGACTCTGGGATCATGCCCTGAGATAAAGACAGATGCTCAACTGCTGAGCCACCCAGGCATCCCAAATTTAGTATATTTTAAGCAATTATGGGAACAATAAAAATTTTGGCATTAGGTATCAAGAGCTATAAAGATATTCATGCTACTTATTGGAGAGCCTGGGTGGCTCAGTCAGTTGGGTGTCAGACTCTTGATCTTGGCCTAGGTCATGATCTCAGAGTCAGGGGATGGAGCCCCACATCAGGCTTTGTGCTTAGGGGGGTGCTGGTTGAGACACCCTTTCCCTCCCTCTGCCTGTTTCCTTCCCCCCACTTGTGCTCTCTCTCTTTTTAAGATTTTATTTATTCATGAGAGACACAGAGAGAGAGAGAGAGAGAGGCAGAGACACAGGCAGAGGGAGAAGGAGGCCCCTTGCAGGGAGCCCTACATGGGACTCAAGGATCCTGGAGACCCAGAATCACGCCCTGGGCTGAAGGCGGCGCTAAATCGCTGAGCCACCCAGGCTGCCCTCTCTCTCTATTTTTTAAAATTTACTTATTTATTCAGAGAGACACAAAGAAGGAGAGGCAGAGACATAAGCAGAAGGAGAAGAGAAGCAAGTTCCTCGCAGGGAGCCCGATGTGGGACTCAATCCCAGATCCTGGGATCATGCCCTGAGTTGAAGGCAGATGCTCAGCCGCTAAGCCACCCAGGCATCCCTCTCTCTCTCTCTTTCAAATAAATAAACCTTTTAGAATACAAGTGTTGGCAGCCCCGGTGGCTCAGCGGTTTAGTGCCGCCTGCAGCCCAGGGCGTGATCCTGGAGACCCAGGATCGAGTCCCACGGCAGGCCCCCTGCATGGAGCCTGCTTCTCCCTCTGCCTGTGTCTCTGCCTCTCTCTCTCTGCATCTCTATGAATAAATAAATAAAATCTTTAAAAAAAATAAAATACGAGTGTTTATACTAATCTATTTCAGTATTAAGAATTTTAAAATATGGAAATAACGGCAAAGGGTATATTTATGAAAATGTTCAGAGAAATTGTATGACTCCATTTTGATGGGCTGTTATGTAGCTGTATAAATAATAATTTGTCCTGTTAAAATATGGAATGTGGCTACAAGTACACAGTGCTTGTTGATCATTGAGGCAAGTTCACTGCACTGATAGTGGGTTATCCTCTTTGGAATTTTACTAATTTATCTTGAGAATCTGTGTCTTGGATGTCTCATACATTTTAACTGTAGCATATCATAAAACTGTACTTGAGTGTTCTACTCAGGAAACCTACTTTGCTACTCTGTTCTGTGGGGATACTCTTTTTTTTTTTTTTTTTCTGTGGGATACTCTTTTTTTTTTTTTTTTTCCTGTGGGATACTCTTAACATCAATAATCAATCCTTGGGGGATGCCTGGATGGCTCAGCCGTTGAGCATCTGTCATTGACTCAGGGCGTGATCCTGGAGTCCCTGGATCAAGTCCCGCATCGGGCTCCTTGCAGGGAGCCTGCTTCTCCTTCTGCCTGTGTCTCTGCCCCTCTCTCTGTGTCTCTCATGAATAAATAAATAAAATCTTAAAAAAAAAAAAATCAATCCTTGGTAGGTTGGCAGTGAAGAATGCCCAGATGGCATTATAGTGGACCTTTGTATCCTGGTTTATGTTCCCATGAATGATCTTTTTCCTTGGTTAATTCTTGTTACAGCTACCCCCACCACACTGGCTCAAGGAGTCATGAAAATTACTTCTCATGAATAAGTTTATTTTTTTTTTAATTTTTTTTTCATGAATAAGTTTAAATGAACTTCTTCAACATAGTGTAACCTCTATAGCCGTATAGTTTTTGTGATGAAGAAAATGTTCTTTGATCTTAAATATAGTAACCACCAGCTACATGTGGATATGGAACACTTGGAAGGTGACAAGTAATGCTAAAAGTTTAAATTTAAATAAAATAGGGCAGCCCTGGTGGCTTAGCGGTTTAGCGCTGCTGTCAGCTTTGGGTGTGATCCTGGAGACCCGGGATCGAGTCCCACGTCGGGTTCCCTGCATGGAGTCTGCTTCTTCCTCTGCCTGTGTCTCTGCCTCTCTTTCTCTCTGTGTCTCTCATGAATAAATAAATAAAATCTTTAAAAAAATAAAAAAAAATAAAATAGTTACATGGGGCTATTCACTGCCATATTGGATAGTACATCTCTAATGGGATTTCCACCAGGTTGTTCCTTGACTGACTTGGATGACTGCCTTATAAAGAGATGACCTGAGCTCTTTGTAAGGTCTCCTTTCCCAAGACAGCATCAGAGATACACAGTGGGAAGCAAGGACTTTCTGTTACAAATCCCGAAATCAGAAGTCGTTCTCTTGTCTAACATGGGTTCACTCAGCAAATTGTCTCAGGTCAATTTTTTCTCCTTTTCCGTATATAAAAGATTCAAAAGGATCCACTGTTTTCTTTTGTATTTACTTATGGAGTATATGATCATTTTGTTCATTCTCCTTTTTGTTCCAAAGAATATGAGTACAGAGCTAACTCCCATTTTAGTTGCTTTCAGTGGTAATTTTTTTGTTGTTCATTTCTAGTGACACACACACACAGACACACACACACACACACGGTTTAAAATAATCCAGAAGTTCTTTTTTCTAAGCTCTGTGAATATACTTCTTTTGTGCTTTTGTACTCTTATTCTTTCTCCCTCATAGGGTTGTTGTGACTCTGAAATAGATCAATAAATAAAGCATGATGGGTATAGTGAATAGATCTTTAATTCTTTTTTTTTTTGGTCTAATTCCTGTTTAAAATGAGGGGGCTCATAAAAGGTCAGAGGTAAGGGCAGCCTGGGTGGCTCAGCGGTTTAGCGCCGCCTTCAGCCTGATCCTGGAGACCCAGGATCTAGTCCCACATCGGGCCCCCTGCATGGAGCCTGCTTCTCCCTCTGCCTGTGTCTCTGCCTCTCTCTCTCTCTCTCTCTGTCTCTCATGAATAAATAAATAAAATTAAAAAAAAAAAAAAAGGTCAGAGGTGAAATGAGATTTCTAAGGAAGTGGTTGATTTAGTGTCTTTACTCACAGGAGGTCCCAGAGCTGCTTAGTGGTCTGGCGGCCTCCAGCCTCGTCTGCCAGTGCCTGTCATGACTCATGTGCCATAAGCTTGTGTCAGCAGCCTGGGCTGGTGTGTGTCCCTGGTGTCCGTTGTCACTGCCACTGTGTGATGGCAGTTCTTTCCTGGGAAGGAGAAGGGTAGCAGTCACCAGGTGAGGAGTGCAGGGAGAGTGGTCCTTGAATAGTCTTGACTCAAGATGATCTAGAGAAATGACCCAACCTATCTGGATGGGCAAAGAATAGTCCAGAGAATTTCTGTTGTGATGCAATGAATACTTTTCTTTAGCCAGAAAGCCCCAAACAAAACGCGTCCTTCCCCATCAAACCCTATTGGATTGGTCACCTCCAAGATTCTTTCCATTGATGAGTGCTATGCTAGGATGCTTCCAGAGAAGTTCTGATAATGAAATAGGGCCTGTTG
Organism: Canis lupus baileyi; assembly: GCF_048164855.1. NCBI lineage: Eukaryota > Metazoa > Chordata > Mammalia > Carnivora > Canidae > Canis > Canis lupus. The sequence goes on from NC_132845.1 coordinate 71,956,602, forward strand.
TCGCCTGTGGCATCCCTATAGGGCTGTCAGTGTGGTGTCTTTCTCCCATTTCTTAACACTGATTGAGTGTGAATGACCTCATGGCAGATTTCTGGCAGTTGAAGGTGAGAAGTAGAGATTGTAGTGGGCAGAAAATTGTCCCAGTGTTGTGTTCTGGCACGGAATGTGGCTGTAACCTTTGACACATCATTAAATTTGTAAAATGAGAACATGTCTCCCTTTTCACGTCTCCCTTATCTCTTTCTGGAGAATTGAAGGAAAAGTGAGATTAGTTTTTTTATTTACTTATTTTTTAAAAAGGTTTTATTTATTTATTTGAAAGAGAGCACAGCCAGAAGGAGGAGCAGAGGCAGAGGCAGAAGCAGAGGCAGAGGGAGAGGGAGAAGCAGACTACCAGCTGAGCAGGGATCCTAAAGCAGGGCTAGGTCCCAGTTCCCATGACCTGAGCCAAAGGCAGACACTTCAGCGACTGAGCCACCCAGGCACCTGGAAAAGCGAGATTAGCTAAGAAATACTATGAACTTTCAGAAATAATGACAGTATATTCTGATTATGGCAAGATAATATCCCTTTGTTGTCCATTTTGAGCCACATTTCAGTATAAATTTACTTAAACTTACGTATTCAGGAGAAAAGAATGGGACTCAGGCTATTAGGGAAAGTAATTTCTGTGTCTTAAGCATTCTCTTGCTTAATACTGCTTTTCCTGATTCTATCTCTATTCAGGATAGAGATCTTGTTTTGAAAAACAAAATTGCTTCTATGTGTTCACAGATTCAGGGATAAGTGTCAGTTGTTTTTGTTATTGTTTTCTGTTGTAAAGTGTTATTTCCTAAGTATGTACACTTTACTTGCTGATGCCCAAATCTAGCCTAGCAGGTAACTTACCTGGTAAGAGATGGTGGAGCAAGAGCACATTTTTTTTTTTTTTAAGATTTTATTTATTTATTCATGAGAGACACAGAGAGACAGAGAGAAAGGCACAGACACAGGCAGAGGGAGAAGCAGGCTACATTCCATCTATGCAGGGAGCCTGATGCGGGACTCGATCCCGGGTCCCCAGGACCACACCCTGGGCTGAAGACAGCACTAAACTGCTGAGCCACCCGGGCTGCCCCCAATTTTTTTTTTTTTTTTTTAAAGTAAGCTCTATGCCCAATGTGGGGCTTGAATTTAGGACTCCAAGATCAAGAGTCACACATTCTACTGACTGAGCCAGCCAGGTGCTCCTAGAAAAAGGTTTTTTTAGTGTTAGTGTTTTTGTTTTTTTGAGAGAGCCCAGGCACTGGGGTGGATATTGGGGGAGGGACAGAGGGAGAGAGAGAGAATCTTAAGCAGGCTCCACACCCAGCACAGAGCCATCCTAGGGGTTTGATCTCACTACCCTGACATCATGAACTGAGCCAAAAATCAAGAGTCAGACATTTAACCCACTGAGCCACCCAGGTGCCCCAGTATTAGTATTTTAAAAATATGCTTTTGATTTTGGCTTTTGATTTTTAAAATATGCTTTTGAGTGTCTTTATGTGACATGTTTTTGCTTTTCAATTTTCAATTTTTTTTTTTTTTTAAAGCTCTGTGCCCAGTGTGGGGCTTGACCTCACTATCCTGAGATCAGGGGTTGCATGCTTTACTGACTGAGCCAGCCAGACACCCCTTCAATTTTAAATTTTTATAAGATAGACATAACAAAATTTACCATCTTAACCATCCTTGGCATTAAGCACGTTCATATTGTTTTGCAACCATTACCACCATTTAGTTCCAGAACTTTTCATCATCCCAAACTAAAATTCTGTGCATATTAACAATAAATCCCCACTACACGCTCCTCCCAGTCCCTGGTGACCATCATTCTATACTCTGTCTCTGTGAGTTTGACTATTATATAGATATCTCATATGAGTAGAATCATAATATTTGTCTAGCTTATTTCATTTAGGATAATCTTTTCAAGGTTCATTTATGTTGTAGCATGTCTCAGAACTTTTCTCTTTAAGGCTGAATTATATTCAATTGTATGTATGTATCCCATTTTGTGCTTCCATTGAGCTGACAGTGGACATCTGGGTTGTTTCTACCTCTTGGCTATTGTGAGTAACGCTTCTGTGAACATGGGTATAGATGTATCTGAGTGCCTGCTTTCATTTCTTTTGGGTATATACCCAGAAGTGGAATTGCTGTGTCACGGTAATTCTGTTGAATTTTTAAGGAACCGGCAAATTGTTTTCCACCATGCATGCACCATCTTCTATTCCTGACAGCCGTATACAAAGGTTCCAATTTCTCCTATTTAGTGTTTATGTGTTGCGTTTTATTTTTATTTTATTTTATTTTATTTATTTATTTAAAAATTTTTTTACAAACTCTTATGTCGAGGGCTTTCTCTTTTTTTTTTAATTAAAGATTTTATTTATTTATTTATGAGAGATAGAGATAGAGAGAGAGAGAGAGAGAGAGAGAGAGAGAGACACGGACACAGGCAGAGGGAGTAGCAGGCTCCATGCAGGTAGCCCGAGGTGGGACTCTATCGCAGATCCCAGGATCATGTCCTGAGCCAAAGGCAGATGCTCTACCGCTGAGCCACCCAGGCGTCTGTATGTGTTGCATTTTTATAGTGTTGGAGATTGAGCTCAAGTTCCTTGCTGATAGCCAAGTATCAGAAAATGTTTTCTACAGAGAGTAATAGTGCTGTATTATAAAGTAATCTTAGATGTTATTTGTCCTGCCCCCTATTTTCTTCTTAGTAAGAACAAAGAAATTCTCTTCGTCCAGCGTCCTTCTGCCTTAACCCACTGCACATGTGCCTGGGAGGGAGGGGGAGCGTTGCATCTATGTCCTATGTTGAACTGTGATAAACTGTCACTGGATGGTGGAATGCCTTACCTCTGACTCTCACTTGGGGCAATTTTTGTTTGTTTTGAATTTATTTGAGAGACAGAGAACATGAGCCGAAGGAGAGGGAGAAGCAGACTCCCTGCCGAGCAGGGAGTCCAACTAGGGACTCAGTCTCAGCACCCGGGGATCATGACCTGAGCTGAAGGTAGACGGTTAACTGACTGAGCCACGCAGGCACCCCTCTATTAGGAGAAATTTTAACTGGTTGTTGATGACATCTGAGTTTATTTTGGAGACTATACTGGCCTAATTTTGTAGAAATTAGCTGGAAAGTTAGAGGACTGATTTTTTTTCTATCTTAGAGGATGGGAGTTTTGGACAAATTGGTCAGTTCCTGAGCTGCTTTTCTCTTAGGCAAGAAAACTAAATTAGGCAGTCTGTGGAGGACTCTCATAGCTCTGAATGTCTGTTTGGAAGGACATTGTGGATTTCTGCCACTCACTTTCTATTTCTTTCCTAGGGATCATGGCCCAAGTAGCAATGTCTACCCTGCCCGTTGAAGACGAGGAGTCCTCAGAGAGCAGGATGGTGGTGACATTCCTCATGTCTGCTCTGGAGTCCATGGTGAGATGGCTTTGTAGTTCTAGAAAATGTCTGTAGTTGAATAGGCTTGAGCTCATAGGTGAGATTGATTTTTTTTTTTTTTTGTAAACTTGCATGTTTTTTGGTTTTAGAAGAAGAGTACTTTTGCTTGAATAATAGTTAATATAAGCCTTTCAAATGATTTTATTTATTTATTTTTTTTTTCAAATGATTTTATTACCATGTTTCAGAATGTTCTTAACCTGTTTAACTTTTTACATTTAATTTCAGTTGTTTACCTACCAGTGTCTTAAGCAGTTTCTTGTTTTGCAAACAGTAGCTTTGAATTTATCTTTAACAGTAGATTTCTTTCATATAATCTTGGGCAATACATGAATCTTGCTTTGTTGTTTCATAAATACTGCCTTTGGTGAGACGGATGTCCACCTAAGTGTGGATAAAATAGGCACGCACCCTCACACATTTCCTTTCAGGTGAGCAGCTACTGTATATCTCATGTAAATAAAATGTTAACAAAATGATAGGGCAGCATTATTCCTCATGCTGGGAACAATTGTTGGCTTACCTCTAGGTCAGAAGTTCTATGCTGTGGCTTTATTATATTTCAAAAGATTTGTGATCATCTCAGTTGGCATAAAATTATTTATTCAAAATAATGTTTTAGATCAATATCATGCAGATAATTTCTATTTATGATGGTTATTGTGTAAATAAAAACCAAATAGAGGAAAGCTGTAGTTTGCAACAAATGACAGAGAACATAGTGTATTTGGCCAAAAAAAAAAAAAAAAAGCAAAAGAAAATCCCCAAACTCAAGTCTTTATAGTATGTCAAGTTAAAATTCTAGATGAGTAAAAGAAAATAATATATTAGGACAAATTTAAAAACCAGAAGAAAAATATATAATCCTATTTAATTCCAGAAACATCTTTTCTAATGCCTAAAATAAGTGAGATATTTTTATGAATCAATAGGAAAAAACACTATTAACATAGTAGAAAAGTAGGCAAATAGTATGTTAATTTACAGAGAAATATCTAAGGTACAGTACTCTTTAATACAACCATTCACTGGATCATTACTGTTTTTAAAGATTTTATTATTATTTTTTAAAAGATTTTATTTATTCCTGAGAGACACAGAAAGAGAGGCAGAGACACAGGCAGAGGGAGAAGCAGGCTGCATGCAGGGAGCCCGATGTGGGACTCGATTCTGGATCCTGGGATCACGCCCTGAGCTGAAGACAGATGCTCAACTGCTGAGCCACCCAGGCGTCCCAACATAGTGGATGTTGTGATGTGGCTTCAAACTTCCCTTTTGACTGATGGCAATAATCCTCCCAGCTGCTGCGAGTATTTGAGGCTCCCTTGCCCAAGGTCTCCCCTTTCTATGGGAGGGCCATCCCAGCTCCAGAGCTCTCCAGATGCAGTTGCACCAGTGATCAACTCCCCCTCTGCCGAAACCTGCATCCGTCACATCTCCTGGGTGTTGCTATTGAGAGAGTACTCTCCACAAAGCCTGAATAGAAATCTGAGTCTGCTTCATGGGAATTTGACCTATCACAGGTTACAAGGGATTTCTGCCTTTTTTTCTTACAAATTCTCTTTTCCTGTTTAAAATTGGGGTTAGAAACTATCTAGAAAGAGAGATACCTATAAAAAACGGTGACCCTCTTTTTATATGATGATCTAAGGCCAGAAACTAGGAACTTCATCTAATTCCAGTTACTGTAATAAGACAATTGAAGTGATAAGATTTTTTTTATCCATCCAGCAGAAATAGTACTTTCAGACATCTGTATATAACATAAGGTTTGTTATTTGTATTTTAGTGTAAAGAACTGGCCAAGTCCAAGGCAGAAGTGGCCTGCATTGCAGTGTATGAGACAGATGTGTTTGTTGTTGGAACTGAGAGAGGACGTGCTTTTGTCAACACCAGAAAGGATTTTCAGAAAGATTTTGTAAAATACTGTAAGTATTATATTTTTATCATTTGTATTTCATAAATATTGTGCCTAAATATTTGTGGATAACAAATGTCTTATTTCTTTCTTTCTTTTTTTTTTTTTTTAAAGATTTTATTTATTTATTCATGAGAGGCAGAGACACAGGCAGAGGGAGAAGCAGGCTCCACGCAGGGAGCCCGATGTGGGACTCGATCCCGGGACTCCAGGATCACGCCCTGGGCCGAAGGGAGGCACTCAACCACTGAGCCACCCAGGCGTCCCCAATATCTTACTTTCTAAAGCAGAATGATATTTATACTAAAAAGACTTTCTAAAATGTCTAGAGAGACATTTCAAAATGCTCAGTGTTCCCAACATGATAATATATAAGGGTAAATACTGAAGAGTTTAAGAAAAATGGTAAATGTTTATTCTGTGTTCCTTGCTTGGTGTTACTTTGGATTGGTGGCACATATGAGAGACAAGGTAGAGAAATCTTGAATTGATTAAAGGTTCTTGTTTAAGTAAACAGTTATTTTCTTGATAGGTACTTGGTGTGTTCAAAGCAAGTCTTTGTGCATGAAATTCGCGTAAGCATGATATAAAATTAAACTGGCCTCTTTGATTCCCTCAGTAGAATCAACTTGTAAGGATTCTCAGTGTGTTTTGTGGTTCTTCAATTGGGAGTTCATCCAGTTGGTGAAAATTTAACTTGATATACAACAAAAACAGTAAATAAATTTGCTGTAGGCTGTTACTACCTATGATCTTACACAGACCGATTTTGTATCCATGTTTAACCTTACACTGCCTGCCAGTGTCATGTTGTCTCAGTGATCTAGCCTCTTTTTAAACATGGAAAGAACAAAATGGTGGGGATGTCTATAGGCATATTGTGTACGTGAGTGTGTCTTTAGGTGCCAAACTTAAATTTCCATTAGCAAGTTAGATCCAATTCATGATGAATTGAGATCATGGGTGAATAAAATAGTTTTCTTATTAACATTAATTTTTAGTCCTGTTAAAATGCATATTTTCACACTGTATATGTCTGCTTCCACCCCCACTATAATCTTTTAAGCTTTATGGTAGTATAATCTAGTTAAATTTTTTTCATTATTTCTGATTGTTTTGAGAATTTTTAAGGCTTTGATCATGTTTGTGTATTTAAGTTTATAGTAATGTTGTTTTGATTATGTGTATATCAGCTGCCATCTGTCCCATGAATACTATAATCCCACTGGCAGCTGTGTTTATATTCCCATTCCCTATACTGCCTTGCTTATGTGGTTCTCCAGTGGTTAGAACTAAGCATTTGGGGAATTGTCCATAGTTGCAAACTGTAGTCCCTGCCCATTAGTATTCATCCTTTCTTTTTTGTTACCAATAATTCAATGCCTTAGAAAATAATCTTTGGAAGTAATTCTTAAGTATGTAATATTTGTTTATATAAGGTATTTTGTACACAAAGGTCAATAGTAGTCTTCTGACACCTAATCAGTAGGTTTATGAGTCAGTTTTATAATTTCTTGGGGAAAATTCTCTTTCCCAAGGTTTGAAGCACTGTCCAGGAGCAATGAGATGATATGAATCACTCATAATTTAAAATATTTGAGTTATGACAATAAGAAGGAGAAACAAGTGAAATTTATTTTAGTAGTTATAGTTTAACCTGATCTATTTAAAACATTATCATTCAGCATCAACATAGAAGTGATTAATGGGATATTTTGCATACTCTTTTTACTGTTTTTAAAATCCAGTATGTATTGGCAATTTTACCACACATCTTTTTTTTTTTTTTTTTTTTAAGATTTTATTTATTTATTCATGAGAGACACAGAGAGGCAGACACAGGCAGAGGGAGAAGCAGGCTCCATGCAGGGAGCCTGACGCAGGACTCGATCTCGGGTCTCCAAGGTCATGTCCTGGGCCAAAGGCAGCACTAAACTGCTCAGCCACCTGGGCTGCCCTTTACCACACGTCTTAATTTGGATTAGTACACATTTCAGGTGGTCAGTAGCCACAGATGTCTAGTGGCTAATTGTTGAACTTCTTGAACCTGGAATTTTTTTTGTGGTGGTGTGATAATTTTATATTTAGGGATGCCTGGGTGGCTCGGGGTTGAGTGTTTGCCTTTGGCTCAGGGTGTGATCCCGCAGTCCTGGGATCGAGTCCCACATCGGGCTCCCTGTGTGGAGCCTGCTTCTCCCTCTACCTATGTCTCTGCCTCTCTCCCTGTGTCTCTCATGAATAAATAAATAAAATATTAAAGAAAGATAATCTTATATTTAAATTTGGAGTTGATTTAGTTGTCAATAAAAGTATTCATTTAGTGCATTAAGAAAAAGTTTGTAGCTGGTGAATTACTCTAAAGATACCTTTTTATTTTATTTTTTAGATTTTATTTATTTATTCATCAAAGATAGACACAAGCAGAGGGAGAAGCAGGCTTCCTGCGGGCAGCCTGATGCAGGACTTGATCCCGGGAATCACACCCAGAGCCAAAGGCAGACACTCAACCACTGAGCCACCTAGCCATCCCTAAAGATACCTTTTTATTTTTTATTTTTATTTTTTAATGATTTATTTTTTTTATTCATGAGAGACAGAGAGAGAGGGGAAGTAACACAGGCAGAGGGAGAAGCAGGCTTCCCACAGGGAGCCGATTCTGTGATCCGGAATCCAGGATCACAACCTGAGGCAAAGGCAGGCACCCAAATGCTGAGCCACCCAGGCGTCCCTAAAGATACCTTTTTAAAAAAAATATTTGTAGCAGGTCACCTGGGTAGCTCAGTGGTCGGACATCTGCCTTTGGCTTGGGTCATTATCCCGGTGTCCTGGGATCATCATGAGATTTAATTCCATGACCCTGAGATCATGACTTGAGCTGATGACAGGTGCTTAACCAACTGAGCCCCCCGGGTGCTCATTCCTCTTTGTCTTTTTATAACAAATCATAAATACTAGAATATAGAAAAAAGTATTCTTACCAAAGTCTAAATATTAAGATAATGAACATGAGCCTTTTATATCATTATTTTATAGGTGTTGAAGAAGAAGAAAAGGCTGCAGAAATGCATAAGATGAAATCTACAACCCCGGCAAATCGGATGAGTGTAGACGCTGTAGAGATTGAGACACTCAGAAAAACAGTTGAGGACTATTTCTGCTTTTGCTATGGTAAGGTTATACACCTGAATTTTCTAAAAGATATAAAATTGAGTTTGGTAAAGGGTGGATTGTGTAACTGGTTTCATAGTCAAACTGCACACTTTTGACAAACGGAGTGAATCAACTTCAAATCAGTGGGTTAACATCAGGAATGACTGTACTTCCCATTTCTAGTTTGAAGGAACCTGGAAACAAACATACCTATTAGATCTATGGGATAGGTGTTTTTGTTTTTAATCTTTTTCTTTTTATGAGCTGTTCAAGGTTTATAGGTAAAGAGGAAAGTAGATTTCCTGTGTACCCCCTGGCCCAATACTTGCATAGCTCCCTCCCACTACAACTGCCTACCCCCAACCTACATTAACTCAACATAATCACCCAAAGAGAATGGTTTATTTTTGCCCCCTGTGTTGATCTCACCAGTTCCTGAAAAAAACCCACCTTTTGTTAGTCTAAACATGTGGTAAGCAAAGCTCTTCAGAGAAACAGTGGAAGGGAGAAGATACTGGTTACACACTGTGAGGTTGTAGTAAATTTCATCTCTGGGGAATAGGGTTTCTAGCATCTGTGGCTCACTGCCTGATACACAACGACAGGGTGGTAGAGCACACCCAGTTGTGAATATCAGTTTTCTCTATCTAATAAGTTTTCGCTGAGAAGATTGGCCAAAAATTGCCTGATGTTTTATGATGACAATAGGACCTGTCAGGTTTCCATGTTCTAAGCCTGAATTGTATATGAAAAGGTTGTATTAAACCAGAGTGAGGCCATTGTAAAGAAAGACACTAGTGGAAAAAATCAGCCATTGTTCCTTTTGTTTTTGTGTAGGTTTTATATAAATATTTTATGTACTTTTCATTTTGACCTTTTGGATCTGTTTCAGGCTTAGAACTTCTAACGTGGGAATAGGGCCCTCTGCTATTTTGAAGTCATTTTGAAATCGGATATTACAAAACAGCATGAAGGCTATTTGTTAAGCTGTGATCAACTAATGATGGTTTTGTTTTTTAATCTCAACATTTAATGATGTTTACCCTCTTTCTACCTCACCCCTCTCCCTCACTCCCAGGGAAAGCTTTAGGCAAATCAACTGTGGTACCTGTTCCATATGAGAAGATGCTACGAGATCAGTCTGCTGTGGTCGTGCAGGGGCTTCCAGAAGGAGTTGCCTTTAAACACCCCGAGAACTATGATCTTGCCACCCTGAAGTGGATTTTAGAGAACAAAGCAGGGATTTCATTTATCATTAAGAGGTAAAGTACTTTACCCCTTGCTTATCAATAGTTTATTATATAACATTGAATATGCAGTTCATTTTAATATGTTTTTAAAATTCTTGTTTACTGTAGAAGTTATTTAAATTTATGCTTGACAATAATTTTATTTTGTATATTCATGTATAGTTTTTTATTTTGTTTTAATGCAGACCTTTCCTAGAGCCAAAGAAGCACCTAGGTAAGTGATTACTTTGTTTACAGATTGTTCCTAAACCTATTGGGTCAAACTGAACATATTTTACTGATTTTTATTTTCTTTGAGATTATGATGTAATACATTTTGGAACTAGGGTGTTCTATATAAACCAATGAGGATCCCTGGGTGGCGCAGCGGTTTAGCGCCTGCCTTTGGCCCAGGGTGTGATCCTGGAGACCCGGGATCGAATCCCACATCGGGCTCCCGGTGCATGGAGCCTGCTTCTCCCTCTGCCTGTGTCTCTGCCTCTCTCTCTCTCTCTCTCTCTTTCTGTGACTATCATAAATAAATAAATAAAAATTAAAAAACAAAACCATGAAAAGTCACTGAGCTGAAAAACTAGAGACTTGTTTTTTGTTTCTGGCTCTGCTACTCTGTTTATGATGTAGTCAAGGTTTACCTTAGCAACATATACAATCATACATTGGATCTGCCCTCATTTCCCAGAATTAAGAGGATGACTTAATTACCTAGCGTTCATTGAACAGGCACAGAATTGTTGGGCACAAGATTGAATGAGGAGGAGATATACAACTGTGCATCAAGCATTAAAGCTTCGGAGTGCTGGTAGTTTAATGTGAGACATAAAAAAAAGCCCATAAAGTCACCACAGCAAGATCATAACGTACACACTGCACAAATGGTTAGAGAAAATTCTGTGGAAGTTCATTGCAGGAAGGATTCATTTACAGCCCAAGAAGGTTTTGAAATCGAAGAAGGCATTAAGATGGGCCCTTGAAAAATGAGAATTTCAATAGGACTTTCTTTTGGGACACTTAAGCCATTGCATTTGAAGGGAAAAGTGATTTTTAGGAGACTGATGGCCTTTGGAGGCAGGTTTTTTTGAGACTTTTGAAAATAAATGACCATTATCGTTCATAGCCTCTACCAGTATAAGAAAGGACAGAATAATATATATACACATGCAATGTATTTTATTTTTTGTTAAATAACCTTTATTTCTTACCATGATGAAAAGATTAATATTTTATATGTTTTATTGAGGTATAGTTAGGATGCCATAAGATTCACCTATTTTAATTATATAATTCAGTGGGCTTTAGTAAATTGACAGAGTTTACAAAGTTTTACAATCATTGTCACAGTCTAATTTCAGAATATTTTTATCCTCATCTCTGTTATTTTCATATTTGCATGAAGGGTATATAAAATACATACACAGTGTGGATCCTTTTGGATTAACTTTTTTCACTCAGCATAACTCAATTGAGGCTCATCCAGATCATTGGATGTATTAATAGTTATTTCCTTTCTCTTACTAAATGGCGAATATTCCTACATACGAATATACTACTCATTTATCCATTTACCGGTTGATAGGCCTTTATTTATTTTTTTTAAATTTTTTTTTAAATTTTTATTTATTTATGATAGTCACAGAGAGAGAAAGAGAGAGAGGCAGAGACACAGGCAGAGGGAGAAGCAGGCTCCATGCACCAGGAGCCCGATGTGGGACTCGATCCTGGGTCTCCAGGATCGCGCCCTGGGCCAAAGGCAGGCGCCAAACCGCTGTGCCACCCAGGGATCCCTTTGATAGGCCTTTAGATTGTTTCCACTGGGCTGTTACGAATCATACTAAAGAATCATACTACCGTGGGCATACTTGAACAAGTTTTTGTGTGGACACATACTTTAATTTCTCTTGGGTTTAGATACCCAGGAATAGAATTGCTGAGTCATAGACTAATTTCACATTTAGCTTTTAAAAAACTGCCAAGCTCCCTTCATGGTGCCTGTACCATTTTATGTTCCTATGGGCATTGTCTGAGGGTTCCACTTTCTCCACATTCCTCTTAACACTTGGTATTGTCTTTTTGGTTTAACCATCCTTTTTTTTTTTTTTTTAATTTTTTTTATTATTATTTATTTATGATAGGCAGACAGTGAGAGAGAGAGGCAGAGACACAGGCAGAGGGAGAAGCAGGCTCCATGCACCGGGAGCCCGACGTGGGATTCGATCCTGGGTCTCCAGGATCGCGCCCTGGGCCAAAGGCAGGCGCTAAACCACTGAGCCACCCAGGGATCCCTGGTTTTAACCATCCTAATGGATGTGAAGTGGTATGCCATTGTGGCTTTGATTTGCATATTCCCTAATTACTAAAAATGTTGAGTATCTTTTCACGGGATTAGTGGCCAGTGACCATTTATGTATATTCTTTGAAATAAGGTTTGTACAGGGCCTTTCCATGTGTTTTAATTGGATTATTTTTATTAGAGTTGTAAGAGTTCTTTATAGATTTTTGATATGTATATTTTCTCTAGTTTTACAAGTTGTCTTTTGACAGTGTCCTCTGAGGAACAAAAGGTTTTTAAAAACTTTATTTATTTATTTATTTGAAAGAGAGAGAGAGCATGAGCAGGGGGGAGGAGCAGAGGGAGAAGGAGAAGCATGCTTCCTATTGAACAGGTAGCTGGGCGTGGGGCTCGATCCCTGGGTCCTGGGGCCCGATCCCTGGGTCCTGGGGCCATAAGCTGAGTGGAAGGCAGACACCTAACTGACTGAGCCACCCAGGCACCCGAGAACAAAAGCTTTTAATTTTTGCAAAGCCCAATTCATTCTTTTAATTCTTATGCTTTTGATCTCATATCTCAGATCATCCATTGCCTATCACAAGGTCATGAGAATGTGTTGTGTTTTCTTCTATAAGTTTTTATATTCTGAGTTACTACGTTTAGATCTGTGGTAAGTTCTGAGTTAGTTTTTGTGTATGGCACATGATGAAGGTGGAAATTCAGTTTGCATGTGGCTGTCTAGTTGTTCCAGCACAATTTGATGGAAAAAAAATGTACTTTCTTCCCGGAAGTGCTTTGGGATTTTTGTTAGGAAGTTAGTTGGGCAGCCCCAGTGGCTTAGCAGTTTAGCACCACCTTCTGCCCAGGGTGTGGTCCTGGAGACCCGGGAGTCCCACTTCGGGCTCCCTGCATGGAGGCTGCTTCTCCCTCTGCCTGTTTCTCTCTCTCTCTCTCTCTCTCTGGGTCTCTAATAAATAAAAAGTCTTTAAAAAAGAAAGTTAGTTGACCTTGCCTGTTTCTGAGCTTTCTATGTCATGGATCCTGTTGTGTGTGAATCAGGATAGTTTAACTCTGCAGTCTGAATGCTTTTTATATCTTCATCTTATTTTTCTAGCCAGAATGTCCAATATAATATCTAATGGAAGTTGGGATAGGAGCCTCACCCTCTCAGTATTAGGAGGAAGACATTTTGGCTTTGACAATATGGTAGCTGTTGGTTTTTTGTAGATGTCCTTTATAAGAAAGAAAAGCTTTATTGCTTTGTTTAATTTTAAATTCCAAATTTTCTTAAGCAGTATTTTTTTCCTGAAGTGTTCTAGGTTTTAATCTGCCATTTGTACTTTTTGAAGTCTTCTATAAATTTCTTTTGAAACACTGGGGCCTGGTTGTTAACTAAAGAATGTTTCTTATAGGGTGCTTACACCAGGTGGTACAAGCAGGAGGGTTTGTATGACTGCTTTTTTTTTTTTATCATATTGACTCAGAATAATTGGAAAGTTTTGATTGTAATGGGATATTTTCCAGTTTTTAAAGTTTTTGATAACTTTGTTGAGTTATTATTATTATTAAAGGTTTTATTTATTTGAGAGTGTGCAGACAAGCGGGAGGGGCATAGGGAGTGGGAGAAGCAGACTCTCTGCTGAGCAGGGACCCTAACTTGGGGCTCGATCCTAGGACCTGAGCTGAAGGCAAATTCTTAACCTACTGAGCCACCCAGGTGTCCCTTGTTGAGTTGTTATTGGCATAAAATAAACTACACATATTTAGAGTGTAGAGTGTTTGTTGACTTTTGATACATGTATATACTGTGAAAACCATCAATACAGTCAAGACAAGGAACATATCTTTCACCCCAAGTTTGCTGTCAGCCTTTGATAACTCCTGTCTTTTGTTTTTCCTACCCTTAATCCCAGGCAACCATTGATTTTGTCACTGTGGATTTATTTGCATTTTCTAGACTTTTAAAATAGAAATTGAATCATAGTAGGTACTTTTTTTTTTGTCTTATTTTGAGATTTATGCCTGTTTGTGTATCAGTAATTCCTTATTTTCCTGATGAGTATTACAGTACAGGTACACTATAATTGTTTACCCATTCACCTGTTCACAAAAATTTGGGTTTCCATTTCTTGGCTTTTATAAAGAAAACTACTGTGAATATTTCAGTGTAAGACCTTATGTGGACACACATTTGGGTAAATACCTAAAATTGGAGTGGCACATGGTATTTACATAAATAATTCTTCAAGAACGTGCCAATCTGGTTTTTAGTGTGATTTATTTCATTTGGTGGTCCCACCAACATTGAGAGTCTCAGTTATTCTATATCTTCATTCACATTTGGTGGCATCAGCCTCTCTTTACATTTTAATTTTTTTGCAAACATAAAATTCATGGGCTTTTTAATATAAAATTCATGGTTTTACGGGATCCCTGGGTGGCGCAGCGGTTTGGCGCCTGCCTTTGGCCCAGGGCGCGATCCTGGAGACCCGGGATCAAATCCCACATCGGGCTCCCGGTGCATGGAGCCTGCTTCTCCCTCTGCCTCTCTCTCTCTCTCTCTCTCTCTGTGACTATCATAAATAAATAAAAATTAAAAAAAAAATTCATGGTTTTAAAGTGTGCAGTTCATCTTGTATATTTACAAGATGGGCAACTGTCACCTCACTCTTAATTTCAGAATATTTTTATCACTCTCAAATAGAAATCCTGTATCTGTTACTCAGTCACTGTTTGCTTGATGTATCCCTAACAGAAATCTTTATCAGCACTCCTGTGTCAGTATAGGCTTCTTCTCTACTGTTGGAGTAATAGTGCATTGGTGTATTTGTTTCACTGATAAACCTATGAGCTTTGGGGCACCTGGGTGGCTCATTTGGCTAAGTGTCTGCCTTTGGCTTAGGTCATGATCCCAGGGTCCTGGGATCGATTTCTATGTCCAGCTCCCTGCTCTGCAGGGAGCTTGCTTCTCCCTCTCCCTCTGCCTGCTGATTCCCCTACTTGTGCTCTCTGTCAAATAAATAAAATCTTTAAAAAAATTATGAGCTTTTTCCTTAAGGGGGGAGGGTGCTGGTGGGTGAGGGGGTGAAAACTGTTGGATGGTCATCATCCCCACACCTCTTCCTTTGAGGGAAGAATGAAGGACATTGTTATGTGAATTCACACTGCCGTGTGCCCTCCACTGTGACCTGGAGCTGTGGACATCCCTACCCTGCTTACTCTCTGTTGAGGACCTTTGGAAATATTAGTTGAAAGTGTTGGCAAAACCTAAATCTCACTATTTTTTTGTACATAGGTGGTCGCGTAATGGTAACGGATGCTGAAAGGTCCATGCTCTCTCCAGGTGGAAGGTAAAAAGCAAAGTTCATCAGTACGCATAAACCTGCACATCCACATCCCGGGGACTTTAGTTTTTCGAATCTTGAGGAATTAGAACATTAAAAGGCCTGTATCACAATGTCTTGAGGGTTAATATTTAGCTGATTCATTTGGGGTTCTGTGAAAATGCAGTGTTTGACTGAGTAGCTCTGGGGGGAAGCATTTAAGATAGGTTGATAACCACACTGGGAAGAGGAGGGCCTTAGAATAACATGGAATTTGCAAGTTATCATGTTATCCTATGTCTTCAGTCTTTTTTCCCCCCAAAAAAAGTTGATTGGAATTAAAATACTAAATTCAGTGGACAAGTTATCGTTATGCAAGAGATAAATATGTAAACTTAAAAAGTTGAGTCAGATTTGCCTTGAGCTTGGTCAGGTAAGTGACTTTGTGTGTTGGTATGTGGACAGCCCGCACCAGTGCAGAGCTTCATTAAGGCTTTTTTCCTTTCAGCTGTGGCCCCGTCAAAGTGAAAACTGAACCCACAGAAGATTCTGGTATGTTCTTGCTAGTGCTTTTAGAATCTGTGAAATAAAAGTAAGGGAACCTTTTCCTTAATGTAGAAGATTGTATTTTGACTTATTTTTTACTGTGATGTACTGATGAGAAGCAGACAGAACAAATTTGTTCCATTGGTGACATTGTCTCTTAATGTTACCAGATACTATACTAAAACCTGAAAAAGTTCATTTACTGAATGGTAGCCAAAGTTTGTTGCTGATTACATGTTTGTAAGCAAATTTGTTAATAGGTTTTCCCCTCGATTACATAGGAACAGTAGTGTAAAATGTCATCTCTTTCTGCAGTGCTTTTTACACAAGCCAAGCAAGTAATCTTACTCTCCCTGCCTCCCCCCGTCTGCCGCCTATTTCTACTTTCTAGGGAGACTGCTTTTAACTTTATGCTGTTTTTGGTGTTCATTTCCTTACTTTTAAATGTCATGCTTGTACTCTTATTTCATATATATTTTTTGGGTAGCTTTATAATATATATATTTTCATATATATATTTTGGGAAATATATATTTCATATATATTTTTTGAGTGAGATACAGCCAAATTCACTTAGCCCTAAGTATAAAATTCGGTGGTGTTGAGTACACAGAGTTTTGCAGTAATCATGACAATCTGATATTGGAAAATTTTTATCATCCCAGTTGGAAACCTGGTGCCCAAGTAGAAACCATGTTCCCACCATTAATCTAATTTTGGGTTTTGTAGGTTACCTGGACATTGCATATGAGTAGAATCATACAATATGGTATTTTACATTTGCCTTTTTTTAAACTCTGCATCATGTTTGGAGATTCATCTTCAAAAATAGTTGTAGTGTACATAAGTAGTTCATACCCTGAATATTATTCCATTGTATAGATATACTACCTTTTCTTAATCCATTTACCATTTGGGCATTTGAATTGTTCGTACTTTTTGGCTGTTCTGAGTAACATGGCTGTGAACATTCACATATTTGTCTTTGTGTAGAAATAAGTCTCTCTTCATTTCTCTGGTATACATAGATACCCAGGAGCGAATTGCTACTTCTGTGGTAACTGTACTTATAAGCAACTGACAAATTGTTTTCTAGAGTGGCTGTACATTCTTAGCAGCAATGTATGAGGTTTCAGTTTCTCTGTATCTTGGCTAAATGTGGTAATGTCTGTCTTTTTTGATTATAGTCATTCTAGGGAGTCTCAAGTGGTATCTCATTGTGTGGGTTTTTTTTTTTTTTTCCTTTATGCTCTTAAATAGACATTTTATTTTTAGAGCAGTTTTAGGTTCACAACAAAACTCAACAAAAAGTATAGCCTCCCACTATGGACATCCCACATCAAAGTGGTATTAAAAATGATGAACCATTATCACCTAGCATCTATAGTTTACATTAGGGTTTAGTCTTGTACATTTTGTGGATTTTGATAAATGTATAATGATGACTTGTCTGTATCATACAGAATAGTTTCACTGCCCTAAAAGTCCTCTGCCCTCTGCCTTTTCATCTGTCTCTCTCCTGTAACACCTGGCCATCCATCACTGATCTTTTTACTGCCTTCATTGTTTTGCCTTTTCTAGGATATCCTAGAACTGTGTTGTTGTTTTTTTTTTAAAGATTATTTATTTATGTGACATGAACATGGGGAGGGGCAGAGAGAGAAGCAGGCTCCCTGCTGAGGAGGGAGCCTGATGCTGGACTCCATCCAAGGACATGGAGATCATGACCTGAGCTGAAGGCAGCTACTTAATTGACTAGCCACCCAGATGCCTCTGGAACTGTGGTTTTAATTGCATTTTCCTCATGATGTTGAACATCATTTTATGTGCTCATTAGGTATTCATATATTGCCTTTGATGAAATGTCTTTTTAAATCTTTTGCTCATTCTTTAATTATGTTGTTTCTTTTCTTTTTGGTTATTTTTTTCATTTTTTTTTTTTTTAAAGAGAGGGAGTATGCAGACACAAGTGGGGGTCAGGGGGAGAGAGGGAGGAAAAGTAGACTGCCAGCTGAACAGGGAGCCCAATGCGACACTCAGTCCCAGGACCCTGAGATCATGACCTAAGCTGAAGGCAGATGCTTAACTGACTGAGCCACCCAGGTGCCGCTATTTATTCCTTATCGAAATAGAGCTGACATACAGTGTTTTGTTTTGTTAGTTTCAGATTTATAGCATAGTGATTAGATAATTCTCTACATTATTTAGTGCTCATCATGGTAAGTATGGCCATCATCGGTCACCATACATCATTACAATATTGACTATATCCTTTATGCTGTACTTTTTATACTTATTTACTTTATAACTGTAAGTTTGTACCTTTTAATCTTTTTTTCTCTGTTTTGCCCAACCCATCACACACCTTCTCTCTGGCAACCACCAGTTTGTTCTCTATATTTAAGAGTCTTTGTTCTTTTGTTTTGATTTTTACATTTCACATGTAAGTAAAATCATATGGTTTTAGTCTGACTTATTTCGCTCAGCCTCATGCTCTGTAGATCCATCCATGTTGTCACAGATAACAAGATTTCCTTCTTTATTCTTTCTTCTTTTTTTCTCCCTTTTAAAAAAATTAAAAAAAATTATAACAGTTCTTTATGTATTCTGGATACATTTTTTTCTCCCAGAAATAACGTTTTGCAAATATATTTTTCTACTCTGTGGCTTGTGTTTTCATTTTTTATGGTGTCCTTTGAAGCCTAAAAATGTTTTCATTTTGATGGAATTCAGTTTTTCAATTTTTTTTTTTTTTTTAATCATTTGGGCTTTTGGTGTTACATCTGAGAAAAACTAAACTCTTTGCCTCACCTGAGGTCATGAAGAATTTTACAAAACTAAACTCTTTGCCTTACCTGAGGTCATGAAGAATTTTACATGGTTTTAATTAACTCTTATAATCTAAACCTCAGGCCTGTTTTGAGTTTATAGTTTTGTGGGTTGCCAGGGAAGGGTCTGATTTCATCCTTCTTCATGCGGACATGCCACTGTCCTGGTGTCCTTTGTTGAAAAGCTGACCTGTTCCCATCGGATCTCCTTAGCACCTCTATCAAACAGCAGGTGACCAAGTGTACTTCTACAACTATCAGTTCTGTTCCCTTGAACTCTAATGTCTAGCCTTAGACCAGTAGCACACTGTAGGTCATGTCGTTTTAAGGTTTGGTTTTGTTATGTTAACATATGGAAAAATGAGGATATAATTATTTTACTGTCTCCCAGTACTCTTCCCCTTTTCCACTCTGACCATATAGGTAAATTGATTTTTACTGTTCAAGTTCTTTGGCAACTGAGCATGATCTTGGGCATTTTACATACGTTTTGCTTTTTTGCCATGTTCCATTTATAGGACACAAGTGGTTTAGCTTATTTATAAAACATACAGCTCTTCATGACTTGATTATAATTCTATTGTTAGGATTTTTTTGTTTTTCTGGTTCTATGAGTGAAAGCATCATCATCTTGTATTTATTTATTTATTTATTTATTTATTTATTTATTTATTTGAGAGAGAGCACCCATGGGTGAGAGCACAAGTTGTAGAGAGGGAGAAGCCGACTCCTTGCTGTGCTTGGAGCCTGATGTGGGACTCAGTCCCAGGACCCTGAGAATCATGGCCTGGAGCTGAAGGCAGGTGTTTAACCGACTGAGCCACTGAGGCACCCTGCAACTTTATCTTTAAAAAATAATACAGGGATCCCTGGGTGGCGCAGCGGTTTGGCGCCTGCCTTTGGCCCGGGGCACGATCCTGGAGACCCAGATCGAATCCCATGTCGGGCTCCCTGCATGGAGCCTGCTTCTCCCTCTACCTGTGTCTCTGCCTCTCTGTCTCTCTCTGTGTAACTATCATGAATAAATAAATAAAATCTTTAAAAAAAAAAATACAAAAAAAAACCATAATTATAAAAGATCATTGTATTATTACCAGGAATATATTTTATAATTAGCTTTGGTGATTGGCAAAGAGAAATTGACATTTACTGCATTTTTGTACTGAAGGCATATATAAACTGTATGATCTAATAAGCAGAGGCTATAGCTGGAGTCCAAACATTTGAATTTTGTAAAATGCAGTTTTATGTCACTGCAAAATAGTGATATTTTCGATTTGACCTCTTAGAGAGGATGGAAGCCAATTTTCAGTTTTGTTATGTCCATGTTTGCATTGTTGCAGAGCCGATCTTTTATTGTGCTCTCAAATTAGTTAAACCATTCTCTGGGCTGCCTGACTGGCTCAATTGATAGAGCATAGGACAATTCTTGATTTTGGGGTTGTAAGTTTGAGCCCCATGTTGGGTGTAGAAATTTTAATAAAAAATGAAATCTTCAAAAAAATTACCTTATGTAGTGAATTTCAGACTTAAGTTTCATCTAGGAACACAAGGATATTATTAGTAAATCTCTAAACTCACTTTTTCTTTTTACTAAAATAATTAGAAATAATATATCATCTGAGTAGATGATAAGAAGGCAGCAGAAACCCTTAACCTGGGGCACCTGTGTAGCTCAGTGGTTGAGCATCTGCCTTTGGCTCTGGTCATAATCCTGGGGTCCTAGAATTGAGCCCTGCATTGGGCACCCCCCCCAGGGAGCCTGCTTCGCCCTCTGCCTATGTCTCAGCCTCTTTCTCTGTGTATCTCATGAATAAATAAAATCTTAAAAAAAGGAAATCCATAACCTGATTGATTGGACTATCGTACATAATTGTAAATACCAGCCCATCATTGTGTTTAGTAGAGAACCACTAGAAGCATTCTTTGTATGATGAAGAAGCACATTTCACCAGTTTCTTACCAGTGTGCTAGTACAAACCAGTAAAAGAATGAGGTTTCAGTAATTAGGAAGTGGAGGGCATCATTAGATTGTACAGACAATAGGAGTGTGTATTTAGAACACCAAAGAGAATCAACTAGAGCACTTGAAAACATAATAGAGACTGACTTGACTTTGTGAAGTGTGAAAAATTGCATATATATAATAAAAGTTCAGATTAAAAGCATTGTGGGGAGAAAATTCAGTAATCATCCGAATAATTTCTAACCACCACATAAGACTAAGAAGGAATTAAAAATGAAGGATGGCAGAGTCAGCCAAAATGTGTCAGGGACATGTGAGACGCAGGGAATGGCTTCTTGCAGGACATATGACAAGTGGTTGTTGTAGTGGACTTACAGAGAGCTAATCCAAAGAATAAATGATCAGAGATTCAAGAAGCAAGAGAAAATATTAGTTTTGTTAAAGAGAGATAAAAACCCAACAGAGGTGGAAGTTGTACCAGCAGATTGGCAAACACTCTGCTCATACTCAGTAAAGAGTAGGTGGCCATGGGAGCTTTAAAAATTCTTGATAAAAAAAAAAAATTAAAAAAAAAAATTCTTGATGACCGCTTAAATGGTTGCTTTATTATGTAGATGATGCTTTGGTAATTCTTGTCATTTCATTTTATTCACTTTTTAAAGATTTTATTTATTTATTTATTTAAAATGTTTTTTTCTTTATTTATTCATGAGAGAGAGAGAGAAAGAAAGAAAGGCAGAGACATAGGCAGAGGGAGAAGCAGACTCCATGCAGGGAGCCCGACGTAGAACTCGAACCCAGGTCTCATGCCCTGGGCTGAAGGCGGTGCTAAACCACTGAGCCACTGGGGCTGCCCTTAAGATTTTATTTTTAAATAATCTCTATAGTGAACATGGGGCTTGAAGTCACAACCCCGAGATTAAGGATTGTGTGTTCCAACCGAGATAGCCAGATGCCCCTTTCTTGTCATTGAAGGTACACATGTTCTTTGATCCTGTGCTGTCTTACAAAAACGGCACTTAACCTACAGCTCCATCAGTGGAATACCTGCTGATAATGCAGGTGTCCAGAAGACAGAGTGCTACTTAGTTGAGGAAATGCTACCATGGTGAATAGATGAATGATACTGTAGTTGTTTAAATTTTTTTTTAAGATTTTATTTATTTATTAATGAGAGACACACAGAGAAAGAGAGAGAGTGTGGCAGAGACACCAGCAGAGGGAGAAGCAGGCTCCACGCAGGAACCCGACGTGGGACTCTATTCCAGGTCCCCAGGATCACGCCCTGGGCCGAAGGCGGTGCTAAACCGCTGAGCCACTGGGGCTGCCCAGTTGTTTAAATTTTTATCTTAAAGTGTTAACATTTAAAAATTATTGCAGACTTTTAGGAAACCCGCATGTACCAGGTCCGGGAATTTTCCCTGTATCATTGGACATAAAGTTACCAACATGATGCCCTTTCACTCTTTGAAGTGTGTGATTCTTACACACCAGAACATGGTCCCACGTTGCCACAGTGCAGTCATCAAAATAAGGGCAATAAGTTGCTCCCATCTAATTCTCAAACCTTTCTCAAGTTTTGCTATTGTGTTTGTGGATGGCTTCTTCACTCTAGAGTGTCTCCTAATCTTTCTGGGTCTTCTTCCTGTGACCTGGGCATGTTTGAAGGAAGTATCTAATGTTTTCTCATGACTGGATTCATGTAATGCCTTTTTATTTATTTATTTTTAAGCAAAAGTATCATAGAAGTGATACTGTGTTCATTCATATCAGGTGGTGATTTCTCTTGATCCCTTTACTGTTGGTTTCATTTATGAGATGAAAGTTAGTTTTGAGAGGCTTTTCCTCTATGAACTTACTCTTCCTTTGTAGTAATTATATTTGTGGAAGTTTCTCTGAGACTCTAGAAATATGTGCCACTCCTCATCAGGCTTTCCATTAAAATCAGTTTATTACTTTCATATGTTTCTATTTTATTCAACACATTATTATCATTATTTATCTTGATTTGCAAATAGTCCTTTCTTTGGCCTTTGGGAGCCACTTCAAGAAGTCCCAAGTCCTTTCCCTGGTCCATATGTCATCTATCATTTTAGATAACTTTTTTTTTTTTAAGATTTTATTTATTTATTCATGAGAGACCTAGAGAGAGAGACAGACAGACACAGGCAGAGGGAGAAGCAGGCTCCACGCAGGGAGCCCGACGTGGGACTCGATCCCGGGTCTCCAGGATCAGGCCCTGGGCTGAAGGTGGCGCTAAACCCCTGAGCTACCCCGGCTGCCCGATAACTTTTTTCTTTCTTGTAGTAGAACATGGTCAAGGTTCGTCTCTAATCCCTCTCTAGTCCAGCTCTAGTATCAACTATTTCAAGAAGCCGTGGTTCCTGAGTGATATTGAGACAAAAGGATCTTGGTGCTGGGTGTGCTGACTGCAGTTGGGATGTTACTATTTCTAACAAAGCTTGGGAACCTATGTGTGTGCCTTATATACATGTGTTTGTATACATGTAAATATATCTATGCCTCTATTTACATCTCTATTTTTCCATGCCCATATTTTCAGTTCTTGACATCCCAAGGGTTCCTTCCCCTCCTTTTCCTATATAATTCCTGTCTGTTGCAATGAGGATCCTGCTAGTCAGATATTCTTAATATATTTACTTCATTGGACCTATGTCCTGTTTTGTAGCCCATGGCTCCTTGGCTCACTCCCACTGTGGCCCTCCCTGTTGGGCTGTCACCACCCGTGCTTGCCCACTCATCTCCCTCCGTCTCCTAAAGCCCTTCTTGGTGTCCCCTTAATCTCCTGTAAGTCCTCTTCTCATTCTGCTGCACAGAACCTACCTGATGCGGCTGCCTACATTGTTCAGTGGCATCTAGCGGCATTTGGGATTAGTAGTTGGGGAAAGAAGAAGCTGTGTTTTTTTGTTTTAAGATTTTATCCTCAGAGAGAGAGAGAGAGAGAGAGAGAGTGGAGAGGGACAAGCAGGCTCCACGCTGAATGTGGAGCCCGACTGGGGACTCGATCCCACGCCCCTGAGATCACGACCTGACCTGAAACCAAGAATCGGACACTTCACCAACTGAGCCACCGGGCGCCCCAAAGGGAAGCTGTATTAATTGCACCTGCCTGTGTGCTGGTGTGAGAGAGGGGAGGTGAGGAGAGAGAGACAGAGAGAGAGAGATCAGGAGCTTTTGTGTATGTTACAGATAGACCAAGTGTTACTTTTTTGTGAGATGTATGAGAAAGATAGCGTTGAATATCTTATTGGGAAGGAAGTATTTGAATCTATGCCACAGTTTCCTGTTTAGCTTTTAGTTAATTGCACCTAAATGATCATTTTGCTAATTGTTCTCTTTTATTCACATAGTCATTTCTTGAATAGTGTGTATCTAAAAATAAACATGCTGAATTGAGAAAAGTCCTATTTTGTTGAATTCTTCAACCATCTTTATGTATGGATATAATAGTATCGTTATCAGAGAGGTTTCTTTTTTCTCCCTTATAATTTGTATCTTAATATTCTCAATTTAGGGCCACCTGTGGCTCAGAGGTTGAGTGTCTGCCTTCGACTTGGGTTGTGGTCCTAGTGCCCCAGGATCGAGTTCCACATTGGGCTCCCCACATGGAACTTGCTTCTCTCTCTGCCTATGTCTCTGCCTGTCTTTCTGTGTCTCTCATGAAGAAATAAATAAAATCTTTAAAAAAAGATAAAATGATGCCATCTTAGGGTGCCTGGGTCCTCAGTGGTTGAGCGTCTGCCTTTTGCTCAGGGCATGATCCTGAGATCCTGGGATTGAGTCTCGTCCCCAAAGGGAGCCTGCTTCTCTCTCTGCCTGTCTCTGACTCTCTCTGGTTCTCCTGGATAAATCAATAAAATCTATAAAATAAAGTAAAACAAAACCATCTTAACCTCAGAGTGTTGAGTCATTACAACTGAAGTTTAAAGGTAATTTCCTTCCTCCTTCCTCTTCTCTCCTCTCCTCTCCTCTTCCTTTCTTCCTTCCTTCCATTCAGAGGGAGGAAGAGGGAGAGAAACAATCTTCCTTCCTTCCATTCAGAGGGAGGAAGAGGGAGAGAAACAATCTTAAGCAGGTCCTATGCCTAGCACGGAGCCTGACACAGGGCTCCATGTCTCAAATCTGAGATGATGACCTGAGCCTAAGGCAGATGCTTAACTGACTGAGCCACCCAGATGCCCTTACAGGTGATGTTCAGTAATTTGTGAAAGTCTTTTTCTATTTCTTAAGTAAGCTCTATACCCAACATGAGACTCGAATTCATGATCGTGAGATCAGGAGTCCTGTGTTCTACTGACTGAGCCAGCCAGGCACCCCTGTAAAAGCATTCTTAATGTTGGATGAAAAGAGAGTATGACTAATTTTCTTCAAATCTAAGAATAAGGATGTCAGAGGAAAAAGCAGATCATCTCAGAAAATTAGTAATATTGTTAAAACATTGTTTAGGTTGGATTTTAGATGGTTTTTGCCCCTTTGCTACCTAGCAAACTTTTGTCTTTTCAAAGTCTTCATTCATTGCTCTGTATTATTTAGGTAGGAGAGATTTTCCTACACCATCTAACTACATGCCCTAATGTGTAATTATATACTTTCATTTGCTTTTTACAGGTATTTCTCTGGAAATGGCAGCTGTGACAGTAAAAGAAGAATCAGAAGATCCTGATTACTATCAATATAATATTCAAGGTATACTATTCATGCATTTTTTCTTTCCAGAGTTGTTTGTGGTTAAGATTCAAATTTATCAATTGCCTGAATTCATTAAATACGACTTTATTGACTTTCTTGATTGGCATGTGCTTATAATTTATCACTGGAATAAGACAGATTTCAAAAATAGAGCAATGAGTTAAGTAATCTATCTACAGGCAAAATGTAAAATAGCCATTAATATTCTTAAAAGGACAAGCAAAAGCTGTGGCACAATTTAGAATTCAGTTCTAGTTTCTAGAGTTATTTGAAAGACAGAAAAGAGGTCTTCTGAACCTGGAATCACTCTATTTGTGCAACAAAAAATATCTGTGTAAGCATTATTATCTTAAAAATCTATAAAAGGTAAGATAATAAATTTTTAGCTATTAATTTATCACTTTGTTCTGTTTTTTTTACTGGCTTATTAGGGAGGTATTAAAAGTTGTAGTTTAACAATGCAGCGTCAGATTTTAGTTTTGAAGAACATTTTCTATATTTTATAGCTCATTTAATTTTTATAGATGTACAAAATACATGAAAATATTAATGTATAAAATCTGATTAGTTTGGTTGTCTCTATATACCTGTAAAGTTATCTTCACTGCAGTGAGGATAATGACATTTCCATAACCCTCAAGTTTCTTTGTATTCTGTTGCAATTCACTGCCCTCTCCAGCCAACCACTGATCTGTTTTATCTCATTTGACACGAGTTTCCATTTTTCTTGAAATTTCTATAAGTAGAATCATTATGAAGTATGTACTGTTTTCTTGGGATGGGATGTGACTTCTTTCATTCCACATAATTGTTTTGAAATTCATCCACAATGTTGCATATATCCATAGCTAATTCCATTTTATTACCGAGTATTATTCCATTGCTTGGCTGTATACCACAATTTGTTTATTCCTTTTTATATTGTTGGATATTTTGATTGTCTCTAGTTTGGGGGGCTATTAAAACCAAAGTTGCTGTGAACTTTTGTGTGCAAATTATTGTATGGAAATATACCTTCATTTCTCTTGAGTAGATTCCTAGAAATGGAATAGCTGGGACATATGGTAGGTATTTAATTTTGTAAGAAACCACCAAACTGTTTTGCACGGTGCTTGTACTATTTTACATTTCCACCGGCAGTGCATAAGTAGTTCCTGGTTGTTCCACATCCTTGCCAACACTTGTCCTGTCAGTCTTCTTTTTAGCCATTTTAGTGAGTGTCTTACGAGACCTCATTTTCGTTGTGATTTGCTTAATAGTGGTAACTCATTTAAAAAGATAAGCCCTTATTAGTTCTAGAGCATTGTGAATGTTTTATGAATAAATTTATTCTTATTTGTAATGTGAATAACTATACATATATTAAAATGTTTCATAGTGAATTTTATTATTTTTATCTGCCAGTTTTGAACATTTTATGGCTTGTGATGTTAATAATCACATGGGTAAAAGGTTGAGACAATTATGTGGAGTTTTAAGTAAAGAGTTAAAATTATGGAAAAAATTTAGCCTTTATAAAAGTAGCTTTTGGTACCTAATACACGTGCATAAATTTAATAAATACTAGTTGATAAAATAGTCTTTTTTTTCTTTTTTTTAAGATTTTATTTATTTATTCATGACAGACGGGGGGGGAGGGCAGAGACACAAGCAGGCTCCATGCAGGGAACTGATGTGGGACTAGAGAGAGAGAGAGAGGCAGAGACACAAGCAGGTTCCATGCAGGGAGCCTAATGTGAGACTCGATCCTGGGTCTCCAGGATCATGCCCTGGGCTGAAGGCAGGTGCTAAACTGCTGAGCCACCGGGGCTACCCTAGTCTTTTTTTTCTTAACACGTTATTTTTAAAATAAAAAGTCTGTCTTCATCTTTGGTATTGTCTGTTTAGGGTTGTTATTCTCAGCCATGAGTATAGAAGCTTTTTTGTTCCCTTTTGAGTTTGTTCGTTGAGTAATTTAAGGTAATGCTTGAGAAATAAGGATTGGAGATCAGATGTTTGTAGAGCGAAGATTGTTTGAAATGATATTATCTTAGGTCCAATTGGAGAAGGTAGGAGCTAGACACTGTGTATCTTGTTTTACAAAAATTTTGTGGTTTTACGTTTAGGTATTCGATCAATTTAGGCCTTATTTTTGCATGGTGTGGCAAATATTTAGTTCAAACTTAAGCAGATGGATATCCAAATTTTCTAGTAGCATTTGTTGAAAAGACTGCTC
Source organism: Canis lupus baileyi (assembly GCF_048164855.1). NCBI lineage: Eukaryota > Metazoa > Chordata > Mammalia > Carnivora > Canidae > Canis > Canis lupus. Next base: position 71,984,257 of record NC_132845.1, read on the forward strand.
TTTTCCATTGCATTACCTTGATTTCTGTGTGTCCTTTTGTAAACCTTATATTAACCTGTGTTGAGTGCTATAGCATATAGTAAGTCCTGAAATCAGATTGTGGCAGTCCTACAGAATTGGTTCTTTATAAAAATTATTTTGTCTATTTTAGCTCCTTTATCTTTTCATATAAATTATAAAAATAGGCTTGGTGATTTGTTCAAAAACTGTGGGGATATTGATAGAGATTATGCTGAATCTATATAGCTGATTTGAACTAAGTATCTTAATACCCAATCTTTTAATTCATGAGCATGGTTTATATCTCTTACCTATTTAGCTTTTCCTAGATTTTTTAAATCAGAGTTTTGTTTTCAGAGAAAGATCCTGTAGTGCCCATTTGGTAAGATTTATATCTATTTAATGTTTTTTGGTGTTACTGTAAATGGTATTATTCTGATACATTTCAGCTTCCAGCTATAGCCAATACATAGAACTACAACTGACCTTGTATCTTGTGTCTTGGTTAAAATTCACTTATTAGTTGAAGCAACTTGTTGGTGAAATCTTTGGTATTTTCTAAGTAGACAATGTTATTCCTTCCATTTCCTTTCCTTGGGTTAATTGCACAATCTGGGACCCCTGGTGTTGTTTTGAACAGGAGTAGTGAGAGTAGACATCCCTATCCTGTTCACAGTTTTAGAAGGACATCTTTCAGTATAATAGCTGTGAGTGTTTGGTAGATGCCCTTCATCAGTTTGAGGAAGTTCTAGTATTCCGAGTGGGAAGAGTGCTTATAGTGATTGGATGTTGAATTCGTAGGTCTTTTCTGTATCTCTTGAGATGATTATACGGGTTTTTCTTGTTTAGTCTGTTAAAATGGTGATTAATACTAATTTTCAGATGTTAAACCAGACAGGTATTACTGGGATAATAAACCCTTCTTGGTTATAATGTATTCTTTTTATGTATTATTGATTGTTCTTAAGAGATACTAGTCAGAAAACTTCTTATAAATGTCCTTGTATTTGGTTTTGGTAATGTTGGCCTCAGCAAAACGAATTGGGAAGTGATATACTGGAACAGTGTTTTTTTTTTTTTTTTTTTTTAGGATTTTATTTATTTATTCATAGACACAGAGAGAGAGAGGCAGAGGGAGAAGCAGGCGCCACGCAGGGAGTCCCATCCATGTGGGACTCGATCCCTGGGTCCCCAGGATCACACCCCAGGCTGCAGGCAGCACCAAACCACTGCGCCACCGGGGCTGTCCTGGAACAGGGTTTTTGAGAATAGGTACTATTCTGTTCTTAAGCGTGTGGTGAAATTTGCCAGTGAAGCCACCTAGGGCTTTTGGTTTCCATAATGAAAGTTTTTTTTTTTTTTTTAAGATTTTATTTATTCATGAGAGACACAGAGAGAGAAAGAGAGAGAGAGAGAGAGGCAGAGACAAAAGCAGAGGGAGAAGCGGGCTCCATGCAGGGAGCCTGATGTGGTACTTGATCCTGGGACTCCAGAATCACGCCCCAGGCCAAAGGCAGGCACCAAACCGCTGAGCCACCCAGGGATCCCCCAGGTTTTTATTTTTTATTTGTTAAGATTTTATCCATTTATTTGAAAGAGAGTGAGAGAGCACAAGCAGAGGGAACGGCAGAGGGAGAAGCAGACTCCCCACTGAGCAAGGAACCTGATGCAGGGCTGGATCCCAGGACTCTGGGATCATGACCCAAACTGAAGGCAGACGCTTAACCAGCTGAGCCACCCAGGCTCCCCAATGGAAGGTTTTTAAACTTGGTCTGTTTTTTAATTTTTAGATTTCTTTTAATAGTTGTAGAGCTGTTCAGGTCACATACTTCTTGATTGTGCTTTGGCAGTTTGTGTCTCTTAGAGAATCTATTTTGCCAAGTGTTCTTTTTTTATTTTAATATTTGCAAGATGAATAGTGATGCCCTTCTCATTTCTAGTTTTTTAGTTTGTGTCTATCATTTTTTTTTCTTGGTTGCTGTAGCTCAGAGTTTCTCAAGCTTGTCAATGTTGATATTCTGATCAAGCAGTTGATTGTTGTGGGTATCTCTTTTATGCTATGAATTATAGAATGTTTAGTAGCTTTCCTAGCCTTTACCCACTAGATAGCAGTAGTATCTCCCTAGCTGTGACCATCAAAAATGTAATTATGACATAAACTCTCCCTGTGGAGTGGGGATATAATCACTAGCAGTGGAGAACCATTGGTCCAGCTCTAGAGCTTTTACATACTTTTTCTTTTTCTCACAGAACCAGCTTTTACTTTCAGTGACTTTTGCTCTTAGGTTTCTTTCTGTTGTTTTTCTTGTTTTAATTTTAATTTGTGTTTATTTTATGTTTCTTAAGATAAAAGCTTAAATCATTGATTTAAAATCTTTTCTAATATAAACATTTGATGACATAAATTTCTTAATCATTAGTTCAGCTGTATTCCACAGACTTTGATTTGTATTTGTTTTCTTTCAATTCAAAACATTTTTGAATTTCCTTGTGATTAGTTCTTTGTCCTGTGGTTTCTGTAGAAGTGTGTAGTTTTTTTTTTTATTACATTTTTATTTTAATTCCAGTAGAGTTAACATACAGTATTATATTAGTTTCTGGTTTACAGTATAGTGATTCAACACTTTCAGACAACACCCAGTGCCCATCTCCAACAAGAGTGCTCTTTAATCCCCTTCTGCTTCTACCATCCTCCTGGTCACCTCCTTTTGGTAACTGTCAGTGTGATCTCTATAGTTAAGAGTCTGTTTTCTTGCTTTGTCTTTCTCTGTTATTTTTTCCCCTTTACTCATTTGTTTTGTTTCTAAAATTCCACACAACAGTAAAATCATAGGGTATTTATCTTTCTCTGACCGACTTACTTTGCTTAGCATAATACTTTCCACCTCCATCCATGTCAGTGCAAATGGCAAGATTTCATTCATTTTTGTGGCTGATTAGTACTCCTTTCTTTATATATTCCACATTTTCTTCCTCCATTCATCTATCGATAGATAACTACGATGCTTCCATAATTTGGCTAATGTAAGTAATGCTGCAATAAACACAAAAGTGCGTGTATCCCTTTGAATTAGTATTATTCTGGTTTTTTTACAGATACCCAGTAGTGTGATTACTGGATCATAGCAGAAGTGGGTAGTTTTAATTTCCACATACTTGTAGGCTTTTCAGGTATCTTTCTGTTACTGATTCTCTATTTCTGTTATGGTTGGAGAACATTCTTTGTATAATTTCAGTTATTTTAACTTTGTTAAGGTTGATTGATTGTTATTTAGGTCTGCTGTTCCTACTGCTATTTCTGTCTGCTTATTCTGTCAAACAGTATTGAAATCTCCAACTGACTCTAGATCTGTTCCTCCTTTTGTGTTTTCTGAAGGGCTGTTAGATGTCAGTATCCTTAAAACTAGCTCCTTCCCTTGGGCTCCTTTCTAGGCAACCCCCTCCAGTGGTAACTTCCTGACCTGTAGCAACCTACATTAGTTTTGTCTGGTTTTGTATTTCACATAAATGGGATCTTTTTGTGTATACTGTTGTTTTAGGCTTCTTTTTTTTTTTTTACCTGTAAGATTTTATTAATTTATTTTTTAAGTAATCTCTCCACCCAATTTGGGACTTGAATTCGCAACTCCAATATCCAGCCAGGCACCCCTAGGTTTTTTTTTATAAAACAAAATTTGTGAGACATATTGTTGGGTGTACTTATAGATCATTTATTTACATTGCTGTTTTGTGTTTCTAAAATGGTTTCTTTTAAAGTGAAATGTTGAAACCTAAAGACATACTGTACATCTGCCCGGGTTTATGGAATCTTACTCTCTTGTCATCTCCCCCCGCCCCCTACCACAGTAGAACATGTTAAATATGTAATTGGCACCTTTTCTTGGACTCTCTGAAATTTCTACTTTCTTTTCTATTCCTCCGAGTTAACTAGTTTCTTGAAATTGAGGGTCATCCTTACTGATAAACATTTGTTTGGGTGGGGAGGTGAGGGGCAGAGGAAGAGGGAAAGAGAGAATCTTTTTTTTTTTTTTTTTAAGGTTTTATTTATTTATTCATGAGAGAGACAGAGAGAGAGAGGCAAAGACACAGGCAGAGAGAGAAGCAGGTTCCTGCCGGGAGCCTGAGGCAGACCCGATTCTGGGACTCCAGGATCATGCCCTGAGGTGAAGGCAGAGGCTCAACCGCGAGCCACCCAGGCCACCCAGGCGTCCTGGAAAGAGAATCTTTTTTTTTTTTTTTCTGGAAAGAGAATCTTAAGCAGGCTCCACGCCAGCCCAGTGTGATCCTAGATCTCAGGACCCTGAGGTCCTGACCTGAGCTGAAATCAAGAGGCAGACAATCTACTGAGCCACCCACGTGCCCCGTTACCCATAAAGATTTTATGCTTTTATTGCATATCTGCTCCTACAGAAGTGTCTGTGTATTTCCATGCACATGCATTTTATATATGGTATTTTCTTAGTTTTTAAGCTTGACACAAATGGTATTGTACTACATATGTTGGTATGTACATGTTCTTGTACATCCCTCATGCAGTGTAAGTTTTTGAGATTTACTTGTTTTGTCACATAGAAGTTTAATAGTATTATTGTGATAATATGTCGTATGATTACATTGTAGTTCATTTGATCATTATTCTACATAGGACATTTATCTTTCAAAACTTTTGACATTTTAAAATCGGCTCGGACATATATCTGAGCACTTGTCAGTGTTCCACTAGGATAGTTAGTGGTCCTTAGATATGAGCATTGGGAATGTTTGATTTTCATGACTGAAATGACAAGGCTAGCATTTTGAGTGTGCTTAGAATGAATAAAATCCAAATATATGTGTGAAAACATAGATAGCTAAATGTAAACATCATAGGTAGTTTGAATGGGTAGTGGTCTGTGAAGGTATACTGGGCATATATTAACCACTAGAAATCAAGTTTAACAATATAAATTTGAGGCCAAAGAAGAAGAAAGTAATAGGTATAAAAAGTTAGACTATATAATATATACTAATAAGTAACTGAGTTGATACAGTGATCATTAATATATACTATACACACACACAAAAAATATACCCTTGCATATACCTTACAGTATAAGTATAGCCTCGAAATTAAAATAGAAATAAAGAATTGACACAATTGTGATAAATTTATAGGTCTCTAGTCATGTGGGAGATTTTAACAAATGACTGTCAATAACAGAAACATCTCATGCTGTTGAATACCTATAGATAAGTACAATATTTGCATTCTACAGTTTAGAAGCATGAGCTAATTGATGCATATCTAGAACTCTGCACCCAGTACATAAACTTACAAAGCATGGATCTTTTTAAAAAATTGGCTTTAGGGGACACTTGGGTGGCTCAGCAGTTGGGCATCTGCCTTCGGCTCAGGGTGTGATCCTGGGATCCAGGATCGAGTCTCGCATCAGGATCCCTGCAAGGGGTCTGCTTCTCCCTCTACCTATGTCTTTGCTTCTCTCTCTCTCTCTCTCTCTCTCTCTCTCTAGGTCTCTCATGAATAAATAAATAAATCTTTTAAAAAATTGACTTTATACTTGTTCACAGATAACCTTAAATTCTCTGAACATAATATAATTTGTATAATTAGAAATCAGAAGTAGACAGGTTATTTAAAATAGAAATCCTGTACATTGAAAATCCTACAAAAATGTACTTTGTGTTAAAGAGGACTTGGGATCCCTGGGTGGTGCAGCGGTTTGGCGCCTGCCTTTGGCCCAGGGCGCGATCCTGGAGACCCAGGATCGAATCCCACATCGGGCTCCCGGTGCATGGAGCCTGCTTCTCCCTCTGCCTGTGTCTCTGCCTCTCTCTCTCTCTCTCTGTGACTATCATAAATAAATAAAAATTAAAAAAAAATTTAAAAAAAAATAAAGAGGACTTAATTTTTACAAAATTAGAACAGGACAATATCAAGAATACTACAAAGCCAGAGTGGAAAAGCAGCTAAAGCCATACTTAAAAGTCCAGTAACACCCTTAGCTATCATTTATTTTCTGTGTATAGTTTACCCACGAGCCCATGACTAGGAAGCAATGAATCTGGTGTTTGAATTCAAGTCTCTTTCATTCAGCATCTTGCTCTTAGTTAAAATTCTGAATATAGTTTGTACATCTTCTCTGAAACTATTTTCTCCTATGATGTGTTCCTTGCTTATAATGTGTAGTTTGGGTCTTTGTGAAATTTCTCATGTGATACCTTTCAAAAGTCTTAATGATACTATCCAATATTCAGAGACAGTGAAGTGGTTTGTATTCATTTGAGTACAGGAACATTCTATAAGTAGCCATTAAAAACACAGTGTTTTGTTCTCTGTTTTAGATTGATTACCCTCATCACTAACAAGCTTGATGCTACATGTAACGTGTTGTCACAATCTTCATAGCTTTCTGTGGAGGTTTAGTTATTTCAGAATACTTTCTGTATTAATAACTGGGAAGAACAATTAGGTTATTAAGGAATCCTGTGAATCTGCAGGAAAGAGGGAATTCTGAATTAATAACTCTTAATTTGTCCTGTTTCTGTTTCAGTGGAGATTTAGGCTTACTGATAGTTTAATTACATGATTTTAGAGAGTTAAGGAAAGTGTAGCAATTTGATTCTGCAGTTTTCTTCAGCATGACAAAAGATGAAGCAAATATTTGTAAAGGAAGGAAGCAATACACTTTGTGTGATAAATCTGCATTTACCATCTGTGTAAAGTGAAAGTTGCAGTTTGCTGTTAGGAACCAAACTTCTGTGTGGAACCCATGTCTACTGTTTCAGACGTACCATTCCCATTCAATCCATATGTCTGGTCATTTTCAAAATGTCTCTGGACTGTCTACATATGAACTTATCTGAGGACACCTTTTCCATTCAGTAAGACCATGAATTGATGCCACTCATTTTGTCATTTTTTTTCATTTTGCCTTTTTTTTTTCTTTTTTTTGTTCGTGAAAAGGCTGTATTATTCCATCTCTCTTGTCCAATTTGTTGACTGAGGTGACCCAAAATACAGTTTTGGGATTACTTTTGAAGTATTATCTTTGTATTCCAAAGCAGGCCCTTCCGAAAATGATGATGTTGATGACAAACTCCCCCTTTCGAAGTCTTTACAAGGTATAATGTTTTCACTTCCGTTTTCCCACGTACTGTTGTGATGTGATGTTCTTTATATTGGACAGACTGTGTTTTAGTATTAATATCTGTACTGTTACTTTTCTAAATGGAAAAGGAAAAAGAAAATGTATTGGCCTTTTTTTTTTAAACATAAATGAACTTCACAAGCAACAATTTTTCAAAACCAATTTTCCCTTTTGTGAATCTAGTAATGAATCTCGAAATGGGTACATGACACACTTTCATATTTAAGGTAAAGTACACATTTATACCTTATATCAGAATAGTCAGAAATAAGGTTTTTATTGTATAGTTAGTAATGTAAATATCGAGAAGGTCATGTTGATTCTTAGTTTTTAGAAAGATTTGTGAAATACCACTTGTAAATAAATCCCTAAGTTTATTAATTGAATACTTTTCTGGGAATTTTTGTATAGTGTGCCCTGACTTGAGGATCATAGGCTATGTGATGGCTTTTACTTCTGTCTATTCTGGCTTTGGTCAAGTAGGATCCATTTTTTTTTTTTTTTTTTAAGTTTTTAGTTTTACTTTGACTATAAATGTAATTGCTTATTTCAGATTTAAAAAAGAACAGAAAGGACACAGCATCTTTGTTGACAGACACTTGTGTAATATTAGGGTGGAACAGCGTGCTTAACTTGTTATCCTTTACCCACCCTTCCTTTGTTAAATACTATTCTCTGCTCCATTATCTCTCATTCCTTTGACCTCATCTTTGTTTTCTTTGACTTTACAGTCAAAGAAGCCAGTGCTCCATGAATTCGGATTTTAACATTAAAGGCTGGGGGTGGGGCACTATGTGTTGAGAAAGTATACTTTAAGAGTTAATTAAAGAATAATTCATGTCTCTAGATTTATAGATTTACCTAGTGTTTTGAGCTCAGGTGAGTTTTTATAATATGGAGTTATTGGAAGAGAATCCCAAGATAATCATGGCATCATAAAACTAGACCTTTAAAAACCAAAAGTATTTGACCTTAGTATGGCATTTAAGTTAAAAGGTACTAGACACTGAATGGCAGTTTTTGAAACTGTAATCGATGCTCTTTAAAGATCAAAATAAATACTTATATTTAAACCTATGTCTAGGGGTCACATGTTTAGTATAGCTTCTGAGTTCAGTTGTTAGTGGATGACAAAATGGATTGCATTTTACTTCCCCTATCTGATTTATTCTTACTCCTATGTAATATAGTTTATTGATACCTGAAGGCAGTGATTTTCAGCTTTTTCCATGCTAGTAGCTCAGACATTTAAGGACAGAGGATGATATTCTGGGGCAGTTTGGGCAATTAATCCTAAGTGGCTCTCTAATGTTGTAGATTACTTCTTTCCTATTTATGAGTAAAACTTCTGCACTAGTAGGATGAGCCTGTTTACCTTGTGACTGCCTAACCTGATACATTGCTTTATGTTCCAGTTTTTAGAAGCAGGCAGATTATATTACCTGAATTAAAATGCTTTTGAGACTAAAGGTAGTATCTTAAATTTTAACTTACGAGTTTCCTTTTAGTACAACTTTGATTAAATAATGGGGATTGCGTTTCCATAGCTTCCGCCATTGTAAAAATGGAAAGCAGGAAACATTTCACAGCAAAACCTGAACTTGTTTGTGTAGACTTTAATAGAGTCTGTGAGCAAAGATAGAATTTACTCTGATTTGTGTTTTTGTGTGTGCGTCATTGACAGATGAGCATGGTACCTTGAACCATAATTGTTCTGTATCTCAAATTCCAACATCTATCAGTAATTATATTGTATAGTAACAGTAATAATATTAAATCCCCAAACCTACTTAGGTTTCTTTATCTGTTTACATTTTAAAATAATTTCTTGTGCTTTCAAATAGAAGTTTTATGTGTTTTTCTGAATTAGATCGCATTGTTGGAATTAACTGCAGAGGAGTTAATCAGTTTGTATATGTTGTATGGTTAAGTGTTAAATTATTTGCACTGTTGCCTAGTTTCTCTTCTTTCAATGTAAGTTTTTACTGGTTTAGTATATGTGGTTTATTTTCTCTTTAGGGAGCCATCATTCTTCAGAAGGCAATGAAGGAACAGAAATGGAAGTACCAGCAGAAGGTTAGAAATAAAGGGATTTTAAATTTGCAGTAATCATATTATGTTTGTTCTCTATTATAGAGAATATTGCCCTTCAAACACCTTATTTGAAACTAAAAAGTTGATTGTTTTGGTATGCCTTCTTAGCCAACAGGTTTATTTTTTTAGTCCTAAGGTGTAATATACATATATAACTGTATTGAGTAATAAAGCATATGGGGATGAAAACAGAAGTGGTAAGTAAAACTCTTCATGATGCAAAATGCTGCCCTTTTTTCCTGATCATCTTGTGCCATATTGCAGATCTCTCAAAGATTGGCTTCAATATTTTAGACCGAAAAAAATGACTGGTTTCTGTTCATATTTCATTCTTAAAAATATTATGTAACGGTACCTTTTTTTTTTTTTTTTCAAAGTAGTGTTTCCACGTAAGATTAATAAAGGAGGGATTTTCTCTCTGTTTATTTTTATACCCTTTGGAACTCCTTTCTCTGTTTCTCAGCCAATCCTCCTTCAATTGTGGCGTCAAGGAAATATTTAACTGTGGTATGGCTCCTTAAATTCTCCAGATCCTAAGTGAAACTATTACTGAGCCAAATGGCTTCCTATTTCTCAGCAGTTTACATAATTCCAGAAGAATTCTTGTAGATTTTTCCCAAGGAAAATGACTGGTGTAAGGTACCCGAATCTTGTTTTAGAATTTTGATTTCTCTCAAAAACTGGTCATGTTGTGCCTACCCCACCACCACCCCTGCCCAAATAGAAAAGGAGTCTTTTCGAGAATATTTTTATTCCTTATATTTGCTTTTTTATTTAACTTTTAAAAATCATTAATTTGATTTCTACCCTCTTTTGAGGATAGGGAGGTCTTAAGGTCCCTGAAATGTCGGCTAAGTTTTCCAAATTCGATTTTAGAATTTGGTTTCTAACTGAAGTACATATCTTGCAAAAATATCAAGATGCTCATTTTCAACAATATTTTACATTTCTTTTTGAGATCTTTTTATAGAAAATTGTGTGGATTATTATTATTTTTTTAATGTTTTACTGTCAGGAGGTAATTAGATGGTTTCCTCTGTAACATTTGTTTTAGATAGGTGGTCTATGTGCAACAGTGAGCTACCTGTGTGCAGGCCACACCTGGCACAGGGCTTCTTCAGGCAGTCTGCATTGCTCCATAGTCCACATTCTAGGCTTTGAAATACTTGATGTTTGAGATTTTTATTGTCCCATTTCAGTATGAACAGAGTTGAGTTGGACCTGGGTTCTGGTCTTTATTCTTTTACTAACAAGTGAACATAATCTTTGGCAAATCAATTAATCTCTCAACCTTTGCAAAATGAAAAGAGAGTTGACAAGGATACTCTCTAGCTGAGCTTTCTAGCACTAACATTCTCATGTACATTTGTTTTGTGTAGTAGTACAAAAAGAAACAAAAGATCTTATGTTTTATGAGTCTGCTGCATATCATGTTAGGGGATTGAGTCCTCTCTGCTTCTGTTCCAGCCATTATCTTGATATGAAGGTCCCCAGATCAAAAAATGGATTGTGGTTTTATTTAATGCTGTAAACCACTCCTAGGATCTCTGAAAGGAGAGGGGAAATAGTAAACAAGAGAGAAAGCCTCGAGTCTGTCCTAGCATTTTCTAGTTTCAGCAGGAAAACAATAGTGACGGCATTATAATCTCCTTCCTGTAAACTCGGAGGTTTTTGAGTCCGTTAATGTTTACTGCAAGTAGCTTGGTATTATCAAGTAGTTGTCCAGAGGTTTTCTTTCTGTTTTCCCTCATCTCTGTTTGCCATGAAAAGGGTCAGATGTTCTAACCTAACAACTATGAGCTGAATTCAAATGCCAGTAACAATTTTCTCGTAGGCTGCTTTTGGAGTAACAGTGAATCAGTGAAATGTTGGAACTTACAGAAAGTGCTGTATAACGAATGTCATTTTAGAATTTTATTTTTTTCAAGATTCTACTCAGCATGTCCCTTCAGAAACAAGTGAGGACCCCGAAGTTGAGGTGACTATCGAAGGTTAGTTCCCGGAAGCCTGGATTCCAAAAGTGGACTTCTGGTCATAAAACCCTTTGTCACATTCACATTGCCGAGTATACATTCCATTCATTCTTAACGGAAACTTGTGAGAAGAACTGATGCATATATGTGTATGTGTGACCAAGGCAGCCCGCTTCCCAGCAACGCAGCCAGTGCTTTGGGACCTCTAGACAACCAGGCAGGGTGTGAGCACAGGCAGCGGCCCACAAGTCGACCGAGCTGTCCTTCACTGTCACTGGGAATCGAAAGTAAACACATGAAAACAATGACCAAACATGATGCTCACAAAAACAGTTTAGAACCTGTGCTTGGGTTGCAACAGAAGAGAGCTAATTTGTACCTCCATGAATTGGAAGGGAAAGTGTGGAGAGTTCTTTCCTCATTCTTCACATTTGCCCCTAGAACACTATTAAAGGCTGATGCAGAATCTGTCTTTAAAAATGATTATTGAAGCAGTAGCGATGAATAGATGCTCAAGTAACATCTTTAGTGACAGTGGCTTCAAACCTAGTTTGTCTTCCAAGGTACTGCATGAATGCAGATAGGCCAGGATTATGAATAAATTAAGCTAATAGAAAATTATTAATAGTATCACTTCTCATGTTTAATAATTCCTAGATGCATGTTGATATTTTTCCTTTTCAATTAATGGCTTATGCTACTCCTCTAAAATGCCCCCCCATCTCTCCTCCCTTCCCCTCCACTAGTAGTACTTTCTTAGAGTAAAATGTTGAAACATTATAATAAATTGTACTATGTAAAGTTTTGTTTACCAATCCTGCTCTGTTCTAAAATCCCTAAACTCAGGTAGATACCAGTTTATTGTGTATAAATACACATGTATGTATATATTTAGTTTTGCAAAAATATATAGATATTTTCAGCATACATTATAATGATCATTTAAAATACACATATATCACATTTCCATAGAATTCCCCCCTTCAACCACACATCTTAGTGATTCAGGGTTTTGAGGTTTGTTTTGTTTTTTGTTTTTTCCTGCAGCCTAACCTTTTTTAATTTGATCTCTCTCTCTCTTTTTATAACCTGTCTCCTTTGTTATTTGGTTATTTATCATGTTTTGCTGTTTCATACTACTCAAAATGTTTGTCTTCATTGCTTCTGAAATATGTTGATGATTCTCATGGGAATTTGTTTCATACTTCATGTCTTAATAGCTCAGTATCACACACACATTTCTTGAATCATTAATATAATTTCACTAACCTAAAAGCAATTTCGAATTGTTTGTAGTCAGCATTATATACTTGAATTTAACTGCTTTTTAGTTAGAAGCCTCATTAATTATGAGAGAAGAACTTTTTAAAAGTATGTAAATATTATATACACTCAGAACTTTGTCCTTTCTGCAGAGATAGGAAAAATAGACGATTAATAAAATTATTAGAATAAAACTTTTTTATGACAGGGTGAGAAGGGGCAGAGGGAGAGAGAGAAAATCTTAAGCAGGCTTCTCTACTCAGCGCGAGCCTGATCTTGACCCTGAGATCATGACCTGAGCTGGAACCAAGAGGGACACTTGACCCCATTGATCCACCCAGGTGCCCCTAGAATGAAACTTTTAAGTAGGACTAGTAACCTAGTAGATTTAGGAATACTTAAAGCAGGTAAAAACTTAAAATTGGTTGGAAAATAATTACTTGACATTTATAGCACAAGACCTTTAAAGATAATCATGAAATGAATGGATCTTGAGCCTGAAGTGTCAGTCTTTTCAGTTTTAACTCTTTGAAGGGGAATGATAAATCCTGTCTCTCTGAATTTGAGACAGTGCCAGAAGTTTGCTTTACCCATTCTAATTTATCCACAAGTAGTAGAATTTCTTTATGGTCAGAAGACCAGTGAAATGCCAGGTTTTTGCAAAGTAATTGCCTTTCAGGCTGTCATCCTCCACAGCATATACTTTCACACACATGGTCAATATCAACCTTAATTTAAATTGATGATTTTTAATCATTATATGACTAGTTAAGATACTGATAGAAAAAGAAAATGTGGTAAAACCTCCTAATACAAAAAATATACAAGCATTGAACAAGAGGGATGGTTTTTTGTTTGGTTTTGTTTTAAGACAGTGACTTATAAAAAGATTCCTACTATAAGAAGTTTTGAGGTTGAAAAATCCCTGTGTTTCATGAATGAAGTACATTTAAAAGGAAAATTATCTCTAGAGAATGATACCAGTTTTGTTTAAGAAAATGCTGGGCTTAAAAGAAGATACATGAAGGTAATCCTACTTGCTTGGGATGACTTTTATTTTTGTATCTTTCTGTATTTCCCAAATAGTTTATAGAAAAGAAAAACAAAAAAACTTGTCATCAAGTAAGTTTGTTAGACTTTTCCACAGCACTTTATTGTTGATCTCTGCATTTGAAATCATATAGAGCTGCAAAGAGGTTAATTTGGCATCACTGAAGACACATTATCTAGGATCGTAGTCCTTACCATTGCTGGTGGTGTGCTCGGAGTTGTGCTCTTCCATCTGTGGTGATGCATTTGTCCTTGGAGCCATTGGTATACATTCCCCTTGTATGTGACTTAGGTTTGGAAAATGGCCTTTGGAATAAGAGGCTTGCCTTAATTTAGTAAACATCATGCCTGCATTTGGAAGTAAAATTGGATTGCTGATAGGTCTTTAATACATGCATAGGGAATCTTACTTATTTATTTAAGATTTTATTTATTTATTCATGAGAGAGACAGAGAGAGAGGCAGAGACATAGGCAGAGAGAGAAGGAGGGTCCTCACAGGGATCCCAATGTGGAACTCCATCCCGGACCCGGGGAATCACGCCCTGAGCCAAAGGCAGACACTCAACTGCAGAGCCACCCAGGCATCCCAAGGGAATCTTATTTAGAACCGTTTGCTCTCGCTGTCATGGGCAAGGTAATACAGGAGTGTTTTGTGCTTCAGAAGAGGCTCCCATCATGCACGCTTCTCTGTTAGGGCACTGGTTCCCAAACCTGAGCCTCTCACACATGTCCGTTGTGCTGTGGCAAAACCTCCTGTTCATTTCTTCACTCAAGGTTTTCCTTTAAGTTGATTGTAAGGAGACTCATTTAGAAACAAATCCTTCATTTTCTGAAGTAAAGCTGTGTTTGAAATATTAATTTTCTTTCTCCCTGTCCATGGAAACATACACAAATACTTCAACACAGCAGTGCAGTTCTACATGTAGCAGGCACATGGACTGTTACTGGAGAACACTGTGTTAGAGCTTCAATAGCTGGATGACTTGTCATCCTCCATTGGAATCCTTTTTTTGTGACACTCATGAGTAGGATTTTCATAAATATTTGGCTGCTGCTTATAATTAAGGACTACGCTATGCAAGTATTCATTTAATCATTGTGCAAATAACCAGCACCTCGTATGTGCCTGGGATTGCACATGGTGATTAGGATTTAGGAAGGAACAGGATAGGCAAGTCTACTAGAGGTATTTGATCAAGAGGAGCAACAGTTCTGTTCTTCCCTTTGAGGAAACAAGGCTGCTTTGTGAAAGACTGAGTAGACTGGAGCAGAGCAGGAACACCGGCCTTAGAAGCTGTTGTGTTCGGCTACCCAGGGCCAGAGGCCAGATGTTTTAGAGCAGGATGGAGGCATTGGAGATAAAAGTAGGTGAATTGTGAGTCTGTTCTGAAAATAGAGCCAGTAGGCTTTGCTGTTCGTCACTGTTTAATTATTGTACTTATCTTGGAAACATTATCAGCATGTTCATAGGATCTGGATGGTTAAGTACGTTATAGTATTTGAAATTTTTTGTGTTTAGAATTATATAGCTGCTTAAGAATCATATAATGAGTTTCCTTTTTTAAATTTTTTTTTATATAATGAGTTTCCTATTGTTTCTGTAAAAATTAGAGTATTAAAGGAGTTGGGACCTAGATCCATGGATGAAAACTGCCATCCATTAATTTTAAAATGCGTAGGGTAATTCATGACTCTGCATAATTTCAAGAGGAATATGGTATCTAGTTTATTAGTTTGATCTTTAAAAAATAGATGTCAGATTGTATGGTGGAAGCATCACCATTGGATTGTGTTGCAAATAAAAGTAGCAGAAGATTTGTTTCATATTTCATTAATGCATTCAGCGTTAAGGATGCCATAATAAATTTAAGCTCTGAAGTCTGTGCTGTCCTGTAGGTATATTTGTAAATATGTTGCAGAAAGGGGAATGGGCTTTTCTAAATACACATTTTGAGTTAGGGACAGTAGTTGCCTTTTTTTTTCAAGATGTGGTAGGTGCTTGTGTTAGTACTGGCAGCGTAATACTTCTCTATTCCCGCATAACAACTTCTGCACATTAAAATATTTTGAAATTTATCTTACCAGCTTTCAACATTGATGGTGTAAACATTTTTAGTTTGGGGTTGAATTTGAAGCCTCCTGAAATACGCATCTTTTAACACAGAAGTGGGTTGTTTCTAACGTGGAAATGCCACGATAATTAGAATGACTGTTCTGTCTGCCGGACTTGATTGCCAGAAGAGGCAAATGCTTAGGGCTTTATTTGATATTTTTGCTACAGAGAAGTAAGTAATTTTTATCCTTTGTGGAAAGGATTTTGAAGTCAAAATAACATTTGCTCGTACTTTCTCAAAAGAAATTAGTTTTTTGCAGAAAAAAGTGGAAAAGGCTATGGAAGATATGGTCAGGCTCGTAGCTGTTACTTTGATTTCATTCCACGTTTCATGGGATTTAAAACGTCCAAAGATTGATTAGTAAATATATGAAATGGCTTAGTCTTTTACTAGAATGTGTGGTGTAATTTTTTTTTTTACCACAAGTAATTAAATTTATCTCTTTGTATTTGTTCACATTTATAGATTAAACATACTTGTCGCTGGAGAGAAATGGGATACCACTCTTTAATATATTATGGTCTGTTCAATTGCTTGTCTTATTTGAAAACACTCTCCTAGATTTGTCTTTGTTCTTTATTTCTGTTTATAGTTAATGAGGTTACTTTTATAAAATTGGTGTATCCTATTAAATCCCTTATGTTGTAAAATAAAGCTGGACTGATCAAAGAGGTCTTGACACTAAAGAAAAGCTGTTTTGCCCTTGCCCCTGGGCCTCAGTTTCAAAGAGCATATAGTGGAGATTAATATAATAGATTGCTGGGATTCTTCATTACCACCCTCCAGCTCTCTTGTCGTCTTAATTTTATACTTTTAGTTTTCATTGTATGTAATTCAGTTAACAATCAGTTTAAATGATGACCTATAGAAGTAGGCTACATTTACCCTACAGAGAAAGTATTTTTGCTTTTAATGTCATTGCTTAATGTTTGTAAAGAAACGTTAACATCAAGAGTTTAAAATGCTTTGACATGGGGGCGCCTGACTGGCTGAGCCAGCAGAACATGCCACTCTTGATCTCAGAGTCATGAGTTCGAGCCCCACGTTGAGGGTAGAGATTACTTAAGATAAAACAAAGAGGTTTGACACTATTCATAGGTGAACCGAGTGTCTTTCATTTTACTTTATGCAAACTAGCATGAAAATACTCGTCTGCTTCTAAAAATCTGGAAGTTGAAAAAAATGGGGTTGGTTTTTGTTTTTTTTTTTCTAGTACATTTTCAGAATCGAAGGGCAAACATATTAATGACACTTCTTATGTTTTCCCAAATGTGTCTTTTCAGATTGAATATAATTACTCGATAATCTTTATAGTCTTTTGACCATTTTTATAGTCATTTGACCACTAATCCTTGTAGTATTTTAATAAGCCCAGATGACATGATCGAGTTTTATTTTACTAGTTTGTAATTTTAAAATCTTCTACAATAGATTTCTTTTTTTCTGGATTTGAAGAAGTGTTTCTACAGTGGCTGTCAATACATAAAAGAGTATTTTAAGTTGTTTATATGATAACATTTCCCACTATCCCCTAAATGTGGCATTTTGGTCTTTTCCAGCTCATAAATGGGTCCTGATGTGACTTAATCTGGTATTGGTGACATTGGTGACTTTTTCTCCTATTGGTTGGAATAATCACCAAATGATTTCAGGTTACTAGAGTATCTCTTGGTGTTTGAGGAAGAACCAGGATTACAGTGTCTGATTGTGTTCTATGATGCCGGGAGAGGAATGACATACACGTCTTTTAAGCTTCGGTCAGATTTTCCCTTGATTAACGTACAAAATACATAGAAGTTATGTATGGTTGTTCTAGGCAATGTTGTGTATTTGCTGAATTGGAATTTCTTGTTCTCTCTTTGAGAGTACTATGTTAGTGTGCTGGTAAGAGTCACACTCAGAGTCTGATCTCAGCTGCACTGCTGAGTGGTGTGTCATGGTTAAGTCACAGAACACTTGCTAAGCCGATTTCTTGAGTTGTGAGAGGAAAGTGAAAATTATTTAGAAGAGTGACCTGTAGTACTTGAATGGCATCTTTTTGAGATTGTCTTTAATACAGTGATTATTTCTTCCCCATTCCCAGATTGAATTTCAAGTAGAGATTTTGTAAAGTGGTAGTTTTAGTAATGTATGGATGATGTTTGAGCAGAAATCAGTATTGTACCACATGACATTTTCAGGGTTCTAGCAAAAGATGGCATTGGTAGCTTTTCTTATTTTATCCAGATGTCCTTAATTCTAGCATTAGATGCAGTTTCCTAGCAGAGTCACACTGCAGACATATCCACTAAGACAGTATCATGAACTCGGGCTACCAATGTCTTAAGTCGTCTACATTCTGTACTTAAATATCTGCTTGCCCACTTCTACTAGGTTTTGTGTTGACTCAGCGTTATCTGTTTCACAAATAATGTAGCATTATTTCATTAATTCTGTAAGTTCTGTGTTTGTTAAAAGTGTTCGACATACAGTTACCCACCCTCCCTTGTTTGTGCATGCTTGGATCTTGTATGAGCTGAAATAGTTTTCTCTTCAAGCTATGTTTCCTCCCCCTTTTCTTACATATTTGTAGAACTGTAGTTACCTGTCTCCATTAAAACCTTTTTCTTGAAAAGACTCTAAAGAGATTGTAATCTCAAGAATTGAGAGGAGTTAGGGGAGAAGGGAAATCTATGAGGATGTGGTTCCAGTTAAGCAAAGTCAAGATGATGAAGTAAGGTAGAGAGATGAGGACTGTCTACCTGAGCACTGCCTCCCAGAGCAGGAAAGCTGAAGGGGTTACTGGGAGGGACTAGGCACAGATGCCCGCAGGGAGGTGCTGACTGCCTCTGCCCACGGGGGTGAAGACTCCCACCTCTGTCTTTGAATATTGAGGATTGAACAGCGGTAGCTGGGACTATGTCATACTGTTCCTCCAGTGATGACCATTTTCTTTTTCAAGATGATGATTATTCTCCACCTACCAAGAGACCAAAGAGCAGCGAGCCGCCCCAGCCAGCGGTCTCGGAGCCTGCCAATGCTGGGAAGCGGAAAGTGAGGGAGTTCAACTTCGGTACGTTCAAGATCAGACGTGGGCAGGCGCCTTTCCTCTCTGTCCTTCCAGTGATTTCTTGTAGAACTTTGAGCCATTCTGGTGAGCGTGGAGGGAATGAGCTGCTTTAAAAATACATTACTACCTTAGATTAGCACAGTTGGAAGCAAGCTTACAGACACTGCTGAAGCAAGGTTTGGGGCCGAGCACGAGGCACAGCATCTTCTGATGTTAAGTACAGTTAATAGACTTTGAGTCAGGGTTTTGACGACTTAGTAATTAAGTCGTTTTTCTTCACTTTAAAACCTCATTTGCTTATTTAAAATCTATTTTACGCATTGATTTTTCTTGTACTGTGTAACTGCCAGCAGCTAATCTAAACAAGCCCCAGCGGATGATGTATCTTTTTTAAGGGACTAAATATCAGTGGAGCAAATTATATTTGCAATCCATATTTTGAATAGTTAGAACATTTCACTTGTGTACTTTTTTTTTTTTTAAGATTCTATTTATTCATGAGAGACACAGAGAGAGAGGCAGAGACACAGGCAGAGGGAGAAGCAGGCTCCATGCAAGGAGCCCAACTCAGGACCCAATCCCGGGACTCCAGGACCACGCCCTGGGGCCGAAGGCAGGCGCTAAATCGCGGAGCCACCCAGGGGTCCCCACTTGTGTACTTTTTAAGTAGCTTTTTAAGTATTTTAATTTGTCATAGTCATAAATGTTGGATATAAATTGATTTTTATATGGATAGTAGTAAGTTTGCAGCTATTTATATTCCTTAGCACTCTCTTGAAGGGTGCAACTGTGTTTAAATACTTATTTCGACAGAACATAGGCATGCTTTAGAAAGTTTTCAGAATGACCTTAGACACCTCCTCTTTTTTGCCTCCACTTAATACTGTTTAATTGGACTGGTCTTTTTTGACCTTTTTAGAAATTATCAGGCTAAAAAGAGGTACTCGGTTTATTTTGAAAATAAACTTTGTTTTTCTTGAAGGTTTTTTTATTTATTTAAGTAATCTCTGCACCTCATGTGGGGCTTGAACTCAATGGCCCCAAGATCAAGAGTTGCACATTCTTTTGACTGAGCCAGCTGGGTGCCCCTTGAAAATAAACTTTCAAAAACATCTCTTATAACCTCTCACTGGACCAATCCTAAGAAGCACAAAAAAGAGAATAGTTCTTCAGAAAGCAGTAAAATTATATAGATGGAGTTGCATTATTAAAAATTAGGATGGGTGCACTAGCTGACTCAGTAAGTGGAAGACTGTTGGTCTTGGTTGGGATCATGAGTTCAAGTCCCATGTTGTACATAGAGATTACTTAATATAAAAAAATAGGATATATTATGTAGAAAATAAGTTATTAGATGTTGGATCATTGTAATATAATAGTGTGTCCAAACGGGGATTTATTATTTAGATGTAACTTGAAATCTCAATTTTTCAGAGAAATGGAATGCTCGAATTACTGATCTACGGAAACAAGTGGAAGAGTTGTTTGAAAGAAAATATGGTGAGTCTAAACTCAGGTATTCTTTTTATTTTATTTTAAGATTTTATTTATTTGACAGAGCACAAGCAGGGGGAATTGGCAGGCAGGACGGAGAGGGAGAAGCAGACTCCCCACTGAGCAGGGAGCCCTATGAGGGGCTCCATCCCAGGACCCTGGGATCATGACCTGAGCCAAAGGCAGACACTTAACTGACTGAGCCACCCAGGCACCCCTAAACTAAGAAATTCTTATAATAGTTTGTTGATAAGCCTTTTAACAATGAGGTTATATATCATCCAATGTAAGAAAGTCCACTTCTCTCAGTGAAGTGTGCCTTGCTTGTATATGGTTCCCTTAGAAGGTCATGGGGAGTATCTGTCCAAATATTAGAAACCCTATCTCCTAGATTACTTTGATGGTTTGGGAAAGTTTTCTTTCTGTGATTACCAGGAAGCATTTCTCTTAACACTTCAACATGAGCCTTTGGGAGTTTATTTACATATTTGTTGCAAAAGTCCCAGATCTTGGAGGTTGAATTGAAGTTGAGATTCTTTAGTAATAGTCTTACTTCATCTGCTATGTTAAGTCTGGTATTCATCTAGTGTCCCAGTTTTTGATGATTGATACATAATTGGTTAAGTTAGATCTCAAATTCTCTTCTCCTTTCCTTTCATTATTCTATCCTACATTTGTCTTTAGATAGTGATCAAGGAAACAAGCACCGTGTTACCACCAGTTGGTATATATTAAATGCTCACCTAAAAATAGCAACCATCATTGAACTGTGTTTTTATTTGGAGGATTCTTTACTTTGTACTAGACTGACAGTCTATAAAATGGGCTGATTCACTGAATTTTCACTTGAAAATCCTATATTTAGCGTGTTCTCCTGTATCACTGAGTTTCTCTGGGTTACGCTCTTGAATGATAAACTACACGGGTATTATTTACTTTGATAAACTTCAAATATGACAGCCACCCCGTCTGTGGAGATTCAGAATGAGAGCAAATTCAGTAACAAATTCATTTAACTTTCCCCTAATGCTTTCAGTTATTTCCTTAAGATTCTCTTAGTAGCCTTCCCTCTCCAGTAGCCAGAGCAGTTTGCCTGTGATTTTAATTGGTCCACTTCAAAGCAGAAACTCCCAGAACCTGTTCTACATTAAGCAGTGTCCCATGCTGGTAAGGTTACAGGCCCTGGGGACAGAATGCTCGGCCATTTCTCTTCATTCCTCTCTGAGCCTTTCTTGGGAAAGGATCAGCAGAGCTGAGGATGTGTTACGAAGATTTGATAAGATAGCATAGTGTCTGTAAATTACTTCCTGTAATAGGTTGTATGTAATTAGCAAGTGCTTTTTGTTTACACATTTGTTATTATATACTTACTGTAGTACTGTTTGCAGTAAAAATAATTACTCTTAGACAGTTTTAGAAATCTCAGTGCTTCTCATAAAGAGAAATTCTGTTTTTGCTTGGTGATTTACTTCATTATTTTGCATGTAAGAAAATAATGTTTTCCTAGCATGATGAGATTATAAGAACATTATTCACATTTTACAAATTGAAACAATAGTGATAGCCTTAGGGGAAGATGCTTTCTTTGTTATGTGAATAGGATTTTCAGATGCAGTACATCAACAAAGGATGTTAAATGTAACTCAGCAGTAATGCGAACTGCGGTCCACTTGAAACTTCAGTACAGGTATTAACATTTAGCAAACAGACTTCTACATAGAATACTAGTGAAAAAGGATGGCTGTTTTGATGAGGTGGGATTCCTGTGGAACAAGGAGGAGGCAGCAAGGGGGGGGCCTTTTTGGCCAGGTCAGTAGCTCATTGGCTGTTCTTGCTGTACACCCCCTAGAAAGCTTTTTCCGTAACTGCTGTGCTCATCGAGTGAAGTAAAAGCCTTTGAGAGGAGTGATATGTGTCTGCTCTGCAGTCCTAAAATACTTGGCATTGATTGACTCAGTATCAAAATATTTAAATGAAATTTTTAATACAATCTATAAATGTGTCTCTGTTGTAGATGAGTTTAACTCATGCTTTTTAAAACCTTTTTATTAAATTTTCCAAACAAAACTAAAAGTAAGTGATACAGAGACCCTCTAAGTATCCATCACCCAAATTCAACAACCTTTAACATTATGAGAGTTTCCTTCTTGTCCTCTCTCTCCTGTCCCATCTCTTTTTGATGCAAACTTACTTTAAAATTACAATATCCTGGGGTGCCTGGGTGGCTCAGCAGTTGAGTGTCTGCCTTCAGCTCAGGGCATGATCCCGGGTCCAAGGATCCAGTCCCACTCCCTGCAAGGAGTCTGCTTCTCTCTCTGCCTCCCTCTCTGTGTCTCTTATGAATAAATAAATAAAATCATAAAAAACAAACAAACAAAACTGCAGTGTCCCAGACACCTTGTCATTTCAGCTCTACATTTCAAAATGGGGAGTTGGGTGCCTGGCTGGCTCAGTCTGTAGAGCATGCCGCTCTTGATACACCCAGGGTCATGAGTTTAGTCCCCTTGTTGGGCATAAAGCTTACTTTGAAAACAAACCATGCAAAATCAGGAGTTAGGTGAGGGGAAAGAATTGTCTTAATCTCAGTTCCATTATCACAAACATTACATATGATATTCAGCTATAACCTGTTGTTTGGAGAATCTGACCCTTTCTAGTTTGTTTGATAAAATCACTAAGGTCTTCTCATTATATTTGATTCTCCATGTTTTTGACCTTTCGCAGCTGCTGCATTATTTTACCTTTGGACAAGCATATCTTAGCAGAATCTTTACAGTTCAGAAAAAAAATCTTTTACTTTAATTACTTTATCTAAAAAAAAATCCTTTCTATACTGATGTTTGTCATTGAAAAATATCACTTGTCTTTCTGTACGTACTGCATGTATTAGCTGATGCGAACCAGTGTGTTATTCTGGATTGCACATTCTTTAAATTTCAATAGAACATCTGGCTTGCATCTGTGTTACCCCAAAATAATACACTGTTTGATTGCAGATTTGGTTAGACTACTGGCATCGTTGGTGTTCTTTTTTTTTAGTTTCTTTGTAGTATTCTTGTGATTTAGTTATAGTTTAGAAAACAAAAAAGCAAAGATGAAGTAGTGAAAGTTACAGAGCAGTACATATTCAATTACTCTATTGTACAAACTGTGGTTGTGGTTATTCCTTGTAAATTAATGATTTTTCCTTTCTCTTCTTATCCTTAAAGCTCAAGCTATAAAAGCCAAAGGTCCTGTGACGATCCCATACCCTCTTTTCCAGTCACACGTTGAAGATCTTTATGTAGAAGGACTTCCAGAAGGAATTCCTTTTAGAAGACCATCTACGTATGGAATTCCTCGCCTTGAGAGGATATTACTGGCAAAGGAAAGGATTCGTTTTGTGATTAAGAAGTAAGACACTCTTTGGACTTTTGTCTTTGTTCTTATTTAGTGCATCTTTTTATACTGTTGTCAAATGTTTGTTAACCTCTAGGGCTCTGTTTTAATTAAATTTGAGTTATACATTGTTTTATTTACCATGTTTTAATGTGTCTGTGGACAGGGTTTTCTTTGTCATGCCCAGAGTTGGCTTCTGGAACATGAATATCTGCTCATGTGGTTGACTTATAGCTGTCATTCTTTTCTCCAATTTTCTGCTAAGTCTGCTAAAGAAAGGAATAAAGTATCAATGTATCAGCATAATATATATGTATATATTTTAAGATTTTATTTATTCATAGAGACACAGAGAGGCAGAAACATAGGCAGAGAGAGAAATAGGCTCCATTCAGGGAGCCCGACATGGGACTCTATCCTGGGTCTCTGGGATCACGACCTGGGCTGAAGGCAGGTGCTAAACTGCTGAGCCACCCGGGCTGCCCATATATCAGCATAATATTTTTTTAAAAAAGTAATATAGTACTTGTCATTAATGTGTCCTGTTTTTAGGGCTGAGGTTTTGTTTTGTTTTGTTTTATTTTGTTTTAAGATTTATTTATTTATTTGAGAGAGAGAGAGAGAAAATCTCAAACAGACTCCATGATGAGCATGGAGCCCGATGTGGGGCTCAATCTCGTGACCCTGAGATCACGACCTCAGCCAAAACCAAGAGATGGACCCTTAACTGACTGAGTGCCCCTCCCCCCCACCAAGGCTCCCATAAATAGAGACTTTCTGCCATGGAAAGGATAGGGTAGTGGTTAGGAATACAGCAGTGAGGGACAAAAATCCTTGTTAGTCACCTTCATACAGGAATAGGCTTATCTCACCTGAGAAGGAGGTCAGGGGTAAGATGATTAAAACTGGTATGGAAGGCTCTGCTTTTATTCTCCAGATTCTTCCTTCTTTGGGCTGCTAGTTTCCTTAGACCAATTATGTGCCGGATGCAGAAATTCCTGGCCTCCCAGTCAGGCAGCTTATGGAGGAGAGCCCACAGCTACCTGTGTTTCTCTTGGAAGGTGGCCTTCCTCTTCTCCAGTTAGAATTCTGTCAAGTGCTTATTCCTCAACCAGTTATAGCCATGAGAGAGATAAACCATTATGGGTCTAGACCAAGCAATACTCAGGCCCAAGGGTGTTGCCATGAGTGTGCTTCTGCTGAAAGACATGCTTTCATTTGAAGTCTTGTGATTAGGAATGAATCTTTTGATTCTGTGTGCATATTATTATAACTGATTTTTGAACTTTTTTCTGACATATTTTGAACTATAAACAGTAAAGTAGGGGATCCCTGGGTGGCTCAGCGGTTTAGCGCCTGCCTTTGGTCCAGGGCGCGATCCTGGAGTCCCGGGATCGAGTCCCACGTCGGGCTCCTGGCATGGAGCCTGCTTCTCCCTCCTCCTGTGTCTCTGCCTCCCTCTCTCTCTCTCTATGTCCATCATAAATAAATAAATAAATCTTAAAAAAAAAAAAAAAGGCAGTAAAGTAGTGGAATGGGGCACCTGGGTGGCTCAATTGGATAAATATCTGACTCTTTTAAGTTTTGGCTCAGGTTGTCATCCCAGGGACCTGAGATCAAGCCCCGCCTCGGGCTCTGCACAGAGTCTGCTTAAGATTCTCTCTTTCCCTCCCTCTTACCCCTGCCCCCATGTTCGCT
Source organism: Canis lupus baileyi (assembly GCF_048164855.1). Lineage (NCBI taxonomy): Eukaryota > Metazoa > Chordata > Mammalia > Carnivora > Canidae > Canis > Canis lupus. The sequence continues at coordinate 72,009,520 of NC_132845.1, forward strand.
CTCAAATAAATGTTTTTTAAAAAGTGGTAGAATAATAGTATTATCATTTGCAGAAGTATTCAACTTCATTACTTTGGGAACACTCTGGTGCTGCTGAAAAAAATGGAAATTTAACAACTGTTTTGATCAAAGATTACAACCAAGCATGCTTGCGTCTATACTGGTATTCAGTAAAGGGATGACAGCTTTTAAGATTTAACTAAGCATGAAAAAGACCCAAGAGGTATCTCAAGGTAATAAGTGAGTTGTCCTCCACAGAGAGAAGTCATTGCAAACAAATTATAGTTTCAAGATCTAGTAGGCTCATGAAATTGAATTGTCAACCAAATGGGCTTGTTCTAAAACCCTGACACTACCCAAGGATCATCAGTCAGCATCCGCCTTCCCCCATGCATTGATAAATTAATACGTTTATTGTTTTAAGAAAACTTGTGCTATCTATCATTTTATTGTGCTTTTAATATTAGAGGTTTTGAATTCATTTTTAAATAACAATATTTAAAGAAAATACAGAATTTATTTTATAAATTTGTTATATTTATATAGAACTTCTGTATATAAATTTTTTATATATAGCATTGCTTGTATTTGCTAACCTTGAAGGGTATAAAACTGTTTGGATGTTTAAATGTTTTTTGTTTTTGTTTTTTTTTTTTTTTTTTGGATGTTTAAATGTTAATGCAAATGTATTGTTGAATAACTTAGGCTGTGCACATCCTGTTTCAGGTCCTTTCAATATACTTATTTGTGACAGGCTCTCTTCCACATTGAGAGGGACTTCTAAAGTTTTTCCCTAATAGTTAATATGGTTATTCTTGATGTGTGTAAAGTATTTGATTGATTTAGAAGGGTAATTCTATAGAGCTTAGCATGTTTTATTTATAGCTCACTAATATTATTTAAATATTATGTATACACCCTTGATTTAATCCTGTGCTTATTTCCAACATTTTTGAGATGGTTGTTAATAGGGTCATGCTTATATCTGACCCAATTCCCACCCTTATCCACAACCCCCAACTATAGCTCATTACATCAAAATAGAATGATGGGATATATGTTAGTTTATGAAAATTCTGTGATCTAGAAATTATGTTTTCTGGGCAGTTTTGTATTACAAAAAAAAAAAAAACCCAAAACGTGTAATCTGTCTTGCAGGTGTGTTAGTATTGAAGTATAATTAGGATTTTTATAACCAATTTATAGATGTCTTAAGGTGAGGTAGTCCTGAGTATAATGTAAAATTAAAGGATCTCATTGAAAATTTTTGTGGTTCACTTCTTTTGGTATATGCTTTTATAAGATATCTTTAGGTTGCAAAGTGAAGTGTTTCCATGAAGGACAAATGCTCCAAGACGTACCTTATGAAACAATTTGCAGTTATTGTTTGGTTTTATTACTCTCTTGAAATCTCCAGAAATAAGGGTTTAATTGTGCTTAAGAGTCCAGATTGTCTCTTCTTTTTAAAACTGGTCTTCATGACTGAATATCAAATAAGTACTAGTAGTTGCTACTTTTGCTAAATGTTGCCTGGTAAATCCTTAGTATTTTTTCTTACCTTACAGACATGAACTTCTGAATTCAACACGTGAAGACTTACAGCTTGATAAACCAGCTTCAGGAGGTAGGTCTCCAGTCTTGTTTCAAACTATGTGTCAAAGTGAGATCCCTGGCTAGCCCTGTTGGTAGAACATGTGACTCTCGATAGGGGTTGTGAGTTCGAGCCCTCCTTGGGCACAGAGATAACTTTTAAATAATGTGCAAAATCAGAACATTATATACAAGAAACACACAACATTGCAATACTATGCTTTCAAGAAGAATAAACTTACGTTCCTCCTAATAATTAACCGTAAGCATCACATCTCTGGGTAGGCGAAGAGAACTATACCTGTTCTACTTCTGAAATACAAAGTCTGGCACAGTGTAGCAGAGTGTTTTATCCACATCTGCGTTGGTCAATGGAATCCTCTCTCATCATCGTCCACAGGACATGAAAGGGTTCACTTTTTAGAGCACAGAGCCATGGGTATCATACTTATTTGTGAGATGTGAGATCTTAGGGTCATGAGTTCGAGCCCCATATTGGATATAGAGATTACTTAAATAAACTTTAAGAAAAATCATAATATTTACTTGGCCTAGTTTAGTGATGCTACCAGTTAGAGGCCGCCATTTTTATGTTTGTTGCTCTTACAGTGAAGGAAGAGTGGTACGCCAGAATCACAAAACTGCGGAAGATGGTAGATCAGCTTTTCTGCAAAAAATTTGGTAAGTCTGATTTCCTCCATGACTAAAGTATATTACAGAATAAGTTTTCTAAATTTTGCTTTAAGAAATTACAGTAAAAAAAAAAATAAATTAAATACAGTGAGTTTCAGAAGAGCGTTCACCGATTCAGTCTTGTATAACCCCCCATGCTCATCACGTCATCGTCATGCGCCCGCTTTAATGCCCATCACCCTGTTACCCCGTCCCTCTACTCTCCCTCCCAGCAACCCTCAGGTTGTTTCCTATGATTAAGAGTCTCTGACGGTTTGTCTCCCTCTGATTTCATCTGGTTTTATTTTTACTTCTCTCTCCTTATGATTATGTTTAGTTTCTTAAATTTCACATATGAGTGAGATCATACAGTATTTGTCTTTCTCTGACTTATTTTACCAGCATAATACCCTCTAGTTCCATCCATGTCATTGCAAACGGCAAGATTTCATTGTTTTGGTGGTAATACTCCATTTTATATATATACCACATCTTCTTTGTCCATTCATCTATTCATCTGTCCATTGACATCTGGGCTGTTTCCATAGTTTGTCTATTGTGGACATTGCTGCTGTAAACCGGGGTGCATGCGTCTCTTCAGTTACTATATTTGTATCTTGGGGCTAAATACCCAGTAGTGCAATTCCTGGGTCATACGGTAGCTCTATTTTGAACTTTTTGAGGAACCTCTATCCTGTTTTCTAGAGTGACTGCACCAGCTTGCATTCCCAGCAACAGTGCAAGAGGGTCCCCCTTTCTCTGCATCCTCTCACCCATAACTGTAGTTTCCTGACTTGTTAATATTAGCCATTCTGAGTGGTGTGTCACCTCCAGTTTTCTTTAATTGGTCAATATCCATCTGTAAATCATCAAGAGTTTTAGACCCATATCACGGGGGGGGAGAGAGTGGTGCAGTGGAAACTCGAGCTCTTTTCCTGAGTAACTCTGACCCGGCATTACTGATATAGCGCCCAGCACCTGGCAGTCGTCCTTTGTCTTTGGGCCCTGTAGGAGCACGTGGTGCGTCTCTTTGTCGGAAAGGGCCTGGGTTGCAGTCTGTCATTGGAGGTCTGGTCATCTGAAAACACAGTGTGAACCACCTGTTTTCCTCTCATTCCCTGGCCTTGCTGGCTCACATCCCTGAACACTTACCCACCCATACTTAGGTTTGGTTTGGCACTGCAACATCTTTTGTTACCAAGGTTCATGTTCCCCTGCTTTGCCCTGATTTTCAGTGCCCTGCAATGGGATTGGTTGTTTCAAACCTGGGTGACTCTTGGTTTCTTCCTGTGTCGGTGGCTGTCCTCCTTGCTCATGACCACACCTCCCTTCAGTTCAGTCTGGACAGCTTGGGGTGCCACCTGGCAGCTCGCTCCTGAGCCCTCTCGCTCTTTCCCTGCTGTGCTTTCTCAGCAGCTAATCCTTCCTATCTCACGTTGGGAACATAGTAGAGTCTGTACCCCACCCCCATTTATTCCCCCCACTTTTAAAAGATTATTTATTTATTTATTCATGAGAGGCACAGAAAGAGAGAGGCAGAGACATAGGCAGAGGGATAAGTAAGCTCCATGCAGTCAGCCTGATGGTGGGACTTGATTCTGGGATTCTAGGATTACCCCTGAGCTGAAGGAAGATGCTTAACTGCTGAGCCACCCAGGCGTCCCAGAGTCCCAATTTCCTGATGGCTTTTGCATTTAAGTTTCTAGCCCTGGACATTCCCAACTGACACTTGACCTTTCTTTTTCCTCCACCTGTTTTTTCATAAATTTTTTTTTTAATTTTTATTTATTTATGATAGTCACACACACACACACACACACACACACAGAGGCAGAGACATAGGCAGAGGGAGAAGCAGGCTCCATGCACCGGGAGCCTGACATGGGATTCGATCCTGGGTCTCCAGGATCTCGCCCTGGGCCAAAGTCAGGCGCTAAACCGCTGCACCACCCAGGGTTCCCTCCTCCACCTGTTTTGATATATCTGCAGATTTCACATGGCCTAATTAAGATTTTTGTCCCATCGCCCCCCCTCCTTGCAACATACTCCTTTACCCAACCATTGTGTAGCACTACCTGCCACTTTGTCCCAGCCAAAGCCCCACGAGGATCCTGGATTTCTCTTCTCAATTCTCACATGGCCTCCTGCTGACAGACTTTCTGCCCACCCCAAATCCAGGGTGGAAGAAAGGAGCCCTCTCGCTCCTTTCTTCTCTGCTGCTGTCTCTTGCTGTTGTCAAAGTTGGTGCCACAAAGCAGTCAGGTTTTTTTGTTTTTGTTTTTGTTTTTGTTTTTGTTTTTTGCAGCTAGGTTTTAATCTCATCAAAACATAAAATGGAGGCATTTCCATTCCCTCTTTTCTGTTCCATGGCCTCCCATTTTTCTTGGAATAAACTCCACAGTCCCTGATCATAGCCACCCTGCCTTTCTTCTGATACCACCTGGTTGACAGTCCCATTTACTCACTTGGTACCAGTTGTTACCGCCATCTACTTATCTTTTATTTTTCCAAGGTCACGTCCTTGGGAGTGTGCCCCTGCTATGACCTGAGATGTTTTTGTGCCTCTTCTTTTCGTTTACGTCTTAAATGTGGCCCCATTGGCCAGGTCTTTCCTGAGTTACCATCTACTGTTATACCCCTAAGCTCATTATATGTCATCACATTTTCTATCCTCATGCACTGAGGGTGGTCTTCTGCCTCCCATTACAACACCCATAGATAATGACAGCCAAGATCTTCTGTATCTTATCTGCTTCTAGAACTATGACTGGGGCTGGAGCAGGTACTGACCAAATCTCTGAATAGATAATGTCATGGAAGTGTGTGCTAACACCGTCAGGAACCACTGAGCCTTTCAGTCAGGTAGTGTACATTGGACCTCATTAAATTATGTCACCGAGTAGTCCAAAGGCAGTACAGGAGTGCCCCAGCTGTCCTCCACAGGGAAGGCTGCAGCAGAGGCCAGTGTGGGTGGCCCACGGGGGTTCTCACTGTTATGTGAGAGAAACCATTGGAGTTTCACCACAAAAAAGCCAAGTCTCCTGGGTGACAATTCTTATTTGCCCTGTGGTTTCCAGGGGGCAGTGCATGGCACTGGGTGTTAAAGCAGCTCTTAGGTGCATCTCAGGTGCCATCTTGGAACGTAGGTCACTGATCGCATGTTGTTGGCAGAATCTGTATGGATCATTTACCTGTAATGTTGACCTCAGATTAAAAGGCCTTGGGGAGAAGTCCGAAATTTTTTTTAATCTTTTTTTTAAGTTTTTTTATTATTTATTTATTCATGATAGACAAAGAGAGAGAGAGAGAGGCAGAGGCAGAGAGAGAAGCAGGCTCCATGCCAGGAGCCCGACACACAGGACTTGATCCAGGGACTCCAGGATTGCGCCCTGGGCCAAAGGCAGGTGCAAGCCACCCAGGGATCCCCTGAGCCACCCAGGGATCCCCTGAGAAGTCCGAATTTTAAGTTTTTTCTCCTCATCCCTGTTCTGGACAACCCAGTGTGAATATAGGACCTTAGTGACATTAAACTACAAACATACTGCACATCATTCTTGCTTAAACCAGGTGTGGCAAACATACTTGCTGAATCTTGCAAAAGATGCCGTTCGTGGGGCTTTTGTACCTTTAAAAATGGGAATAAGTGGCCAACGTTAAAAAGCCAGGGACTGGGGCACCTGGGTGGCTCCACGGTTGAGCAGCTGCATTTGGCTCAGGTCGTGATCCTGGGATCCTGGGATGAAGTCCCGCATCAGGTTCCCCACAGGGAGCCTGCTTCTCCCTCTGCCTATGTCTCTGTGTCTCGTGAATAAATAAAATCTTATTTAAAAAAAAAAAAGACTTTAGTGACAAGTTCTCTCTTCTTGATATACCTGGTCAGAAATCAGCTAATGAGTAATAAACTTAGGTATCTTTACAGCTTTAAAGATCATTATATTTCCAAGGCATTTAATAAAATGAATCAAATCAAGAAGGTCATTCATCATTGGAAAAGCCACCATAGTGTCATTAGAGTCCAGGAGTATTTGCATGAGCAGGTTTAAACTTTGCCCTCATGTGTGGTTCTGGAAGTTGAGCTTGGGGGAAAATAGTCGGCCAAGCCAGCTGACTTGCCAAGCCATTGATGCTTGCCAAGCCAGCTGACTTGGCCTCATGGAAGGAAGAGGCTGTTGACAAGCCCTTATACCTCACCTAGAGTGGAGCTAGATTCTAACTCCCATAGATGAGAGGCTAGTTGAAAGCTGCATTCAAGGAATGCTTCTTTCTGAGAGTTGAGCACAGGGCCTGTCCCTCGCAGCTCCACACCTACTGTGGACATAGCTTCTGACTCTCCTATGTTAGAGGCTTGTTGGAAGCTGCCTGCAAGGAATGCTTGTTTCTCAGAGTGCAGTAGGCCACATTTCCCGCGAGTCTCCACATGTGCTTTTGATCTACGTTCTAAGGCACTCACTCACACGAAAAGTGGCCAACAGAAAAATGTTCTGGCCTTGTGTCAAAGCTAAGAAAATAGGTAAGAGCTTACACGTTGCTATGTCATAAACAGTGAAAAGTCTGGCTCTTTATTTTTAAGTTCTTAGGTGAGTCTAGGACAAGAGAGGGTTGCTGCTTTCTTTAAAGGTTCCCAAAAGGCAAAGAGGAACGCTTATGTTTTCTCTAAGTGTCGAACATAGTAAGTCTAGATGGTTCCGCTGATTCTGCAGAATACTCAGTTTTAGGCCTTAGGCCCCTCTGGACGCCTGGGCACCAGGTGCTGAGAATGAGTCAGAGCAGAAGGCAGTGGACTTCCCCCAGGGGCTTTCATCCAGATGCAGGGAAAGGTGCATGGAGAAAAGGAAGTGGATACATAATATACAAGAGGGGTTATATAGTATGGGGACAAGAGGGGAATAGGGAGTCGGATCATTGTATTCTCTAAAGGAGGCCTCACTGGGGACCAGCTGATGCAATTGGCCTTCCCCCTCTCCTATAAATAACTTCTATCTTTGTTAGAGTTATGACCATATTCTTTTTTGCTCTATTTCCATGAGTAATTATTATTCTATCACATATCCTATCGTAGCGTAGATTTCTCCTGGGTGTGGTGTGGAAGGCTTTACCCTATTTCTTGAGGGAGTGGGTTCCTTTAAAGGTCAGAATCTTTATTACATATTGTGTGTGTGACTTCAAATACACATTCTTTACTTAGAGTGAAGAGATCCTGTGCTTGAGCCCTTCAGATTTGGTGCTAGTGAAACAAGTTAAATGGAAGGCCTCAGATCTTTCTTAGTGCTCTGTTCAAGTATGGTTTCAGAGCAGAGATTGGAAATTTCATTTTTTCACTTTAAAATTCTAGTTCTCCACAGATTCAAAAGTGGAAAGGCAGTGCAAAACGTTCCCATGTACCCAGTTTTCAGAATCTTTGATCATTAAGATTTTTCCACACTGTTCATCTTTTCCTCTTTCTTCCCTTTGTAAGAGTGTTCTATAAAGCAAGTCACAGGTACCATGTTACTTATATTGTGTTCAGTATGCCTCCGTGAATAGTGTTTTCATTTTCTTACATGAGCACCATGTAGTCGTCACACCTCACACCATCAACTGTTTATCATTTACCTGAAAAGGACCTTTAAAGGTTTTGCTTTGGGACGCCTAGGTGGCTCAGTGGTTGAGTGACTGCCTTCGGCTCAGGCTGTGATCCCGGGGTTCTGGGATCGAGTCCATGTCAGGCTCCCCACAGGGAGCCTGCTTCTCTCTCTGCCTAGGTCTCTGCCTCTGTATCTCTCTCTGCGTCTCTCATGAATGAACGAATGAATGGGATGCCTGGGTGGCTCAGCAATTGAGCACCTGCCTTTGGCCCAGGGTGTGATCCTGGAGTCCTGGGATCAAGCCCCACATTGGGCTCCCTGCATGGAGCCTGCTTTTCTCTCTGCCTCTCTCTCTGTGTCTCTCATGAATAAAAAAATAAAATATTTTTAAAATAAATAAAACAAATAAAGGTTTTGCTTTGAATTTGGGTTTAAACAAGATTGGTGCATTAGCTTTGGTTGATATATTTCTTTTAATCTAAAGCAGTCTCTGCTTGCTATTTTTATTTCCCATTCCATGCATTCTTCGCAGAAGTTATTTCCTTTTAAAATGCCACACTCGTGTGGTTTAAGGGGTAAGGAACATTCATGTCATGGTTGCAATGTAAGTAAAGAATAGAGCCTGCAGTAACTTCGTGTGCAGGAGTCAGTTAACAGGATTATCACACTCACAGAACATGAAGCAGCAAAAGTCGGCCTCCAGATGCTTTGAAAAAGTAGTATCTAAATTAGATTTTTTATTCTCTGTGGTTGTTCTCTTATCCTTTTATTTCCTCCCAAAGATATTGAAGATTCTTTTGTAGGACCTTAGCGCTATTAAAAGATGGTCTTCAAATCCAAGGACAAACATTATATGGTCTCATTCATTTGGGGAATATAAAAAATAATGAAAGGGAATAAAGGGGAAAGGAGAGAAAATGAATGAAAATATCTGAGGGTGACAAAACATGAGAGATACTGAACTCTGGGAAATGAACAAGGGGTAATGGAAAGGAAGGTGGGTGAGGGGTTGGGGTGACTGGGTGACGGGCACTGAGGGGGGCACTTGGTGGATGAGCACTGGGTGTTAGGCTATTTGTTGCCAAATTGAACTTCAAATAAATAAATAAATAAACATATACATACATATATAAGAGGGTCTTCAAATCCGGAAACTCCCCTCCACCAGAAGTTAGCCTCTTGGTCATGGGGCATTCATTCTTGCCTTTGCTGTGCTGAATCTATTTCTATAGTTAGTGTGTATGTTTCCAGGGTTTACTTTGCTTTTCCGAAAGTTGACCACTACCTTTCTTTGGATTGTACTAAACGGTGATTTCAACAGAAACCTAATCTCCTGAATTGCTTTTCCTTTGTGAAGCGGAAGCCTTGGGGAGCACAGAGGCCAAAGCTGTACCTTACCAGAAATTTGAGGCACATCCTAATGACCTTTACGTGGAAGGACTACCTGAAAACATTCCTTTTAGAAGTCCCTCGTGGTATGGCATCCCAAGGCTGGAGAAAATCATACAAGTGGGCAATCGAATTAAATTTGTTATTAAAAGGTAAGATTATAATATCTGGAAACAAATTGTAATGCTGTCCTTAAGAAAAGATTAATTTCCTGCAAGTGGGTCTTTTGTTCCCTGCTCAGCTGGATTCACTCTCCATATTTAAAATTAGGTTATATTAGAGTTAGGTTCATGTGTTGAGCGAATGTTTATTTACTACCAGATACCAGATAGATAAAACTGGGTCCAACGGGATCTTTGTCCTTGGGAGGCATATTATATGAGATAAATGCAATAAGATGTTACCGGGTGCTTTGGTGGAGAAAGTGAGGGGTGGCAGGTTGATCGGTCAGCTGTGCATGAAGTAGTGTAAAGGGACTTCAAATACAGGAAATAATAAAAGTAGAGGAGGGATGGGTCACATAACTACACCATTCTTTGTGGAAGGAGTGATGCTCTGTGGGTATGGGAAGCCTGGCAGACGTGGGCATGGAGGAAGGCCTTTGGTACTGGACTATCAATGGAGTAATTAAAAGGTTTTAAAGCCAGTTTGTCTTAAAAGAATTGGGAGGGACGACTGGTTGGCTCAGTCGGTACCGTATATGACTCTCATATTGCGAGTTGAAGCCCCAAGTTGGGCATAGAGCTTACTTTAATAATAATACTAGTAATTTGGATTTGTATTTTAAAAGGATTCTTCTGCCTTGAGTTTGAAGGGTAGCAGAATAGGTGATATGGAGCCAGGGAGAGGGTGCAGAATACCCGTCTTTAATACAGAAGGGTATTTATTAAAGGGGTAGGGGTAGAATGGGTAGCTGTCTGTGGCTTACTCATTGGGGTTCTTGCCTTTGTCACTGGGTCTCACTGTACAAGGGAGAGGGAACTTTAGGACAACAGGACCAGATATTACAGGTATTATGGTGGAGTTCATCTGATTTTAGAAATATTCGAACTGTTTTGGGTGAAATGGCGACTGTTTCTGTGTAGTTGAGCTTCAGATGCTTTTGAGGACATACAGATCTGAACCTGAATCTGTGAAAATTACTATTTTCAAAATAATCAAGTCCTCAAACTGATTTTTACCCCACTGGGTATAAAGGCAGAATGAACCATATTGGAAATTATTGGCAGTGCACAGCTGTGTGAGGAAGGCCTATAAAGCATTCCCTGCCTGCTCTCTTAATAATCTCACCCACCTTTTTGCAGACCAGAACTTCTGACCCACAGTACTACTGAAGTCACTCAGCCAAGAACGAATACACCAGGTAAGATAGTTATGAATTCCTTTTTAAAAGCTTAGATCAGTGTGTGTTAACCTTTTTGACAGTCTTATTTTAAAGGGACAGAGCGGGATCCCTGGGTGGCGCAGCGGTTTGGCGCCTGCCTTTGGCCCAGGGTGCGATCCTGGAGACCCGGGATCGAATCCCACGTCGGGCTCCCGGTGCATGGAGCCTGCTTCTCCCTCTGCCTGTGTCTCTGCCTCTCTCTCTCTATCTGTGTGTGACTATCATAAATAAATAAAAATTTATAAAAAAAATAAAAAAATAAATAAAGGGACAGAGCTCATCTTTTCTCCCTTCCCCTTCAAAATCATATGTTGACATTCAGTGCAGGCACGCCTTGATTTATCAGTACACACCCAGGTAATTTTGGGAAAGCTCAGACTTTGAATGTAAATATATATATTTTTTAATTTTATTTGTTAAAAAAATTTTTTTATTTGTGAGATACACACAGAGAGAAGCAGAGAGAGAAGCAGGCTCCCTTCGGGGATCCTAATGTGGGACTTGATCCCAGAACCCCAGGATCATGCCCTGAGCCAAAGGTAGACTTTCAACCACTGAGCAACCCAAGTGCACCTCAGGCTTTGAATTTAGATCAGTGATGTTCAGTAGAAATATAACGTGCATCACAAATGCAAGCCACATGTGTCAGTTTTAATTTTCCAGTAGCTAAATCAGTGTTTCAACCTGTAATCGATTGAAATAAACAAATGATGAGGTAAAACTCTTGTGCAAGTTTTATCCTTAGAGTACATCTCACTTCAACAAACCACATTTCAAGTGCTTGGTTCAGCCCCCACATGGGGCTAATGTGGCCTACCAGGCAGATTGAGACCTTAATCTTTATTCACGCATCCCCTGTTTTTTTTTTTTTTTTTAATAACAAACACTGTAATTCCAGCAGCTGCAGTGACCTCATAGCCCAGTAGAACTGTGAGGTCTCAGTCTCAGTTGTGTGAATGAATGGTTTTATTTTCTTCAAAGAACTATAAGTCTGCCTTTATTTCTTTGCCATTTTTTTGTTTACCATGCATGTCAGAAAAAGTGACCACTGCTTGCCTGTATTCTATAGCATTACAGAAAATGGCACCCCCTACAGAACTAGGTGGTGTTTCTGAATTCACACAGTTAATTGTTCTTACAAATATTGTAGCAAAATGGTATACAAGGTGTCTATACTTAATACTGATCCTTCAGTTCTGAGGGTGCTTGTGGGCAGCTGGCGAGGGTCAGCCAATAAGCCAATGAGATTATAAAATCGTTTGTGTTGGGACACCTGGGTGGCTCAGCAGTTAAGCATCTGCCTTCGGCTCAAGTTGTGATCCCAGAGATCAGGATCAAGTCCCACATCAGGATCCCTGCTTCTCCCTCCGCCTGTGTCTCTGTCTCTGTCTCTCTCATGAATAAATGAATAAAATTTTTTTAAAAAATTGTGTTTATACTGGCATACAAAGTGGTTCAGAAACATGGTACAAGGGAAACAGAATTCTCCTGTGCTAGGAATCCTGCTGGGTAAATGGCATGATCAATGAGCATCAGAAGCCACACAGCGACCTTCTTAATGTGCTTTTGACTTAGGCAAAGAAACAATATTGGTAATAAAGACAGAATGACCTAGGCTTTGTTGAGAGAAGTGATAGAGAATTCTCAAAAGTGGAATGGGGTTATCCTGGATTAGTGGGATTATGATGAAAATCTCCTTATGGGTCTTAATTTCTCAAGAGAGAAGTCAAATTCAAGGTTGTGATTAATGTGATCACTACTACGTAACTCTTTTTTTTTTTTTACGATTTTAATTAATTAATTAATTCATTCAGAGAGACACAGGGAGAGAGAGGCAGAGACAGGCAGAGGGAGAAGCAGGCTCCATGCAGGGAGCCTGATGTGGGACTTGATCCCAGGTCTCCAGGATCAGGCCCTGGGCTGAAGGTGGCGCTAAACTGCTGAGCCACCTGTGCTGCCCACTACTGAGTAATTCTGTTAGTGAATACAAACCTGAGAGTGGTAAAGATGTTCCTGGCACTAGATTTAGGTGTCCTGTTTTTAGCTGTACTTGATCTGTTGTCTTCTAGCATAGATACTTGAAAAGCCTGTCATTGGGGCACCTGGGTGACTCAGTCGGGTTGGGTGTCTGCCTCCAGCTCTGGTTGTGATCCCGGAATCCTGGGATTGAGCTCTGCGTCAGGCTCCCTGCTCAGCGGGAAGCTTTGTTTCTTCCTCTTCGTCTGCCTCTACCTGCAGCTCCCCCTGCTTGTGCGCTCTCTCTCTTTCTGTCAAATAAATAAAATCTGAAAGGAAGGAAGAAGGAAGGAAGGAAGGAGGGAGGGAGGGAAGGAAGGAAGGGAGGAAGGGAGGAAAGGGAGGAAGGAAGGAAGGAAGAAAGGAAAAGAAGAAAGAAAGAAAGAAAGAAAGAAAGAAAGAAGAAAAGCCTGTCATCAAAAAACCCTCAATGTTTTTTTTTTTTTATTTATTTATGACAGTCACACACAGAGAGAGAGAGGCAGAGACACAGGCAGAGGGAGAAGCAGGCTCCATGCACCGGGAGCCCGATGTGGGACTCGATCCCGGGTCTCCAGGATCACGCCCTGGGCCAAAGGCAGGCGCTAAACCGCTGCGCCACCCAGGGATCCCACCCTCAATGTTTTAAATCAGTAACGATACTTAGCCTTCCACCATTCCTAGGAGACCTTGGCAAGAATTAAAGTTGTCATTCTTCATTCCAACAAAATGTTTATCCGGTCTGCCAGTGAACCAGGCATTCAGCTTTCACTGGGCCAATTCCTGTCAACCTGTGTGACAAAAGTTAGTTATGCCATTAGGTCTACTTGATTCTTGGCATGACATGAGATTTGATAAAAGCTGTACACTTAAACATACTGTCGGGGAAAAAAAAAAAAACATACTGTCAGGCACTTTGCCCTCAATTTTGGGGAAGATACACAAATGTCACATGGAAGGAAGTCTTGGAGTTAACCAGGTGATTGCTGTTTGCAGGGGCAGAATCGGGATAGTTACTTACGTCCTGGGATTAGTGCAGAGATGGTTTTCTGTTAGTCAGCAGATACCAACCATCCTAGGAGTTGTAGCATAGGGCAGAAATTAGACAAGTGAACAGAAGCTCTTGACTTGGAGGAAGGGAGTCTTGATGTTTTTATAGTAATAATTCAAATCTGGTCTTTACCAGACTTAACTTCTTCCAGCTGAACAGTTGAGCCACACAATATTAAATCTTTGAGATGCTAGGTTTTCTTTTAGAGCAACTCTTTTTTAAAGTATTTCTACAGCAAAAGTAAACAGTGTGTTGTGAGATTTTCCGAAGCCACAGTGTCCCCAGCATTTCCCACTGCCTTCATCCACAAACACAGATGACATCCACACAGAGTGATCCTTGAGCTCCCCCCCTCCCCTGCTCTCCTCTCTTTGTCCAGCCCCTTCCCTCAAAGCCCCCTCCCCTTACCCCCCAGGCCTCCAGCCACAGCTCCACTAAACAAGTCCTGAGTGTCTTCCTTTAAGTCAGTGACATCCTACGTGTCTTCTGCAGTGGCTCATTTTCGCTTTATCTAAAAGGAGATAGTTGTCTTCTAAATAAGGGGAATGAAATAAGCCAGATTATAGATGTGAATAGTGTCAAGTAAGCCCTCTCTGATCATCTGAACACGTATCTCTCCCGTATTTTTTCTGTAATGAGTGAAGTTGTGCTTTCTGTGGGCTTCTGGCCACACATCAGTTTGATAAGACAGGGAACGCCTATATAGAGAGCAAATACAATTGAGGCTGTTCTGTGAAGCTGGTGTAGGATGCCAAATCCCTGACACAGCTGCTTCTCTCTGTCCTGACGGCATTCTGTGCTACACCTCCAGGGCGGAATGCTCAAAGACCACTCACAAAGAGTGCGCTTATGAACAGTTTCCTCATTCACAATTTTTTCCCCCTCATTCACAATATTAATTGAAATTTGCCTATGTCTTCCTGAAGTTCTGATATTTGATAGTGCAGGGAATCCTCCTCTTTAAGACCCAAAGATTTTGTTTCTTTCTTTTTTATTTTTATTTTTTTAATTTATTTATGATAGTTAGAGAGAGAGGCAGAAACATAGGCAGAGGGAGAAGCAGGCTCCATGCACCAGGAGCCCGAATTGGGATTCGATCCCGGGTCTCCAGGATCATGCCCTGGGCCAAAGGCAGGTGCTAAACCGCTGCACCACCCAGGGATCCCCTCTTTTTTATTTTATTTTTTTTAAGATTTTATTTATTCATGAGAGACAGAGAGAGGCAGAGATATAGGCAGAGGGAGAAGCAGGCTGTGGGGAGCCTGGTGTGAGACTCGATCCTAGGACCCCAGGATCATGCCCTGAGCCGAAGTCAGATGCTTAATCACTGAGCCACCCAGGTGCGCCCCAAAGGTTTTGTTTCTAAGAAGTCAAATTCAGAGCATCACTGGTTTGTACATCCCAAATGATTACGATGTTGTATGTCAGATATATCTGAATCTTTTAAAAAACCACCTCACTGGGAGAGATGCCTATGTGTCTCAGTGGTTGAGCGTCTGCCTTTGGCTCAGGGTGTGATCCTGGAGTCCCGTGATTGAGTCCCACACCAGGCTCCCTGCATGGAACCTACTTCTCCCTCTGCCTGTCTCTGCCTCTCTCTATGTGTGCCTCTCATGAATAAATAAATAAAATCTTTTTTAAAAAAATGGCAAAACAAAACAGCCTCACTGGGAAATCCAGCCTAATTTTGTGTCACCACCAGGAAGGAACATTGTTAATTACATTTATTTCTGCTTTCCAGTCAAAGAAGACTGGAATGTCAGAATTACCAAGCTACGGAAACAAGTGGAAGAGATTTTTAATTTGAAATTCGGTAAGTAAGACCTAGTGATTATGTCTTAGTTTAGAAACCTGAATGAGAGGCAGTGTTCTGAATGAATTCTAACAGTTCGGGCCTATGAAAGTAAGTTCCCCAAAACTGGGTTTTCATTTATTTCTGCTACCAAATTTGCTACTTAACCTGAGCCAAGTTACTTTATTGCTCTCAGGTTAGGTTTTCTGGGATGTCCAAATGGGAGAGGAAGGGAGGAGTTGGGGGAAGGCTTGGTTCCACTGTACACTTCGAATCTGGCTAACACCGCACATACAGCAAATAGGTTTCATCGTTTGTTTCAACATAGATTTGTTGACAGCGGTTTCCTGGAGCGCTGTCTTGAGGAGGATTCTGAGGAGATTCAGCAAGAGTGTTTCAGTTGATTGGGTGTGTCTATCATGGAAAAGGAAGTAAGGAGTGGGAGTGATAGCAATTTCCCCGGGGCCTTCCCATCCATCATTATTAAAAGGTGTTAACGTTTTGTGTCCCAGATATGGAATCTGGAAACTTTGCCTCTGATCTCTCTAACTTGATGAATTCCACTTAGGTGCACCATATGCAACTCATATCTTTCAACAGCAAACTTGGCTCTTTCAGTATGCCTTGGCCCATAGTTTATTTCTGCCCAGAGCACAGAGATCATTTTGACTAGTAATAGAACTATCCTTTGGATTTCCTTAAGTGTTAAAATGTTCTTTTTCAAATTACTCATTTTTTAGGCCTGTTCGTCAGTTTTGCACAATATACTATGCAAAATGCTTCTAATAATTGAATCGAGACTCCCTTTAAAAAAAAATACTGAATGGATATCGCTAGATGATAGGGAATCTTTGCATAACACATTTGAGAATGCCGGGACGTTAACTTACTCTGGTGATCATTTTGCTATTTATGCAAATACCAAAGCATTATGCTATATACCTGAAACTAATGTAATGTTATATGTCAACTATACCTTGATAAAGTGAAAAATTTTTAAAAAGAATGCGGACAAAAATAAAAGAATGTCTCTTAACATTTTACCTTACATGTGTTATATTTTCTTAACCTGCAGCTCAAGCTCTTGGACTCACAGAGGCGGTGAAGGTTCCATACCCTGTGTTTGAATCAAACCCTGAGTTCCTTTATGTAGAAGGCTTGCCAGAAGGCATTCCCTTCCGAAGCCCTACCTGGTTTGGAATCCCACGGCTTGAAAGAATTGTCCGTGGGAGTAATAAAATCAAGTTTGTTGTTAAAAAGTAAGTTTAATTTGCCCATGTAGTCATTTCTGGAATCAAAACAGTAAAGTTTTCTTTCTATTTGCAGTTTTTCCTAGCTGTACGCAATAGCTAAGGCTTTGTAGACTGTGATGGGAAGCACAGCTCTGAGCTTAAAATCCTTTAACCTGTGTAGATTTTCTTCTTCCATACAAGGAGAAGGGTGACCCCTCTGCCTTACAGGGGTGATGTTCACCTTGGTCACAGGTACTGTGTTGACTCTTAACATTTCTCAGTAATTGAGTGAAGGATGAAGACGCAGATCTGTATCTCTTCCAGTATTCCTGAGGCAGCTCGTGGACAGCTGAGTTTCAGTGCTTGTGTTTCTTATTTACACATCTGCAGGATTTCCATGCTTGCAGAAACTAAACTAGTGTTCTTTAATTTTCATTTCATGGAAGAAGTCATTTACTCTTCAAATTCATGTAGCACATTATGGTGGGAGGGAAAAGTGAGAGTTGTTTTTATCCATAACGACAGAATGCATTGTCGCATTATGAATAATAGCATTTATAAAAAAAAAAAAAATCACTGCTTGTGATAATGTTTACTAGCTGTGAAGATCAACAGTATGGTGGCTATTGTAACATTTCTTGGTTTTCTTTATAGACCTGAACTAGTTATTTCCTACCTGCCTCCTGGAATGGCTAGTAAAATAAACACTAAAGGTAAGAGAACATATATGCTTTGTTACACCTCTGTGCATTAAAACATTCTTTATCGTCATTACCTAAATCACACTGAATCATGTGCTCGTGTCTTTTGGGGGCTTTCAGTTTATTTCTTGGCTTTTTAAGGTATTTTATATATATAATAGGCTCTCCTCCCCCTTTTGAAACATTTCATGAAAATTTCATGTTTGCAATCCTCCTTCATTCATGTTTCCACATCTATGTTTGAGACTCAGGTAGAGGATTACACTACCACTTTAATTCTTCAGGTTTCTTTGAAAAGACCCAAACTGTATGAATTTTAATACTCTGCTTTTATAAAGCATCTTCTTCTGGGTTTTTGTTTTGTTTTTTACAATATGCAGAAGTGATCACATGCTTCTTTTATAGCCTTGCAGTCCCCGAAAAGACCACGGAGTCCTGGGAGCAATTCAAAAGTTCCTGAAATTGAGGTCACTGTGGAAGGTAAGGCCACTCTGGGTAGGCTTCTGATGATTCTCCCAATTCACTGACAGTGTCCATCAATTCTTCAGTTTACTGTTTGTTTTTATGCAAATGAATTTTTGCAAAACTGGACTTACATGTGAAGAGCTACCTATGATAAAACTAAATTTCTGAATCTTTCTGATTGAAACTTTCACAGTAGTCCACATGATGTTCCTGTAGAACATGGTAATCTGCTTGCAGGAAGATCACTAAAATTTTTTTTTTCTAATAAATTAAGGGTGCAGAGAGGAACATGTGCAATTCTCTCTCTCCCTCTCTCTTTTGAGGTGAGAGGGCAGAAGGAGAGAGAGAATCCCAAGCAGGCTCCATGCCGGGTGTGGAACCCAGTGCCAGGCTCCATTTCACAACCCTGAGGTCATGACCTGAGCCGAAATTGAGTTAGAGGCTTGCCAGATGAGCCACTCAGGTGCCCCTCCTATTCTTTTCAGTAAAGTGTTGAAGGGTGGTTTAAATGGCAGTTCCTTGGATTAAACTAGTTCCTACTACATCTTCAGGTTAATACCCTCTCCACTTGCATGGGGTCTGGAAATTTCATCTTTTCAGGTTCACAGTATTAAAGTACTTTGCACAGTGTAGTTGATTCTCAGCCTACTGTTGGTATGGATATCATCTTCCATCTCTTCAGTTCACTCAGGAAAAAAGGATTAGGATAATTCTTTGTTATCATTAGGATAATTCATTGTTAATTAAGATAATTCTTTGTTATCACATAACTTCAAGTTTTATATTGATGGTTTACAGTACTGGTACTAAGTGGAAACTTAGTCCCCTTTTATTTTTATTTTTTTTTAATTTTTATTTATTTATGATAGTCACACAGAGAGAGAGAGAGAGAGAGGCAGAGACATAGGCAGAGGGAGAAGCAGGCTCCATGCACCGGGAGCCCGACGTGGGATTCGATCCCGGGTCTCCAGGATCGCGCCCTGGGCCAAAGGCAGGCGCTAAACCACTGCGCCACCCAGGGATCCCTAGTCCCCTTTTAGTTATCTTGAGGGCATCTGGCTGGCTCAGTCAGTAGAGCATACAATTCTGTGTGTGTGTGTGTTGTTTCATCAAGTTTAGGCTCCACGCCCAGTGTGAAATCCAGTGTTGGGCTTGAACTCAGTGACCCTGGGCTTAGACCTCAGCTGAGATCAAAATTTGGACACTTAATCAACTGAGCCACCCAGGCATCCCCTCCCCGTTTTTTGAGAGAGAGAAAGGAGTGAGGAGCAGAGGAAAAGGGCGAGGGAGGAGAAAGAGTCTTAAGGAGGCTCCATGCCCAGTGCAGACTCAGAATCTGATCTCATGACCCTGAGAGGAGCATGCAACTCTTAATCTCAGAGTTGTGGGATGCCTGGGTAGCTCAGTGGTTGAGCATTTGTGTTGGGCTCAGCGTGTGATCCTGGGTCTGGGGATCAATTCCCACATTGGGCTCCCTGCGAGGAGCCTGCTTCTCCCTCTGCCTATGTCTCTGCCTCTCTCTGTGTGTCTCATGAATAAATAAATAAAATCTTAAAAAAAATCTTAGGGTCATGAGTTCAGGCCCCATATTGGTGTGGAGGCAGCTTAAAAAAATAAGTATAAAAAAAATAAGTATAAGTAAAGTCTTGGTTATCAATTAGATGTAAGAAAAATAGAGAAATGAGTAGTTAATGTAATGCTTTAATATGATTAGGTCTATAGAAGTAAGATTACCAGGTAGAAATTAGGATTGTATTCTGTTATAAACAACTGTAATTTTACAAAGAGAGATGCCTGTTTTTCTTACATAAAAGAAATTCTGAAGGTAGGTTACCTTTTGTAGCTCCAAAATTCTAAGACTGGCTTCTCAATTTCCTCTTGTCCTTTCTTTCGTGGATATAGGAAGACCCATTGAACTCCGGCAGGTTCAGGTGTACATACAAAGCAAGGTATAGAGGAGATTTAGTATCAGCCCTCCCTGGACCCATTGTCAGCACAAGCAAGAAGCTGTTCTAGAATTCCCTAGCAGATTTATTTTTAGATCTCTTGATTGGGTGGGGAGAATTTAAAACTAAATAATGTGCTAACATTATTTCTGCTGCTAACGTGTTTATTAGATTTTTTAAGTCTGGGCTCCACCATTTAGTCAAATTACTTAAAATCTCTGCTTCAGTTAGTAGATCTATAAAATGGTAAGAATAATATTTGACTCATACACTATTTTTAGAATTGAGGTATAATTCATATGTAAAATTCGTTTTATTTTTTTTTTAATTCATCACTTAAAATTACACAACTCAGTAATTTTTATTATATTCATAAGGTTGAGCAACCGACCGACCAGTTGAAGTCCAGAACCTTTTCATCACCCCAGGAAAAAACCCCATGGCTATAGCAGTTGTTCCTATCTCCCTGTCCCCTGGGAACCACTCATCTAGTTTTTTGTCTCTGGATCAGCTTGTTTTCAACGTTTCATATAAGAGGAATGACACACACAGTGGGAGATCCTTTGTGAGCAGCTTCTTTCATTTGGCATCATGTTTTCCAGGTGCATCTGGGTTGTAGCTTGTCCTAATTCTCCAGGGCTTCCCCTCCATCCACCTTTTAAGATTTTTGGTTAAATATACATGACATAACAAGGCTTGACCGTTCTTTTTTATTTTTATTTTTTAAAGATTTTATTTATTTATTCATGAGAGTCACAGAGAGGCAGAGACATAGGCAGAGGGAGGAGAAGCAGGCTCCATGCAGGAGCCGGATGTGGGACTCGATCCCAGAACTTTGGGATCATGGCCTGAGCTGAAGGCAGACACTCAACTGCTGAGCCCCCCAGGCATCCCGGTCTACATTTTTTAAACGTGCAGTTCTGTGCAGTAAGTGCATTCACATTGTTGTGCGACCATCACCGCTGTCAATCTCCAGACCTTTGTCCTCTTACCCTGTTGAAACTCCACCTGGTCAATACGGAATTCGCCTCACTTAAGTAACTGCCGCTCCATTCTCCACCCCAGCCACACATTTGACGTTCTGTCAGCAACGTACCAAGCATTCACGTTTCTCCATGTACTCACCACCACTTTTTATTGTTTCTTATTTTTTAAAGATTTTATTTATTTGGGGGGTTGGGGGGGGCAAAGGCAGAGGGACAGACTCCCAATTCATGCTGACACCCTGTTCCAGAACCATGAGATCATGACCTGAGCCAAAGTCAGACTCTTAACCAACTGAGCCCCCTCCTCAGGCGCACCTTCTGTTTCTTACTTTTTGGATAATATCCATCCCATTGGGTGTTCCATTTCTTTTTTTTTGGTGAATTACATTACATCATGTGAATGTACCACATTTTGTTTATCCATTTATCATGTAGACATTGGGGACATTTCTGATTTGGGGGTATTATGAACAATGCTTCTATGAACATTTGTATGGACATAAGTTTTTAATCTTTATTTTTTGAGGGTTTATTAAGTACAAATAAATGTATTAACTGGGATGGTCCCGTGTAATTGCTAATACTTTTCTTGCTTTGCAGTAGTTTCAGCAAGGGAAACAAGATAGGAATGCCCTTTATATTGGGTAATAAACCCATTTATTATACTAGTTTAGAAACCCAGTGTTTCTAATTCAAAAGGAAAGGGCTTAAGATCAGTGATGGCTTGGTGAAAAACGGTTTTGACCTGACTTGAGATGAACAGAGAATAGGTTTATATTACGTTCCCCATGCTGTAGAGGCCCTTGTCCCATGGTAGCTTTTTGTTGCTTAACAAGGCTATAAATGGACTCTAAACGTAAGTAATAGTCATTGAAATACCACTAAACAGTTGTTAGTATTTTAAGGTGATGTATGGAGTAAAAGCTGTGTCCATATCCAGGAACTTTTTGACCATTTAATGAAGAGGGGAGGTATTTTGTTTGCACTATACTAATACTGTTTTTAAATTATATGTCATGCTTGTATGGAATTGTTTTACTTTTAAAAAGTAAATTTTTTACATATGATTTATACACGGTAGAATGTACTCATTGTGATTGTATGGTTTAGGTTTTGAGAAATGTTTGTGCCACCACTTCACTCAATTTTTTGAACATTTCCATCACTCTGACTTGCTCCCTGGTGCCCTCAGTAGCCAGTCCCTCCCAGTCGGGCCCACAGGCAACCACTGGTCTGCTTTTTGTCACTATGGAATGCTTCTGCTTCTTCTGAAACTTCATATAAATGGAGTCCTACTGTATCTATTCTTTTTACGGCTGGCTTCTTTTTCTCAATGCTTTTTGATTTACACTTGGGGCATATTTCACTATCCCCTTTTTATTGCTGAGTATTCCACCATGATGTGGATTCACCACATTTTGTTTATACATTTGTCAGCGGACATTTGGTTTTGTTTCCAGCCTTGTCTAAAAACGACACTGTGAACATGTGTGTACAAAGTGCGGCATATGTTCTCCTCCTCTTGAGATATTTAGGAGCAGAATCATGGAGCTGTTAATGTTCTGCAAAAGTACTGAACAGTTTTCCGAGGTGGTTTTGCCATTTTACACTCCTGCCAGGCATGTATGTGTTCCAGCTTCCACTCGTCCTCTCGGGATTCGGCATTGTCATTGTTTTAAATTAAGCTTTTCCAGAGGGTGTGTGGTGGTATTTCATTTAACTATCAACCTGAATGTTGCTTCATTAATGAAGAATGATAAGAACTAGATAGTTCAATCAACTCCATTTGGTCTGTTGCTCCCAGACTCCTTTCTCTCTTGCTCTGTTACTGTCAAAGGCTTGGTTTACGAGCATTGACACAAGCAGAGTTGTGAGCTGGGTGCCTTAGTGGCCTCTTGCAGGGCTGTGGTGATGGGAGGGACTGATGGCCTCTCCATGGTTGTACCTGCCAGCTGGCACAGGCTGCTAGAACCAGCTAGCCCACATACACTTTGCTTTCATTGCTATACCATCTTAAGGAAGCTAGCATTTTTATTCAGGAGTTTTTAAATAATTAAAGAGTAGAATGTTGGGTCTGGACATTTTATTGTATTTATTTTATTTTTTAAAGACCTTATGGGGATCCCTGGGTGGCGCAGCAGTTTGGCGCCTGCCTTTGGCCCAAGGCATGATCCTGGAGACCCGGGATCGAATCCCACGTCGGGCTGCCGGTGCATGGAGCCTGCTTCTCCCTCTGCCTATGTCTCTGCCTCTCTCTCTCTCTCTCTCTCTCTCTCTGTGACTATAATAAATAAATAAAAATTTTTTTAAAAAGACCTTATGTATTTGTTTTAGAGAGAGAAAGAGAGCATATATGCGAATGGGGGCAGGTGCAGAGAGAGGAAGACAAGCAGACCCTGTGCTGAATGGGAGCCAGAAACGGGGCTCAGTCTCACATTCCTGAGATCATGACCTGAGCTGAAAATCAGGAGTTGGACACTTAACCAACTGAGCCACGCAGACATCCCTTGACATTTAATGGAGGATGACAGATACATTTCATATTGAATCCTCCATTCCCACCAACACCTCTAATACTGGTGAGGATCCTAAGGCCATATCCAGGCTAAGTTCAGAAGATGGGGATGGCCACACACATACTGAGGTTTTCCCTTGCTGACATTCAAGGTCTTGTCCACAAGTACATCAGAGACTATAGTGTGTAGTGTGTAGTGTATAGTGGTGAAGACCAAGGAACCAGACTCCGATGGCTGGTATCTCAGCCCCAGCACCTACTGTGTGGTCACCAGCAAGTTACGTAGTCCCCAGGACTCAGTGTCTCCATGGGTACATTGGATGTGGTAATGTTACCTGTGAAAACTAAATTAGTGAACACACAACATGCTTGGGGCAGTGACCATATGCACCTTTCACTGTTGGTAGTGTTGTTGCAAACATTGGAGATAAGAATAGGAAGTAGGTAACTCAGTAGGAAAATAGTTTAGGTGAAAGCTCAGTGTTTTTTTTTTTTTTTAATTGTATTTATTTGAGAGAAAGTACGGGTGTACTTGGTGGAAGAGGGACAGAAGGAGAGAGAATCTCCAGCAGACTCCCTGCTGAGTGCAGGTCTCCATCCCAGGACTCTGAGATCATGACCTGAGCCGAAATCAAGAGTCAGACGCTTAACCTGCTGAGCCCAGAAAAGCCCAGAAAGCCCAGAGTCCATACGTATATTCTACAAACTAGGAAATCGGAGTTTGAAGATGTATCTTTAGAATGTTGGTTATTTTCTAAAGAAAATCTGAGGAAACTTAATTTTTAAAAAATTTTCCCATTATTTTGACTATTTTGTTTTTAAATATTGCTGGTTGGCTACAGATTAAAATAAACTATTTAATAATTAGGTGACCCTACATAAAGAAGAATCAGGGTCAGGGATTTATCAGAATCACCTAAACAGTCCTCTTCATTCAATGGAAAAACAACTGGTTTCCTAGAACACTGTTTCTAAATTATACTAAGAATTCAAAGGAAAGAGGCACCTGGGTAGGTCAGTGGGTTAAGCTTCTGAGTTTGGCTCAGGTCATGATCTCAGGGTCCTGGGATCAAGCCCCCCTTTCAGGCTTCCTGCTCAGTGGGAAATCTGCTTCTCCCTCTCTCTCTGCCCCTCCCCATCTGTTAAATAAATAAGCATCTAAGCATCTTTTTTTTTTTTCCCCTCAAAGGAAGGATGTGTCCAGAGTCAGCTAGAGAATCTAAAGGAAGATTTCTTAGTAGAGATAGGATAACCGTACCTGACATTGTGATTATGATCAAGGGTTGAAAGGAAAACACATAAGCAGACATAGCTACCCCAAAATTAGATGGCTCCAAAAGGGCTCGAACGAAGCATTCAGTGAGTCGAAAATACCTCAGATCTTCTGGAAAGCTAATTCTGTCTGGATAAAAATGGCTGAATATAAGGATGAAAGTAGAAGAATGGGTGGATGTGGCCTGGGGCCTGCGTGTCCATTTGCATTGCTCAGTGCCTGTGTCCTGTTTGAACTTGATTTGGTTTTTAAGGGGAATCACAAGCAGTACTTAAACATGATGAAATATGTGTATTGATTGATTTTTTTTCTTTTAATTTTTCTTTAGGCCCTAATAACAACAACCCTCAAACCTCCGCGGTTCGAACCCCTACCCAGACTAATGGTTCTAATGTTCCCTTCAAGCCTCGAGGGAGAGAATTTTCCTTTGGTACATATAAATTTTATTTTTCTTAATTTCATCCATTTGAAATAAAAGGAACCAATACAAACATGTTATTTTTCTAGGTGAATTTTTTTTTTATCTGGTAAGTCAGTATATATGAGCTATTAAAGGCACTATAATAGCTACTTAACCCCTCTGTGCCTCAGTCTCTGGATGTGTAAAATGGGGATATTACTTCTGCCTCATGGGGTTATTAATGAGAATTCTAAGTACTAAGTTATTTAAAGGGTAGAACCATACCTGGCGCATAGTAGATGCTATCATTGTTTTGGTGGGAGGTTTCTTGGTTTTCATTTATTTTTAATTTTAGCCTATGTCATTTATTTGTGGCCAATGTATTAGTAATATGATAAAACAGTTTAATAATGTCAGATTAGAGTAGTTGCCAAGATATGACTATGCTAAAAACCTGTGTATTTTTTTTTTGTGCTTGTTAAAAATGTACAATAAAATAAGAATGCTGAGCATAGATGTATTTTGCTAAGTATTGCTAGTAATGGTCTCATTTTTCACTTGCAGAAGCCTGGAATGCCAAAATCACAGACCTAAAACAGAAAGTTGAAAATCTTTTCAATGAAAAATGCGGTAAGCTTATTTTGAAATGTTAGTGCTAAAATATATGGTGGCCTTTTTTCAGTAGAAGAATGTGCACAGAATAAAATGTTTAGCATTTAAATTTTACGGTCATTGGAAGTGCATGCATTTTGCAAGCGTGAATGCCATCATTTCTCCCACTTTTCTGAGCCTGCAAAATGAACAAATTTTTCTAAGATTGAAAGTAGTATGATCTTTAAATATATATATATATATATATATATAATTTTAGTAGCTACAAAATGTAATTTAAAATGCATTTTTAAAAAAAGTTTGAGTTTTGAAAAGTGATGAATGTGAGAAATAAAAGAAACTCTGTGTTTTACAGGCGAAGCTCTTGGCCTTAAGCAAGCTGTAAAAGTGCCGTTTGCATTATTTGAATCTTTCCCAGAAGACTTCTATGTGGAGGGCCTGCCTGAGGGTGTGCCATTCCGGCGGCCGTCCACTTTTGGCATTCCAAGGCTGGAAAAGATACTCAGAAACAAGGCCAAGATTAAGTTCATCATTAAAAAGTAAGGGCAGTTAGCAGAAACAAGACTGGCCTTGAAGCCTGTACTTGTGATACAGACAGATTGGTACATGGGTTCACCTCTGTCAAGACAAAATGAGCTCTAGGAATCCCCCAAAAAAGTTCTTTAAGCTGTACTTTCGTAGATCTTACAAGTTTTTCATAATTGGTAAGAAAGGAAAGGAGGACTGTAGCTTGTCAGAGGGATAACAACTTGATAGTGTTAGGTCTACCATTGTCTTATTTTTAATGGTTGATGCTGCTGGGGTCTAAGGCGTGCAGTTTTAATAAAGTCCTGTGATTTCTCCAGCTTACAGAATATTTTCCCTTTCTTCATTTATTTTTTCTAATCTCTACACATAATTGTGGGGCCGGAACTCATGACCCCGAGATCAAGTGTCGGGTGCTCTTCCAACTGAGCCCACCAGGCGGTGCCCCCAGAATATTCTAAATTTCCATCTGCAGGGCAGCCCCGGTGGCTTAGCGGTTTAGCACCACCTTCCACCCAGGGCGTGATCCTGGAGACCCAGGATCAAGTTCCACGTCGGGCTCCCTGCATAGAGCCTGCTTCTCCCTCTGCCTGTTTCTCTTTCTCTCTCTCTCTCTCTCTCTCTAATAAATAAATAATCTTTAAAAAATAAAATAAAATAAATTTCCATCTGCTTTGGAGGTCTGTGAATTAGGCTACCACAACTGAAATGGATGGAAATAATCAGAATTTAAAAATACGGGTTAGTGCTCAAGAATTATTTGAAATTGATTGAAGTGAATTTTATTTTATTTTATTTTTTTAATATTTTATTTATTTATTCATAGAGACACAGAATGAGAGAGAGGCAGAGACACAGGCAGAGGGAGAAGCAGGCTCCATGCAGGGAGCCCGATGTGGGACTCGATCCTGGGTCTCCAGGATCATACCTCAACCACTGAGCCACCCAAGCATCCCTTTGCTTCTACTTCTTAATAGAAAAAGACACATGCTTAAGTTTTCACAAGCCTGTCCCTGTTTACATGCTACCCGTGAACAGTGTGCTCCATATATCCATCCTCAAGTCTAGCACTGACTGGATTCTTCCAAGGTTTAGTGGAAACCATGGACAGGAGAAGCTAATATAAGCTAGGCAGGACTGGATAGGCATTGTGATCATGACTAGAATTAGGTTTTTTGTATATGTTACTTTAGACGAGGGATGTTTTTTCTGTTCTTCCATTACTAAGTTGAATGTATATGTATAGAAAGTAAAATTTTAAAATCTTCGTCTGATCTTTAATGTTTTGCTATTGGATGATTAGCACACTTTTTTTTCCTCTCTACTTGTTTTTCAGGCCTGAAATGTTTGAGACTGCAATTAAGGAGAGCACCTCCTCCTCGAAGAGCCCTCCGAGTGAGTGTTGGAGTGAGTGCTATGGAAAATGTGCTGTGAGAAAATTATTTTGTTGCATTGATTTTTTAAAAAAGATTGTTGAAAGAGCAGCTACTGAATCAAAACCAAGAAAGCTCATTAAAACTCATGGTTGTGATTTCTTTACAACTTTGAATTTATTTAATATAAATGAGAATCTTTGTGTGTCTGATGCTGTACTAAAACACAAGAAAGAGAAAAAAGTAGAGGGTATAAACCATCTTTCAGGAAGCTTAATCCCCCAGGATGACAAAATGCACCAGAAGAAGGAACAACCCTTGCACAAAATTGGGTTAAATACTGTCTTGTGTAGTCTGAATTATAAGCACATTGGTAGAGCTGATTTAATTACATTTTGCATGTCTTCTAATCTGAAGTTTCTGTTTTAAGGAAAAATAAATTCATCACCCAACGTTAATACTACTGCATCAGGTGTTGAAGATCTTAACATCATTCAGGTGACGATTCCAGGTATGATGTTTCTGTCTTTCTCTTGTTTGTGGGGTTTTCCATGTTTGGGCTTTCACTTGACCAACTCAGGTTCCTAGAGCTTGCTCTGTGTGGTGCGGTGCCCCTGCCCGCCTTGCAGAAAGCACTCCCCAAACACATCACCTCATCAGTTCCTTTTCAGAAAGCTCTAGGCCAGATGCAGGCATGAGCTAGTACCTTTTGTCTTATTTCAGAAATTTGTTCTAAAGTGCAGGCAAAGCTCCTTGTAACAGGAACAAAGGCAGAGCATTTTCATTTGTGTTGTTAGAGTCAAATCACTTGATTAAGTCATTTCCATCTTGATCAGTATAAAATACTGAAATCTTCTGAAAACATGAAGCAAGTTCTCTCAGAGCACCTCACAATTAACTTGGAATTAAAATTGCATTATTAAGCTATGACTGTCCTCTTAACTTTTCTAGATGATGATAACGAAAGGCTGTCAAAAGTTGAAAAAGCCAGACAGCTCCGAGAGCAAGTGAATGACCTCTTCAGTCGGAAATTTGGTGAGTTTGGTGTTTGCATGGTGCCCCTTGCAGTGAGCTAGGACATTTCCTTCCAGTGACATCTGCACAATGGATTATGCTCAGATAGCTGTTACCTTCCTACATAAAAGGAAATAAAGTTGGAATGCAAGTGTTCGAGTTTCTCTAAAGTTTTTTCCTAAGGAAACCTTAGCTGTGTTAGACTCTTGATGAAGATCGCCATCAAAGTGAATAGAATTGAGGTTCAGAGGTAGGGTAGTTTGTTGTGTACTGTGGCCATCATTAACCGTGGAAACCATCTTTAAAAATGTTGCTCGTGTGCTTTCTAACACTTTAGAGATGATAGATTGATCTGTGCTTTTATGCTGCTTATCTTGTTCTAGGTGAAGCTATTGGTATGGGTTTCCCTGTGAAAGTTCCCTACAGGAAAATCACAATTAACCCTGGCTGTGTGGTGGTTGATGGCATGCCCCCCGGAGTTTCATTCAAAGCCCCCAGTTACCTGGAAATCAGCTCCATGAGAAGGATCTTAGATTCTGCTGAGTTCATTAAATTCACAGTCATTAGGTAAGTGAGGCTTCCCTGCTTGTTCGTCAGAATGAATCTGCAGATCATGAGGCTAAGTCATCTTCCAGAATATAGTTCTATGTAATAATAGAATCAGGTTTTCCATGTAGTGAAAGGAACACTTAAAATGCTTGAGTTCTTCTACTGTGGGATTCTTTTCTTCCTGAGCTGACTCTTAATTCTCTAGTTTTTAAGGCAAGGGGTTGGCGAACTATTGCCCGTGGACCAGATCCAGCCTGCTGTTTGCTCTTATAAAGTCTTAACAAAACACAGTCACATACAGTTAGCGGTACATAGCGTCTACCACTGCTTTCAGTTTGTTTGTTTGTTTGTTTATTTTTAGGGTTTTATTTATTTATTCATGAGAAGCACACACAAAGAGAGAGAATGGCAGAGACACAGACAGAGGGAGAAGCAGGCTCCATGCAGGGAGCCCGACGCGGGACTCGATCCCGGGTCTCCAGGATCACACCCCAGGCCAAAGGCGCGGTGCTAAACCACTGAGCCACTGGGGCTGCCCTGCTTTCAATTTATAGGCTAAAACGGAGCAGTTAGGACAGAGACAGTATGGTCTGCAAAGAGCTGAAAATACTTACTGGCTGGCCCAAGACAGAAAACAATTGGCCAGCCTGTGTCTCCTCAGGCACCTCTTCACAGGCTCAGGTCAGACAGGGACCCGATCCCAAGCCAGCCAGCCCATTCTGTGTCCTTGTCTGTACCATAAAAGTGTAGTTGTTATCTTTGAGAGCAGGAATGATGATTAAACCTACACTTCAGTGACATCATGAGATTACATTCATTCATAAGTGCTCATCCCAGTAAGATGTTCAGTGGATGTCCTCTTTCCCGTCCGCCTAAGCAAGGGTCCATGTAGTCTCCACCCTTTCTAACCCCCAAAACTTCACTACCACTAAATCTTCACAGTCAGTTCCCTGGCAAGCTCCCTCTGTATCTAGTAGAAATCCCTTTGGACTGGCTCTTGGAATAGCTCATGTGGTAACCCCCTAAGGTGTTTTGTCGTTTGTTCCTCTTCTCCTGGTAACCTTCCCTAAAAATCTTGTTTCTATCCCTTTTAACCTGTCCCTTTTAACCCATGTCAGCAGTGTGTGCTCTTCCCCAGGGGACTGGGTGAAAGCCTGCTTCCACTAGACCATGTCAGTGGAATTACTGCACTCTTTTTTTTCCTTGGCTCCTCTGTTTTCACCATCGTTCATGTGACCTTTTCCAGTGATGGTTGGTATTAGTTATTCATCTGTCCATCTGTCCATAGATTAAGAAGTGTAAGATTGAAATGTAGTTGGAGGGATGCCTGGGTGGCTCAGCGGTTAAGCGTCTGCCTTCTGGCTTGGGGCATGATGCTGGAGTCCTGGGGATCGAGTCCTGCATCGGGCTCCCTGCATGGAGCCTGCTTCTCCCTCTGCCTATGTCTCTGCCTCTCTCTGTGTGTCTCTCATGAATGAATGGGTAAAATCTTTATAGAAAAAGGAAAGAAATGTAGTTGGATAATATTGCTCATTCTAACACATAAGTGACAGGAGTAAAATATTAGTTAAATAAACTCAATGTACTTGTACATTCTTGTAGAGTAAAAATAAACTGTTACACAATTTGTTTCTCTCTCTAGACCGTTTCCGGGACTTGTGATTAATAACCGTGAGTAGATTTCATGGAGTCTTTTTCCTTTTCTTCTTTTCTGGGGTGTGAGAGACTGTTGGTGTATACATGCCCTTTGCTCGCAGCACGTAATGTTTTACCTCACCTACAGCGGTAACCGGGCAAAGTTGATGTTTTAGCTCCTGTGTAAGAGCACTAGGCACTTTCTGCATGTAAAATGGGGTTAGTTGCTCAGTCTTTTATTTATTTTATTTTTATTATTTTTTTAAATTTATTTTTTAGTTGCTCAGTCTTTTAAATCTCAGTTCATTCATTCGTAAAATGGTTTTATTGGTACCCATTTTGAGAGTCTTCGAGCATTTTAAATGACTCCTTCAGTGTCAAACATCTTAAAATGGATGAGGGAGCTCCTGTCTGTGTTTGTAAATAAACTTTTATGAGAACATTTCCTTGCCCCTTTGCTTATGGCAGAAAGCTTGGAAAACTGTACCAGACCATTGTGACCTGCAAAGTCTGAAATACACACTAACTAGCTCTTCATGAAAAAGCTTCTTGACTCCTCACCTAGAGCAATACTTGATACATTCCATAAGAATAATCTGTATTTGATATTATTACTGCAGTTCCTTTATTATGCAATTACAGTGCTGAAATAAGATCTTTTAATGTGATGTCACTTGCTTCTGTTAATATATAAGCCAGGATCTGGCACACGTTGGGCTCTCAAATATCGTTGCATGAACAAATATATGTGGTTTTCCAGTTCCCTGATGTTCATAACACTTAAAATCGTTTTTTTAGCAAATACTATACATATATTTGTTGGTCTGTATTCATTTGGCTGTGCCCCTAAACTACTATGGTTCTTTTTTTTTATAGATTCAGCTTTTATTATACTCTCTATCTTGGCCAAGTATGTTCGTATCTGATAGTGTTAATAATGAAAGAGGATATAGACCTTGTTTCATAGACTTTTAATCCTCCTTGTGACATTCGACTTGAATCACACCAGGGAGCTTGGTCATTTACAGAAATGTTTTTTTCTTTTAGGGGTTTTTGTGTATGTGTGGGGTTTTTTTAATTTGTTTTTTGTTGTTGTTTGGTTATTAATCCCAGTGCATCTGTTTTCTGTGTAATTTTTAGTTTCAAAGAGTATTGTATTTAAGCCTCCCCCCCCCCCAATCTTTTGTTTAAAAATATTCAGTTTTGTTCTCATCCTTATGCAGTAGTATATAATAGAACTTTCTGGTAATGACTATGAATTAGTTATTCTCATGGGATATATCAGTACTTTTAATATGTGTTCCCTCCTTTCATAAGGAAAATAGCACCTGTTCTGGCAAATTTGAAGCATCCAAGTAGAGAATGGTTCTAAGAATGCTTTTCCGTTGTAATAGCCAGTCAGTAAATTATTGTTTAAATGAATTTGCTTTATTTTCAGAATTGGTTGATCAGAGTGAATCAGAAGGCCCAGTGATACAAGGTAAATTAAGTGAGGTCAAACAGAAACATTCCTACTTTTGCGACAAAGTGGATCACATGAAATTGTGGATAGACCTCACTTGCTTACATGTGCCTAACTTTAGGGAAAGTCATTTACACACTCAGACTTCGTGTTTATGAATCCTGTCTGTGTTCAGAGGTCTGTTGTGTTCAAGCTCTGGGTCCTAATAGAACAGTGGGCCACATGCCATTTGACTGCACTGTCCCGGTCAGGCAGAAAGAAGGCTGGGAACCCTGGGAGGCCAGTGTTGTAGAGGGTAATTTGTTAGTGACAAACATGTCTTTCTGACTTTACTCCTTTATACCATTCGTATCTAATGCTTGTTATCAGCCAAATTGTGTCAGGTGGAAATCGTGGCTTTAAAGAAAGGTCCCTTAGAAACCAGCGTTGAGGCCTGCTACTGGGATCCACTTGAAAGCAACAAAAGGCATTTATTTTATCAAACAAGAATCCACAGGAAGGCAGGGAAAGACCTTAAAAAGGAACTTCTTTCTCGTGAGAGCTATGTTAATTGCAATTTTTATATAAGACTTTGGTTGCTCCCATTAACTTAGCACATGTCAGAAGAGGAAATTTGGGGGAGCCTAGGTGAGTCTAGTTGAGTCGTCCTGTTGAATCCCAAGCAGCTGTGGCTGCTATTTGCATCTGGGACCTGTGCTTTGTGTGCAGTGTCTGGAGAGCTTTCTCCTTGCTTCCTCTAGGACCTGTAAGTAAGTGAGAGCGACTTTAGGACTTTGTTAAGATAAATCTTCATGTGTTTCTCTTCAGAATCAGCTGAGCCCAGCCAATTGGAGGTTCCTGCGACAGAAGGTAAAAAGGGTTAGTCCAGCTGTCAAAAACTGAAATTCCTTATGAGAGCCTTCAGAACGCAGGATTGATTGTGATTTTCATGCCACCTCTTCTAAAACCCCTGCGGTTGTGTTTTCTTTTGTGTTGAGGTGAATTGGATCTGTCATTAGTGTCCAGAAATGTCTTGTTAGCAGTGACTTGTGGTTCTTTTGCTCTGTTCTCTCCAAATGACTCTTAATGAATGACTCCTGAACCAGTTCAGTGGCCACTTTCTAACCTAGACTTTTAAATAGATAAGTAAAAAAAAAAAAAAAAAAAATAAAATAAATAAATAGATAAGTAATATGGTGTTTGTTACTTTGAAAACTGGAGTAACAGAATTTAGAACTGATTGCTAGAACAACATGGTCTCTGAAAATGTTGTTTTTACTATCTTATGATTCCTATTAAATCATTTTAGTGCAGAGTTTGGTAGGAGTGGGTTTATAATCATACAGATTTGCATTTATAGTGCAACTTACCAGTTCCCTTTTGTTTTTCTCCCACCCCCCACCCCCTTTGTTTTTCTTGATAGAAATAAAGGAGACTGATGGAAACTCTCAGATCAAGCAAGAACCAGACCCTACGTGGTAGACCTCTTCCCTCCT
This sequence comes from Canis lupus baileyi, assembly GCF_048164855.1. Classification (NCBI taxonomy): domain Eukaryota; kingdom Metazoa; phylum Chordata; class Mammalia; order Carnivora; family Canidae; genus Canis; species Canis lupus. Next base: position 72,043,120 of record NC_132845.1, read on the forward strand.
AGGGTAAATCCGCGTCTGTGTCTGGGGTGCCATCTAGTGTCCGTCTGAACCTAGTGTATTCACACACACCTAGAAGTTAGTGTGTTTGCCCTGCTTCAGCCATAAATGATGCCCCCCCCCCTCCTTTGGGTCTTAGGAAGTCAAGTGTCAGCCCTACTGAATGATTTGAGTTAGAAGATCAAATAGAGAGATTTTCCTTAGATCAATATTTGTCTGTGAGTCAAAGATGAAAAAACACTTTTGCCCTAAAAGGAAAATAAATCTCATCCTCTCCATTGGAATTCACTCTGAATCCGTAGAACTACTCTGACAAAAATAGTATTTGCAGAGTCTGGCTAAGATTCAACAAATCATCGTGCGTCTTGCATAATTAATCTACAGCCTTGAACCTGCTCTTCCAGACTTCTTGAACTTGGCCAAGTCACACCAGGAGTCTGCCCGCTTGGTTCTTTGGTCCCATTGAACCTCGCTAAGCCTGAGCAGTTGAATAGTTGACATGATGGTTGTAGGGTCTAGCTTCACAGTAGTTGGCTCTGATCTGTACCTGATGGTATACTTTTTTATACAAAGACTTTTTCTTGGTCTGGATATTTCATAGACTTAGTCCAGGTCATGGCCTTACGTGCTGATTGAGTTTTGATGTTTGCCAATGTTAAATTCCTGTAACCGGATTAATGTGGTTTCTTGCTTGTTTGTTTTCTCTCCTATTGTAGCTTAAAGTATCAGTGGGTGAGAAGAGCTTTTCGGACCTGTTACTGCCCCAAGCTGTGTAATATACTTGTATAACAGAAATACCTTCTATACAAACCTTTTTTTCTACTTTTAGATAGAAATGTCTACTTTTTCAGCAGTTCTGTGAATTGAATTAAAGAGCAGAGTGACTGTAGATTTGGAATGGCTGGTTTACTTTGGAATGTATTATAAGGATTTTACAGCAATGCTGGAAAAACGACAGGGAAAATGACAGGGATGAATCTCATCAGATTTTTTACGTATCAACAGAGCCTTCAGCTATGGTGTTTATTTTCCAATCAAGCGAAGATCTCTCCTACTGGAACATCTCAGCTCCTGCAGTGAAGAAACACCTGTGATAGTTCAGTCCTTTTAGTTTTTCTATTTGAAAAATCATTTAAATGATCCTTTTGTTCACGGCTCTCCTTGACGACTGAGTGAACAGTTAGTATCTGTATATTTGACTAAACCTTTTCCTAAGCTATCTATCATGGTTCATATGTTTTTTATCATAATTAAAAACAACCACCATCTGGATCACCTAACAAGCCAGTAAGAGGTTAGTATGTCAGCGTGTGGCCTGTTGATGGAATACTGAGGACCTCTTCCATGGTGACTGTGCGTCCAAATAAAGTGCGTGGCGTACTGGAAGTGTGAGATCAGGTAGGAGTGTCTGGGCCAGCTCAGCGACAGACACTAAAGCCTCGCGGTCACGCAACCTGTTGTGGTGTAGGTTTCTCTGGAACACTTCCAGCTCGGACCAGACTCCAGGGGTTTTCATCGCCTTCATTGTTTCAGAACTCTACTTGTAACATTGAGGCTCCAGTGTGGGGAAAGAGAGGCCAATAAGCTAACGACGCGCCCTCTGATATTCTGCGCCATTTTGTGGGAGAATCTTACCTGGGTTGGATTTCACAGACAATGAGAGTTGTAAAATACCAGCTATGAGAAGCTAGAGTATGTGATGGCATAGAGTTTTCATTAGCTTTATCACAATATTCACGATGGAGAATTATATTACATGGTAGCAGAAATAGGCATTTTTATGTGTTGCTTATATTTTACCTCAAATTAAATTGTAGATATAGGGTAATAAATAAAATCCATCCATGCCTTTCACACACTAATTTATTTCTTTCAAAGGTGTTTTCATGATTATGTCTGGGGCAGGTGGGCGGTTCGGTGGTAGGTGGAGTGCAAGGTGGAGGAGGCTAGATGAGCACTGTTCACGGGTTTTCCGAGACCAGTGCGCATTTATTCTGAGCTGGGGCTTGAGCCCCCCACTCTCCAGCTAGGACATGCCAGCTGTAAGCAGCTTCCAGGGGATTTTGAGGCAAGTTCCCTCCCCACACAGAGCACGTGCACCAGCTCTTCCCACCAAAAAAACAAACAAAAAAATTACACATACTACAGATTTTTTCCTTTTCTCCCAGCACAGCCCCTGCCTCTCCCTTGACCCGACCCAAGTGTGTTGACAGAAAGCAGAACTCAGAAAAAAGAAAAAAGAAAGCAGAACTCGCTGCTTATTAATCTACAACCGACATGGGGTGACAGCTACTATGGCAGATCTCGTGGTTCCTTTAAAGTGTTCTTAAAAAGTGTACACAGCCTTGCTGTTGCTGCCCTTAACCCACAACTTCCCGTCCCAGCCACTAAAGAAGAAACCTCTCCATCCACGGGCCATTTTTAAAAGGAGTTAATAAACACTTACATCTAATACTTTTTTAACAAAAATTTGTGGGACTACAGACCTAGCAAGCAGATGTGTTTTCCTCCTATCTGGCATGAGTGTGTACGTCCAGTGTAAACATACTCTGCACATACACACATTTTTTTCTGTTCTCGTATATAGAAAGCTTTTGCTTTCCTTTTTTCCTTTATTTTTTTTATATATTTTTTTTATTTCACATCTGCCAAACCGATCAGTTTCTGTACTCTGGACAGACAGCCCAGAATCAGCACTGCAAGCATGTACGTAACTTTTGAAGGGCTTAGGGAATGCTGTCCTGGCCCATTCTGCCTCCCCTCTAATCAAGCTTAGTTTCTTCAAGAAATGGGGACTCTTCAGCAAGGGGTACTGCTGTCCCGTCTGCTGGAGGAGCCAAGTGGTTCTCATTGGCTCACCGTGTTCTCCAGAACCTTCCAGCCTGTCTCTCTAGCCCCTGTGTCCCAGCCAGGGCGCTGCCTTCCAAGATTGCCTCCCTGCCCTTGGGGATGCCCTGGGCTGGTTTCCTGGATGGCAGGTGGCCCTGGCCCCCTGGTGCCCACGGGGCAGCAGTGTGTGTATAAATAGGGCCACAGGAGGATTGCAGGATCCTGGGAGGGAGGGAGGGAGGGAGATTAAACTTGTCCACTGGGGTCTTTGTTAGGTCAATGAGCTCCAAATGGAAAAATGAAATGGCACAGATAGGTCTCGTCGGTACTTCCAACCTGCTTAGGGTTTCTGAAACAGCCTCCTTAGTCCAGGATTTTTGGTTAAAGAGAATTTTAACTGGGGGATGTAGTGATGAGGAACACAGGCTTTGTTTACCACATCCAACCTCCACTTCTGGACAGCTGTTAACCTGGGGGAAATCTCCATCAGAAAAAACAGCACAAGCAAGAAACACGGATGTCCCAGGGCTGTAGGATTTAGATCCCATCCGCAGAGTGGGGCCAAGTGCTAACAAGCTCTGGACCTTCAGTGGTGGGGAATGTGAGGCTTGCTCCCTGGAACTCTTGGGAGGCCTCGCCATGGAGGGTGGGGTGGCCCTGAGGGGGGGGCGGTCTGCGCTGAGAGATGGCATTACCTCGCTGGCGGGGAGCACATCCTGAGAGACCTCTCGCTGGTTCCAAGGATCACAGATCCTGTGATCTGTGAGGTGAGGTGTGTCTAGTGTGCTCTGGCCCCGGGCCAAAATTGCTCTGAGACTTCATGGAGGAGGAAGTAAAGACTGTGTAGTGATCATGCCCCCATCCGGGGTCTTCCCGGGGCAGGGACTGGGACAAGGCTTGAGCACTGGTCAGTAGCCTTCAGGGTGCCCACGGTAGTGCTCCTCCCCGCAACAGGCAGCTGCTTCCCCCTCTAAGGTCGGTTATTCTGAGCATCCTCGTTTCTGTGCCACCGTCACCACCACCAAAGACTGAAAAGATGTGTTGGGAGGAAAAAGATGGGGGGGAGGGGATTGACACCAGACCTTTTTAGACTGTACTAAACACCCCAACCCCGGTCCTAAATGCAGGGGACTTGGTTGGTTTAACAATAGTGGGCAGATGATTGTCACACACCGAAGGGTGTCTCCTAAGTGGGAGCCCCAGTGTCTGGGTGTGTATTTGCGTGATGTCTTCCCTCAGAGAAGCCTTGGGCTCCCTAGGGTGGAGATGAAGAAGGGGACAGGATTCCAGGAATTGAGGGCCTGTAGGCTGCTTTCTTGAGCACAGCAGCTCTTCCTTTGCTTCTTGACCTCCCAGTCCAGCGAGATGAGCACAAACGGGGCTGCTCATCCTTCTATTGATACCCCCCCCCCCCCCCCCCCCGCCAAAGTTGCTTTCCCAGCCTCTGCAGGGTGGACCCTTCCTCCCACGTGTAAGGGTGATTGGCTTTCTGGACCTCACCCCGCGGCTGCCAGTCTTCCTGGCTCTAAGAACAGGTTTGAAAGCTTTTGCAGCTAGTTGCAGAAATCCCATGTCCCTGAGGGTCTGGTGGCCTGGTGACAAGTACAGTGGGTGGACCTAGCTTGGCTGCTCCAGAGGGGCTTCCTCACCCTGGATTTAACCCCGGAACTGGGTTAAATAACAGGCGGTTGGATTGGCTCGTGGTTTTCCCCAGCTTCATTACTCTGATCAGCAATGGTCTTGTCACTTTTCCTCCCCCTTCTCCCCCCACCCACCCCGAGACACGCATACCTTGTGGTTTTATTTTAAGGAAGTGTCTGTAAAGTTGAAAGTGAGCTATGATACAATACCAGTTAGTAAAGGTGTTTCCTGCCGGATTTCCTTCTCAGAAGCAAGGCCAGGTGGTTGAGAAGCATTTCACAGCATCAACTTGTTGCGTGATCTCTGTTCATCTAGAATCTTAAGTTCCGTAATAATGACTCTTATCAAGGACCATGCCCTTGGCAATGCCCAAGGGGACCTGGATGGGGGAAATGAATGTCCCCACTCATTTCAGTAAACATTATTGGGTAGACGCAACCAGAGGCAGAAAGCAAGACCACATCCCAGAAGTTTAGATGTCACGGGCTCTAAGAAGACCCAGAAACATCCTGAAAGGATCTATTGAATTCAGACCAAAATTCTCCTCTCCCTTCGAGTGACCAGTCTAGATCTTTTTGGGAAAATCTTTGATAAAGTACAGTAGGCGAGGGGTTCCAAAAATGCAGGCTTGGAGTGAGGAGCCTATGGGGTGTGGTCATAAAAGCCATAGCAGGTGTTGGCTTGGCCTTCAGAGGGGACCAGTGGGCCTGGCACTTGATTCAAGACCGATGCTGCAAGATGGCAGGAGCAGCCGCTTCTCACCTTTGTCCACCACCTGTTGGCAGGGGACTGAGCCCTTGGCAAGTCACAGACTCCATGGTCCTGCCGGCTGTCCTAGGGCCAGACAGATCTGTAAATGGCAGCCCAGCCCTGTGACTGCATCTGGAGGCCTGATTTCCTCATTACTGGAGTCAGCTTCAAGTTCAAAGATCACCACAAAATCCCCTGTGGTAGCAGCTTGCTGCTGGATTTATCCTTTGTGGTTGGTTGATGAGCTTCAGATAGCTTTGGTGGCCGACGCCTCTGGGCCCAGTCAGCAAGGAGTGTCAGCGGGCCGTGGGCCGGGGGAGGCGCCATCGGACGGTCGCTCTGCCGGGGCCGCAGTGCAGCGGGGCCGCCCGGGGCTGGAGCCCTTGGTCTCGGATTCTGTCCTGCGCCTGACCTTGTCATGAAAGCCTCAGATGACGCCCCTGCACGTGAGCCTGCGGGGCGGGGGGGGGGGGGGGGGGCTGGTTAGGGGGTCGGAGCCTCTCACTCCTCCCAGGAGCGGGGGGCGGGGGGGGCCCTGCTGCTGTTCATGTACCAATCCCTCCCCATCCCTTCAAAGCCCGGGTTCAACAGCTGGGATGGGCCCTGCCGCAGGCAGGCGGGGGGGGGGGGGGGGGGGGACCCGGCCCACTGCCGTGCCCTCCTGACCTCAGGGCCGGGCCCAGTCTGCACCTGATAAAGGCCACTTGCCAAGCTGAGCACTTGAACCTCACGTGATGCCCACGACGGCCCGTGGAGTAAGTGCGGTTGTCTGTGCCACCTCCCAGGTGGAGACGCCGAGGCGGGGGTGACTGGCCAAGCCCCTCATGCACACACCGGAAGTGGAGTCCGAGTCCAAAGCAGGGGTGTGTGTGCGTCCACTGCCCAGGCAGCGGGTGGCGAGGGCCCAGGGGGAGAAGAAATGCCCAGGGGTGGGCCTGAGTGTGTCCTGAGCCCTCCCCATCGCAGGCGCCCGGATCCCTTCTGACGGGGCCTCCGGGCTCATCCCGGACCCAGCCAGAGCCCAATCCTTGTCCGGTTTTCTGAGAAGCCGAAGCGGCCCTCCAGCCACCCGGACTTCTGCCCGCAGACACCTGCTGCAGTCACGGCCTCCACCTCCAGCCGGAGCCCCTACGGCCGGCGGCCGCTCGAGGACCCGGTGCCCAGGGCTGGCCCGGCACATCCCGGACTGCGATCCAGGCTGTGCTCACCCGGGGAGGGGCAGCAGGAGGCCTTTAGGTCACACTTGGGAGAGAACCAACAGTGGCTGACGGTCCCCGTCCTGGAAAGCTCTAGATTCCCTCCCTCCACAAGACCGAGGGCGGTGCGGGGGGGGGGGGGGGGTCGCCTAGGCCCCAGGCTGCGGTGTCCACCCACACCCCTACCCCGCTCAGCCTGTGTCCAGGGCCCAGCCCGGGGGTTTCCTGGTGGAGGAACTAGCCGGCCGGGCCGTGTGGGGAAGGCCTGGCGGTGCGGCCGGCGGTGGCAGGAAAGCTGTGAGGGCCCACAAGGCCGGAGGGAAAGCCCTGCCTGCCTCCCCGCGCGGCCCACTTGAGAGTCTCTCTAGGGGCCGACTCCTCCCTCGTGAATCCCCATCCACATGTTCGAGGGCAGAGCAGGGGAGCCCAGGGGTCGGGAGCATGGCCCTGGGGTCCAGGCGGCCTGGGTTCAAGTCCCAGCCCTTCCCTTACTAGCCGCCACGACCCGCAGACCGCTCTGTGCCTCAGTTTTCCCATCTACAAAGTGGGGGAAATAATAGTACCTCTCCGACAGCCTCCTTGTGCTAAGATGTTCAGAAACACAGAGGCCTCCCGACCCAGGGCAAGCCCCTCCTGCCCGCCATGAGGGGAAGTGGGGGGCATTCTGGGCTGCTCTAATATGCTGCTGATGGGGAACAAGATACCGGCTTCCTTGTTAGGACTGGATAATCACCAAACTGTACACTTTTGTTTTCAGTATATTTCACAATAAAAGTTTTAAAACTTTTTCAAAGTTTGAATCTTCCCAGCTTAAAAAAAAAAAAAAAAAAACTTTTCTCCGTTCATCCTCTCCTTCACTTTGCTCATCCCCTCTTTTCTTTTCAACCCTTTGATCACTAGCTTGTCTCACCCATAAATGAAACTTAGTCCCCTCTCGGCTTCCCAAAGGCTCTGAGCCTGGGGAGCGACAGAAGTCCCTGCCGGCGACAGCAGGACTTCTCTTGGGCTCGCAGTGCGCCCTGGATGCGCCCGGCTGCGGGTGCCCCGGGAGGAGGTCCGGTCTGGGGAGGCCACTGCAGGGAAGTGGCAAGGTGGCAGCTGACAGCTGGTGACAGCACGACTGTCCTGGCCGCTGGCTGCCGGGCCTGTTATTGTTACGCAAAAGTGGAAAGGCCGCTGAAGAGGGAAGGAAATGCCGAGGCCGCAGTCGCAGCCGCACCTCCCCCCCATTCCCCCCCACCCCGCCCTCCGTGCGCCCAGGTGAGCCGGGCTGGGGGCCCCGCGGGGACTTGGGGCGGCACCACGGGCCAGGGGTGGCAGACGCCAGCGCTCCGGGCGCTTGGTGGCTGCAGGGCCCCCTCCCCCAACTCCCTGCCACCAGGCACAACCGCCCACCACGACCTGTCTCGTCCTCATTTTCTAACCATCACCCAAGTACAAGGCACCCACAGAAAAGGGCCGCGTGGCCCCGCAGGCTGGGGCCGCCGCGTTCCCCAGAGTGAGCACCTGCTGACGGGGAGGGCACCCAGCCGGGGATGCCGCCCTGCCTTCATCCGTGGACAGGTGGTCCACACGGCGTCCCAGCTGCTGAAGGGTGCTCCGTCCGCCTCCTCTCCTGTCCCCTCCTGTCCTGTCCGGCAGCTCCTCGCAAGGCTGGCCGCACCCAGCGCTGGTGACCTCCCGGTGACCACAGGGGACGTGCCGAGCAAACCTCTCAGAGCAGAGGGCATGACCCCTGCATCTCATAGACGAAACCAAGAACCACCACCAACCCGACCGGTCACGGCGACAGTCACAGGATGCCAGGCTTTGGCTCCTCTGCCGGATGCCACCTCACCCCCGGGAGTCCAGGGGGACCCGGGGCTCAGAGTGCTGGTGGCCTCTCCATCTTGGAGTCGGTGCATCTGGGCCACCAGCTGACCCCGCCGACCTGAGCCCGCAGCCAGACTGCCTGGGTCCGTGACCTCCGGACCAGCTCCACGACCTCGGAGCTCCCAGGCCTCCACCTGGGGCCTAGGCGCCAGCGACAGGCCCCAGCCCCGCCCTCCCCTCACCCACTCGCACGCGGCTCCCTCACCTCTGCACCCCACGTCCCCTCTCAGCAGAGCTTATGGTCCCATTTCACTCACAAGGAAACGCAGTCAGCCCTGAGGGTCCATTTGCTCAGCATCTGAACGCGAGTCCCCCTCAAAGCCTGTCGCCACCACCACTGGGCCCCAGTTACGCCCCCTGCGGACATGCACCTGGTGCTCTCCTGCTCCCACGGAGGCGCTGGTTCACTCAGGGACCGAGCGGCCACCACCCAAGTACGTGTGCAGCGCCCTCTGCAAGCCAGTGGGCAGGCCAGGCCCGGGCTCTCAGGGCTCACTCCTGCTGAGGAGAGACGCCGTGAAAACACACACAACGAATAGGCAGGACGTCAATTATAGTCAGTGCTCTGGACCAAACAAAAGGGTTGGGGGGGCATGAAGTTTTGCCATTTTGCATGAAGTTATCAAGACAGGGAGGGAGTTGGGGACACGTGGGCGGTGGTCCAGGTGGCACCCCAGCTGCAGAGCCTGGCAGGAAGGGAGCAGAGGAGCCCATGTGGCTGGTCCTCAGGTGGCCAGGGAGGGAGGGAAGGATGGGCACCCTCCCCCCCGCTGGGGGCTCAGAGACCCTGGGGAGGACAGCCGGGGCTCCCGGCCACATGCCTGCGCCGGGAGTCTGAGGAATCCCAGAAAGTGAAAGAAGAAGCAGAGCCCTCCCTGCCCCTCCACCCCCAGCCCTGCCAGACCCAAGTGACTTCCTCTTTCCACCCCATTTAAGGCCCAGCTGGGAGCGCCCCACAGGAGGGGAGGCCCCGCAGCCCAGCCATGGGGGACACCTTCATCCGCCACATCGCCCTTCTGGGCTTCGAGAAGCGCTTCGTCCCCAGCCAGCACTACGTGAGTAGCCACCCCGGCGCCCCGGCCCTGGCGGGAGGGCAGGGGCCTGGCCCCAGTCGGCTGCCCTCCTGGCTCCCCCGCCCCCCCCAGGACTCCCCTGTTGGCGCCCTACCCCTGCAGGGCGCTCCTCGCGCAGCCCTCCCCATCCCAGCTCCCAGGCAGTGCTCCTCCAGGAGCAGCCATCTGTCCCCGGGGGCTGTGGGGTCCCTTACATTACATGACCCTGCCGAGCGGCCACCCCACCCCGTCCTGGGAGGCTGGGACGCGTCTGCCCAGACACATCCACCCCACCCCACCCCACCCCACCCCAGGGTGCCCCAGGCCAGAGGAAGCCCAGGGAGGAACTCTGCTTGGTCAACCGTACGGTGTTTGTAGGGCGCTTTTAGCATCCTATGCCGAGACTTTTCTTCTTGTTCACTTTTAATTTTGAAGTAATTTCGAACTTAAACTACCAATAGCTCCAACATTCCTCCGCCACCACATCTGTACTCCCTGTCTCTCCCCTTCCCTGTCCCCCTCTTCCCTCCCTCCCTCTCTCTTCTCCCCCCGACTCCCAACTCTTTCTCTCTCTGAATGGGACTTTTCTGAATCATTACAGAGCAAATGGGAGACATTGTGTTTCTTTACTCCTAAATACTACTATGTATGTATTTTTTTAAAGATTTATCTATTTATTTGAGAGAGAGAGATTGAGAGAGAGAGAGAGAGAGAGAAGCAAAGAGAATCTCAAATAGACTCCCGCGCTGCGTGCCTGGGCTCAACCTCACCACCGTGAGATCATGACCTGAGCAGAAACCAAGAGAGCCACCCAGGCGCCTCTCTACTGTGTATTTCTTAAAATCAAGGACATTCTCTTACACCACAATGCAAATATGTTAACATCAGCAAATTAACGTGGATGAAACACTTGTTATCCAACCCACGGACTTCACTCAGATTTCACCTGTTCCCCTACTTGTCCTCTGTAGTAAAAATATTCCAGGTTTGGGATCCAACCCAGGACCACCTGCTGCATTTCACTTATTGTGACTCTTCAGACTTCCTTAATCTGGGTCAGTTTTTTTTTTGTTGTTGTTGTTTAAGTTTTATTTATTTAAGTCATCTCTATACCCAACATGGGGCTCGAACACATGACCCCGAGATCAAGCATCACACCCTCCTCCAACTGAGCCAGCCAGGTGCTCTTGGGTCAGACTTAATGTTTCTTTGTCCTTCTCAACTTTGACATTTTGAAGAGCTGGAGCCAGTCGTTTTGTAGGATGTCCCTTCTACAAAAAGTTTTGTCTAACCCTTCTTCATTAGATTGGGGTCATGTGCCGGTGGCAGAACTACCCCAGAAGTGACACTGTGTTCTCGCCGATCCTATCAGGCGGCAGGCGACTTTGCTGGTTCCTGTGTTGGTGATGCTAGTTTCGATCACTAAGTGTCTCTACTGTAAAGTTACTATTTCATCACTAATTTGTGATGAATAATTAACCTGCGGGGAGATTCTCCGCAACTATATGCATCTCCTGTTCCTTCCACAGTATGTGGATGACTCTTGCCTGAGTCAAATTGCTATACTGAGCGCCAAATAGTGATTTTTAAACTCTACTGTTGCTTCTGCCTTTAGTAGCTAACATTTTACCGGTAAAGTTCTTCCCCTCTTCCTACTGACTTGTGTCAATGTGGACGTGTGGATTTCTCTTTTATTCCATGGGCTACCGTCCGTCACTGTCGTACCTCATCTTATGCTCCCATCGTCTCGGAAGGGGCCAGTGGGAGCCCCTTCAAGCTGGCTCCCTGTGCTCTTTGGACATAGCCTGGCATTCTCTGAGCACATTCTTAACTTCTGGAACGAGACGCTCCAGCTGACCTGCTGCTTCCCAGCCCGAGCCCTGGACTCGACCACTGCACTAAGGACCTCTGTTTCTTTGCAGTGGGGGGCGGTGTCAGAACCCTAGATCTCAACGCTGAGTGTTGAGGCTCATTGCCTCTGAGGTCCTTTCAGACTCGGGGAAAGAGCGATTCCATCTCATTCTCGTTACTCTGCTTTATGTTTGCAGAGCCCGTCTCTCCACGAGAACCCTGGCGCCCACTAGATTAACAGCTGTACCCCTTTGCTCGGTCCTGCAAACCACATGAGCTTGTTTTATCACAATGACGGCTTCCGCGCCATCATGAACAATCAGCCTACAAACCTATGAAGTCAATTCTAAGTTTTCTTTGCAGGTTTTTTTTTTTCTTTTTCTCCTTTTGGATTGAGGGTAGAAATACTGTAAAAGTTACTTGGATTTTTTTTTCCTTTTCCAGTTTTCTTTAATATGGTTGTGACCCATTCGATAGTGAAGTTCATTTGTTTTCATTTGTTTCCAATTTAAAGTCTTAAAAAAAATCCTTGTTGATCTAATTTTATTTTTAAATATGTAATATATTAACATGTTTGAAATGATCCAACATCAGGCAGCCCGGGTGGCTCAGCGATTTAGCGCCGCCTTCAGCCCAGGGTGTCATCCTGGAGTCCCGGGATCGAGTCCCACGTTGGGCTCCCTGCATGGGGCTGGCTTCTCCCTCTGCCTGTGTCTCTGCCTCTCTCTCTGTGTCTCTCACAAATAAATAAATAAAATCTTTTTAAAAAATGAAATGATCCAACATCAAAACTTTACAAAAAGATATGCTCAAAGACTCATTTTGGTTTATCTTTCCTATATTTCTCTTTGCAAAGATAGAGAGGTGGGCAGCAGGGGGATGGGGGGGTGGGAGGGTACACAGAGCCACCTGGTTGGCTCAGTCCATGGAGCATGAGACTCTTGATCTTGGGGTTGTGAGTTCAAGCACCACATTGGGTGTAGAGATTGCTTAAAAATAACATATTTTTATTTTTATTTTTTAATTTAAGAGAGAGAGCACATGATCAGGGGGCAGGGGGAGAGGGAGAGAATCTCAAGTAGATTCCATACTGAGTGTGGAGTCTGATAAGGACTCCATCTCACGACCCTGAGATCATGACCTGAGCCAAAATCAAGAGTTGGAAGCTTAACTGACTGAGCCACCCAGGCGCCCCTAAAAACAAAATCTTTAAGAAAGAAGGAAGGAAGGAAGGAAGGAAGGAAGGAAGGAAGGAAGGAAGGAAGGAAGGAAGGAAAAATATAATTTTCTTGGGTGCCTGGCTGGTTCAGTATGTAGAGCATGTGACTCTTGATCTTGGAGTTGTGAGTTTGAGTCCCACATGGGACATAGAGACTACTTAAATAAATAAAACTTCAGGGGCACCTGGATGGTTGGGCAGTTAAGTATCTGCCTTCAGCTCAGGTCATGATCTTGGGGTCCTGGGGTGGAGCCCCACGTCGGGCTCCCTGCTCAGTGGGGGAGCTTGCTTCTCCCTCTGCTGCTCCCCCTGCTTGTGCTCTGTCAAACAAATAAATAAAATCTTTTTTAAAAGTAATAAAATAAAATCTTAAAAAAGGAGAAACTAAAAGCTCACTTTTACTCCTGTAGTTTGAAATACCACTTTTATCATATTTTAAATTTCCATGTGTACTTGGATATATTTCTAGATTTTGTATCCTATTCCACTGAGGTTTTTTTGTTCACACACCACTAGTATACAATTGTTGTTTTAAATATTGTGGTATATATTTTTGCATGCTCCCCTGAGCTGGCCAGGTGCCCCTATTTTTTTCTTTCACTGTAAAATTAATATAAAATGAAATCCACAAGTCTTAGAGGTACATTTGCTGAATTTCGATGGTACATGTCCCTACATAACCCTCATCAAGACGTAGATTACCATTGCCCCAGGTCCCCTCCCTCCACCAACCCCCAGAGGCTACCACTGTTCTGATTTTTCCCCCTTTACTTGGTTGCACTTGCTCTAGAACGTCATAGAAAAGGAATCCTACCATGTATCTGGCTTCTTCCACTCAGCATAATGCTTTTGAGCTTCATCCGTGTGGATGCACCTGTCAGTGATTTGTTCCGTTTTGTGGCTCAGTAGAATTCTCCTGGCTCTATCTTGGTTTTCCTTACCAAGTTTGTATTTTTTCTCTTTCTAATAATGGCTTCACTGAGATATAATTCACCTATATAAAGTGTACAATTCAACGGTTTTTAGTGATCAGAATCGTGCAACCAACATACAACCAATAAATACATATTTTTAAAGATTTGTTAGAGGGAGGGGCGGCCGGGTGGCTCCCGGTTGAGCACGGGCCTTTGGCTCAGGGCGTGATCCCGGGATCCTGGGATCGAGTCCCACATCGGGCTCCCTGCACGGAGCCTGCTCCTCCCTCTGCCTGTGTCTCTGCCTCTCTCTGTCTCTCATGAATAAATAAATGAATAAAATATTTAAAAAAACGATTTGTTAGAGCGCACACAAGCAGGAGGGGCAGAGGGAGAGGGACAGAGTCTCAAGCAGACTCCCTGCTGAGTGTGGGGGGCCGTGGGGCTGGACCTCAGCACCCCGGGGTCACGGGCTGCGCCGAACCCAAGAGTCGATGCTCTTCACCGGCTGAGCCCCCGGGGCCCCGCACAACCACTGCGGGCCCTCCGGTGGGTCGGCAGAGCTGGTCCCCGGGCTGAGCGGCCTCGCTCTCCCTCCAGCCCCGGGAGCCGCAGCCCGGCCTCCCGCCGCCCCTTACGGACCGGGAGCTTGAGCCGATTTGGGGGCCGCTGGGCGTCGGGCCCTGGGTCCCGAGCTGCAGCAGGAGCTGGAGCTGCGGCAGGAGCTGGGCTGCGCTGGGCTCCGTGAAGCCGCGGCCCCTCGCGGCGCGCCCTCCCCCTGACGGGGTCCCCCGCCCGGCCCCCCAGGTCTACATGTTTCTGGTGAAGTGGCACGACCTGTCGGAGAAGGTGGTCTACCGGCGCTTCACCGAGATCTACGAGTTCCACGTGAGTGCGGGTGCGAGTGCGGGCCGGCCCCGGCGGTGCTGGGGGGGGGGGGGTGCGCGGGGCGGCGCGGGGCGCGGCCAGGAGGGCGGGTGCCCAGGGAGGACACTGCGCAGCGGGCCCAGCTGTGCCCTTGGAGGGCGGGTGGCCCGGGTGCTGGCCAGCAGGTGGGGAGCCCAGGGCGCTCCAGCCCACAGCTGAGGGGGAGGGGACGTTATTTACTTCTCAACTTAAAAGGACATTTTCCTTAAAGTACGTTTTATTTTTAATTTAAATTCAATTCATTAACATAGTGTATTATTAATTTCAGAGGTAGAGTTCAGTGATTCATCAGTCGCGTATCACACCCGAGTGCTCATTCCATCCTGTGCCCTGCTCAATGCCCATCACCCGGTTACCCCATGCCCCCCTCCCGCCCCTCCAGTGACCCTATTTGTTTCATAGAGTTGAGAGTCTCTTATGGCTTGTCTCCCTCTCTGATTCCATCTTGTTTTATTTTTCCCTCCCTCCCCCTATGATACTGTTTTGTTTCTTAAATTCACACATGAGTAAGATCACATGACAATTGCCTTTCTCTGACTTACTTCACTTAGCATAATACCCTTTAGTTCCATTTGCATCGTTGCATATGGTAAGATTTCCTTAAAGTATGTTTAAATGGGACAAAATACACATAACACGAATTTAGCATTTTAAGCACACAGTTCAGTGGCATGAGATACATTCCCAATGTCTTGCAACCGTCACTATGCTCCAGCTCCAGGATAGTTTCATCCTCCCACACAGAGACCCTGTCCCCATTCAAGATAAACTTCAGGGGATGTTAAGGGCCGTGCCTCCTCTGTCCTTGCAGGGGACAGCCTGGTTAGTGTCACCACCAGGTTGTCATCCCAAGAGCCTGCTCTTTGACTCATGGTCACTGGCCCAATGAGGACCCTGGGCAGGTGAGAAGGCAGGGTGGTGATCCTGACACCCCAGGATTCAGGTTCTCTTGCTTTGTGGGCACCTGCTGTCAGCCAGATTGAATGAGATTCCCACAGGCTCTAAAACCCCATGGGGTTCCCCAGGCCAGACACAATAGAGATGGTCATTGGGGAGCATAGTGTGCAGAGTGTGGCTTTTGGTGGGTCTTGGTCTGAGACAGAATGTGGATGGAGGGTCCATCCACAAAGGCCTCTGTAAGCAGGGTAGTGAGTCCTGGAGTGGCGTGCCTTCCTGCACTTCTCCCATAAAATTTTTTAGTCTCTATATCCAACATGGGGCTCAAACTCACAACCACAACTTCGAGAGTCTCATGCTCTACTGACTGAGCCAGCCAGGAGCCTGGGTGGCTCAGTCCATTCATTAAGCATCTGACTCGATCTCAGCTCAGGTCTTGATCACAGGGTCTTAAGTTCATGTCCCGAGTTGGGTTCCATGCTGGGCGTGGGGGCTACTTAAAAAAAAAAATTAGGTAAATGAGTAAATAAAAACAAAATGCAGATAAACATGAAGAAGACTATAAGCAGCCCTACACACCTAGGACTCTGAATCACAATTGATGTCACTATGCTGTTTGCTAGGAGGCTTTGTTTAGTTGTTTTTTTTTTTAATTTTTAAAAATTTTTTATTTATTTATGATAGTCACACACACACAGAGAGAGAGAGAGAGAGGCAGAGACATAGGCAGAGGGAGAAGCAGGCTCCATGCACCGGGAGCCCGATGTGGGATTCGATCCCAGGTCTCCAGGATCGCGCCCTGGGCCAAAGGCAGGCGCTAAACCGCTGCGCCACCCAGGGATCCTTTGTTTTGTTTTTATGTCAGCTCTACACCCAACGTGGGGCTTGAACTCACAACCCTGAGATCAAGAGTCACCTGCTTCATTGACTGAGCCGACCAGGCCTCCCAAAAGGCTTTTTTAAGATAAAGGAATAAAACACTACAAAGGAAGTAGAAAGCTCCCTTTATCCCATGCAATTGTGTCAGCTCCAGCCCTGGGGCACTGCATGCACACCTATGCACGCGCACACACACAAGTCCAAGCACAAGATGCAATCGTGTTAAGCATGCATTTTCCACAGCCTTTCTAGAAGTCCTCAGTATGCTGGCTGCCTCCTTCTCTGCCTTGTTACTGTCATTAGGTCAGTTTTTGAGACCTGTTCATGCTGATATGTGCACGGCTCCATCTCTCCTCTTTACACTGTTCTGGGTTGTTCCATTGTCGGATTAGCCCCTTTTGCTAATTGGTGAACTCATTCATTCAACAACTATTGATCAAGCACCTACTAAGTGCCAGGTGCGTTCTACTTGGTGCGTGGGAGATGCTCGGAAGGGGACAAGGGCATAAAAAAGATGCGAGTCCTTGCCCTCCCTTGTGGATCTTAAATTCTAGTAGAGGAGTCAGGATAACAGACAAATAAAACGTAAGTAACTTATATAGTCTGTTAGGCAGTTATTTGAACTATGGAAAAAATTAATCAGTATGAGGAGGTAGACGGGAGGACTGAGTAAGGAGGGGAAATTGTCACGGAGATTTCACTGATGGGTAATATCTGAACAGTCTTTTTTTTTTTTTTTTAAAGATCTTATTTAACCATTCATGAATGACACATAGAGAGAGGCAGAGACACAGGCAGAGGGAGAAACAGGCTCCTTGAAGAAAGCCCGATGTGGGACTCGATCCCAGGATCCCGGGATCATGCCCTGAGCCAAAGGGAGATGCTCAACCACTGAGCCACCCAGACATCCCAGCAAAGTCTTGTAGAAGGAGAAAGAGAGAGGAAGTGCTATTAACAAATATAGGGAAGAATGGGAAGAGCAAGTGCAAAGGCCCTGGGGCTGGAGCAGGCCTGGAGTATTCGGGGATGATTGGAGCAGAGTGAACAAGCGAGAAGAGGGTGGTGGCAGAGGAGGTGAGTGAGGCAGGCAGGATGGGTCTGGTCTGCACAGCCTTGTAGACTAACGTGGAGCCTTTGGCTTCCATTCTGAGTGAGCTTAGAGGCAGGGAGGGGTTCTGAGCAGAGGAGAGACAGGATCCAATTTGAATGTGAAGATGGTGCTGGACTGAAGACAAAGGTGAAAGGTTGTTGTGGTAACCCGGGCTCGGAGGAAGCACAGCCCGAGGTGGGGGCTGTGTGGGTAGTGAGAAGAGTTAGATTCTGGATAAATTCTAGGACTGGAACCAGAAGGACTTGCTGGCGGGAATGTAGGAGGAGAGAGAAAGAGAGAGCCAAGGATGGCACCAGCCCAAGGGATCAGGAGCGTTGTTTCCAACCCTGTGCTTTTATGAGGTTGTAATAAAGGATCTTCCTCAATCCTTTCTTTTGTGTCTAGAAAATGTTAAAGGAAATGTTTCCTATCGAGGCAGGGGACATCAACCCAGAGAACAGGATCATCCCGCACCTGCCAGGTGAGGAGCAGGGTGGCCCGTCCTGGATCCCCTCACCTGCCCTGCGAGCTGCCCCTCCACCCCCATCCCCTCTGGGTCGTGACCTGGGACAATGCTCATGGCTTCTCGGTGTCCCTCCCCGGCCCGGCCAGCCCCGCGGTGGTTCGATGGGCAGCGGGCGGCCGAGAGTCGCCAGGGCACGCTCACCGAGTACTACAACACGCTCATGGGTCTGCCTGTCAAGATCTCCCGCTGCCCCCAACTCCTCGACTTCTTTAGAGTGCGCCCCGACGACCTCAAGCTTCCCACGGACAGCCAGTGAGTGGCCCCCTCATTCTGTCCCCGAAGCGGGAGAGGGAAGGGGGTGGTGAGCTCGGCCTGGGGAGGGGGTGCAGGGCGTCCCCCGTGTTACCGATGACTAAAGCTCAGAGGGGAGGCGACTCGCCCAAAGTCACACAGCCCCAAAGAGAAGGAGGCAGGATTCCGACTCTGGCCCATGTAACTTGGAACCCCCTCCACAGCATCCCTGCCAAGTCTCCACCTGGAGCCCCTGAACCTCGGGGGAGGCTCTGTGGGCTGGGAGTCTGAGATCCTAGGTCCTTGTCCTCACCCTGCCTTCTGAAAGCAGGTTCCCCACCTGTACCGGGTGGTAAGGGCCAGATGTCGTAATGGGTGCTGTGGAGAGTGCTTCCAAACTGTGAAGCGCGGAGCCCCAGCCGGGCTGGCGGGGTGGGGTGGGGTGTTGGTGGCAGGTGTTGAGCGCAGCACACCTCCGCTTTGTCACCTCATTGTCTGCCTGCCCGTTGGTCCAGGGCCCAGCATGGAAAGCATCTGAGAAGCTGAGTGAGGTCTCAGGGGAATGTGTTGTCCTGCTGGAGGCTGGCTGCAGAAGGTTCCTCTCTGTGTCCCTCTCTGTTCACTGAGTACAGAGTACGAGTGGGGCCTGGAGGACAGGCCACCGCGGACAGACACCAGTGCTTCGGCCTGAGTGGGCTGGCCCCTGAGCCCACCCCTGGCCCGGTGCCGGGTGGCACGGCTCCCATGGCCTGGGTGGCAGGGATGCCCACTCCCGTTGGCCATACCCCTGAGGCCCCAGAAGGGAGCTAGCCTCCAAAGTAACAGGAGGCTTTCCCAGACCAGAGTGTTCTCTTCAGCACTTGGTTCCTTCCTTGGGTCCCCAGGTGGCTGGGGCGGGGGGTGCTTTCTTTGTCAGTCCCATTGCTCCCTTCCCCCAGCAGTGACCCCCACATCCCAGGTTCCTTTTTCTTCTGGGAAGTTCTTCTGTAGGTCTGCCTGGAGCTTCTGCGCGCCCCGCAGGAAGCTGAGCGCCTCACCCAGATTCTTCTTTCCCGTAGGGTGAAAAAGCCAGAGACCTACTTGGTGCCCAAAGACGGCAAGAGCAGTGTCACGGGTGAGAGGTGGGGGCAGCTAGCTGTAGGTCACCCTGTGGGGGCTGGGGACATGATCGGGATTCCTTTTTTTTTTTTTTTTTTTTATTTTTTTTATTTTTTTATTTTTTATTTTTTTTATTGGTGTTCAATTTACTAACATACAGAATAACACCCAGTGCCCGTCACCCATTCACTCCCACCCCCCGCCCTCCTCCCCTTCTACCACCCCTAGTTCATTTCCCAGAGTTAGCAGTCTTTACGTTCTGTCTCCCTTTCTGATATTTCCCACACATTTCTTCTCCCTTCCCTTATTTTCCCTTTCACTATTATTTATATTCCCCAAATGAATGAGAACATATAATGTTTGTCCTTCTCCGACTGACTTACTTCACTCAGCTGATCGGGATTCCTGAGCAGAGGCTGTGCAGCCAAGGCCAGGGCAGGGGGTCCTCAGTGGCTGCACTAAAGCCTGGGGACCTGGGGGGGGGCGGCCACTGGACAGTGAAGCTTTCAGAGCTCATGTCTGAAGCTGCAGAGCCCAGCATGATCCCAGCTCCCTATAGCCAGGGGTGTCCTGGCTGACTGAATAGACAGGTCTGGGGGTGAAGGTGGTCATCAGGGGTCACCCAGAGGCCTGACAGTATCTGATCTGTATTGCATGATAATTGTTAATAATACAACCTGACATTTATCGAGAACTTACTCTGTCCCAGGCACTATTTATTTATTTATTTATTTATTTATTTATTTATTCATTCATTTAAGATTCCTTTATTTATTTATTTGAGAGAGAGCAGAGCAAGTGAGAACACGAGTGGTGTGGAGGAGAAGCAGAGGGAGCAGTGGTAAGAGGGAGAAGCAGGCTCCCTACTGAGCAGGGAGCCTGACATGGGGCTCTATCCTAGGACCCAGGATCATGACCGGAGCTGAAGGCAGATGCTCAACCTACTGAGCCCCCCCAGGTGCTCCCAGACACTATTTTAATGTCTTGCATGTATTAACACATGCAATTATCTCTATAACAATATGAAGTAGGGACCAGAGTGCTATTATCCCCATTTTACAGCTGGACACACTGAGGCTTGATTTAAGGTGAAACTCAGGTCAATGGGACGTCTGGGTGGCTCAGCGGTTGAGCGTCTGCCTTTGGCCCAGGGTGTGATCCTGGAGTCCCAGGATCGAGTCCCACATCAAGCTCCCTGCGTGGAGCCTGCTTCTCCCTCTGCCTGTGTCTCTGACTCTCTCTGTGTGTCTCTCATGAATAAATAAATAAAATCTTAAAAAAAAAGAAAAGAAAAAAGAAACTCAGGTCAAGGGCCACACAGACATGAAAGGTGGAACAGGATCTCAACCAGTCAGTGGGATGCCGGGACGGGTGCCATGGGCCAGTCAGTGTGGTCCAGGGACCAGCAGTGTCTTAGTCTGTGTGGGCCACCATACAACAACCACAGACTGGGGGTGGGGGTTTAAACAGCAGAAATGTATTTTCTCACAGTTCTGGAGGCTGGGAGTCTGTGATCAGGGTGTGGGCAGGGTTGGCTCTGTGGAGGCATCTCCGTGGTGTGCAGACGGCTGCCTCCTTGCTGTGCCCACACATGGCCTTCCCCTGTGCACGTACTCCTGCTGGTGTCTCCTCCTCATCCTATGAGGACACCAGTCCTATGGGGTGAGGGCCCCACCCTTATGACCTCCTTAAAGGCTCTAACTCCAAATACAGATTCTAAGGTACTGGGGCTTAGGGCTTCAACATGGGAATTTGGGGGGAGGGGAAAAGATGTATTTCAGTACATAACATGCAGTTGCATGACCTGGGGGCTGGTTAGACATGAAGATGCTCAGGTCCCACTGCAGACCTCTGGAATCAGAACCTGCCTTCCAGCGGGATCCCTGGATGATTTGTGTGCACATTAAGGTCCAGGAGGGCTGCTCCCTAACCTCATCAAGTGAGAAGGAGCATGTGTAAGGTGCATGACTAGTGTCTGGAACACACTAGGTGCTCAATAAATGCAGGGCTGTGAAGACGAGCTTGTCTCTGCTGCTTTCTCATTGGCAGGGGGCGTCCACCTCCCGTGCGCCTGGCTGGGTGGAGATGGGAACCCAGTGCCAGTCTGGAAGCCTGAGCGGGGGACTGCCGGGAGGAGGCAGCCCATCCCCTCACTGTCCACTGACCCTGCCCTCCCTCCGTCCAGACATCACAGGCCCCATCATCCTGCAGACGTACCGTGCCATTGCTGACTTCGAGAAGACCTCGAGCTCCCAGATGGCTCTAGCCACGGGTGACGTGGTGGACGTCGTGGAGAAGAGCGAGAGTGGTCAGTGTCCCTGCCCTGCTGGGGCCTTCCTCCCCTGTGCCTGCGTCCAAGGCCTCAAGCCCCCAGCCAAGGCTCTGCCCCTCAGACAGCCTCGGGCTCCCTCCCCACCCCGTCCCCTATGGGCTGTGGCTCCTTCGGGGGGTCCCCTTCTGTCCTCCCCATTCTGGTGCACCCCCCCCCCCCCCCGCCGCGGGGAGACTGCGGGCATCTGTGCATCTCCGGATTATGTCCCAGTGGCCAGGCCAGCTTCTGGGCATGACGTGTGGGAAGCAGCTTCTGAGCTGAAATCCTGGGCCTTGTGTGTGTGTCTGTATGTGATTTTGGCGTGGAGTGTGTGAAGGTGACATTTCTGAATCGCAGTGGTGGATGTCTGTGTGTCCTTGTCTGGGAGTCCTTACCACCCTGGTGGCTGCCGCAGGCTTCAAGGCCCGCCCAGACTTACTGCATCACCCCCCACTTCCCCACCCAGGCTGGTGGTTCTGCCAAACGAAGACAAAGCGAGGTTGGGTCCCGGCGTCCTACTTGGAGCCCTTGGACAGTCCTGATGAGGCAGAGGACCCAGAGCCCAACTACGAAGGTGCCACTTGCCCTCCTTGGCCATAGGATGTGGGGGAAGGGACTGGAGGGGCCCTGAGATATTGAGAAGTGGCCACTTTGGGGTTGGATATGGTTGTGGGCTGGGCAGTGGAGTCAGGGTAGAGACTCCATAGTCTGGCTTGAGGGGCCCAGGTAGCAGGTGATGCCCTTGGTCAGGACAGAGAACCAGGAGGTAGAGTAGAGGCGAGGGCGATGAGGTCCGCCTGAGATACGTAGGGGTCCCTCCGGGCCGTATGAGGTTCAGGAAGGAGCACTGCCTGGAGGCGGAGGAATCCTCGCTGACTGGAAGCGGAGAACTGGCAGTCAGTCCCCAGGTCCCCTCGATGGGGCTCACGTGGAGGTCGAAATAAATTAGAGTTGATTGCCCATAAATTACAATGGAGAGATTTCACAATTGTCTGCGGGCTTATGGCATCTCTGGAAAAACTGGAAACGGTGTGTACACACGCTGCAGTCAAGTGGCTCAGGTGCCACATGGATGGGTGCTCTACACCTGCACCCCTTGTCTGGCCACTCCTCCTGTTTAGGTGCCTGGACCCTGGTGTGGATGGTGGGAGTGGGATGGGCGGGCTCCCCTGGGTGGTCAGTGTCCCTGCCCTGCTGGGACCTTCCTCCCCTGTGCCTGCGTCCACGGCCTCAAGCCCCCAACCAAGGCTCTGCCCCTCAGACAGCCTCAGGCTCCCTCCAGGGTGCCCCACGAGTGGGTGGCAGGAGCCTGCAGAGGGAGGCCAGCAAGGAGCAGGCAGGGAGGAGGGTGGTCCTGGGCTCTAGCTGGAGGAAGCCTCAGGCTCAGAAAGAAGAGAAGGGGAAGGGAGGCAGGCCAGTGCCGGGCGGACCATCACACCACACTCCTGTCCCCACGGCCGACCAGGTGAGCCCTATGTCACCATCAAAGCCTATACTGCCGAGATGGAGGATGAAATGTCCCTGCAGGAAGGCGAAGCCATCGAAGTCATTCATAAGCTCCTGGATGGTTGGTGGGTCGTCAGGTAGGAGAGTGCCCCTCCCACCCTGAGTGTCAGCCCCGGCCTGGGGCATGGTGTGTTTGGGCTCAGTGCTGACCCCGGGTGTGGCTCTGGGTAGACCACCACCTCTCTCTGGACTCAGTTTCTACTTTGGTAGCAGATCAGCAGATCAGCAGATCCCACCACAACCTGTCTCTCAGGGTTCAGTATCCTTGCCTGAGTGGGTACCTTTTTCCTTTGTGATTTGGGGTCACTTCGCCATCTATTATTCCTTCTACAACACAGTTAATTTTTGTGTTAATTATTCTATTTGAGAACTGTCATCCCTTCTCCTTTTAAATCTTTTGTTGTAATTGATTCTTATCTGGTTGTTCCTCTTGGGCAAAGCAGAACCCTGGTGGCTTCTAGAGCCATCTCCTTGGACCTGCTGGGCCTCCCCCGGTCCTTGTACACCCTCTCAGTCCCAGTGAGCTTGTGGCCAAAACATCTGCCATCAGCTTGGCTCTGGGCTGGGGGCTCAGAGGCAGGAATTCTCAACCTTTTTGACTCTCACTTGATTTAACTGCCCATCCTGCACCCCTGAGAATCTGCCTGTGATTTTCCCACAAGCCAAGAAGAATCAGAGTTTTACCAAGCATGCTTTGTAATATGCCAAGTTTTTTCTCCCAAATTAGAGTAGTGAGAATGGAGAGAAAAGTCTTTTCAACAAGTGGTGCTGGAAACTGGAACCAGTGGGTATCCACATGGAGGGAAGTCTCATAGACCCCTACCTCACACCATGCATATTTCTTCAGGATGTGTCATGGATTTGACCAAGCACAAAACCCCAAACTAAAGAGCTTTCGGAAGAAAGCATAGGGGAACTTGGTGACCCGGAGGTAGGCAAAGGTATTTTAGACACAGAAAGCAGTGGCTGTAAAGGGAAAAAAAAAAAAACCCTGATAAACACCCTGTTGCAAATGTTTTACTGCAAACACATGTCCCCAGGGTCAAGTTGGACCTGCTAACTTCCTAGCACCACCAACATCGTGGCTGAGGGGGCCTATGTTGCTTGGATGGAAGAACTGAGGCCCAGAGGGACAGGGTCTGGTGTCAGCCAGGCTTATGGGCGTCTCCCAGTTCCAGCTGCCTTAACCCCCACTGTTTAGAGGGATCTCTGAGCCCCCCTCATCTGAGGCCCCTACTCCCCGTGTGACCGCCAGGGCTTCAAGGACTGCCTCTGTTGCAGGAAAGACGACATCACCGGCTACTTCCCATCCATGTACCTACAGAAGTCCGGGCAGGATGCTGCCCAGGCGCATCGCCAGATCAAGAGCCGAGGGGCCCCGCCCCGCAGGTGAGCGAGGGTCCCCAGGCTGGAAGGGGCTGAGGGTACCACGAGGGTGTACCACGGCCCCTCTGTGGGCCCAGGCCCTGGACTGGCAGTGCTGGGGGCGGGGGGCGGGGCTGGCGCGGGGCGGAGGGAACGCAGGGGTGTGAGGGGGCCTTGGGGGCGGCCGTGACGACTGCGGCAGGTCAGAGGGCTTCCTGGGGAGGGGCCGGGCTCAGCCTGGCGAGGGGCGTGGGACCCGGGCCTGGGCTCTGCCGCCCGGCAGAAGTCCGCGTTGTTGCGGGGCAGCTGCACGCCTGCCCCGCTCCCCAAGACCCCAGGGCCGGTCTTGCGAGTCCCCGCAGGCAGGGGACACGGGCGCGGCGGGGATAGCCAGGCGCTGAGCAACGCCCCCGTCCCGCTGGGCCCAGGTCGTCCATCCGCAACGCGCACAGCATCCACCAGCGATCGCGGAAGCGCCTCAGCCAGGACACCTATCGGCGCAACAGCGTCCGTTTTCTGCAGCAGCGCCGCCGTCAGGCGCGGCCCGGACCGCGGAGCCCGGGGAGCCCGCGCGGTGAGAGCCCGCGGCGGCCTGGGGACGGGGCCTGGGTGGGGCGGGGCCCGGGTGGGGCGGGGCCCGGGTGGGGCGGGGCCCGGGTGGGGCGGGGCCCGGGTGGGGCGGGGCCCGGGTGGGGCGGGGCCTGGGTGGGGCGGGGCCAGGGGCAGTCCTGGCAGCAAAGCCCAGGGAGCCCGTGCGGTGAGAGCCTGCAGCGGCCTGGGGGCGGGGCCTGGATGGGGGCGGGGCCTGGATGGGGGGGCCTGGGTGGGGCGGGGCCTGGGTGGGGCGGGGCCGGGGCGGGGCCAGGAGCAGTCCTGGCCGCAAAGCCCAGGGAGCCCGCGCGGGGAGAGCCCGCAGCGGCCTGGGGGCGGGGCTGCCTGGGGCGGGGCCTGGAAGACGGGGCGGGGCCTCTCACCCGGCCGCGCTTTCCGCCGCAGAGGAGCAGCCAGCGACCCAGCCCGCGAAGCCACAGCCCGCGGTGCCCCCGCGGCCCAGCGCAGACCTTATCCTGCACCGATGCAGCGAGAGCACCAAGCGGAAGCTGGCGTCTTCCGTCTGAGGCCGGGTCGCCTCCCCTAGATGGCGTCCTAGCCCCTCCGCCCTGTCGGGTCCCATCCCTGTATATACGTGTATAGATCCGGAGGTCTGGATGCCTCTGGCAGCCCCGGCCCCGCCCCACCTAACGGCTCGGCCGCTCATAGTAAATGCTGTTTGGAGTGGACAGAGGCTCTGCAGAGCAGCCGGGCGGGCTGGGCTGGGCACGCCTTTGGGGATATTTATAAAATAAGAACTGAAGGCTGTGAGTTCTGCTGGGGCGGGAGGTTGGGGGAAGTTGCAAGAACCAAGGTCCGGTTGCACTCTGCCCTGGCCTTGGCCGAGACTAAGTTTGCACGGGGCCAAGTGCACCCGTTCCCCCCTGCCCCCCCCACTGCTGGCTGTTTGGACAGAAGCTGCCTGCTAAAACTTTGGTACCACTGCAGAAGAGTCCTAAAGAAGGGTGCCACAGTGTGCAGGGTGTGCACCTTAGTTCGGTGACAAAGAAAATTGGTAATTTAGGTATACGGAGGGAGCACCTCTGATTTATTCACTGAAAGGCTGCCCAGTTAGGAGGTTGTACCAGAAAGCAATTATTCATTGATGAACAGACCCTCATCGCCCCCACAAGCAACTGCTGCCAGCCTTTGGCCTCAAAGTCTTTGCTGGTGGATCTTTTGCAAAATGCAAAGACACCAGGGTGCAGCCCGGAGCTGCAAATCTTACAAAAGCAGCCGCTTATCAAGAAGGCAGCTGCCCCTCCTGTATGGGAGGTGGCACAAGAGGATGGGAGAGGCTGGTCCCTTGGAGGGGGGGCTGATGCTTCTCAAGAGAACAACTTGAGGGTCACAACAACTGAAAGAGACCTTGAGAAGGTCACTGGGCCCTTTATTTGCATTTTTGCAGACTTGGTTTGCTGGAAAAGTCCAGCCCATCAAGTGCTATCATGCAAAGCTGTGGGAGAATTAACCACTGCGAATCCCAACCCCTTTGCTTGTTCAGTTGCAATTAAAATAAAAAACTGTGTAAGATAAAATCTTGTTTAATTTTTAGTTTCATTGTTTTTTCCAAGCTAAAGTCCTGATCAAATGTTTTCTTCACATTTTTCTGTATTTCTGGTCCCCTGGAGATGGCCTTGTGCTGGTCCCTGTTGCATGCCCGCCCAGCACTCTCCATTGGCTTCTGGAAATGCTGCGTCTGAGTTACACACACACTGTAGCCAGTTTTCTTGAGGCCGGGCATAATGCTGGGCTCTTTCTTTCATTGTTTCTGGTTCTGAGAACAACCCTGTCAGGTAGGTTTATGGAGGAGGAAACCAAGCCTCAGAAAACATAAGCAATTTTTTTAGGGTAATATGACAGAGCTGGGAGGTGGAGTCAGGCTTTTCTTTCTGATTCCAAAGCCTTACTGGATCCATTATAGTCTCCTGACCCTACAGAACTCCTGGTTTGTGGCTCAGTCCTAGTGGAAGATGCTGTGGCCAAGGGACACTCAGAGGAGGGAGGTGACGTGGGCCTGGCCTCCAGAACTCCAAGCCTCCAACCCCAGGCGTGTGTTGGAGGAGTGGCCAGTGTCCTCTGCCCACCTTGGAATGGGAAGGCAGGGCCTCAGGAGAGTTGCACTGTACCCTTTGCCCCTAGGAACTGATGGGGACCACCAAATCCAGTCCCTGGCTCCTGGGCTGGGCCCCACCGCCATGCTCCTGTGCTCTCATTTGCAGGCACCCGATCAATCCACGACCCCGGAAAACCACCTGCTCGTTCAGTCAGTTTTCCTAGGCTTGGCTCAGTCCACATGAGTGACACCACTGGGGTCCCAACACACATGCAGGGTAGAGAAGGAAGCCAGGGGTCGTAGGCGTTGAACAGCCCATGAGCTGGGGCTGAAGCATCAGCCGCCTGTAGTCAACAGCCCAAAGCTGGAAATCCAGTCCAGTCCAGCCACAGAAGGCAGCCCAGGCTGAGCCCGGCTGTCCCCTCAGCATCACCAGATGGGCTAACCACTGGAAAGCTACACACGACAGCCACCTGTCATGGAACAACTTGGGAGTCACACAGACCTAATCTGAACCCTGACCACTTCTCTGCTGTGTCACCTTGGCAGGTCACTTAATCACTCTCAGCCCTAGCTGCTGATTTATAACATGAGGGGGCTGACCCTTTCCTGCAGGGTCCACCTGACACCTGCTCAGGTAGGTACTCCAGGGGTGGGTCCCCCGACCCTGTTGTAAACCAGCCCCTTCCTCCCCCCAGGAAGTGAGCCTCTGAACTAGCCAGACCCAGCAGCACTGCAGTTAACTGCCCAATGACAGGAACTGCCGGGGTTGGGTCATTCTCCCTCAGTCTGGGGACATGCATCTGGGCTCCAGGCGGGGGCTGGAGGAAATGGCCTGGAGGCTGGTCTCTCTCCTGCAGCCTCCCTTCATTTTAATCCATTTGTCTATTGCTTCCTTTAAAAAAAATTTTTATTTATTCATGAGAGACAGAGAGAGAGAGAGAGAGGCAGAGACACAGGCAGAGGGAGAAGCAGGCTCCATGCAGGGATCCTGATGTGGGACTCAATCCTGGGACTCTAATATCATGCCCTGGGCCAAAGGCAGGCGCTAAACCACCGAGCCACCCAGGGATCCCTCTGTCCACTGCTTCCTGAATGGGTCATCACCAGGTCGGGATCATTAGCCTGTTTGTTCCCTGGAAAGATTAATTCCTCTAGTCTGGAAAGTAGCCACAACTGGGGCATCACTAATTCTAGTACCTAATAGGGATTAAGAACACATTGTGTGTGTGTGTGTGTGTGTGTGTGCGCGCGCGCGCGCGCGCATGCGAGCTTTCTACGCCAACTCTCCGGGGTTAAATGCTATATAGGAAAGGACAGGGATCCCCGGGTGGCGCAGCGGTTTGGCGCCTGCCTTTGGCCCAGGGCGTGATCTTGGAGACCCAGGATCGAATCCCACGTCGGGCTCCCGGTGCATGGAGCCTGCTTCTCCCTCTGCCTGTGTCTCTGCCTCTCTCTCTCTCTCTCTGTGACTATCATAAATTAAAAAAAAAAAAAAAAAAAAAAAAAGGACATCAGGACAGTCTCCAAAGGACTGTCCCCAGCCTGCAAACACGTTAGATCACAAGGGGTACCATCCACAGTCAATGAGATCAAAGCAACACATCACCGTTCAATTCACTGGAGCTAATCACTAAGTCATGGTTAGGTAATAGCATATCCCTATTCTTGGAAAATATTCCCTTAAGTACTCTGGGGTAAATGATGTATGTAACCCCTTCAGATGGTTCAGGAAAAACATTAGGCACATGCATTTATACACACGTTATAGACACTCAGACACTCGTGTATACACACTTATAGGCAATGTACACACACACGTGCGCACGCGTGCGCACATGTGCGAGAGAAAGAGAGTGAGTGAGCAAGGGAGCCCAGGCAAACAACTGATAAAGCACAGGGGTCAAATTTCAACAATATGACAATCTGGCAAGAGGATGTGTAAGTGTTCTTCATACCATTCTCATTTCTGCAACTTCTTTGTAAACTTGAAATTATTTCAAAATACAATTTATCTATTTTTTAAGTCATCACTGTACCCACTGTGGGGCTCGAACTCACCACCCAGAGATCAAGAGTAGGATGCTCTACAAATTGAGCCATCCAGGCACCCCTCAAAATAAAGTTTACCAACAAACAAAAACAAAGAAACAACCTGCAAACCTCAGCTTCCTTGGCCTTTGAAAGGCCGTGTTGTTATCTGAGGTTTTCCATTTTTAACTCCTACCTTTGTGGGTCGGCGTGGAGGTAGACAGGTCACTCAGGAGTACTATGATATGTGAATGTGTCTCCATGGGACTGTTCCCAAGCTTGCAAACATGTTAGATCACAAGGGTCATCATACAAAAAGTGGGGAGATAGATGTGTGTGCATTTATACTACTCCACAAATGCACACATCTCTGTTTCTCTGTTGACTGATTTTTTTTAATCTTTTTATTTATTTAAAGATTTTATTTATTTATTTATGAAAGACACAGAGAGAGGCAAAGACAGGCAGAGGCAGAAGCAGTCTCCCTGCAGGGAGCCCAATGTGGGACTCCATCCCAGGACCCTGGGATCACGACCTGAGCTGAAGGCAGATGCTCAAACACAAATAGGTGCCCTTATTTATTTTTAAAGATTTTATTTCAGAGAGACAGCATGAGCAGGGGTGTGGGGGAGTGGCAGGAGAGGGAGAAGCAGACTCCCCAGTGAGCAGGGAGCCTGATGCGGGACTCGATCCCAGGATCCCAGGATCACACCTGAGCCGAAGGCAGATGCTCAACCACTGAGCCACCCAGGCGTCCCTCTGTTGACTGATCTAAAACATCAGTGTGCTGGACTCAGTGCCGCCAGGGGTGAGTGAAACCCGCCAGCTGTAAGGAAAGGCACCCCAGAAATACAATAAAACCGTCTTGATCTTTACTGGACTACGGTGAGGCATAAAATGTCATACAAACAGGTAGGATACTGCAAGTAACGTTTCCAAGTCAAAGTGGAAAACACTGGAAAAGAGAAAGGTTTTATAGCTCGTCTTCTCATGGTGCCATCCCTTGGGCCCAGAGGATTCTAGTCTTGTGCCCCGACTCGGGGTATGGCCGGGCACGTGTCCTAAGTCACGTCGCGATGTGGAGCATGGAATCCCACTGCGAGTCCTTTAACTGGGAGCAGTATTTTGTTTTGCTCAGTTTCATGATGGAAAACAGCTGTTCGCAAATGTAGGTGCTCCCGAACATGGAGAGAATCTTCGCGCAGTGGACTCTGTACTTGGGGTAGCTGCTCCACAGGTATTTGTAGAACTCGGGGACCCCGACCTTGTCATACTTAGCCTTCAGCACCGTGTTGCACTGCAGGTCGATGACCTCCATCTGGAGCGCTTCATGCACACTCTCGATCTTCATGGAGAAAGGGGAGCTGAACAGGGCCAGTTCGCTTTCGTAGAGTTTGAAATCAGACAACCTTTTCTGGAATTCAGTCTTCAGTTCCACGATCTTGGGAATGTAGTTCAGGCCGTCGCTTTCATTTCTGGAAACTGACTTCAGCGTGGGGAAGTGGGCCAGGTTATTCCTGGCCAAGTGAGTCTCCCAGAGGCACAGTTTGGCTAGGAACGCCCGGATCAAGTCGTACATCTGTGTCACGACCTGGGAGTGCCCTTGGAGGGAGATGTTCAAAGTGTTCAGGTGCATTGTCATATCGACCAAGAAGGCCAAGTCTCTGATCCAATCTTGAGAGCTCAGCTGAGGCAGGGGCTTTCCTCTGGATGACATGAAGGAATCAATTTCTTCCAACGATTCAAAAAATCTCTTGAGCACCAGCCCGCGACTGAGCCACTTGATCTCGGTGTAGTACAGCAGGCTGCCGTACTGACTGTCCAGTTCATAGAGCAAAGTGGTGAACTCACTGTGGTTCAGTCCACGGGAGCATATCCAGTTCACCGAGTTCACCACCACACTCATGACGTGCTCCATCTTCAACTTTTGCTCACAAAGAGATTCCGGGTGAATGATGCAACAGACCGACTTCAGATCCGAGTCCTTGCAAACCATCGCCACCTTGGATTTAAGTTTTGTGACCAATCCGTCATTCGCATCTACCATTGCGGGGGTGCCGGTAGAGGCCACACTGACCAGTTTGGACCAATCAATGTTAAACCTCTTAAGACTTTTCTCCACACGCAAAAATATCTCGTTGCCAGATTTTGTGCCCGTCATGGGCACCGTATCCAAAAGCTCTTCTGACACGTCAAAATTCTCATCCACACCACGGATGAATATGGCCAGCTGGGTGGTATTATTTATATCCGTGATCTCATCAATTGCAATAGAGTATGCCACAAACGACTTGATTTTTTCACGTAACTTCTCCCATAAGCTCCCAGCCACATCTTCTACGGGCTGCACAGCCACACTGTCATTTGGACTCACGTCTGCAAACACCTGTTTCTGTTCAGGACCCACAATTTCTGACGATCCCAAGAGGTACCTTCTGAGCCCTTTCTTCAGCTCATGGAGCTTCTCGTCTCGCATCTTCTCTGTATACTGGTCATAGTGCTTACTGTGATTTGTTTGATAATGACGCCTGAGGTTGTACTCTTTGGACACAGACATGCTCTGTTTGCATATTAAACACGTAGGGATATTCTGCACTTCCACGAAGAAATACGCTCTCTCCCACTTCTCTTGAAATACACGGCCCTCCTGGTCTATCTTTCTTTTTCCCACTTTTGACAGAGACATGGAGACAAGAAATATTTCACTTTTTTCTCTTAGCTCTACTATATGAAAAAATGACAGCAAAAACATGATGACAAACATCAGGGTGAAGTGGCTGGTGGGGGGGCATGGTTAACCCACCCCTATGGAGATAGACGGCTGACTCTCAGCTCCAGTAAATTGCTGCTGGAGGGAGTGTGGGACCTGTGGCCAGATCTTCCGATTCCGAAAGATAACTTAAAACCAATTTTTTTTTAAGGTAAACTCTATGCCATATGTGGGGCTCAAACTCTCAACCCTGAGATCAAGAGTTGCATGCTCTACCCACTGAGCCAGCCAAGCATCCCTGGCTCCCAAAAATTGACTTTTATGAAAATATCCCTGGCTTTTCTTTTTCTTGATACAAAAGTCCCTGGCTTTTCTTTTTCTTGATACAAAAGTCCCTGGCTTTTCTTTTCTCTCTTTTTAAAAGATTTTATTTATTCATGAGGGACACACAGAGAGGCAGAGACATAGGCAGAGGGAGAAGCAGGCTCCCTCTGGGGAGCCTGATGCGGGACTCGATCCCAGGACCCCAGGATCATGACCTGAGCTGAAGGCAGATGCTCAACCACTGAGCCACCCAGGTGTCCTAGTCCTTGGCCACTTATTCCCATTTTTAAAAGGTACATAAGCCCTATGAACGGCATCTTTTGAGGTTCAGCAAGTACGTTTGCCACACCTGGTTTAAGCAAGAATGATATGCAGTATGTTTACAGTTTAATGTCCATTTTTTTCCCTTGAGTCTCAAGAGAACTTTGAAATAAACCAAAAGGGGATGACCACAGAAGGCACGTGATTTACCTGCCGTGAGTCACAAAGGACCTTGGTCGTAGTCACGGAACCGCACAGAACTTACTTGTTTTAAATTTAAAGAAATCTGGCCATGATGCAGGTGAGCTCTACTTGGAGAGAACACAGGTCTAAAAATTCACTTTAAGAAAATGTGGGCAGAGACAAGAAAGAAAGTCAATTTGGTGGTTGCCTGGGGCTGAGGGTGGGAATGGGAAATGACAGAGAAATGGGTAGGAGGAATCTTTTGGGGATGACAGCAATGTTCTAATATTAGACTATAGTGACAGTTGTTGCATAACTCTGTAAATTTACTAAAAATCACTGACATGTGTATACCTCATGCTAGTGAATTTTACAGTATGTAAATTACACTTCAGTAAAGCTACAAAAAATGTACAAAACCATCCAGCAACAAGATAAGTTTAGGAATAGTAATCGGGCATTTTGAAAGAATATTTTAGTTCTTCCAGCTTTAACTGAGGAGGTTCCCTAGTGACTCAGACTCCTGAGATCTCTACATCTGCATTACTCACTCGACAGGATGCTGTTGACTCGCTTGCAATGACTCCAGAGGACATGTTCAGAATATTTAAGAGGCACAGTGGATGGGGCATCACTCAATCAAACAGATGTTGACCTCAGGACCAGAGGGGGTCCTGGGACCCCCCCTCTGTGCTAGGTGGCAACCCTTTTGGCTCTGAACTGTGGGGAGATCTTGAGGGGGAGGTCCTGGGGGATGGAGCTGAGGTGGCCAGGCAGGTAGGTGCTATCCTCAGAAGGGCTAGTTCAGTATTACGTTACTAGCCCCCCTGCCATAAAGGGGTCCTGAATGAGAGTGTGCCAGCGAGCTCCATCGAACTGTCGCATGAGAAGAAATGCCTGGTCAAGCACCAGAATTAAAGGACTTTATAACTGGCAGGCAAAGTATACTACATCTGAAGAGCATCACGCTTTGCTCTAAGGCTCAAGGCTCTAGAAGCAAGGAGCCCGTGGTGAGCGCCTGCTGAGACATTTGGCACCGCACAGTGGGGGCCAGAAAGACCATCTTGCACCCGCACCCGCAATACTCACCGTTGCTCAGCTCAAGGCCTGGAAGTGGTCTGAAGAGAAAGAGACACAGTGAATGCAACAAAGCTCTTGCCCTCTCTTGTCCGTTTAGTTCTACTTAGCAGACTTTGGGGAGTGTCAACTCTATGTTAGGTGCAGCGGGAGGTAAACAGGAGGCTGCTCGCTCTCACTAAGAAACAGGGACACGGACCTACAGCTCCCAGAAGCGGAATACGATAAAATGAGTATGAGAGGCAGCCTGGCACAGCACCTGACCTCAGAGCCCCGCCGCCCACCTCCTGGGGTAAAACAATTCTTGTGCAGCCACCTGCCCACCCAGAGCAAGGGGCTACCTTCAGACTCATTCTCACCACCAAGTAGGGAAGGCTCACTTACCGGATGACTGTGAATTTGATAAATTCTGCGGCATCCAAGATCCTTCTCATGGAGCTGATTTCCAGATAACCAGGGGCTTTGAAGACCACCCCCGGGGGCATGCCGTCAATGACCACACAGCCAGGGTTGAATGTGATTTTCCGGTAGGGAACTTTCACAGGGAAATCCACCCCGATTGCTTCACCTGTGATGAGACAGGCAACAGAAGACCATGTAAGTGTGTCACTTACTTTTCCCAGACCAGGCTTTGTCTTTAGTGCCAAGATGTCAACGTCCTTCCCGTCCAGTAACAACATGGGCCATTGGCCATCATTACTTCACAGACAATCTTACTGACTTTGACATTGGCAACGGGCAGTAAAAGATTCAGATTCTCTCCCCATGAAAGAGAAACAATCCAGCATCTACCTGTAAAAGGGTTTTATGAAGATTAAATAATCACATTCGAGTGCTAAAAGCAATGCTCAGCCATGGTAAGAACTCAGTAAATCAAAGATAGACATTATTATCGTGATTAGTGTATCCATGTAAAAGCTCTTCAGGAAAAATACACACTGATTTTGACTATAGCTCCTTCGCAGAAAGATCAGTTTCTTTTTCTATATATAATTATTTTATTAAAAAAATTTTTTTTTAAGATTTTATTTATTTACTCATGAGAGACAGAGAGAGAGGCAGAGACATAGGCAGAGGGAGAAGCAGACTCCCTGTGGGGAGCCTGATGTAGGACTCAATCCCAAGACTCTGGGATCACGACCTGAGCCAAAGGCAGATGCTCAACCACTGAGCCACCCAGGTGTCCCTATTTTTAAAGCTTTTTTAGTAAGCTCTACACCCAACATGGGGCTTGAACTCATGGCCCCAAGATCCAGAGTCACACATTCTTCTGAGCCAGCCAGGCACCCCCAGAAATATCAATAAAGTATTCCAATAAAAAGAAATATTTCAAATATATACATTTTGGATATATAAAAATGTAAAAACTTACCAAATTTTCGGCTAAAGAGGTCATTGACTTGCTCTCTTAGTTGTTTTATCTTTTCAATGCTGGATAATCTTTCCTTCTCATTATCTAAAAGTAATTAGACAATCAAGCACACTAGTGTTATTGATATATTTGCCTCCACAAAAGCTGTTGGAGGAGGTGCCTGACAGCACATGAAAGAAGCACTTTACCTGGCTTATCATTCCATTTAGTTCTTGGAAATGTGTAAATGGAAGCCATTAGAGATGATAAAGAATTTCCCAAATTATAAATCCATGTAAACACACTCCATCCTACTTTAGGGAACCTTTTCAACATTATGCAGGACAAAGATGTCCACTTTCACTTCTACTCTTCAACATTATAATAGCAATCCTAGTCAATGCAATATGACAAGTAAAAGGAATCAGATATACTAGGATTAGGAGGGAATATTTTTCAATACTTAAAATTTTTATTGTATTTAACTTTGAATAACTAAAGCAATTATGTGGTTCAAAATTCATAAGACATAGAACAGCACACAGTGAAATATCTCTCTCCCATCCCTCTCTTGGCTCTGTTTCCTTCCTTGGAGAAATTATGTTATTAGATTCTTTTGTGTCTCTCTAGATACATTTTACATATACATATTCAGAAAAGATTGCTTGACGGGCAGCAAATAAATTCCACCTCTGTAGTCAATTCTTATGTAATGGTAGCTAGTGCTTGGAGTTGCCTGCCTTGAGATGTTTTTTCCAGGTAATGCCAAGGCATGGATGTGAGAAGCAGTCTATATCCGATTAATAATGTCTGATACAAGCAAGATATTCAGTGTGTGACAATTATCCCCTCTGTAATGTATTTTATATTCTTTTTTTTTTGTATTTTATGTTCTTGAATTGTCATTCCTTAGTTGAAAGGCTGAATGAAGCAAAAAACAAAACAAAATAAAATAGCTCCAACCCATGTCATAAAATGGCTAAAATAGAACAAAAATATAACAAAAAGATATAAAATGGCTAAAATAGAACAAAAATATAACAGAAAGATAGAGAGTCAATTATGATAAAGCCAGATAAACTTCCATACCTGGAATTGTCACCTGAACAATGTTAAGATCTTCAACACCTGCTGCAGAATTTGTAATAGTGGATGAATTTGTGCTTCCTAAAAACAGAAAATGAAATTTAGAACTTCAAGAAAATTAGGTTAATTCTCTAAAAATGTCAACATGCCATTCTCATCAGAAAAGCACAGACCCAATTTTTTAAAGCTTCAGAGAACAATTAGCTGCCAGGTGGCATGGCATTAGTTATATTTGTGTCTCTGCAGTTTAGTGTTGATGTCAAAGGAGAATCTTTAAGATAAAAAGAAAAAAAAAGGATGTTGGGTGCCTGGGTGGCTCAGCTGGTTAAGAGTCTGACTCTTCATTTTGGCTCAGGTCAGGATCTCAGGGTTGAGAGATCAAGCCTGGAGTTGGGCTCCATTTTCAGGGCAGACCCTGCTTAAGACTCTCTCTCCATCTCCTTCTGCCCCTCTGCCCTGCGTATTCTCTCTCTAAAATAAATAAATCTTGGGATCCCTGGGTGGCGCAGCGGTTTGGCGCCTGCCTTTGGCCCAGGGCGTGATCCTGGAGACCCGGGATCGAATCCCACGTCGGGCTCCCGGCATGGAGCCTGCTTCTCCCTCTGCCTGTGTCTCTGCCTCTCTCTCTCTCTCTCTCTGTGTGACTACCATAAATAAATAAAAATTTAAAAATAAATAAATAAATAAA
This sequence comes from Canis lupus baileyi, assembly GCF_048164855.1. Taxonomy (NCBI): domain Eukaryota; kingdom Metazoa; phylum Chordata; class Mammalia; order Carnivora; family Canidae; genus Canis; species Canis lupus. The sequence continues at coordinate 72,079,629 of NC_132845.1, forward strand.
TAAATCTTTAAAAAATAAAAAATAGGGATACCTGGATGGCTCGAGTCTGTTAAGCATCTGCCTTTGGCTCAGGGTGTGATCCTAGGGTCCTGGGATCAAGTCCCACATCCCTCAGGGAGCCTGCTTCTCCCTCTGCCTGTGACTCTGCCTCTCTCTGTGTCTCTCATGAATAAATAAATAAATAAAATTTATTGTTTCCTTTTTTAGATTTTACTTATTTGAGAGACAGTGAGCAAGAGAGAGCATGAGCAGGGGGCAGAGGGAGAAGCAGACTCCCTGCTGAGCAGGAAGCCTGATGCAGGACTCCATCCCAGGACCCTGGGATCAAGACCTGAGCCAAAGGTAGACGCTCAACCGACTGAGCCACCCAGGTGCCCCTATTGTTTCCTTTTCTTCCTTTTTAAATGGAAGTAGAGTTGGCATACAGTGTTGCAACAGTTTCAGGTGTAGGACATAGTGATTTGACAACTGTCTATGTTACACTATGTTATATTCTTAAAAATAAGACAACCATCCAAACATTTATTGATGGAAAAATGGATAAGCTGTGATTTATATACATAGTGGAATATTATTCAACCTTAAAAAGAAAGGAAGTTTTATCATATGCTGCAATGTGGATGAACTTTGGAGATTTGATTTTATCATTTTTTTATTTTTTATTTTAAAGTTTTTTTTTTTTTTTAAGATTCCATTTATTTATTCATGAGAGACACACAGAGAGAGGCAGAGACACAGAAAGAGGGAGAAGCAGGCTCCATGCAGGGAGCCCCATGTGGGACTTGATTCCAGGACCCTAGGCTCACGCCCCGAGCTGAAGGCAGACGTTCAACCACTGAGCCACCCAGGCGTCCCTATTTTATTATTAAAAAAAAAAAAATTTTTTTTTTTGAGGGAGAGAGGGTGAGGAAGTAGGGACAGACGGGCAGAGGGAGAGAGAGAGAGCCTTAAGCAGGTTCCATGCCAAGGGCAGAGCCCAACACAGGGCTCGATTTTATGGCCCTGAGATCACGACCTGAACCAAAATCAAGAGTCGGATGCCTAACTAACTGAGCCACCCAGGCGCCCCTGAACTCTTTATAATCCAGCAGAAGAGGGAATATGCTTCGGAGGGAATGCAGCCCTACCCCTCCCTGCACCCTCTTCTTTCTTCCCTCACTTGGGATGGAGCAGAGTCGGGTCCCTGGCCAGTGCTAATGTGCATGACCTAAAACACACACACACATAGGCACACATACTTACATGTATATACCTATACACCCCACCCACACCCCCTACATACATACAGACGCACACCCACATCCCCTTGGCCCCCCATATATCCAGAGAGACACACACACACCCTGATGCCAGTTTAATTTTTCTCCCCACAATAACCCTTTAAGAGGAAATGAAAGCCACACTGAGCAGCATCACTCTGATGAAGCTTTTGACAACTAACCTTCAATTTTCACTTCGACTTCAAGGTCCTCATTCGTTTCTGAAGGGACACGTTGAGTGGAATCTTGAAAAAAAAATTGCTAAAATGACATTTGTTATTATGTATTCTCATGTTCCAACCTTTTATTGCTCCTGTACAAAAACAGTAGCTTAGCCTGGCTTTTTTTTTTTTTTTTAAGACTTTATTTATTTGAGAGAGAGACAGAGAAAGAGAAGCAGGCTCCCCACTGAGCCAGGAGCCTGATGTGGGACTTGATCCCAGGACCCCGGAATCATGACCTGAACCAAAGGTAGATGCCCAATCGACTGAGCCACCCAGGTGCCCCTAGCCTGACATTTTAAACCATTTTAAAAAATTTATTTTTATTTATCGTTTTTATTTTTTAGTAATCTCTACACACAATGTGTGCCTCAAACTCACGGCTGTGAGATCAAGGGCCACATGCTCTTCTGACCAAGCCAGCCAGGCATCTCTATGGTGAAGGTAATTTTAACTTTAAAAGGGATCACAGGGTAAGACAGGATAGCCTTTTAGGGGATAAGGGGGGGCAAGAAACTCTCACACATCATGAAGCAGTTCCCTGTCACCCACATTAGTGGACACAGATTTCTGTGCCCTTCTCTCTGAGGTGATGGAGTTCCTGTGATCATATCGCATTTTCTTGCTGTCACCAGAAATCGCTAGGATAAAAGAAAGCCGTGTGCTCTGGGTGGCCGTTCCCCTGCCAGCAGCCCCCGGGGTTCAGTCTGTTATGACACCGGTGGCACAACTGATTTTTCTGGTTTGCAAGAATCACGATACGGAGTTCTACAAACAGACACAAGTGTGGCTAGACGCCCTCACCTGACTCTGGCTCATCTCAGAAAGCTGCCCATTAACTGTCGGTAGAGGAAGAAAGACTCAAGACTAATTAGCTATTGGATATCGGACTATGGGAACCTGAGATATAATATCTGGGGGGAAATAGGTGAAGACACACCAGACCTCTCTGACTGTTCTTGCAGTTTCTTGTGACTCTTTACTGCAAAATAAAAAATTTACCAAAAAAAAAAAAAATCAAACTAATTCAGCTGTCTCATAAATGGGCTGCCTGCTATACTATAAGAAATCTCTTGGGGGTGCCTGGCTGGCTCAGTCAGTAGAGCATGTGACTCTTAATCTTGGGATTATAAATTCAAGCCCCACATTGGGTGAAGAGATTATAAATAAATAAATAAATAAATAAATAAATAAATAAATAAATAAATAAAACTTAAAAAATCTCTTCAGAAACAAGGTATTTCCAAGACCAACATCCAGTGACATCTTTCCGACTCCTACTCCACACCAGCTCTACCGGGACTCTCATGTAGGTCTTCCCTTCCTAAATACGTTCTATCCATTTAAAAAAAACCATGACAGAGCAATGTCTTGGTTTTAAATTTTTATTCTTATTTATTTTAAATTTTTATTCTTTATTTATTTTCATATCTATTTTGAGCAGGCTCCACACCCAACGTGGGGCTGGAACTCATGACCTTGAGATCAAGAGTCTTGCACTCCACTGACTGAGCCAGCCAGGTGCCCCTACAGAACAATGTCTCAATGGGCTTCCGCAAAGGGAAAGAAAATGTTGTAAGGGAGGAACAGATTTAAACTGAATTTGAAATCTCCTTCCTCCCCAATACCCAGGGAAAGTCAGAAAGTCAGAAATGGCAAAATCCTGTCACACATGGGTGAACCCCAGGGGGGAAGGGGGAGTGTCATACCAGGTGAAATAAGCCAGTCACAAGAAGATGGACATTGTATAGTGTGATTCCACTCACACGAGGGACCTGGAGTGGTCCAGCTCACAGGGACAGCAGGCGGTATGGGGGCTGGGGGTGTTGGGGCCAGAAGGGCACCGTGTTCCATGGGGACAGATCTGCAAGAGTTTGGGAGGCCCGCTGCACAACAGTGTGAAGAACACACACACTTAACACTATTGAACTACACACTCGGTAATGATTCAGATGGTGAATTTTATGTGGTGTGTTTTTTTAGCCACGATTTTTTAAAAAATGGTTAATTTAGAAAAATAAATGGAAGTTGAATAATGGCAGAGGGGACTTGTCTTCTGGTTTTAAAGCAATTAAGTTCAAGATGATTCATACCAGGAGTGAGTGAATGATTCTAACACTGGACCGTTAACGTAGTGTGTTCTCTGGCAAAATTTATCAAAACTCTTTTAGGTCACAGAATTGAACCAAATGTTCAGGGAGCCATTGGAACTGTCCCCCACAATAAAGAAAGAACCCCAGAACTCTCCAAATCACAGAAACTATTCAAAGTGATTACACATTAGCTCTTTGGAGAATGCCTCTTACTTAAGAGAAAAATACAAATTATTTTGGGACTAAGATAGACCTACTCCTAAAAGCAAGCTCTTCCTGCTTGTAAACTGACAAAGATGTTCCATCCCTCTAGGTTTGGGGAGGACATTTCCTTTATTAATTTTACCCTGGAATGCATGAACCATTGTCAGAGTACAGGACTTAGATAAATACTCAAGATTTATACTCACATGGAGGGAAATATTATCAAATTCTACTTCTGATTCAAGAATTTCCTAGGGGCATATGCAAGAGAGAGAGAGAACAAGAACTGGGTGGCTCAGTTGATTAAGTGTCCGACTTTGGCTCAGGTCGTGATCCTGGGGTCCAGGGATTGAGTCCCACATCGTCGGGCTCTCCGATCAGCAAGGAGTCGGCTTCTCCCTCTCTCTGCCCCAATCCCCTCACTCCTGCTCTCGCTCTCTCTTGCATATGCAAATGTGCGCGCGCTCTCTCTCAAATAAATAAATAAAATCTTTAAAAACAGTATTTCCTAAAATACTTTTCAACTCTGTTCAAAAGAATAGAGGTGCCTGGATGCCTTAGTCGGTGGAGCATGCAACTCTTGACCATGGGGTCACGAGTTCGAGCCCCATGTGTGGTATAGGGTTTATTTAAAAACAAGAGATAAAAAAAAAAAAAAAAACAAGAGATAAAAGGAATTTTAATATGCCCATCAAGAAGACAAAAGGGAATAAAGCAACAAATGGCACAGGTGTAAAGTTTTCTTACCATGCAACTTCTAATTCGAGTGCTTTAAGGAGAATCACAGATCGGAAAAGGAAGAGTGACAGAGTTCATAAGGCCACATTTTAGGGCTAAGACTTGGCTGGTTTTCTAAGACATGCCAGGAAGCTGCCTTATTTTTAAACTTAGGTCATGAGTGTTTAAAAGAGTGTGTTCTCTGCAAAATACTGTAAACTAAAACAACAAAATCAAAAGGAGGATAAAATGCCTGGCTTTTCTAACCTTCCATTGGTAATTCCATTTCTATTACTTCGCTACTCCCACAAGGATGCTGGCTTTCTGAAAGGGAAGTAAATGCTCAGTTAAAAAATAAATAAATAAAAGGCCAAAATACAAAATGTAAACAAGAACAAGAATTCATTTAAAACCACACGAACAGTTCAAGACCCACACATGAATGTACATGGGAAACACTTCGAGTCCTTAAAATAAAATTCACACAAATGATCCTTTCTTTATGCTTTTTCTTTGTTATTTTATCTATAATTTGGAGAAGTTTCAAACCTACAAAAGCAGAGATGGTGGAATAACGCCACGTGCCAACACCACCAATTCCCTATTCTGTTTTTCTGTGCCCACTTCTGCACACCTGCCTGCCACTGCCACTGGTCATTAAAGTAAATCCAAGGTCTGGGGCACCTGGGTGGCTGAGTCAGTTAAGTATCTGCCTTCAGCTCAGGTCATGATCTCAGGGTCCTGGGATCCAGCTCCAAGTTGGGCTCCCTGCTCAAGGGAGAGCCTGCTTCTCCCTCTCCCTCTGCCCCTCCTCCCAGTCTCTCTCTCTCTCTCTCTCTCTCTCGCTGTTTCTCAAATAAATAAAATCTTGAAAAAAATTCCCAAGTCTAGCAGGGTTGGGGTGCCCAGACTGTGCGTGTACAAATAAGACATAATGACTCTTGTCCTTCATCTTCACCACAACACAATTTCCCCCAAATTAACAATTCTTTTTTTTTAGATTTTATTTATTTATTCATGAAAGACAGAGAGAGAGAGAGAGAGAGAGAGAGAGGCAGAGACAAAGGCAGAGGGAGAAGCAGGGTCCATGCAAAGAGCCTGATGCAGGACTTGAACCGGGAATCCTGGATCACGCCCTGAGCCAAAGGCAGGCACTCAACCACTGAGCCACTCAGGTGTCCCTACTTTTTTTTTTTAAAGTAGTCTCCGTGTCCAATGTGAAGCCGATCCTGGGGCTTGAACTCATGATTGAGACCTGAGCTGAGATCACCGAATAAGCCATCCAGGTGAGGTACCCCTCTTTTTACTTTTTAGATAGAGTTCTTTGAAACACATGAGTTTTTAATTTTGGTAAAGTTTATTTTTTTTCCTTTGGCTGCTTAAACTAAGAAACCATGATCTCACCCAAGGTCACAAAAATCTATGTCTATGTGTTCTTCAAAGTGCATGCGTGTTCCTGGGTCTTACATTTAGGTCTTTGATCTATTTTTTAAAATATTTTTTTTCTTTAAATTCATTTGAGGGAGAGTGAGTTAGAGAGCACAAGCGGGGGTGGGGGTGGTGGTGGTGCAGAGGGAGAAGCAGACTCCCTACTGAGCAGGGAGCCGGAGGCAGGGCTCCATCTCAGGACTCGGGGATCATGACCAGAGCCGAAGGCAGATGCTCAGCTGACTCAGCCACCCAGGTGCTCCAGCCTTTGATTCATTTTGAGTTAATTTTTGTATACAGTGTGAAGCAGGGGTTCAAATGGATCTTTCTGCATGTAGATACCCAGTAATTTTTAAAAAGATTTTATTTATTCATTTGACAGAACGAGAGAGAGAAAAAGAGAGAGAGAGAGAACAAGTGAGAGAAATGACGGAGAGGGAGAAGCAGACTCCCTGCTGAGTAGGTAGTCTGATGCTGGGCTCGACCCCAGGACCCTGAGATCATGACCTGAGCTGAAGACAGGTGCTTAACCGACCAAGCCACTCAGGAGCCCCAGGTATCGTTATTCTAGTACCATTTTCTGAAAAGACTATTCTTTCTCCATTGAATTGTCTTGGCACTCTTGTTGAAAATCAACTAACTATAAGTATGTGGGTTTATTTCTGGAATTCTAGTCCATTGGTTTGTATGTCTATCAACACAGAGTGTTGATAATTGTAGGTTTGTAATAGGCTTTGAAATCAGGGAATGCAGGGGCACCTGTTGCTCAGTCGGTTAAGCATCTGATCCTTGATTTCGGCTCAGGGCATGATCTCAGGGTTGTGAGATCAAGCCCCATGTTGGGCTCCACACTCAGCTCATTATCCGCTTGGGATTCTTTCTTTGCCCCTTCCCCTGTTCATGCTCTGTATTCTTTTCAAGGTTATTTTGGCTATTCAGGGTTCCTTCCATTTCCACATGAATCTTAAGAAAATCTTCCAATCCATGAACACAGAATGTCTTTCCATTTTCTAGGTCTCCTTTAACTTTTTAAACAATGTTTTATAGTTTTCAGTATATGAGTCTTGCGATTCTTTGGTTAAATTTATTAAGTATTTTATTTTATTAAGTATTTCTGATGCTATTGTAAATATAACTTTTTCTTTTCTTTTTTTAGATTTTATTTATTCATGAGAGATAGAGAGAGAGACACACAGAGAGACAGACAGACAGACAGACAGGCAGAGGAAGAATCAGGCTCCATGCAGGAAGCCTGACGTGGAACTCAATCCCGGGACCCCAGGATCATGCCCCGGGCCGAAGGCAGCGCTAAACTGCTGAGCCACCAGGGCTGCCCTATTTTCATTTTTTAAAAGTAAACTCTGCCCCCAATGTGAGGCTTGAACTCATGACCCTGAGCTCAAGAGTCATGTGCTCTACCGACTGAGCCAGCCAGGTGCCCCTTAATTTCATATTTTGATTGATTGTTCATTCTTAACATATAGAAATACAACTCATTTCTTTATATTAATCTTGTGTCCTGCAATCTTGCTAGCTCATTTATTAGCTCTAAGATGTGAATGTGTGTATGCCTTAGAATTTTCAACATGTAAGTCATGTCATCTAAAAATAGAAATAGTTTTAACATCTTCCTTTTCAGTCTGGATGACTTTTTTTTACTTGTCTTGCCTAGAACCTCCAGTACAATTGATAACAGTGGCAAAAACTCATCCTTGTTTCATTCCTGGTCTTTGGGCAAAAGCCTTCCACCTTTCGTCATTAAGTAGGGTGTTAGCTGTAGGGTTTCATTAATGCTCTTTATTAGGTTAAGAAGTTCCAGGTGGCTCAGTGGTTTAGTGCTGCCGTTGGTTCAGGGCCTGATCCTGGGGACCCGGGATCAAAGCCCACATCGGGCTCCCCGCAGGGAGCCTGCTTCTCCCTCTACCTGTGTCTCTGTGTCTCTCTCATGAATAAATAAATTTTTTTTAAAAAAGAAGTTCCCTTCAACTCCTAGTTTGTTGAGTGTTTTTATTATGAAAGGATGTTAAATTTTGTCCAATGACTTTTTTCCTACATCTATTAGGATAATAGTATGGTTTTGTCGTTTATTCCATTACATTGTGCTCTACTGCTTGATTTCCATATATTGAACTAAACCTTGGATTCCTAGGATAATTTCACTTCATCATGAGGTAGGATCATTTTAATATATATTGCTGGATTCATTTACTAGTCTTTTGTTGGGGATCTTTGTATGTATATTAACAAGGGATATTGGTCTATAGTTCTCGGTTTTGTGTTGCTTTTTGTCTGATTTTGGGATCAGGTAATACTGGTCTCAGAGAATGAGCTGGGAAGCTTTCTCTCCTCTCCCAGTTTTTGGGTATGTGAAGAATTGGTGCTAATTCTTCTTTAAACACTTGGTAAAATTCACAAGTGAAGTCATCTGGTCCTGGGCTTTGGTTTGTGGGAAGTTTCTTGAGTACAGATTCATTTTCCTTGGTTATGACTATTCAAATTCTGTGTTTTATCTCTGATCAGTTTCAGTAGCTTGTCCGTTTCATCTAGGTTACTTTAATGCTGGCATTCAATTTTAGTACTTGTGGTGGGCACTGGCCCTGCACAAATATTCAAAACCTATGAATCTAGTATGTTACAGGACAAGAGGCAATTAGGTTGTAGATGGAATTAAGCTTGTTCGTCAGCTGACCTTCAGAAAAGGAGATTATCCTATGTTATCCAGGCTCAACATAATCAGAGGGGCATTTAAATGGGGGAGCAGGGAAGCACGGAGTCAGTGTCAGTGATGGGATGTGGGAAAGACAGTGTTAGTTCCTTGATCTTGGGTTTTTGTATCCATTTTCCCCTATGCCTAGAAGTTTCCTCCCCCAAATCGTGTAGTGTCAGTGGGGAAAAAAACTGAATAGTGTTGATGCTCTCACCTCCACCATGTCAAGGGAGTCTGGGCACAGTGTATCTCAGCAAAGCTTGTCCTGTGCATACACTTCTAGGGGCCCCGGACAGGGTTTCCTGCACATGTAAAAGACTTTATGGGACTTCCATGGATTCTGTGTATTGACCAAGTCATGTATGTGTGTATGTGCATCAGGGGTCTCCTGAGAGGTCTGTGCTGGAGGTGGATGGTGAGGTCCAGGTGGGGTGGGTGGGATGGGAAATCAGGCTTTCTTATAAACCTTGTGCAAGCCCAACTGACATCACTGGGGCCCCTACCAAGGCCAACGGCCATTCTGAGCAGGTGGCATTTGTTGCCTTTATGGATTTAAACATTTCTTCCTTAAAGGATTATAAAGATGCCAGTACTTCCAACATGTGAAGATTTTATCTAAATGGTTGCAAAAACATTCAGTGCTATGGAATATAGTCCATAGTGTCAGGCAATTTTAACCCATTGGGTGTCAAGAAGGAAGGGGGCCAATTTAAGGAATTTTTTGTACTAAGAAGTCTTGAATAGTACTGTCATTTCCAAGCCAAGCAGTAGAAAGATCATAAATTAAAGATTTAACCTGTATGTTGCTCTTTGAATAATGTGCTTCTGTCTGAAAAACTGAAATAGAATGATTGTAGGTATATCTATCTAATCTTTTATTTCCCTGCTGCCTTTGGGAGCAGACTCTGTGAATAGTCTAGATTCCCCCAACTGTGTTCATTTTGATAAACCTCAAGGTTTTATCATTTAAGTTGAAAAGCATATTCTTGGGAATCAAGATGTAATTATATATACTTCCTTCCAAACGGGAGTGACTGCAAAACAGGTCACACTGCTTCTTTGTGAAGACCTGCTCAGTTCGGCAAGCACATGCGATTGCCGGCTGTATACACAGCGCTGGGGCTCTGAGCTGGGGGCAGACGCGGTGTCTTCCCACCCGGAGCACACCACTGGCTGGGGCAGCCTGCAGCCAGAGCAGAAACATGACACTAGCAGGCCACGCTAAATGCTGTGTGCAATTCAGGAGCTGAGGGCTCCCTGTTCTATTAGAGATTCTGACTGTGCCCAGAAAGAAGTGTGGAACTTGCCAGAAGTCTGCAAAACCAGAAGGAAATCACACGAAGGGATCAGCTTATAAAAAATCCAGTGCAAGGAGGATTCAGGGCATGTTTAAGGAATCACACTGAGGGGCACCTGGGTGGCTCAGTGTTTGAGCATCTGCCTTCAGCTCAGGTCACAATCCTGGAGTCCCGGAATCGAGTCCCAAGTCGGGTTCCCTGCATGGGGCCTGCTTCTCCCTCTGCCTGTGTCTCTGTCTCTCTCTGTGTCTCAGGAATAAAAAAATAAAACCTTAAAAAAAATAAGGAATCAGACTGAGCAGTGTGTCCAAAGAACTGAGGGAGGGTGATGGTGTGGGAAGCATACAGAATAGAAAGAGAAGCTGGGAACGGGGATGGAACAGGGACACCACAGGAGCTCCATGGGTGATGAGGAGGCACAGACAGTGAGCTGGGTAGGGAGGTGATAGGCCCTGTTCTCAACGAATAAATGACTGGGGGACAGGACGCAGGGCAGATGGAAAAGGGATCCTAAGAGACTGCAGCAGGCCACCTGTGTGTGGGGGTGGGGTGGGGGGACAGGCCCAGGACAGAGCAATGACAACACACATTTTCCCCAGTCTTGAGTTTTTGAAAAAGTTTTTTAGTAGAAGTTATGGAGCTCTGTAATGCTACAGGAATATTTCAAAGGTAAGATTTTTGTAGGAAACACTTCAAACTTGGTCATGTTTGAGGAATTAATTGCAAATTGTCTCCCACTCCGCCTGCATTCACAGAGGAGTTGAAGATGAAACAGGATCCAGGTGCTGGCAATGCTCCTATGGATGCCACAACACCACATCCTCAAACTGGCATTGTGCTGGGATCCAGGGAATCTGGTCTCCAGGGAGAGGACCAAGCCAGGCAACTGCACAGACCACCTACCTGTGCCTCGTGTGATAAGTGTGCATCTTTGGTAATCAGACTCTTCTGGTCCCCGTTTAACTTGTATGATGTCAATGAAGCAAATATATTAAGAACGGGCACCCGAATGTCTTCATTGTCATATTCATATCTTAACTTTTGATACTTTCCCAGTAATTTAGAGGACACACTGGACAGGAGAAGATTAGGAAGAAGGTTGTTTGTTTTTAAAGTAGGTTCCACATTTAGCACAGAGCCCAATGCAGGGCTCGAACTCATGACCCTGAGATCAAGATCTGGGCCAAGATCAAGAGTCGGATGCTTAATCGACTGAGCCACCCAGGCCAGTATTTTAGAACACACAAAATAAGAATACTTAACAGAAAAAAAAAAAAAAAAAAGAATACTTAACAGACAGACTCAAGTAAAATACACCCTGGAATACCTTTGCTCTCACATTTGCCTAAAAGCATGTGGACTTAGGCTAAACAGGATCTGTTTTATGACTGTAAAATGCTGTACTTCAAACGGCCCTATGCTAGATCCCAGGTACATGGCTTTTTTTTTTTTTTTTTTTTTTTTTTACTGTCCACCTGTTTTTCAGATGGGGGCTAATTACAATTTTCCATCACAAATAACTTTTGGGGAAGAAAATTATTAAGAAACAGTATTACCTTGCATATTATATAGATAGTAATTAGGATCTTCTGATTCCTTCTTGACTGACACAGCTGCCACTTTCACTGCCATGCCTTTGGATGCAATGAAAATGATAAAATCATGCGTTAGGTAGGCCACAGCCACAGGCAGAGAATGATGAGCTACTGCTGGAACTTCCAGGGTCTGCCTTGATGAATGTGGTGACGTGGTGGGTCCACAAAACAAGGTGGAGCTCACACTCTGTGAGCAAATAGTTTACCCATATAAAAATATAAGTAACAGACACAAAATAAAGTCAATAAAAAAGGAAAGAAGGAAAGAGGGAGAGGATGAAAAAAGGAACAGAAAGAGGCAGGGAGGGAGAGAAGGGAAGAAGGTCTAGTTCCTAGTCTGAGAACTTGTACCCTTTCAAGACAGCTGCATAGACATGTGCATTTATGTGAAATACAGTAGATATTCTTCTGTAATGGGACCTGAGGTGGCACATACAAATTTTTAAAAATTTTATTTAAATCCCAGTTAACACACAGTGTAGTATTAGTTTCTGGTGTACAATATAGTGATTCAATACTTTTATACATCACCCGGTGGCACCTGTAATCTTAATTTACCCACAACAATGAAATGCATTTCAAAATTTTAAAACCCAGGGGAACTATGTTAGTAAAACCAAAAGCTTTCATCTTGGAGAGGTGTAGGGAGCTACAAAACTAGCCACAGCTTCTCCCAGCCCAGGGGGCATGCCTGTCTGCAATGTCTCTCCCATTCTTTTCTCGAAGTGGAAGCTATAGCTCCACCCTTTAACGCTGGGCCCGGTCACGTGGCTCGCTTTGGCCAATGGGACTCTGGTCAACAGGATGCAAGCCGAGACCTGGGGATGCTGGTGCAGCCTTGCTGCTGTTTTGGAATTGGGTGGCCATGTGAGCGAGCCTGCGCTAGCCTCCTGGAGGATGTGAGACCATGAGGAGAGAGGTCTAGCTCTCCAGGTAGAAGCCTCAGACCCAGGAACAAGGCTGGCCCAGAACTGAGGGACAGCCCAGCCAACACATGGAATTATGAGAAAGATTAATTGTTGTTTGAAGCTGCTTTGTTTGGGGGGTGCCTTTTTTTTTTTTTTAAGATTTTATTTATTTATTGAGAGAGAGCATGAGAGAACACAAGTGGGGTGGAGGGGCAGAGGGAGAAGGAGAAGCAGACTCCCCACTGAGCAGGGAGGGGAAGGCCTCCATCCCAGGACCCTGAGATCATGACCTGAGCTGAAGGCAGACCCTCAACTGACTGAGCTATCCAGGCATCCCCAGGGTGCTTTTTTAATAAAGGGAGGATGGGAAAGGAAGAAAGAAAAACTCAAAACCATTTCAACTCTTGTTCTATGTAGCAAGTATTGCAGAAATATCTTAAGAAATAAGGCTCTCAGGAGTCTGCACGTAGCTGGAAGCGTTTCAATTGGCAGCATGAAATCCGCAGTAGAAAGTACATACTAGGGACGCCTGGGTGGCTCAGCAGTTGAGTGCCTGCCTTCGGCTCCGGGCGTGATCCTGGAGTCCCAGGATCGAGTCCCATGTTGGGCTCCCTGCATGGAGCCTGCTTCTCCCTCTGCCTATGTCTCTGTCTCTCATGAATAAATAAATAAAAAATATATATAAAAAAAAAAGAGGGATCCCTGGGTGGCGCAGCAGTTTAGCGCCTGCCTTTGGCCCAGGGCGCGATCCTGGAGACCCGGGATTGAATCCCACGTCGGGCTCCCGGTGCATGGAGCCTGCTTCTCCCTCTGCCTATGTCTCTGCCTCTCTCTCTCCCTCTCACTGTGTGCCTATCATGAATGAATGAATGAATGAAAGAAAGAAAGAAAGAAAGAAAGAAAGTAAGTCACACTAATAGGGAGCCTATCTGTGTTTCAGCTGAACCACATCTCTAAAGAGAGGCCTCAGCCAAAGAGCCCTGGGCATGCCTGGCCAACTTGATCTGGGGGTCGTGAGTTCAAGCCCCATGTTGGGTATAGAGAGGACTTAAAAAAGAGAGAGGTCTATTTTAAGGTGGTGGGAAATGCCCCTCTGGCCCAGCAGGTGGTGTAGGAGACTGGACACTGTGGGACCGGAAAGGGCTGCTGGGGGAGCTGATAGCCGTCCATGCTTGGGGGGTTTAAATAACCTGTGACCTTTGGAGGCACAGACAGAGTGTATTTGAGCTCTGACAGGTGCCCTAGGTTAAGATCAAATTGGGCAGGACTGAAGACGTGTCCTAAGAGCCGAACTGTGCTGAACTGTACACGTGGCTTGCTTCTCTGTTCATGGACCTGTGTTGGTTTTACCTAGAATAACTACAGTGGATGAGCCCCATTATTTTTCAGACTTTGTCATTTAAGATGGAGCTCTGCTAAGCAGGTGTTTATATGTGCATGGGAGGGACAAGAGCACCCACAGATGAGAAAGAGGAGGAGAGCTGTGTCCCAAGGGTCCCCCCAGGGCCTTAAGAGGCAGCTGAGCATGAACCGCACTGTGATGGCCTTAGTGATGCTAAAATCTCTATTTTCCCTTCTTCCATATATTTTCTTCTTCTTTTTTAAGTAAACTCAACACCCAGTGTGGGACTCAAACTCATAACCTGGAGATCAAGAGTTGCCTGCTCCACTGACCAACCAGGCTGGGTGACCCAGTCTGTGTTCATTTTTATCAACTTGAACTTTGAGTTTTGGTTTTATGTACTTAGCTCATTTTAGGTTTTCTAGGCTTTTCACTTTTTTATTTTTTAAAGATTTTATTTATTTATTCATGAGAAAGAGAGAGAGGCAGAGACACAGGCAGAGGGAGAAGCAGGCTCTATGCAGGGAGCCTGATGTGGGACTCGATCCCGTGTCTCCAGGATCATACCCTGAGCCGAAGGCAGGCACTACACTGCTAAGCCACCCAGGGATCCCCCTGACCTTTCCACTTTTAATGCTCTCCATATTTTCCCATCCCTTGATTAAGCATTTGCATCTTAAAAAAATATTTTTTTAACCTTTTAACATTTTCCTTGTAATTAATGCCATTTTCCTTCCTTTAAGGAGTAGGGGGTAGAGGCTGGGATAAAGCCCTACTCACCACCACCTCTTGTAGTGGTCAATTCTTCGGGCTTTTCTATATAGATAATCCTGTCATCTGTGAATGAAGGCAGTTATAGTTCATCATTCTCAATTTGTGTGCCCTTTATTTCCCTTTTCCCTTCTTGTCTTATTGTATTAGCTACAACTTTCAGTATGATGCTGGAAGGGAGTAGGAGAAGGGGATATCCTTGCCTCATTCCTGATCTCAATGAGAAAGGATCTAGGTTTAAGATTTTATTTATTTATTTATTTATTTATTTATTTACTTACTTACTTACTCACTCATTTATTGAGAGAGAGTGGGGGAGGGGCAGAGGGAAAGAGAATCTCAAGTAGGCTCCATGCTTAGCACAGAGCCTGATATAGGGCTCAGTCTCATGACCCTGGGATCATGACCTGAGCTGAAATCAAAAGTTGGAAGCTCAATCAACTGAGCCACCTAGGAACCCCTGAAAGGTTCTAGTTTCTCACCACTAATTGTGATGTTAGCTATGGCTTTTTGTAGATTTTTAAATTTTTTAAATTAGTTAATTAATTTTTTAAAGATTTCTTTATTTATTCATGAGAGACACAGAGAGAGGCAGAGACACAGGCAGAGGGAGAAGTAGGATTCTTGCAGGGAGCCCAATATGGGACTTGATCCCAGATCCTGGGATCATGCCCTGAGCCGAAGGCAGAGGCTCAACTGCTGACCACCCAGGTGTCCCTGTAGACTTTTTTTTTTTATTTTTTATTTTTTTATTTTTTTAAATCGAATTGAGGAAGCACCTCCCCTTCCTACTTTACTGAAAGTCTTATTTTTTAAAAGTAAAACAAAAGGAGTTGTCAAGTGATAACCTGCTCAATATTTGATTCTAAAAGCATCAGTGTACATACCTGAATCTTCCATGGGTTCAGTTTTCACACTGATGGTGCCACAGCTGAAAGAAGAGAACCCTTGTTAGGACAAGCCAGGTGGGGTGAGAGGAAACCACAGGCATCTGGACACAGTGTACTCAAATCCCCCCATCTCTATGCCATCCTAGCTCCCCTTCCCACCATCCAGCTGAATGTGAAACTAACTAGTTAATTTGACATTACCTTTCTTAGTAATTTCTAATACAATCAAAGGTGTCAGTGGAACATAGTCTTAAAATCCCAGACAGCCTTTCGAATAAAGAATATCTAACAAAACAAGGGAAGCTTTCCATGGTCTAAAAACTGACACTTCGGGGTTACCTGTAGATTTTTTTTATTTCCCTTACCTTTCACTTGGCAATGTCACTGATCTCTTAGTATCTGTGACCACCACTGGCTCACCTGTGCAGGAGTAAAAAGACACATGCTAGCCTCATTCCGCACCTTGAAAATGACAACATTCAGAGGCACATAAGGTGAAAGCAAATGTAGAGAGAACAGAACTCTAGCTCCAGGCCTACACATAATAGTACTGAGCAGAGGCCAAACTCAAACCGGCCCTCATGTCTTGGGGCCACGTGCATGAGCCTGAGCCAGAGCCAGAATGGACTGGGGCCAGAGCAACCCCATGCAAGTTACTACACCTTCCTGGGCCTCAGTTTCCTCATCTGAAAATGGTGGTTGGGTGAGGATCAATGAATCCATGCAGAGTGCTCAGAATGGTGCCTGGTGAGCCTAAGAACTGAGTCAGTGAGAGATGTTAGTATTGTTCTATAATGAAAATACAGGTCACCTACTCACCTGCCGCCCCTCAGGTCCCTCCTTTAACAGGAGCTAGGGAATTCTAGAAACTCACAATTGCTCTGGAAATGGGCTTTGTGAATAGTTCAGGCTCGGGATGACATCATGTCACTCTGCATACCCCGGCGTGTGGTGCACCTTATGAACCCTCCCCTAGGCATTTTGTTTCTGTACCTATATGTAGTCTCAGCAATAGTACCCTCTTAGACCTGGTCTTTCAAGGATAGCTACAGCCCACCATTTCCAACTATGTTCCAGAATAATAATCTGAGAAAATAAGAAGTGGGCAGAGGTGGATCTCTAAATGCTTTTGGCAGAATTATTATTTTTTGGTCCCTTCATCATAAGTTAAGGAGATGATGAAGGGGTGTGAGTTCTTAAGTCTGGCCTCCAACACCCACCCACAGTTTTTTATGCCTAAGCACGTGGGAGGGGCTTCCCATGAACCAGCAAGTTGATATCCTGCTTAGCCTGAGAGCCTCATCCTCCAAGCAGCTCTTCTGATCACAGGCCTAACCCCTTCCCAGGACCCAAGGCAATTACCACCAGCCATTCTGAGAAGACCATGGGTCACCCCTGCTTCTCTGTTGGACAATCTCATTCCTTCTAGAGTCTCATGAGCACGGGAATGATCATACTTCCTACACCCACCTCCAATCCCAATAATGCTTGGCTGGTGGCTGCTGGTCAAAGACCACGAAGTGACCCAGCATCCTCTTGCTCCTGTACTCCAGGAGAAGGTAGGCCTTACCCCCCTCCATGGTTTGGCTGTGGAAGCTTGCTGGTTTGAGCAAGCTGTGAGCATTGGACTGGGGAGGATGGAGATCTGGGAGCAAAAACCCAGGTCTCAGCTCTTGTTAAGGTGCGTCCTTCCCTGAGTTCCATACCCATGAAAGCAGCATGACCCCCTCCACCCTGGAGTGTCAGAGGGTGCTTCCTCCATGGAGAGAAGGCAAGGAATATACAAGTTCTAGAATGTGCCAAACTTGCATTTTAATGAAGGAAAGCAGAACTGGCTTAGCAGCTGAGGGCAAGCATTGGGTATGAGAAGTGTCACTTACCTAGCTGATTCGCTGGACCTAGGAAAGGTCTGCAAGAAAACCAATACTGTTACCCAACATGAACACACAAGGAAGACAGATTAAAAATCTGAATAACCAACTTCTAAGTGCTGAATGGGACTTAATTAACAAATTGAAATTCAGCTGTCAGTTTATCCTCCCTCAAAAGAACTAGCCGTCACGAGGGGGATAGAGCCTGCCACCTGTTTATGATGAATGAAATCCCAGCTTTGTTCTCCAAGATCCATTTCAGGGTGGTGAGACCATAGTTCTCAGGGTGTTGAAAGGCCACTCCTTCTGGAAGCCCCTGCACAACCAGAGCTGCTGGGTCTCTCAGAATCTTCTCATACGGAATAGGCACCATTGCTGTCGTCCCCAAGGCTTTACCTAGAAGAGGTGAGGTGAGATGCCTTCAGGTGGAATGAAGATGAGCCAAAACCAATTGGTTTTGTTTGGTGCAGTAAAGAAACACAGGTGGTGGGCACCTGAGTGGCTCAGTGGTTGAGTGTCTGCCTTTGGTTCAGGGCATGATCCCAGGGTCCTGGGATTGACTCCCACATCCAGCTCCCAACAGGGATCCTGCTTCTCCCTCTGCCTATGTCTCTGCCTCTCTTTGTGTGTCTCTCATGAATAAATAAATAGAATCTTAAAAAAAAAAAAAAAAGAAATACAGGTGGTGACACTTGGCTTTGAAGCAACAGTAAAAGCTGAAGGGCCCCCTATTCCTTACAACCCAAGTTAATAAAATTCCCAAAGGGCCAGAGGAAAAACTTATAAAACATTTTACTTTACATCTTCACATAAGAGAGAGGAAATAACAGGTCTTTTTCTCCATTCTGTTGCAGGTGGTGCACCCAGGGCTGCAGAGCACCCATGGTTACTCAGGCCGTTGTCAGCAGAGGATGAGCACCCCTAGCCGATGCTTAATGTCCTTACGTCCCTGTGTCACTCTGCACAAGTCAGGCCAACTTGCCTGTGGAGAAACTACAGAGTCAATGTGGCCTCACATCGCAATCTTGGGGCCATGTCAGCCTTCCCGCATTGGCTGACCGGCTCCCAGGTAAAGGAGGCCTGTTTCTCTCCGAGAAGTGTACCGGAGACCTCAAGATCCCCTATGTTCGAGGTCCTCCCCAGTCAAACGCTCACAGGGCCCTACAGGCCCCATAAATATGTGAAAGGAAGGTACCGATATCACAACTAAGTATAACACTTGTATAGTTATTTGGTCACTACCCTTTTTAAAAAAGATTTTATTTTATTTTTTTAAGATTTATTTATTTATTTATTCAAGAGAAAAAGAGAGGCAGAGACACAGGCAGAGAGACAAGCAGGCTCCCCGCAGGGAGCCTGATGCAGGACTCGATCCCAGGATTCCAGGATCACACCCTAGGCCGAACCGCTGAGCCACCCAAGGATCCCCAAAGATTTTATTTTTAAGTAATCTTTACCCCCAATGTGGGGCTTGAACTCACAACTCTGAGATCAAGAGTCATAGGCTCTTTTGACTGAGCCAGCCAGGTGCTCCTTGGTTACCTAGCCTTATTTTATTTATTTATTCATGAGAGACATAGAGAGAGAGGCAGATACATAGGCAGAGGGAGAAGCAAGCTTCCTCCAGGGAGCCCAATGTGGGACTCAAGCCCAGGACCCCGGGATCATGACCTGAGCTGAAGGCAGACACTCAACCACTGAGCCACCCAGGTATCCCAGTTACCTAGCTTTTTAAAATACTGTGTAGGATGAGGGTGCCTGGGTGGCTTGGTGGTTGAGCATCTGCCTTCAGCTCAGGTTATGATCCCGGGGTCGTGGGATCGAGTCCTGCATCAGGTCCCTGCTCAACGGGGAGCCTGCTTCTCCCTCTCCCTCTGCCTACCCTCTCCTTGCTTGTACTCTCTCTCTCTCTCTCTCTCAAATAAATAAATAAATAAATAAATAAATAAATAAATAAATAAACAAACAAACTCTTTTTAAAAATAAAATAAATAAAATAAAATAAAATAAAATACTGTGTTTGTATTTAAAAAAATCCCCATCCTGGGGCACCTGGCTGGCTCAGTCAGAAGAGCCTGCGACTCTTGACCTTGGGGTAGTGAGTGTGAGCCCCACATTGGGTGTGTAGAGATTACAGTAAATAAATTAATTTAGGGATCCCTGGGGGGCTCAGCGGTTTAGCCCTGCCTTGGGCCCAGAGCGTGATCCTGGAGTCCCGGGATTGAGTCCCATGTTGGGCTCCCTGCATGGAGCCTGCTTCTCCCTCTGCCTGTGTCTCTGCCTCTCTCTCTCTCTTCCTGTGTCTCTCATGAATGAATAAATAAAATCTTTTAAAAAAATAAATTAATAAAAAAAACTTTATCTTAATCCCCGTGAAAGACATGAGTAGGTGGAGAGGCCAACGCCAGTGACGTTGGTGCCCAAACTTGTGATTTTTTTTTCTTCTTTCAGATATTTATTTATTTATTTATTTATTTATTTATTTATTTATTATTTGCTTTAAGAGGGGGCACAGAAGGAGAGGGAGAATCTCAAGCAGATTGCACATTGAGCATGGAGCCCAATACAGAGCTTGATCTCATAACCCTGAGATCATGACCGGAGCCAAACTCAAGTCAGATGCCTAACCAACTGAGTTACCCAGCACACCCTCCTTACGATTTTCTTTTTTCTTTTTTTTTTTTCAAGATTTTATTTATCTATTTGAGAGAGAGAGAGCACCAGTGAGAGAGCATGAGCAGGGAGGAGAGGGAGAAGCACACTCCCCACTGAGCAGAGAGCCCTGAGCTGAAGGCAGATGCTTAACCGACTGAGCCATTCAGGTGCCCCTCCCTACTATCTTCTTAATAACATTTTCTTTTTTCTAGCTTATTTTATTGTAGGAATACATTGTATAATACACAGAACATGCAAAATATGTGTTGACTATTTCTGTTACCAGTAAAGCTTCCAGTTAGCAGTAGGCTCTTAGTAGGTAAGTTCTGGCGGGGGCAAGGGGTCCAAAGGTTAGATGCAGACTTTCCAATGTGCCAGGGGTCGGTGCCCCTAACCTGTGCATTGTTCAAGAGTCAACTGTAATTACATTGGCCCTGCAGTGGGGGTTCCCTAGCATGGGAGTAAAGAATGAAGAATGAAGTCTGATCAGTCAGAGGTTTCCACGGACCAGATGAGATCAGGATGTGTTCTGTAAGACTTGCTCCGTACTAAAGAACTGGCTCTTCACTTAAGGAGCATGTGGAGTTTTAAACTTCAAGAGGCATCTAAGTAGTCATGCCAATAAGGTGATCTGTAACACTGTCCTGATTCTTGGTGAATTATTCATAATTAATGCTTGATGTGAACTTTACCATAACAAAAGCAGAAATAGTCCTCGACTGCTTTTCTGAGTATTTCCGTTTCTCCTGAATCGATCTGCATCCTGTTTGTAGGGCAAGGGGGTTTGGCCTCGTGCACCCCCTCAGCAATACCTGTAAATGAGTGATAGGTACAGCGTCAGTATCCAAACACCTGTCTCATATACTCCCTGAATGTCTATGCTTCTGGTAGTGCAAAGATAAAAAGGGGAGAGGGGATGAATAGACATAAAACATGATTTTTTTTTCAAGTAATCTCTACCTCCAACGTGGGGTTTGAACACACAGCCTTGAGATTGTCATATGTTCTTCCAACTGAGCCATCCAGGTGCTCCTTAAAACAAGATCTTCTAATTTAAAAAACCCACAAAGATAGAGCCCTTGGCTGGCTCAGTCTGTAAAGCATGCAATTCTCAATCTCAGGGTTGTAAGTTCAAGTCCCACATTGGGTGTAGAGATTACTTACAAAACAAAATCTTAAAAAAATTGGGGGTGCCTGGGTGGCTCAGTCAGTTAAGAATTCAACTCTTCATTTCAGCTTAGGTCACAATCTCAGGGTTGTAAGATCAAGCCCCTCACTGAGCTCCTTATTGAGTGTGGAGACTGCTCAAGATTCTCTCTCTTTCCCTCTGCCCCTTCCCTCTACTTCTTTTCTCTTCCGCTCCTCTGTGCATGCACTCTCTCTCTCTCAAAAGAAAAAAAAAGCACAAAGAATGTATTTCTGGTATATATAACAGTGATCACCTCTGAAATGAATCTACTGATAAAGAACTATAAATAATTCGACACACAGGGAATAGTAGTAACTCAAAGGAAATGATAACAGAAATATCATTTGCTCTATAGTCTGAAAGTAACAGTCATGTTATGGGAAGACCTTCACCATGGAACAAAAGTAGAGACATACATACAGACATTAAAATTACAAAGCAAATATTATAAACCACTTTTTGCCACCAAATTCAACAACTTAATGAAATCAACTAGTTAAAAATGAACTTGAAAATGAAGTTTACTGAAATAGGCACCAGAAGAAATGGAAAGTACACATAGCCCTATATCTGAAAAACCAGCATGCCAACTGTGAAACTTGAAAAAAATCTGTAATTAAATGTCAATGATTAGAAATTCAACCGGTGGGGCACCTGGGTAGCTCAGTTGGTTAGATGTCTGACTCTTGGTTTCAGCTCAGGTCATAATCTAATGGTCGTGAGACTGAGTCCTGTGTCAGGCTCCTTATTAGTGAGGAGTCTGCTTCTCCCTCTCTTTCTACCCCTCCCCCAGCTCATGCTCTCTCTTAAATAAATAAATAAATCTTTGAAAAATCCAATTGGCAGCTGACAATGAATTGAGAATACCCTTCCTGTTCATCAGTTATACATTCACTGTACTATTTAAAGATTGTTTCATATTTGAATCTATCTTCCTGAGAGTGGAGACCCTAATCTTGGGCTTGGAAACCAATCTGCATTAATCAATTCCTTTCTCCTTGCACATATATATATATGTGTGTGTGTGTGTGTGTGTGTGTGTGTATACACATACATACATATATGATTTTGACATATATAGATATGTATTTATGCCCACATTCCCTCTGACAACTCTTGGAAATATCTATATCTACATCTATCCTCTCTTCTTCCACACTCACATTCACATTACATCCTCTGATAAACCTTTGTGGTTTCTTTTCCTCTTTCTTGGTTCCAGAAAATACTATGATGCTAACTCAATATTTAGTAGATGACCTACCATGGTAGAGATCATCACTATACAAGGTGTAGGTTTTAACACCCTAGACTAGTTTCCATCACATATGGCCACATGTGTTCACTAGTGCTCCTCGCCACTCATAACACATTTAGAGCTCTGAAGATCCCACAGTGATAAAAGGGAAAATGGTTATTAACTCAGAGCAATACCTAACAAGTCCTGAGTTTTTTTGCTTTCCTTTGGAATTGAGTAAAATAAGAATTTTCTTAAAGATTTTATTTATTTATTTGAGATAGTGAGTGGGCACATAAGAGCAGGGGGGGAGGGTAGAAGGGAGAGAGGAAGAATCTCGAGCAGACTCCAACCCATGTGTGGAGCCCAAATCGGTGCACAATCTCACAACCCTGAAATCAAGACCCCAGCCGAAACCAAGAGTCACAAGCTCAACTGACTGAGCTACCCAGGTGCCCCAGAATTTTTTAAAATGTGGGTTTATAAAAGGAATGAAAGATAACTTACTCTATGTTTCTTAAATTTATTTTACAAAACCAAGGTGCTGCTGAGGACACAGTACAAAGTACATTGACCCTGTTTCTTGGACTCATCAGTGTTAGGCAGCTATTCACTGGTATGTCAAGTCAAAAGAGACGTATCAGAGCCATTTTTAAGATAATGCTCAGGACACCTTAGAAAATATTACATAAGTCTTCCCTGTAAAGATTTTAAGAGGTATGAAAACAAAGGATAAAGCTGTTAACACCTACAGTATTTTGCAAAATCCTTCTGTAAATCCATCCTGGCATTGACAAAAGCACGTCCTTTCTCGGTTCCAACAACAAACACATCTGTCTCATACATTGCGATGCAGGCCACTTCTGCCTTGGACTTGGCCAGCTCTTTACACTGAAATAGAAACAAAGAATAAAGTATTATATACCATGGCAGATCCAGATTTTGTAGAGCCTGAGAGGTCTGTTTTAAGAAAAGAACACAGGGGGCAGCCCGAGTAACTCAGTGGTTTAGCACTGCCTTCAGCCCAGGGCCTGATCCTGGAGACCGGAATAGAGTCCCATGCTAGGCTCCCTGCATGGAGCCTGCTTCTTTCTCTGCCTGTGTCTCTGCCTCTCTCTCTCTCTGTGTGTCTCTCATGAATGAATGAATGAATGAATGAATGAATGAATAATTTTTTTTTTTTTTTAAAAGAACACAGGGGTGCTGGCTGGCTCAGTCAGTAGAGCATGTGACTTGATATTGTGATTGTGAATTCGAGCCCCATGGTGGACACAGAGATTACTTAATTTAAAAGAAATACAAGGGGCACCTGGGTGGCTCAGCGGTTGAACATCTGCCTTTGGCTCAGGGCGTGATCCCAGAGTCCCGGTATAGAGTCCCACGTCGGGTTCCCTGCATGGAGCCTGCTTCTCCTTCTGCCTGTGTCTCTGCCTCTCTCTCTGTCTCTCATGAATAAATAAATAAAATCTTTAAAAAAAATAGAATGAGAAAAATCCCCAAAAGAAACAAAACAAATCCACCAAGCAAATACCATAAACATCATAAAACCCAGAGAAAAACCTATTTTATTAACTTATTAACACTAAATTAATATTTTTACTGACCTATGATATTGTGATTTATAAAACAGTGGTCTTCATTCACTGTTCCTGGCACAGAGCTCCTAAAAGCCTTGGAATTTCCTTTTTTTTTTTTTTTTTTCCCTTGGAATTTCCTAAGAGAGCAATAAAGGGGTCTTTTATCAGGACATCTGAGTGGTTCAGCGGTTGAGCGCCTGCCTTTGGCTCAGGGCATAATCCCGGGGTTCCAGGATCGAGCCCCACATCTGCCTATGTCTCTGCCTCTCTCTCTCTCTCTCATAGATAAATAAATAAAATCTTTAAAAAAAAAAGTGGGGGATCCCTGGGTGGCTCAGTGGCTTGGCGCCTGCCTTTGGCCCAGGGCGTGATCTTGGAGCCCCGGGATCGAGGGCTCCCGGCATGGAACCTGCTTCTCCTTCCGCCTGTGTTTCTGCCCCTCTCTCTCTCTCTTTCTATGTCTATCCTGAATAAATAAATAAAATAAATAAAATCTTAAAAAAAAAAAAAGTGATCCAGTAAGTAAAATGTTTCTCTGAGTTCTGCAAGCTGCTCTAGTGAATGAATCAAACCCAAGGAGGGCGGGGTCTTTAGAACTTCCAACCTATAGCCATAGGTCAGAAGCACAGATGACAATCTTGACTTGATGTTAATTAGCATCTGAAGTGCAGGCAGGCCTTGTAGGTTTGAGCCCTTAACCTGTGGGATCTCTCTCCGCATAGAGTCAGAATTGAGTCAAATTGCAGGACACCCAGTTGGTGTCAAAAAATTGTTTGTTGCTTGTCAGAATTGGGTGCAGTTTCTTTACCAGCTGACCTGCCTCTTCTACATGCCTCTTTCCCCTATATTTTTGGCTACAGACTCTTTGCCTCTTCCTATGACAACAATTTTAAAATATTTTCTATAGTGAAAAAAAAATATTTTCTATAGTGAGAACAAAGAGATAACTTAATGTTTCCCCTAATCTGGTTGATTACGTTTTTATTATTGATGTAAGGATGCAGAAAATAAAAATTCATGCATAAGACACACTTCCTGTTATATATAGCATAATTCCTGATAGACAAGAAATCTGTGATATTTACTTTGTGTAGATCCTTCCAAAGATTTCAAAGAACGTGTAGTGTATTTATAAGTGCATATGCTACTTTGGTGAGTCGACCAGAGAGAACTTCTGTTTTGACAAACAGGTTCTCTATTTACAATTTACCTGTTTACTGATTGGAAGAATTTCCCACAGACTAGTTTCTGGCTCTGTACATTAAAAAAAAAAAGAGAGAGAGAGATTTTATGTATTTATTTGACAGAGCACAAGCAGAGGGAAAGGGAGAAGCAGGGAGCCTGATGCAGGACTCGATCCCAGGACCCTGGGATCATGACCTGAGCTGAAGACAGATGCTCAACAGACTGAGTCGCCCAGGCGCCCCTGACTCTGTATATTTAAAACCTGTTTCTCCTTGACTACCCACCTACTTCTGGAGATGAGTACATGTTCATAGCACTGTGACCTCAGATCCCTTTGTGTCCTATTACTGGGTTAGTTGACACAATGAACCATAAGAATATTCCCAGAAACCATGCTCACACTAGGGTGTCTAGCAATAACTTACCCCTACATAGAAATAACAGCAAGCCACATAATAACACTAAACTAAATGTATCCCCAACTGAGCTTCCCCTTTGAAGCCCCAAAGGTACCTGTGTCCACTCCAGTACTGCCTGACACAGGGGATCACAGGAGACAGAATAATCGCCCCCCCACCAAGGTGTCCATGTCCTAATCTCCAGAGCTTGTGAATGAACATATTACCTTATGTAGCAGAAGGGACTTTGTGGATGTGATTATTTTTTGTATCTTGACAGTGGCAGATTTTCTTGGACTATTAAGTGGGCCCATGGAATCACCAAAGGTCTTGACAAGGTACAGAGGGAGGCAAAAGAGGAGGGGTGACAACAGAACCAGAGGGCAGAGCGATGCCCTTGCTGAAAGGGGCCGGTAGTTGAAGAAAGTGGGTGGCCTCTAGAAGCTGGAAAAGTAAGGTACAGATTCTCCCTGGGAGCCTCCAGAAGGAATGCAGCCCCGGTAATTCCTTGATTTCAGCCCTTGACCTCTAGAACTGTCTTATAGTAAGTGTGTGTTGTTTAAAAGCACTACATTTGGGGAACTTGTGATAGTGTCAATCACAAACGGATACAGGGGCTATGGTGGCGAGAAAGAGTAGGATGCAGAAACCTTAACCATTGTGGTTAAAATATCTTATTTAGCAAATTGCACAAACACGCACTGCCGGGGCTTTCCCATGACTAGGGGAGGGGCCAGCGTGAGAGGGGAGAAGGAAGGTTAAGCTTCATTAGCTTCATGGCAAATCTCTCTGTATTTCTATCAAACGAACCAAAAATTCAGCACCTCATCCATCTGAAGTATAGAACCTTATAGAATCTGAAGTATCAGGTGAAGTCACTAATGTTTAGCCTTACTTAGGTCATTGTTGGTAGAAAGGATCTTTCCAAAGGCGGGTTTTTTTCCTCATTATAAAATATCTGTGTTACAGGGGTGCATATTGGTAGAGCTTAGTTGGTAGAGCATGGGACTCAATCTCAAGGTTGTGAGTTCAAGCCCCACCACACTGAACATGCAGCTGACTAAGAAAAATAAATAAGGGCAGCTGGGTTAAGGGTCAGTTGGTTAAGGGGCTAACTCTTGGTTTTGGCTCAGCTCATGATCTCAGAGTCGTGGGATCCAGCCCTGCGTCGGGCTCCTCACTCAGTGGGGAGTCTGCTTGAAGACTCTCTCTCCCTCTCTCTCTGCCCCTTCCTCCTGCACTCTGTCTTTCAAATAAATAAATCTTTACAAATGAATAAGTAAAAATAAAATATGTAGGGGATTCCTGGGTGGCTCAACGGTTTGGTGCTTGCCTTCAGCCCAGAGTGTGATCCTGGAACCCCAGGATCAAGTCCCACATCGGACTCCCTGCATGGAGCCTGCGTCTCCCTCTGCCTGTGTCTCTGCCTCTCTCTCTCTCTCTCTCTCTCTCTCAAATAAATAAATAAAATCTTTAAAAAATACATGTATATTATAAAAATTTTAGCAGATACAGAAAAGCACACAGAAGAAATAACTGGTAATCCCACTGCACAGAATTACACATGAGTCACACTTTGAAACACACATACACACACACACACATAATTTTTACAAACAAAACTGGATTGCACTACTCTCTATAGGATGCCATTCTGCTTTATTTGCTCTTCATTGTTTTTGAGCATTGATAAGTTCTGAACAACATGATTTCTGAATGAATACACAATATTCTTTCCTATGTATATGCTGTAGCTTAACCACAACACTACTGAAAAGTTTTTTTACTATTACAAATCACACTACAATAAATGTCAAGAATGTAATCATTTCTGTCCATGTGTGATTATTTCTGCAGGATGGATTCATACAGCTGAGTCAAAAGGTGTAAATTATTTAAACTTTTTTTTAAGATTTTATTTATTCATTTGAGAGAAAGAGAGAGCACAAATTGTGGAGGGGGCAGAGGGAGAGGGAGAAGCAGATTCCTCGCTGAACTCAATGTGGGGCTCGATCCCAGGACCCTGGGATCACCTGCTGAGCCACCCAAGCATCCCTTTTTAAAGGTTCTTTTTTTAAGCTTCTTTTTCTTTTAAAGATTTTGTTTATTATTCATGATAGACACACAGAAAGAGGCAGAGACATAGGCAGAGGGAGAAGTAGGCTCGCTGCAAGGAGCCTGAGGTGGGACTTGATCCCAGGACCCTGTGATCACGCCCTGAGCTGAAGGCAGATGCCCAACCACTGAGCCACGCAGGCATCCCCTCTTTTAAGATTCTTAAAGCATATTACAAGTAGCATTTCAGAGGGGCTCACACTCCCACCAGAACTGTGAGAGACGTCTTGTCACCTTCCCATTATGAAAACTGAGGATCATTATTTGTAGGCTGGTCTTTGTGACCGGTTTCCCAAGAACAGGACATAGAGGGGAAAAATAGTAACTGGATGACAAAGAAACATGACAACCACTATTTGTGTTAGGGTTTTCCAGAGAAGCAGAACTAATAAAAGTCTCTCTCTCTCTCTCTCTCTCTTTCTCTCCAATATGAGGTTCCTCATGAGGAATTAGCTCATGTGATTATGGAGGCTGACAAGTCCCATGATGGGCTGTCAGCAAGCTGGGGCTGCAGAAGAGCTAGTGGTGTAGTTCAAAAGTCTGAGAGAGGAAAACTGATGGTGTGGATTCTACTCTGAGTCTGAAGGCCCCAGGATCAGGAGTGTAAGAGCAGAAGATGGATGTCCCCAGCAAGCACTTGGGCAAAGAGGGGACTCAACCTTTCCTCTGACTCTGTTCTATTCTGGCCCTCCACAGGCTGGGGGACACCCACCTACAGTGGGGAGCGCTGTCTTCTTTGCTCTGTCCACCAATTCAAGTGCTAATCTCTTCCTGAAATACCCTCACAGACACCCCCAGAAATAATGTTTAACCAGATGTGCGGGCATCCCGTGGCCCAGTTGAGCTGACACATAAGACTAACCATGGCACCACCCTGACCCAGTCACCCAGGTAGGCCTCATCAGTGACAGGTCCCATTGGCGTCATGCGCCCCTGATACAATGTATGAATGGGAGCATCTCACCTCCATGGTCTTTCCAAAACCCCAGTCCAAACAGAAGGCAGAGTCTCAGTGAAACCCAAACTAACAGATTTGATAAAATACCTACCAGTACTCTTCAAGGCCATCAAGGTCATAAAAAACCAGGGAGGACTAAGAAGCTATCACAGACCAGAGGTGCCTAAGGAGACCTGATGATTGAAAGTGGTGTGATGCCACAAGAGGCTCCGGGGACAGAGAAAAGATCTCAGTCAAAATGCAGATGAAATCTGGGGCACCCAGCTGGCTCAATTGGTGGAGCATGTGACTCTTGATCTTGGGGTTGTGAGTTTGAGCCCCATGCTGTGAGTTTGAGCCCCAAATCAAATTTTTTTATTTTAAAATTTTAAAAATTTTAAAATCAAAAATTTTTAAAAAATTGCTGATGAAAATGGAGGAAATTCTGGAGCTGGCTAGTAGTGATGTACCAATACTATCTATTGATTTGGATAAATGTGCCGTAGTTTACATAAGTGATGGGTGAGGAGCATATGGGAGCTCCCTGCAAATCTGCAACTTTTCTGTAAATCCTTAAAGTATTCTTTTTAAAAAAATTTATTTATTTATTCACGAGAGACACACAGAGAGAGGCAGAGATATAGGCAGAGAGAAAAACAGGCTCCATGCAGGGAACCTGATGTGGGACTCCATCCCAGGACTCCAGGATCACGCCCTAAGCCAAAGGCAGACGCTCAACCACTGAGCCACCCAGGCATCCCCTTAAAGTATTCCTAAATAAAAATGTATAAAAAACCAGGGGCACCTATCTGACTCAGTTGGTAGGAGCATGAGGCTCTTGATCTTGGGGTTGTGAGTTCAAGTCCCACATTGAGGGTAGAGATTACTTAAAAACAAAATCTTAAAAAAACAAAAACAAAAATAAAAAACCAAAACTTCTTGGTTCTCAGGGGGTTGGGGGAAGGGCGTAAGGGGAACAATTTTGTTCAAGGAGTACAGATTTTCGGTTGAAGAGGATGAAAAAGCTCTGGAGAAGGATGGTAGTGGTGGCTGCATGACAAGTGGATGCAGTTAATGCCTCTGAACTGGTTAAAGTGGTTAAAATGGTAAATTTTGTGATCTGTATCTGTATATTTTACCGCAAAAAAAAAAAAAAAACCCTCTTGATTTTCCCCCAAGAAAACCTCACAACTCACATCCAATCTGTTGCTAAATACTGTCAACTCTACAGATCATTCTAGAAGCATCACTTCTTCCCACCATTCCCAGCCTAGTCCATGCCACCAAACTCTCCTGTCTGAACCACAGCCTACTAGCCCACTAACTGGTGTCCCGGCATTCCAGTCTTATTCCATGTTAACTGACTGCTCATACAAGCACCACTCCCCCACATGACTCCTTCCCTCAGAACCTTCCAAATCTTCCCACCACACTGAGGAGAAAGGCCCAGAGCACTCCGTGATTTAGCTACCTGGTACCTCTTGAAGCTCACCTCTGCCCCCTTTTCCTTTTCTCCCCCTGCTTCAATGTTACTGAACTTTTTTTTTTTTTTAAGATTTTATTTATTTATTCATGACAGAGACACACAGAGAGAGAGAGGCAGAGACACAGGCAGAGGAAGAGGCAGGCTTCATGCAGGGAGCCTGACGTGGGACTTGATCCTGGGACTCCAGGATCACGCCCTGGGCCGAAGGCAGGCGCTAAATCGCTGAGCCACCCAGGGATCCCGTTACTGGACTTTTTGATGCTCCTTGAAAATACCACACCTGGAGGGCTCAGCTGCTTAAGCATCTGACTCTTGATTTTGGCTCAGGTCATGATCTCGGGGGCATGAGATCGAGCCCTGAGCCAGGCTCCATGCTCAGCATGGAGTCTGCTTGAGATTCTTCTCTCTCTCTCCCTCTTCTTCTCCCTCTGGCCCTCTTCCCCATCTATGCTCTCTCTCTCTGGCCCTAAAATAAAATCTTTAAAAATAAATACATGGAAGAAAATACCACACTTGTTCCCACCTCAGGGTCTTTGCACAATCTGTTCTCACTGAATACTCTGCTCCTGGATACGGGCCTGGCCTACTTATTCCCTTCATCCACATCTTTGCAGAAAAGGCAACTACCCAGAGAATCTCTCCTAGACCACCCTGTCATAACCACCTGTTCTTGCTCCATATCTGTTTCCTGACCCTTCTTTTCTTTATGTTTTAAAAATTTTATCTGAGAGAGACAGAGAGAGGGAAAGAGAGCATGAATAGGAGTAGGAGCAGACAGAGAAGCAGACTCCCCGCTGAGCGGAGAGCTCGACACAGGGCTCTATCCCAGGACCCTGGGATCATGACCCAAGCTGAAGGCAAACACTCAACCAACTGAGCCACCCAGGCTCCCCCCTCCTTTTCTTTATAATACTTATTATATTTACTGATATGAACATATCCACATAGAATTTGTTTATTGTCTGTCTCCCTAGATAGAACATGAGATCATATGGGCAGGACCTTATCTGTCTTTTCAAGGCTTGTGGCCCCAAGGCCTAAAGACCCATCTAGATATGCAAGGCACTTCATGAATATCTGTCATATGAAGGAATGTGGTCAATTCTTTGGTAAAATGTTTCTAGTTCTCTCTTCAAATAGATCCTGATATTTTCTTTGAAAATTTATTCCAAGGTGTTTTTAAAAATTTTTTTAATTTTTTATTTTATTTTATTCATAGAGACACACAGTGAGAGAGGCAGAGACACAGGCAGAGGGAGAAGCAGGCTCCATGCAGAGAGCCCGACGCGGAACTCGATCCCGGGTCTCCAGGATCACGTCCTGGGCTGAAGGTGGCGCTAAACCGCTGTGCGCCACTGGGTCTGCCCTCCAAGGTGTTTTTTAAAAACAGTTTTATCTACTCTCAGATAATCTTTGATAATTTCCATATCTCAAGATTCTTAACTTAATCACATCTGTAAAGTTCCCTTTGCCAAATAAGAACATTCACAGGTACCAGGGTGAGGATAGGGACATCTCTAAGGGCCATTATTCAGTTACCCCTGGGACGCTTTCAAGATTTCTCTTTACATTTGGTTTCCTTTTTTTTTTTTTTTAAGATTTTATTTATTTATTCATGAGAGACATACAGAGAGAGGTTGAGACACAGGCAGAGGGAGGAGAAGCAGGCTCCATGCAAGGAGCCCAATGCAGGGCTTGATCCCGGGAATCCAGGATCATGCCCTGAGCTGAAGGCAGACACTTAACCACTGAGCCACCCAGGCATCCCTGGTTTTCTTTTTTTTGTTTGTTTGTTTTTGTTTTATTTTTATTATCCCTGGTTTTCTATGGTTTAAATATGATGGGTTTAGGGGCACCTGGGTGGCTCAATTAGTTGGGTGTCTGCTTTTGGCTCAGATGATTCCAAGGTCCTAGGATCGAGCCTCACATGGGTCTCTCCGTTCAGTGAGAAGCCTACTTTTCCCTCTGCCCCTCCGTGACCCCACCGCTGGCTTTGCTCTCTGTCTCAAATAAATGGATAAAATCTTTTGTAAAGATTAAATAAACAAACAAACAAACAAATAAATAAATATGATGGGTGTAGGGCCATGTGTATCTGTGTGCGCATATGTACATACACACACATGTATGTGAGAGGGAGCTATGTGTGTGTGGTATATGGTCAATTAACCCAATAATCTTCTTTAAAGAAAGAGAAAAATGGATCAATTTGTTTATTTTTTCTGGTCAAGGATCCAATCCAGGGTCACAGTTTCTACCTGAGTGAGCTCTTCAGTCTTTTGTGTTTCCATCTGGAATGGTTCTCCAGTCTTTTGTGTCTCCTGCAGTTGACATTTACTCGAAGTTCAGCCCAAGGGGCAGCCTGGGTGGCTCAGTGCGTTGAGCTCAGGTTTTGACTCTTGGTTTTGGCGCAGGTCATGATCTCAGGTTCATGGGATCCAGCCCCACGTCGGCTCTCGGCTCAGCAGGGAGTCTGCTTGTTCCTCTCCCTCTGTCTGCCCCTCCACTCACACTTTCTCTTGTTCTCTCTCAAAAATAATAAATAGAGGGCAGCCTGAGTGGCTCAGTGGTTTAGTGCCGCCTTCAGCCCGGGGCCTGATCCTGGAGACCGGGATCGAGTCCCACATGGCTCCCTGCATGGAGCCTGCTTCTTCCTCTGCCTGTATCTCTGTCTCTGTCTGTCTCTGTCTCTCTCTCTCTGTCTCTCATGAATAAATAAATAAAATCTTTAAAAAAAATAGATAAAATCTTAAAAAAAAAAAAAAGTCCACCCCAGTTATTTTGTAGAACATCCCTTAATTTGGCTTTGTCTGGTATTTCCCCATTAGATTCAGGTCAGGTGTTTTTGGCAGGAATGTCACAGCAAGGGCGAAGCCCCTTCCCGAGCATCCCATCAGGAGGCACATGATACTGGTCTGTCCCATTACTGCTGATGGCCACTCTGATCACTTGATTAAGGGGGCGTCTCTCACACTTGTCCCTTTTATAAAGGTGTTGATCTTCCCTTCCTTTCTTTTTTTTTTAAAGATTTTTATTTATTTATTCATGAGAGACACAGAAAGAGAGGCAGAGATACAGGCAGTGGGAAAAGCAGGCTCCCTGCAGGGAGCCCAATGTGGGACTCAACTCACAGGACCCTGGGATCACCATCGAGCCAAAGGCAGATGCTCAACCACTGAGCCACCCAGATGTCTCTGATTTCCCTTTCTAATCAATAAGTATTCTGTGATCAGATACCTTGAGGTCATGTACATTTCTCACCAAGTTTTCACCCACAAGATCCATTTTACATGGTGGAGCTAAATAGAGGCATATAAATGGACTATTAGCTTACCTCCGCATTTACAGCAAAACCATTCTCAAGGAAACAGAGACATCCTTGTTAAATTTTCCAATCTGGAAAGCTCACATTGATATAATTACATCCATAACGTAAGAAGTGCCTTTTTTTAAAGATTACCTGATGAGCCCGCAACCTCTATGAAGAAGAATATAGTTACACAGACAGGGACAGTGAAGTGTGGCCCAGCTGTTATTTCGACAGTGATCCCACTAGGGGACATTTTTATAGAACTGCAGACCACCTCACCATGGATTCCAGAGCAGACACAAGGAATGTCACCACCATCCTGCTCTCCGAGGACTCCTCGTTTTCCATAGGTAGGGCAGACACTGCCACTTGGGCCATGATCCCTGTCCAAGAGAAGTAATAAGAAAGTGAGCGGTAGAAATCCAGTGTCCTCCAAGCACATGTTTAGAGCTGCAAGGTCCTCACTGATAACCCACTTCCAACCTCCCTTTACAGGTAAAGAAACTAAAGACATAAAGTGGTTTGGGGTGCCTGGGTGGTTCAGCTGGTTAAGTGTCTGCCTTCAGCTCAGGCAGGTCATGACTGTAGGGTCCCAGGGTCAAGTCCCACATCAGGCTCCCTGCTCAGTGGGGAGTCTGCTTCTCCCTCTGCCCCACCCTCTGCTCATGCTCTCTCTCTCACTCACACACTCTCTCTCAAATAAATAATTAAAAAAAAAAGATAAAGTCTCTTCCCAAGATCTCTGGTAAGTAATGCTAATTCTCATGAAGCATGTTTTCCATCAAACCTAGACATTGTCTCCTCATAAAATAAATTCTGGTTGTTTGCTGGAAAAGCACAATTAACCACCTCCTGGTTGAGGAGGGGAACACTGATCTGATGATGTTCCATCAGACCCCACACAGGAGTGCCTGACACTAAATTCCAATTCCCAAGTACAAAAGAGAGAAGTGAGAAGTATGCTAAAGGTGAGAAGAGACAATCCCAACTTCCTTTTCCCAGTAGGATTTCTCTGGTATAAAAGCTCACTCTAAATTCCTCCAAAGTCTAAATCAATGTAACATCCCAAAATGTCTTTAGAAAAATTTCTCCAGCACCATAGAAAGGATTTTTAGAAATAGAGAATGCAAAAGAAATGCTGCCAGCTATGTCATGGCCCCAAAGTGGCTGGCTTAATTATATTTGTAAGCAAAAGAAAAATTAACAGATAACCCGGATACTCAGATGAAGCCTAAAGATGGATCTAAGGGAGTGAAGTATGGTGGTTGTATAAGGTTATTCAGAGATATTCACAAAGGGGGTGCCTGGGTGGCTTAGCGGTTGAGCATCTGCCTTCAAGTCAGGTCGTGATCCCAGGGTCCTGGGATCGAGTCTCACGTCAGGTTCTGGGCAGGGAGCCTGCTTCTCCCTCTGCCTGTGTCTCTGCCTCTCTCTCTGTGTCTCCCATGAGAAAATAAATAAAATCTTAAAAAAAAAAAAAAAAGACTCACAAATGTTTCTCTCTCAGTGCTTTGATTCCTTGCCCACCTGAATGCTATGTGGCCATGTGCCTTGCCTTGGGCAGTGACATCAAGGGAGTGACATCACTTTCAGGCAGAGGCTTTGCAACACTCCCTGTTTCTCTGTAAAATCACCACCACTATTCCCTACGGGACAGTTCCATCAACTGTGGTTGAAGAAACCATGGCATAGACACTACAGCCAGCTCACAATAGTCCTTTAATGAAGCAAGAAATAAATCCTTGCTTCTGTAATCCACCGCCACCAGGCGGTACTTTAAACCACAGCATACCCTAGCCAACGTGCTAGTAGAGCAGCCTGAAAAGAGAGTCTAAAAAAATGCCACTATCTCAATTCTCTGAAAACACTTGAGGATGCCTTAATTAGATTTATACTCTTCCTGAGAAAGACCATAGCCTAGCAGAGTCATTACAATGCAAATTGCTTTGATTAAAAAATTTTATAAGTTGGTCTCCCTATTATGAAATGAATGTGAGAGAATGGGACTTCATAGCAAGCATGACATGGCCACAAACAGATAAATACACATTCTTCAATTTGAACGTTTTTTTTCCCCTTTTGTTATTATTATTTAAAGTAGGCTCCATGCTGGGCATGAACCCATGACCCCAAGATCATGACCTGAGGTGAGATCAAGAGTTGGAAGCTCAACTGAATGAACCATGTGGGTGCCCCCAATTTGAAGCTTTTAGATAATTATCTTAAAATAAAAACTTTGACTCTCGTTATCATACCAATATTTGAGAATGAGCAGAAGTCTGTCATTATAAACTACTTATGTGGGGGTAGTTTATAAAATGAAAAGAAAAAAAAAACCTAGGACATGGCCTTTTATGTCCTTAAAATAACCTCCAAGAGGCCTCATGATGAAGCAGACCAAAAAGCAGTCAAAGTGGGGCACACATCCCTGAACTCAAACATTGTTCATGTCTGCAGATTTTTTTCAACAAGAAGAAAAATGGTCAAGATGATCATTCACTGTCTCCTTTTAAGTACAGGGAAGTTAAAAAAAAAAAAAGTACAGGGAAGTTTTTATTATAAATATTCGTTAGCTGGGTATGTGAATGGCTCAATGGCTCAACTGGTTGAGCATCCAACTCTTGATTTCAGCTCAGGTCATGATCTCAGGGTCCTGGGACTGAGCCCACGTGGGGCTCCACACTGGGTATGGAGCCTGCTTTTAAGATTCTCTCTCTCCCTCTGCCTTTCACCATACCACCTCGCCCCTGCTCACCCCTCTCAAAAAAAATTCTTTGCAACTGCTGTAAACCAGATCCTTACTGGGATTACATTTCATTTCTTTAAATCCCTGTTCATGTCATTAAAAAAAATTTTTTTAAGATTTATTTATTTCAGGGAAAGCATGTGAGGAGGAGGCATAGAGAGAACAGGGGAGAGAATCCTCAAAGCAGCTTTGCCACAGAGCCCATCATGGGGCTTGATCTCGGGACGTTGAGATCATGACTAAAGCCGAAATCAAGAGCTGGCCATTCAACCGACTGAGCCACCTAGGCACCCCCTAAATTTTTAAAATCAAGGCATAATTTATGGAAGCTCACTTTTTAGTATACAGATCTATACATTTTAATAAACATGAAGTCAAGTAGCCACCACTAAAATCAAAGTATAGAACATTTCCATCACCCCCAAAATTCCTCCATGCCCCTTTGTACTCGATCCATAACCCCATCCCAAACCCTAGCAATAACGATGTTTCTGTCTCTAGTTTTGCTTATTCCAGAATGTCATATAAATGGAATCCTACCCTGTATTGTTGCTCTGTTAGTTGTTTATTCTTTTTACTTCTGAGTATTTATTTCACTGTAGCGATTCAATGGTTATTTATCCTTTAGCCAGGTGAGGAACATCTGAGCTGTCTGCAGTTCTTGACTATTATGAACAAAGCCACTATGACCATTCACATACCTGTTTCCATTTCTCTTGGGTAAATGCCTAAGAGTGAGATTGCTGGGTCATATGAGAAGTATGTATTTTAAACTTTATAATAAAGTACCAAACTGCTATCCAAAGTGACTATACCATTTTGGGTTCCTATCGAAAATACAAGAGAATTCCCAAGTGGTGATATTACTCTGTGGTCTGAATTTGCATTTTCTTAATGACTAATGATGCTGGGAAGCTTTACGTGTGCTTATCTCCCATCCTTATATCTTATCTTTTTTGGTGAAAATGCCTGTTCAAATTTTTGTTCATTTAAAAACCGGCTTATTTTTTCTTATTGAATTTATAGAGTTCTTTCTATGTTCTTGACATAAGTCCCTTATATGTGGTTTGCAAAGTACTTTCCCTTTACCGTCCCATTACCAGGATGACTGATAAAACTTAATGAAGTCTTAGGATTACAATGTATCTGGGCTAACTTTATTTTGATTGTAATACGGCTGCTATGCAGGCTATTTTTGTTGATAGGAAATATACACTGTTAAGTACTTCAGGAATAATAGAACACCAGGTTCATGGGATCCCTGGGTGGCGCAGCGGTTTAGCGCCTGCCTTTGGCCCAGGGCACAATCCTGGAGACCCAGGATCGAATCCCACGTCGGGCTCCCGGTGCATGGAGCCTGCTTCTCCCTCTGCCTGTGTCTCTACCTCTCTCTCTCTCTCTCTCTGTGTGTGACTATCATAAATAAATAAAAATTAAAAAAAAAAAAACATCAGGTTCATAATTTCTCTCAAATGGTTCAGAAAAAATAAAGTTCTTTGTACCATACTGGCAACTTTCCTGCAAGTTCAAAATTGTTTCAAATTTTTAACAATTATTTTTAGAAATTGACTATACTCTGTATCAATTATTTGTACATTTCTATTTCCAAAAATTGTATGGTCCATCCACTGGGCTATGTAATTCTTTTTTGGGAAAATCAGTCTCTAGAATGCATCATTAAGAATTCAGATTAGGGGTGCCTGGATGGCTCAGTGGTTGAGCGTCTGCCTTTGGCTCGGGTTGTGATCCTGGGGTCCTGGGATAGAGTCCTGCATCAGGCTCCCTGCTCAGCAAGAGGTCTGCTTCTCCCTCTCCCGCTCTCCTGCTCATTTTCCCTCTCTCTCTCTCTCTCTAAGAAGTAAATAAAAAATCTTAAAAAAAAAAAAAAAGAATTCAGATGAAATTCTTTCATAAGAAGGGCACGACTTGAAACAATTTTTATTTTATGCAAAGTAAGTGTACTGAAACTAGAGCTTTCACTCCAAAGTCCTGTCTATGTTTTCAGAAATCAGCTGCATTACCTGATTGAAATAGAATTATTTTCCCATTGGAAGTTACAGAAATCTCACAAAGATTTTAAAATGAACCTTTAGATATATTGAACAGGTGTTCAATTTTTATCTAAGATAAAGCAATAATGTATTTATTTGTTATTAAAAAGGATCAATATGGGTAAATTTGCATTGTTTTAAAAGTAAAGTAGGGCTCAAAACACTTTAATAGATTATTGCTATTGTTTAAAAATTTTACTAAGATGGGCTCCTGGCTGGCTCACCTGGTAGAGTATGCAACTCTTGATCTCAAGATCATGAGTTCAAGCCCCATGTTACTGTGGAGACTACTTAAGAAAAAATAAATAAATCATGGTTAAGAAACTGATACTTGGGGGATCCCTGGGTGGCGCAGCGGTTTGGCGCCTGCCTTTGGCCCAGGGCGTGATCCTGGATACCCGGGATCGAATCCCACGTGGGGCTCCCAGTGCATGGAGCCTGCTTCTCCCTCTGCCTGTGTCTCTGCCTCTCTCTCTCTCTCTCTCTCTGTGACTATCATAAATAAATAAAAATTAAAAAAAAAAAAAAGAAACTGATACTTGGGACACCTGGGTGGCTCAGCATGCTCAGATGCTGGTTGAGCATCTGCTTTTGGCTTGGGGTGTGATCCTGGGGTCCTGGGATCGAGACCCGCATCAGGATTTCTGCAGTCTCCTCTCTGTCCTACTGTGTCTCTGCTTCTCTGTGTGTCTCTCATGAATAAATAAATAAAATCTTAAAAAAAAAATGATACTCTTGGGACACCTGGGTGGCTCAGTGGTTGAGCATCTGCCTTTGGCTTGGGTCGTGATCCCTGGGTCCTGGGATCAAGTCCAGCATTAGGCTCCCTGCAGGGAGCCTGGTTCTCCTTGTCTCTCTGCCTATTTCTGTGTGTCTCTCATGAATAAATAAATAAAAATCTTTCAAAAAAAAAAAAAAACCTGATTCTTGACCACCATCCTTCAGAGTAAACTAACTCAAACACTTTTTGGGTTTTTAAAAAAGATTTTATTTATTTGAGAGAACAAGCAGTGGGGAGGGGCAGAGAGAGAGGAAGAAGCGGACTCCCTGCTGAACAGGGAGACAGATGTGGGGGCTCCATCCCAGGACCCTGAAATCATGACCTGAGCCTAAGGCAGACGCTTAACCCCCTGAGCCACCCAGGTGCCCAATCAATCAATCAATCAAATCTTTTAAAAGAGGTGCCTGGGTGGCTCAGTCAGTTAAGCCTCTGCCTTAGGCTCAGGTCATGATCTCAAGCTTATGGGATCCAGCCCTATGTTGGACTCCCCGCTCAGTGAGGAATCTGCTTGTCTCCTCTACCTCGGCCCCTCCCCACCATTCATACTCTCTCTCAAATAAATAATCCTAAAAGAAAAGAAAAGAAAACAAAACAAAACAAAAAAATAGATGCCTGGGTGGCTCAGCAGTTGGGCACCTGCCTTCAGCTCAGGTCGTGGATCTGGGATGGAGTACCCCATCAGGTTCCCTGTGAGGGGCCTGCTTCTCCCTCTGCCTGTGTCTCTGCACCTCTCTCTCTCAATCTGTGTGTGTGTGTGTGTGTCTCTCATGAATAAATAAAACCTTTAAAAAAGGGCAGCCCAGGTGGCTCAGTGGTTTAGCGCCGCCTTCAGCCCAGGGCATGATCCTGGAGACCCAGGATCGAGTCCCATGTCGGGCTCCCTGCATGGAGCCTGCTTCTCCCTTTACCTGTGTCTCTGCCTCTCTCTCTCTCTCCTCTCTGTGTATTCTCATGAGTAAATAAATAAATAATCTTTAAAAAAATAAATAAAATCCTTTAAAAAATATTTTATTTTTAATTAATCTCTACACTCAACACAGGGCTCGAATTTACAACCCTGAGATCAAGAGACATCAAGAGATGTATGCTCTACTAGCTAAGCCAGCGAGGCACCCTGAAAAACACACTGGAATCACACGTGGGTGTTCTGAAATGTTTGTATTGAGAAAGCCCAGAGAACTGAGACCATTTAAGGCACTGGTATATTCCAGGCTCCCAT
Organism: Canis lupus baileyi; assembly: GCF_048164855.1. NCBI lineage: Eukaryota > Metazoa > Chordata > Mammalia > Carnivora > Canidae > Canis > Canis lupus. The sequence goes on from NC_132845.1 coordinate 72,119,819, forward strand.
CTCCTGCATGTCCCTCACTGGAATGACAGAAAGTGCCTATACATATATAATTTTTTTTCATTCATTCATTCATTTAAAGATTTTATCTATTCACTAGCATGACTGGAGGGGGGCGAGCAGAGGGAAGGGGCAAAGCAGACTCCCCCACTGAGCGTGGAGCCCAATCAGGACTTAACCTGAGGACCCTGAAACCATGACCTAAGCCAAAGTCAGATGCCCAACTTGAGCCACCCAAGCACTCCCTACGATATTTAAATAGTGATTTTTCTCATTTCTTTTTTGCGGTTCAACCATGATTAAACTCTAAGTTAAATGCATGTATGGTACAACATCTCTATTATTGTGTCGTCCTTGCAAAGGGGCCACGCTAATCTTCTCTGTATTGTTCCAATTTTAGTATATGTGCTGCCAAAGGCGGCACCATTGTATCTATTATTTTGCACAATTCCTCACATAGAGAAGCTTTAACAAAGCCTTCCTCTAAAACTCAAAAGTTAAAAAATAAATAAATAAATAAATAAATAAATAAAACTCAAAAGTTGCTTGACTGACATCTGTTAGCACCAGTAGGTACAAGTATCATGTCTGTTAATTATACCAAAGTAATCCCTAAGAGGACTGTGATGTCAAAACTCTGGTTTATAACAGAGAATAAGTAATATGCACAATAAAGCTAGGTGGAACTAAAAAATATATTATTAGTTGGTATCAACTGTGCTACCAGCAATGACAAAAATGAGTGTTGCATAATTATTGTTTTGTTGCATCCTTTACTTTAACAACAAATGGAGACAGGAGCCTTGTCTTTTCTATTTTATGACTTAGAACACCCTGTGCATTAATGGAACATCAAAAATAATGAAACATGAGGGCACCTGCCTGGCCCAGTTGGTAGAACGTAAAACTCCTGATCTTGGGGTTGTAAGTTTGAGCCCCAAACTTGGGTATAGAGATTACTTAAAACAAAATAATGAAACATGATTAGAAGATGGCCTGAGGTCTCCCACCCTGAGAATATTTTCCTGAGGGAAAAAAAAATCACTGCATTGTAGCAAAGCTAAAAATCTTTAACAGGGAGAGCTTATACCAGAGTAAAATCCCCCAAAGCCTACAGGGTGATTCACTTTTTCTATTAAAATCTAATACATAAGCAACATTCATTTGGATCATAGGATTTACACAACACTTAACTTTTTGCTCTTTTATTACTTTTTTTTTCTTTTTTTTAATTTTTTTATTTATTTATGATAGTCACAGAGAGAGAGAGAGAGAGGCAGAGACATAGGCAGAGGGAGAAGCAGGCTCCATGCACCGGGAGCCTGATGTGGGATTCGATCCTGGGTCTCCAGGATCGCGCCCTGGGCCAAAGGCAGGCGCTAGCTAAACCGCTGCGCCACCCAGGGATCCCCTTTTATTACTTTTTTTAAAGTTTATTTATTTAAGCAATCTCTACACTCAATGTGGAGCTTGAATTTACAACCCCAAGATCAAGAGTAGCATGCTCTTCTCACTGAACCAGCCAGGCACCCCAACTTTTTGCTCTTTTTAAGATTGGAGATATAAACTAAAAACAAAACAAAACAAAAACCCTTTCAAATCTTAAATAGTTTCCCCAGCAATCCTTGAGGATTATCTGTCTCACCATTTCAGTGTAACATTTTACTAATGATAAGTAAGCATTCTGAACGGGAGTCAACAGGCCGTGATGGTATAGTGGTTAGTACTCTGCGTTGTGAACAGGAGTCAACAATCTGCAGCCTGTGTGTCAAATCCAGATTGCCTCATATATTTGTCAATGAAGTTTTATTGGAACACAGCCACACTCGTTTGTTTGTATCTCAGCTGTGGCTGCTTTCCTGTAAAGGCAGGGTTGCATGCATGTGACAGAGACCATATGTCCCCTAGACCAAAAATATTTATTATCCGGCCTTGCACAGAAAAAGGTTGCCCATCCCTGATCTAGTGTTCATTCCCATCACGTCCAACGTTCAGCATTTGCAATGTCAATAGGCTCCATTTATCAAACTTCTCACGTGTTGAGATAGGGGCCCAGTTTATTTTTCAAACTGTTCCTAGGTTTTCCTTTCCAAAGGTGCATTTTTCAGGTGTGCGAGGCCTTAATTTTATTTAGTCCCAAGGTGCCACCTTTTCCACAGTCTGGGCCACAGAAATGTATGGAGGAGGGAGTTAAAGGTACAACTTCCAGTCATAAAAATGTAAGTCCTGTAAGTCCTGGGGCACCTGGCTGGCCAGAGTGAAATTCTTAGGCTTGAGTTTGAGCCCCACGTTGGGTGTAGAGATTACTTTAAATTTTTTTTTTTTTTTTAATCTTGGGACACCTGGGTGGCTCAGCATTTGAGCATCTGCCTTCAGCTCAGGGGATGATCCCAGATCCGGGGATCCAGTGTCGCAATAGGCTCCCTATGGGGAGCCTGTTTCTCCCTCTGTCTATGTCTCTGCCTGTCTCTGTGTGTCTCTCGTGAATAAATAAATAAAATCTTTAAAAAAATAAAAACGTTTAAAATCTTAAAAATCAATCAATAAATCAGTCAGTCCTAGGGATATAATGTACCGCATGGCAGTTATAGTTAACAATACCATACCGTATGTTTAAAAGTTGCGAAGAGAGGGACATCTGGGTGGCTCAGTTGGTTAAGTGCCTGCCTTTGGCTCAAGTTATGATCCCAGAGTGCTGAGATCAAGTCCTGTGCAGGGCTCCCGGCTCAGTGGGGAGTCTGCTTCTCCTTCTCCCTCTGCTCCTCCCCCCACTGATGGGCTCACACTCTCAAATCAATCAATCAATCAATCTTTTTTTTAAGATTTTATTTATTCATGAGAGACACGGATAGAGAGAGAGAGAGGCAGAGACAGAGGCAGAGGGAGAAGCAGGCTCCACACAGGGAGCCCGACGTGGGACTCGATCCTGGGACCCCAGGATCACGCCCTGAGCTGAAGGCAGGTGCCAAACCGCTGAGCCACCCAGGGATCCCCTCAATCAATGAATCTTAAAAAGTTCTCATCAGGGACTCCTGGGTGGCTCAGCAGTTGAGCATCTATCTGCCTTAGGCTCTGGGCGTGATCCCGGAGTACCAGGATCGAGTCCCACATCCGGCTCCCTACATGGAGCCTGCTTCTCCCTCTACCTGTGTCTCTGTCTCTCTCATGAATAAATAAATAAATAGTTTTTTAAAAATAAAAGTTCCCATCACAAAACAACAAAAATCTGTAACTACACAAGGTGATGTTGACTAAACTAGTGGTGTGATCATTTTGCAATATATACATATATTAAAATCACTATGTTGTATACCTAAAACTAATGAAATGTTATATGTCAATTATATTTCAATAAAACCGGAAAAAATTTAAATTAAAAATGTTGTTTTTTATTTTTTTAATTTTTATTTATTTATGATAGTCACAAAGAGAGAGAGAGGCAGAGACATAGGCAGGGAGAAGCAGGCTCCAGGCACCGGGAGCCTGACGTGGGATTCGATCCCGGGTCTCCAGGATCACGCCCTGGGCCAAAGGCAGGCGCCAAACCGCTGCGCCACCCAGGGATCCCTAAAAAAGTTTTTAAAGATTTATCCTTTTAAAGATTTTTATATATTAGAGGGAGGGAAAGCACGAGCATGCATGAGTGGAGGGGAGAAGCAGTGGGGGACAGAGAAGTAGACACCCTGCTGAGCAGAGAGCCTGATGACATGGTGAGAGATCCCAGAACCTTGAGATCACAACCTGAGCTGAAGGCAGATGCCTAACTCACTGAGCTACCCAGGCACCCAAAGATTTATTTATTTTAGAGAAAGAGAACGGCGAGTGGGCAGGCTGGGGGGAAGAGCTGATGGAGAGGGAGGGAGAGAGAATCCTCAAGCAGACTCCCCTCACCCCCCAATCCAAAGCCTGATACAGGGCTGGGTCCCAGGGCCCAGAGATCATGACCTGAGTGGAAATTAAGAATTGGCTGCTTGGGCAGCCCTGGTGGTCCAGCGAATTTTTAAAAATTAAAAAAAGAAAAGAAAAGAAAAGAAAAGAAAAGAAAAGAAAAGAAAAGAAAAAGGGAAAGGGAAAGGGAAAGGGAAAGGGAAAGGGAAAGGGAAGGAAAGGAAAGGAAAATTGGCTGCTTAACAGACTGAGCCACCCAGGCATCCCCAAACCAGAAAAAAGTGTAAAAGAACAACAGCAAACGTCAAGACAACAAGCTATCTATCCCCTAATTATCAAGGAGTATGGAAGAGAACTAGAAATAATTCGTATTTTCAAGGTCATAAATTTTTAAATTAAATTTAAATGATTAACAGATCGTCTAGAACTTTAGCTTAGTCAAAATAAACCCATAAAAATTTAAAACTATGTCTTGAGCACCTGCTATTTGAGAACATATTCTGTTCCCAGGAAAAGCACCGGGGAACAAAGGTGAGTAAAAGCCACCACCGCTCCCAAGTGAGACAGCCCTGCACAGACACGGCAGGTCACAAAGGCAAAACGAGGGCCAGAAAACCCTGAAACGGTCCAGGGCACGTGGAAACAGACTCGGCAGCTGCAGCGCCTAAGACCACGTGAGCATCCGTTCCAAGCTGGGCAGCCTGGGATCAGGGAAGGGAACGTCCAGGAGAAGACCCAGGGCTGGGGCAGCTGACTTCAGGGGCTGAGCCCGTCCCATCGCCCCGGCAGGTGACCCCTGCTGCGACCTGGCACCAGCTCTGTGGGGTTTGGTTTGGTTTGGTTTTTTAAGATTGCATTAATTCATTCATGAGAGACACAGAGAGAGAGAGGCAGAGACCCAGGCAGGGGGCGGAGCAGGCTCCCTGCGGGGAGCCCGACGTGGGGCTCGATCCCGGGACTGCAGGATCAGGCCCCGGGCCCAAGGCAGCCGCTCAGCCACTGAGCCACCCAGGCGCCCAAACAAATAAAACATTCAAAACTAAAATGAAACGGCGAGGCTCGGGTCTGACGCGCGGAGAGCGCCGTTCCTCCGAAGCGGTGGGGGGCCTGGCGGGGGCCGCAGCCTCCCAGCGGCCGCCCCGCCCCGCCCCGCCCCGCCCCGCCCCCGCCCCCGCAGGAGCGCCGCACGTCCGCCGCAGGAGCGTGACCTCTCGCGCGCGCGCCCAGGGAGCCGGAGCCCGCGGAGCCCGCCCCCCGCCCCCGCCGCCCAGCCAATCAGAGCCGGCCAGGCTGCGCGTCCGGGCGCGCGACCGCTGTCCCCGCGGCGGGGCCTCCCCGCCCCACCCCCACTGCGGGCCCGGCCCGCGGGGACGGCGATGGGGGCCGCCGCGCGGCGTCCGGGGCGCCTCCCGTGGTGCGCGTGGACGCCGCCTCCCCAGCCCGGCCTCCCCTGGGCCAGCGCCGCGGGCGGAGACGGTCCCGGGAGAGGCGCCCGCTGCTCATGGCGGCCGCGGCGGGGGCGGGGGCGGGGTACGCACCTGAGGTCCCCGCGGGCGGACGGCGCCGGGCGGACGCGGGGTCCGAGGGCTGGGCCGCCGGCGAGCGGCGGGGCGCGAGGGCGGCGGCCGGGGCGGCGGCGGCGGGGGCGGGGCGTGGGCGCGGCGGCGGGGCCCGCTCCGCGCTATCCCTCCTTTTTCTCTTTCTTTCTTACCCCCCCCACTTCTTTTTTTTTTTTTTTTTTTGGCTTCCTGGAAGGCGGCCTCCACTCGTGTGTCCGCAGCGCCCCCAGTGGGAGTTGCCGTTTCCGGTGCTGTCGGAGCTGGAGGAGTCGGAGCGCCGGGCCGGGGTCGGCGGGGCGGGGGGGAGGGGGGAGGGGCGGGGGGGAGGGGGGGAGGGGAGGGGGGGAGGGGCGGGGGGACGGGAGGCCGGGCCGGGCCGGCGCGCCCCTGCCTCCGCCTCCGCCTCCGCCTCCGCCCCCGAGTGGCCGGCACGTGCCTCCGCGCACCCCCCGCCGGCCCGGGCGCCCACCCCCTGCCCTGCAGCTGCTCCGTGCGAGGTTGTGCGCGCCTCCCTGCAACTCGCGGCTGGGAAGCTGTGAGGTCGCAGCTCCAGTGACCGGGGATCGTGCTTCAAAGCCGTCTAGTTATTTGTTGGAAACTGCACAGGTGACCTTTTGGCAGGGTCGGTGACCTGGCCAGTCGACGATGAGCTGTCTGTCCGTCGGATGGCGTGGCACTCCAGCACACAGGCCACTGGTAAAATACCGTTAGTTCCTCTAAACACTTTGATGTCTATCCCCAAGGGAGAACGGGATAGAAACCGTTTACCTATTGCTCACGTTTTTATCTAGCACACGCCCTATTTATCTGAAATTTTTATGAAATATTAGACACACTTGAAGGCACCGTTTTCTTTCCTCCCTACAAGTAATTACTATCTTAAAATTTACACCTTCTGGGCAGCCCCGGTGGCTCAATGGTTTAGCGCCGCCTTCGGCCCAGGGCGTGACCCTGGAGACCCGGGATCGAGTCCCACATCGGGCTCCGGGCGTGGAGCCTGCTTCTCCCTCCGCCTGTGTCTCTCACTCTCTCTGAATAAATAAAAAATCTTTTAAAAAATTTATATCTTCTGGGATCCCTGGGTGGCGCAGCGGTTTGGCGCCTGCCTTTGGCCCAGGGCGCGATCCTGGAGACCCGGGACCGAATCCCACGTCGGGCTCCCGGTGCATGGAGCCTGCTTCTCCCTCTGCCTGTGTCTCTGCCTCTCTCTCTCTCTCTCTCTGTGACTATCATAAACTTAAAAAAATTAAAAAAAATTTATATCTTCTAATACACATTTTTTTAAAGATTTTATTTATTTATTCATGAGAGGCACACAGAGAGAGACGGGGGCAGAGACACACAGGCAGAGGGAGAAGCAGGCTCCATCCTGGGATCAGGACCTGAGCTGAAGGCAGATGCTCAACCACTGAGCCACCCAGGCATCCCTAATACACATTTTCTTTTGCAAGAAAAGTGCCTCAAATTTGCTGAGACTTTTTTCTCTAAGTGGCTATCAAAGATATGCTTCTTAGCAGATGCTGTTAAAAAAAAAAAAATCTGTCCTTTCAAGGTATAGCTAACAATTCAATTACTTGAGAAAGTAGCACCAAGAAACAGACTTACCTATGGAGAGCACCCTGATGGTCACCAGAGGGGAAGTGGGTGGGGGGTGGGTGAAATACGCGGAGGGATTAAAGAGTGCATTTACCATGGTAAGCACTGAGGAGTGTGTAGAATTACCGAATCAAAAAAAAAAAAAAAAAAGAATTACCGAATCACTACATTATACACTTGAAACTAATGTAACACTGTAGGTTGACAATGCTAGAATGAAAAAAATACTTAATAAAAGTACCTGCTTTTTTGACATTATTCTTAAAAGAGATGTTTGAAAATATTCAAACATATTATAGTTGATTCTTCTTACTCCAAAGAGTTATGTTCTATAGAGTTTTAGTAAACAATGTGCAAGCCTGAACCACTACTCCTAGGGCTAATGCAGAGGTTTCTGCCAGCCTCTGGTCATGCTGTTTTTGTGAACCCAGCAGCAAAATCAACAAGCACAAAATGTGAAAAAATGTAGCATTAAAAGGATCACGGAGGGTCGCCTGGGTGGCTCAGTGGTTGAGCACCTGCCTTTGGCCCAGGTCATGATCCAGAGGTCCCAGGATCGAGTCCCACGTCAGGCTCCCTGCATGGAGCCTGCTTCTCCCTCTGCCTGTGTCTCTGCCTCTCTTTGTGTGTGTCTCTCGTGAGTAAATAAGTGAAATCTTTAATTTAAAAAAGTAAGTAAATAAAATTTTTTTAAAAATAAAAAGATCAGGGAAAGGACACTTTTACAAGTGTGAGGGCTGAAACAGGGACAAGACTGTCCCACAACTGGGAAGTGTGCATCAGGCAGTGTAAGTTTTTTGCCACTCTATGCATGTCCAAAAATGACCTGGGAAATAGCACTGTACTGGTTTTGGGTTTACCTATCAGTTTTAGTGGGTAGGTGAATTCACAAACATGAAATTGATGAATAATGAGGATTGGCTCTATTTTGTTTTAAAAAAAACGATGAGCGCATAAAACTTGTACTTGACAACCTGGAAACCATTATTCTAATCTGCTGTAAAAACTTCCATGTGAAATGTTTCAGTGTTTTGAGGCATTTGTTCAAAATGTCAAAATACACATGTGATTGGTTGGGAAAGAACAGCTGACATCAAGAAGAGTTGTGCACACACAGCATCTCTGATTATTCTCCTTTAATTCTCTCACGAGCCCACTCCAGTTAACCCCCACTACTCCACTAAAATTGTTCTCTCCAAGGTCCCAAGTGACCTCTATGTTGCCAGTCATTTTTCAGTTTGTGAATTGCTTGATCTGTCAGCACTTGAGATAACCATTCACTGTGTCGTCTTGCGACGCTTCTACTGCCCTGGCTACTTTTCCATCCGCTGCTCCTTAGTCTGCTGGAGATCCTTCTTTTCCCCCAACCCTTTGAGTAGTGCTGTAACTTGGGGCTGTCTCGGATCTCTTTGCTCACTCCTTCAATGACCTTGTCCAGTCAAGTGTACTTAAACGCCTTTGATATGCTTATGACTCTCAAGTATGTATCTCCAGCCCAGCCCACTAACCTCCACTCGACTCTGTATAACCAACTGCCTACTTGGACATCTTCATGTAGATGGAGGAAGCAGCATCTCAAGCAGGACACATCCTACCCTCTCAGATTCTCCTGTAGTTCTTTCCCATCTCAATTAACGCCAAGGGTGGAGACTGACGTGGGGGTTGATCTCATGACCCTGAGATCATGACCTGAGCTGAAATCAAGAGTCAGATGCTCAACTGACTGAGCCACCCAGGGGTCCCTCTTCAGACTATTCTTTTATATATATATATAAAATTTATTTATTTATTCATGAGAGACACAGATAAAGAGGCAGAGACACAGGCAGAAGGAGAAGCAGGCTCCATGCAGGGAACCCGACGTGGGACTCTATCCCGAGACTCCAGGATCACGTGCTGGGTCAAAGGCGGATGCTCAACTGTTGAGCCACCTAGGCATTCCTCTTCAGACTATTCTTTTTTTTTTTTTTTTTTTTTCTCTTCAGACTATTCTTAATAAAGCAACTGGGAAAATTCTGTAATTCACCTTACTCCTCTGCTCAAAACTGCCCTATAACTTTCCACCTCAGAAGAAAAGTAAAGGTCCCTAGTTAGGCTTCTGGCCAAGATGAAGTTACAAGGATAGGATTCACTCTCTTACCTGAAACAAATATGCTAATGGAGGGGTGACTGCCTGGCTCAGTGGGAAGAGCCTAAGACTTTTGATTTTGGGATTGTGAGTCTGAGCCCCTTGTTGGGTGTAGAGATTACTTAAAAAAATAAAGTACTAAAAAAAACCAAAAAAAACAAACAAACAAAAAAATAAAGTACTGGGTCTCCTGGGTGGCTCAGTTGGTTAAGCATCTGCTTTCAACTCGGGTCACAATCCCAGAGTTCTGGGATTGAGCCCCACATTCAGCTCCCTGCTCAGCGGGAGTCTGTCTCTCCCCCTCTCTGCCCCTTCCCATCGCTCATTCTCTCCTTTCTCAAAAAAATAAAATCTTTTTTAAAAAATATTTTATTTATTTATTCATAAGAGACACACAGAGAGAGGCAGAGATACAAGGAGAGGGAGAAGCAGGCTTCCTGTGGGGAGCCCGATGTGGGACTCGATCCCAAGACCCGGGGATCACGACCTGCACCAAAGGCAGATGCTCAACCGCTGAGCCCCCAGCCATCCCAAATAAATAAAATCTTAAAAAAAAATAATAAAGTACTTACTTATAGGAAGGGGCTTACTTCTGTCATTATACTACTTTTCTATATGCCTTACAGTTTTTTTGTCCCTCATTTCCTGCATTACAGTCTTCTTTTGTGTTTTGTTGTTTTGTATAGTGAAATGTTTAAATTCCTTTCTCATTTCCTTTTGTGTATATTCTATAGCTATCTTTGTGGTTGCCATGAGGATTGCATTTAACATCCTGAAGTTAGGGATGCCTGGTTGGCTCAGGAGTTGAGCGTCTGCCTTTGGCTCAAGGCAGGAACCTGGAGTCCTGGGATCGAGTCCCACATCGAGCTCCCTGCATGGAGCCTGCTTCTCCCTCTGCCTGTGTCTCTGCCTCAATCTCTCTATCTCTCATGAATAAATAAATAAAATCTTTAAAAAAATCCTGAAGTTATAACACTCTAATAAAATAAAATTAAAATGAGGGGTGCGGGGGTGGCTCAGTTGATCATGAGTCTGACTCTTGATTTAGCTCAGGTCATGATCTCAGGGTTGTGAGATCAAGCCTGGTGTCAGCCCTGTGCTGGGTGTGGACCTACTTAAGATTCTCTCTCTCCCTCTCCCTCTCCCTCTGCCCACCACCCTCCCTCCCCCACTTGCTTGTTCTCTTTCTCTAAAAAATAAAATAAAATAAAAATGAATGAATTATGGGTGCATGTAATCTCCAAATTCTTCATGCTTAGTCAAAGAAGCCAAGCATAAAAGAATTCATATTTTATGACTATACATATACATAAATTTTTAAAAGATTTATCTATTCATTCATGAGAGATACAGAGACATAGAGGGAGAAGCAGGCTCCTCACAGGGAGCCCGATGCGGGACTTGATCCTGAATCCTGGGATCACGTCCTGATCCGAAGGCAGACACTCAACCACTTAGCCACCTGGGCGTCCCGTTATATACATTTTTTGAAAGTGCAAACTATGTTTAACCTTTGAAATGCATGGGTCCACTTATATGTGGGATTTTTTTTCAATAAACACAGTATAGTACAGTAAATGTATTTTCCTAATGATTTTGTTGACAGTTTTTTCCCTAGCTTACTTTACTGTAAGACTACAGCACATAGTACATACAATGTACTTTATATGTCTTAATTGTTTAAGACATATAATTGTTTATGTTACCAGGAGGTTTCCAGTCAAGAGTAGGCTATTAGTAGGTAAGTTTTGGGGGGAATCAGAAGTTATACTCAGATTTTAGACTGAATGGGGTGGGACACCCCTCACCCCTCCATTGTTCAAAGATGAACTGTATCTCATACTGTCAGGAAACACAGCAATTTCCTAGTACCTGCAATGGAAAAAGAGATTGCCTACCAAGGTTAAGAAGATGCTGTTAGGGGGATGGAATTCTGTCATATCTCCATTGTGGTGGTTACTCAGGTGAATAGAACTATCAAACTTCATCAAATTGTACATTTTATTTTTTTAATTTTTAAAAAAGATTTTTATTTATTCATTCATAGAGACACACACACACACACAGAGAAGCAGAGACACAGGCAGAGGGAGAAGCAGGCTCCATGCAGAGAGCCCCACATGGGACTCGATCCCGGGTCTCCAGGATCACACCCCAGGCTGCAGGTGGCGATAAACTGCTGCACCAATGGGGCTGCCCAAATTGTACATTTTAAATTAATGCAGCTTATTATACATAAATTATACCCCCATATCGATTGAAAAGTCAGCCCTCCACATTTCTGTATCCCAAATTTTTAAAAAAGATTTTTATTTAATTATTTCAGAGTAAGCAAGCGAGAGAGAGAGAGAGAGAGAGAGAGAACGAGCAGGGGGGTGGAGGGGCAGAGGAAGGGGGAGAAGCAGACTCCCCACAGAACAGGGAGCCTGACATGGGCCTCCATCCAGGGGCTCCAGGATCATGGCCCCAGCCGAAAGCAGACGATTAACTGACTGAGCCACCCAGGTGGTTGTATCATGATACAGGGGCACCTGTTTCAGGTTAAAAACATTAAAAACGTTTGAAACGTTAAAATTAGTTTAAGTTAAGCATATGCAGTTACATTGTTCTTGCTAAAATCATCTTACTACTGGTATTTTCCTACCATTACTATTTTTAATAAGAGCCAATGGTTTAAAAAACTAAATAGGACATTCATTTAAAAATTGTTTACTTGGGATGCCTGGGTGGCTCAGCGGTTGAGTATCTGCCTTTGGTTCAGGTTGTGATCCCAGGGTCCTGGGATCGAGTCTCACATCGGGCTTCTTGCATGGAGCCTGCTTCTCTCTCTGCCTGTGTCTCTGCCTCTCTCTCTGTGTCTCTCATGAATAAATAAAATAAAATCTTAAAAAAAATAACTTGGAGGGCAGCCCGAGTGGCTCAGCAGTTTAGCGCCACCTTCAGCCCAGGGCATGCTCCTTCCTGGAGACCCGGATCGAGTCCCGCATCCGGCTCCCTGCATGGAGCCTGCTTCTAACTCTGCCTGTGTCTCTCTCTGCCTCTCTCTCTGTCTCTCATGAATAAATAAACAAAATGTTTAATAAAAAAAAAATAGGGACGCTTGGGTGACTCAGTGATTGAGCATCTGCCTTTGGCTCAAGGCGTGATCCTGGAGACCTGGGATCGAGTCCCACATCGGGTTCCCTGCATGGAGCCTGCTTCTCCCTCTGCCTGTGTCTCTGCCTCTCCGTCTCTGTGTCTGTCATGAATAAATAAATAAAATATATTTTTAAAAATAAAATAATAATAGTAAAAAAATAACTTGGAGATTATTGCCCTAAAAATTTGGAAGATCCTGTTTTCAGGAAACTGACAGATGATTTATGTACACTCAGAAGGCTGAATTCATTCAGGCAGATGAATACAACCAATGATAATATTAGAGTATACCACATTTATGTGATACGGGAAGACTTAAGATTGTAAAATGTCATTTATTAATTTATCTCAACTAGGTCATCAATTTAATGCAGTTTCAATAAAACTCCCAGTGGGAATCTTTAATGCAACTGACAAGATTATCTTAAAATTTATGGAAGTAAATGTTATGAGTAGAAAAGGCAATTTTGTAAAAGAACAAAGACTTGATTGAATAAAAATCAGAGCATAGTATAAAGTTGTAGCAGTTGAACCCTTGTATCTTCATTCAAGAATATATCAGAAGGAACAGACTCCAGAAATTGACCCATGTATATAGAAAGGCATCATGTTTTTTTTTTTTTATTTATTTATGATAGGCACACAGTGAGAGAGAGAGAGGCAGAGACACAGGCAGAGGGAGAAGCAGGCTCCATGCACCGGGAGCCCGACGTCCCGGGTCTCCAGGATCGCGCCCTGGGCCAAAGGCAGGCGCCAAACCGCTGCGCCACCCAGGGATCCCGAAAGGCATCATGTTATAAATGACATTTTAAAACCTTCAAAGTCTGTTACAGCCCGTTAATTATTTGGGGACAATCATAGATCTGATAAAATGTTAATAAATGCATAATCATACCACTCATAAAAGTCAACTTCATATCTAAATATAAAAAATTAAAGGGCAGCATTAGACTTAGTGTTTTACAAACATCATAGGACACCTTTATATCTTGTATTATAGAGTCTTACTTAGCAAGAAAGGAAAAAAGCTCTACTGGATAAGATTAATGCCAATTAGGGCACCTGGGTAGCTCAGTTGGTTAAGCACTGGAGTCTTGATTTCAGCTCAGGTCATGATCTCAGGGTCCTGAGATGGCCTCCATGCTGGGGATGGAGCCTGCTTGGGAGTCTGTCTCCCTCTCTGTCTCTCTCTTTCTGCCCCTCCTTCCCCCACTCTCCCTCTCTAAAATAAATAAATAAATAAATAAATAAATAAATAAATAAATAAATAAGTAAATAAAGTAAGTTCTAATTGAACATTTTTGGGTCTCCTGGTTGGCTCAGTCGGTAGACTATGTGACTCTTGATCTCCGCGGCATGTGTTGAAGCCCCACATCAGGTGTGGGACCTACTTAAAAAAAAATTAAAATGAGCATTTTCTATGATCCAGCAGTTCCGTTTATCGGTATCTACCCAAGAGATACCCTCACACAGGTACAAAAGGAAATGTGTAGAAGAATGCTCCAGCAGCCCGGGGAGGCTCAGCGGTTTAGCACCGCCTTCAGCCCAGGGCCTCATCCTGGAGACCCCAGGGTCGAGGCCCATGTTGGGCTCCCTGCATGGAGCCTATTCCTCCTTCTGCCTGTGTCTCTGCCTCTCTCTCTCTCTCTGTGTCTCTCATGAAAAAATAAATAAAATCTTTAAGAAAAAAAAAAAAAAAAAGAATGCTCATTGCAGGGAGATCCCTGGGTGGCTCAGTGGTTAAGTGTCTGCCTTCCATTCAGGTCGTGATCTCGAAGTCCCTGGATCCAGTCCCCGGATCGAGTCCCGCATCAGGCTCCCTTTGAGGAGCCTGCTTCTCCCTCTGCCTGTGTCTCTCTTCTCTCGGTGTCTCTCATGAATAAATAAATAAAATCTTAAAAAAAAAAACATTGTAATATTGTAATAGCAAAAAAATGGAAACAACCCGAAGTCCATCAGAAGAATGGTTAAATAAGACTTGTTTATACTAATACGCAAGAGTGAAAAAGAATGGGCCAAGCACCAACAAATTGCTATGAAAATATCTCCAAGACAGCTTTGAGTGAAAAGAGGAGGTTGTAGGATGAGGTACATGTTATACTATTTTCTTTAAAAACACACCAACAGGGATCCCTGGGTGGCACAGCGGTTTGGCGCCTGCCTTTGGCCCAGGGCGCGATCCTGGAGACCCGGGATCGAGTCCCGCGTCGGGCTCCCGGTGCATGGAGCCTGCTTCTCCCTCTCCCTCTGCCTGTGTCTCTGCCTCTCTCTCTCTCTGTGTGACTGTCATAAATAAATAAAAAATTAAAAAAAAAACAAAAACACACCAACAAAATCTGAGAATATTTTTTCTTTTTTTAAAGATTTATTTATTCATGAGAGACACACAGAGAGAGAGACAGAGAGAGGTAGAGACACAGGCAGAGGGAGAAGCAGGCTCCATGCAGGGAGCCCAACGCGGGACTCGATCCCGAGTCTCCAGGATCAGGCTCTGGGCGGAATGCAGTGCTAAACTGCTGAGCCACCTGGGCTACCCTGAAAATATTTTTTTCTATGGCAATGGATATATGTGTGGTTGTGGTTAAAGGAGCTTTTGCCTTTACCCATATAGAACCCTTAGGTAATTGTTATTTTTTTTAAAGAGGCTTTTCATCATATATTAATCGTATAATTAAAGGTTTAATAATAATGATTAAGATATATAAAACTAGTTAAGAAAAAATAAATAAATAAAACTAGTTAAGTTCATTCTTTCCCAGACCATAGAATTTCAGCTATACTAGTGTAACAAAGAAATGAGAACATCTTCAGGAAAATATCATTATGGGTGGGGGAAAATTGAGCCTGGTTAACATTAGCAGACATTTTATTTTATTATTTTTTAAAATATTTTATTTATTTATTCACGAGAGATACAGAAAGAGACAGAGACATAGGCAGAGGGAGAAGTAAGCTCCCTGCAGGGATCCTCAGGCGGGAGTCGATCCCAGGACCTTGGGATCATGACCTGAGCCAAAGGGAGACGCTCAACCACTGAGCCACCCAGGTGCCCCCTTTAGCAGATATTTTAATACTCCAGGGCACTGGTATTTTGCTGTGGAACCATCTTTTCCAAGCAACAATATGGACAAAATCGCAAGTATTAACCAGTATACAAGCAGTGTATGAAACAACCAGGTTTTGATAAAAGCCCAATTGTCATTACAAACCCAGCTCTACATTATCCAAAAACTGGCTTGTGGTTTATTTTATCCTGTTTCCTGGCAAACAAGAGACACAAAATTGATGGGCAAGCATCGCCACCTAGTGGTTGCGGTTCACACTGCAGATTTCACTCCTGTGCCCTTTGTCCCGGAAATCTCCAAATAGAGGTTCTGTCTTAAGGATATTAAAAGTCAAATGTGTGTGTGTGTGTGTGTGTGTGTGTGTGTGTGTGTGTCCAGATTTTATTTATTCATGAGAGACACACAGAGACGCAGAGACACAGACAGAGGAGAAGCAGGCTCCCTACGAGGAGCCCGATGTGGGACTTCATCCCAGGACCCTAGGATCACGCCTTGAGCCAAAGGCAGACCCTAAACTGCTGAGCCACCCAGACATCCCCTGATTTTTTAATTCTTTACAAATAAAAAAAAATATTTAAGTAATCTCTACACCTGTTGTGGGACTTGAACTCACAGCCCCGAGATGAAGTCGCACATTCTTCTGACTGAGCCAGCCAGGTGCCCTTCAATTTTTAAAATCTTTTTACTTATTTATTAATTTTTAAAAGATTTTATTTATTTCTATGAGACAGAGAGAGAGTGTGAGCCGGGGGAGAAGGAGAGACAGACTCCCTGCAGAGCCTGACGTGGGGTTGGATCCCAGGACCCTGAGATTATGGCCTGATGCTTAACTGGCTGAGCCACCCCGGTGCCCCTCAGATTTATAAATGAAAGCAGAGCTGAAGAGAAGATCTTGTGCACAGATACTTACTTTGGGAGGTACCAGGAGCCAAAGGTCAGGGAGGGTTAATGAATAATACTCTCCTGCCGGACGCCGCAGACCCGGGACCCGGAGCAGCTCGGAGGCGGTGAATAATAGCTCTTCAAGTCTGCAATAAAAAATGGCCTCCAATAAAACTACATTGCAAAAAATGGGAAAGAAACAGAATGGAAAGAGTAAAAAAGTAGAAGAGGCGGAGCCTGAAGAATTTGTGGTGGAAAAAGTACTGGACCGCCGTGTAGTGAATGGGAAGGTGGAGTATTTCCTGAAGTGGAAGGGATTTACAGATGCTGACAATACTTGGGAACCTGAAGAAAATTTAGATTGTCCAGAGTTAATTGAAGCATTTCTTAATTCTCAAAAAGCTGGTAAAGAAAAAGATGGTACAAAAAGAAAATCTTTATCTGACAGTGAATCTGATGATAGCAAATCAAAGAAGAGATGCTGCTGATAAACCAAGAGGCTTTGCCAGAGGTCTTGATCCTGAACGAATAATTGGTGCCACAGACCGCAGTGGAGAATTAATGTTTCTCATGAAATGAAAAGATTCAGATGAGGCAGACTTGGTGCTGGCAAAAGAGGCAAATATGAAGTGTCCTCAGATCGTAATTGCATTTTATGAAGAGAGACTAACTTGGCATTCTTGTCCAGAAGATGAAGCTCAATAATTGTTTGCGGTGCTATATATATATATATATATATATATATATATATATATATATATAAAATATAAAATCTGGGTCTTTGTTTTTTGGTTTATTAGTGTGAAGAAATAACATTCTAATGAAAATCAAGTTTGATATGTTTGTTTTGAAGTAGTATTGGGGGAGTTGTTGGGGTTTTTTGCATCTATAGCACTGGTTACTTTGAACAAATAAAAGCTTTCTGTAGTTGTTTCCTTTAAAAAAAAAAAAAAAACAAAACTCTCCTGCCTATAGACAGGCAAACTGCCTTTGGGACTCTTCCATTTGAATTGAAAAGAACCCATCCGTCAGATCAGTGTGCCATAGTAAGTTCCAAAACTGTGTTCATCTGTTCCAGCAAAACGCCACTCCCACCAGAGCAGCTATGATTGGGCTACACTCTTGGCTAGTTTATTACTATTATCTACCATGATCTGTCTGATTTTTGCAGGAGCCAAGCAAGTGAACTGAACGGGACAATGATGGGAACTACCACCCCTGCAACCTCTGCATCTCTGAAGGTGCACTCAGGTCTGAGAGTCCACCTGAGATGCATTCTGTCTTCTGATTGAATACTGGCTGGGTCAAGACACAATGAGGGAACGAATATGAGTTCCTAAGTATGTCTGTCTCAATTGTGTACTCAGGAATCCGGGATGTTTTCACAGGGTTGGTCCATGGACACACGGACCCACTGAGAGCCATGCCTGTGCTGGTGCCATAAGCTCCTCCTCTAACTGTGGTCCTTGCCAGCGTTTCAGGTCCCCTGGTGTCACTCTCATCTCACACCCTCCATCAAGTTCTTGGAAGATCTGCTTATTCTCATTTCTCCAGTGAATAGTAACTCTGGTAAGTAATCACAGATTCGTTGGGTAAGTGATTGGAATATTTACTGCCTCTACTTGTGCTGGCTCTGCAGGGTCCCTCAACTGGATTCTGCTTCCCATATGATTGCTGGATTCTGGTCTGAGAACTGGGTCAGACTTTCTTCTAGTCACACACATCAAGGCGGCACTGTAGCTGTCCGCCTTTATGCCTCATCCCTTGGGATACTGTGGTCAGACAGCCAAGTCAGAGATCGCTGGTGCTAGGGCACTATGGTTGCCTCCCTGCCCTTGCTGCCTCTCCTGTCAAGTCCATCCACTTAGCTCTGCTGTTCTGGAACACTACCATCCTCTGGGGTGCCTCGTGGCAGAGAATTCTGTCCTCAGCATTTGTAGCCTGTTATGCATCATATGGGCTGCAAGAGATCCTATAAAGTACATATAAAGTACAAATTTATAAAGTACATATAAAGAGATCCATAAAGTACAAATACCTCACATCTCATTTATTCAAAAAAATTCATTTCAGGGGCTCCTGGGTGACTCTGTCCATTAAGGGTCTGCCTTCAGATCAGGTCATGATCCTGGGGTCCCGGGATCCAGCCTGGCTTGCAGCTCCCTGTTCAGCAAGGAGCCTGTTTCTCTCCGCTCCTCCCTCCTGCTCTGTAAACTCTCTTAAATAAATAAATAAATAAATAAATAAATAAATAAATAAATAAATAAATAAAATCTTTTAAAAGAATTTATTTCACTTTCTGTTTTTTACGTCTTCACTTTAGAGGAGCCATCCAGAGAAGTGACACAACCCGCCAAAGCCACCTACCGAGTCAGCCGCAGAGCCAGGACCAGTCCCCAGTCCCCGGTCCCCGGTCCCCGGTCTCCCGGTCAGTTCCCCCCACAGGATTCCAAAGCAAGTGTGTGAGTCGGAGTCCGCTAGACACCCGCGGGGGGGGCGTTCGGGGCCCTGTGCGCTAAGCAGGGAGGCCTGCGCCGGTCCCGGGGGCGGAATGGCAAGGAAGGCCGCCCGCCGTCTGCGGGGGCGCGGCTGGGGTCGGGGCGCGGGACCTCCCTGCAGGGTCGGGCAGCCGGTGCACCGGTAAGAGCTGCGCTCGGGGCCTGCGGCTGCAGCACCCCTGAGCCTCCCGGAGCCGACCGAGACGCCGCGGCCCCCGGGGAATGACCAGGCGCCGTGGCGGGAGCGGTGAACCAGGGCGGGGAGCACCACGCGGGCGCCCACAGAGCGGGCCACCCGGCGGCAAGGGGCCCTCGCGACCACAGCGCCGCGTGCCCGCGGGGGCCGGGAAAACGCTCGGTAAGCAGCGCGGCTGCCGGGCCGGGGGACCAGCGGGTGAGCAGCGGGGCGCAGCGCTCCGGCCCCGGCCCCGCCCCCCGCCGCCGGCCCCGCCCCCGCCCCGCCGCCGGCCCCGCCCCCGCCCCCGCCGGCCCCGCCCCCTCCCAGCCATTGGCGGCCCTCCGCGCCTTTGCCTTCAGCCAGGGGTCCACGTGACCTCGGGCTCTTCCGCCGGGCTGTGGGGTCAGAGGTCACCAAGATGGCGGCGCCCGGGAGGCGCTGAGGCGTGGGGCGCAGCATGGCGGTGGCGGCGCTGGAGGCCGGGGCTCGGCTGGGCCGGCTGCTGAGCGGGCCGGGGGCCGGCCCAGCGCTGAGAGCGGGGCGAGGGCACGGGACGGCGGCCGGGCGCTCGCGGAGCCGGCGCGAGGCGGACGCGCCCGTGTTCCAGTATGTGGGCGAGCGGGCGGCCCGCGCCGACCGCGTCTTCGTGTGGGGCTTCAGCTTCTCGGGGGCGCTGGGCGTGCCCACCTTCGTGCTGCCCCGCGCCGGGCCCGAGCGGCGCGCCGGCTCGCGTCCGCCCCGCAGGATCCAGCCGGTGCCCTACCGCCTGGAGCTGGACCAGAAGGTGCGGGCTGCGCGGCGCCCCCCGGCCTCCGCCGCCGCCCCCCAGGCGGGGCGAGGCTCCCTGCGAGCCGCTGCGACGCCGCGTGGCCGGGCGCCGGGGAGGGGGACCCTGCGGCGGCTGCGGGCCGCGGCGGGAGCGCGTTAGGGCGCACTCTAATTTCTAAGCGGTTCCAGAATAGACTTTTTTTTTTTTTTTTAAGATTTTACTTATTTATTCATGAGCGACAGACACAGGCAGAGGGAGAAGCAGGCTCCGTGCCGGGAGCCCGACGCGGGTCTCGATCCCGGGTCTCCGGGGTCACGCCCTGGGCCTAGGGCAGGCGCTGACCGCCGAGCCACCCCGGAGGCTAGAGGCTTGGTTTGGAGGCCGGCTCGCGGCCAGCCCGGGGCAGTGTGCCCTCCAGGTGTGCTGGAGGCTTGTGAGCTGCCTCCCGCCTGGGCCGTCTGGGCCGCCTGGGCCGCCTCCTTCTGTTGGCCCATTACCTGCCCCAGCCCCTCTCCGCCACCGTCCACCGTCCACCGTCCACCGGAGGCAGCCGCAGCGTTCCGCATTAGCCGCCGAGGATCTTCGACAAACATCCCTGGGGGAAAAGGCTGTTTGCACTGGGTGGTATCTAGGTCAGCTCAGATAAAGAGAGCCTTGTGCATGGGGGCTCCCGGGGACCCACCAGGCGGCTCAGATGAGAACGCCCTGGGAATGGAGCTTTGAAGTTGCTGCGGTCCCTTTCTGCCTCTTCAGGGGCTGCCGGACTGCGGGTTTGCGCCGTGTTGCGAGCTTCTCAGGACGGAACGGGTCAGGTTGAGATGCTGCAAAGCTTGCTGTTCCTGCAGCCGCTTTTCTTGAGTAAACATTCCCTAGATGGCTTTAAGTCTTTGGCTAATTTCCAGGGTTCTGAAAAAATGGATTCTGACGTTCTCCAGTGTGCTTGTTGCTCCATTTTCACTGATGCCATGTCCTTTTATTTCTCTTATTTTTTTATTTATGCCAGTCCATGTCCTTTTATTTCTTTTATTTTTTTATTTTTAAGATTTTATTTTTTCATGAGAGACGCAGAGGCAAAGACATAGGCAGAGACAGAAACAGGCTCCCTGTGGGGAGCCGGATTCGGGCAGGACTTGATCTCAGAGCCACCCGGGAGTCCCCAGTCCATGTCCTTTTAACATAATTATCGATGTGGTTGGATCACATCAACCATCTTGCTCTTTATTATTTTTTTAAAGCTTTTATTTATTCGTAAGAGACACAGAGAGGCAGAGGGAGAAGCAGGCTCCCTATGAGGAGCCCAATGCGGGACTTGATCCCAGGACCCTGGGGTCACGACCTGAGCCAAAGGCAGGTGCTCACCACTGAGCCATCCAGGCATCCCTAAACAGGGTTTTGTTTTATTTTATTTTATTTTATTTTATTTTATTTTATTTTATTTTATTTTTAACATGGTTTTAAAGTATACTTTGAACAACAGTTTATTGAAGTCTTTGATAAATCCAATGTCCGGGTCCCATTAGTGTCAGTTTCTTTTGGCTGCTTTTGTCCCTTCAGTGTAGGTCTTTGCATGTCTTCTACTTTTTGGTTGAAAACTGGACATTTTGGTGATGTTTTGTAATAACTTTGGATTCTGATATTCTTCCCTTGAGGTTTTGTTTTGCCCCCGCACCCCCTTTTTAAGATTTTATTTATTTTAGGGGAGGAGAGAAAGAGCACGGGCAGGGAGGTATGGTAGAGGGAGAAGCAGACTCCTTGCTGAGCAGGGAGCTCTATGTGGGGCTGGGTCCCGGGACTCTGGGATCATGACCTGTGCTGAAGGCAGCCACTTAAGTGACAGAGCCACCCAAGCACCCCCCCCCCTTTTATTTATTTATTTTTTTTTTCAGTAACTTTTTGGACTTCAAGTATACAGTCTTCCCTGCTGTGCATGGCTACTGATACCTTTGTTCCAGTTATTGATTTGTCTCTCTGCCCCCTCCTTTTCAGCCTCGCTTCTTGAGTGTTGCTTCCTAGCGTATACCTTTGTGGTCAGCCAATGATTTGGGCAGAGATTGTGCTCAGACACTTTAAGCCTTCAAGGTTTCTACCTTCTACCTTTGATTCTGTGTATAGGTCAGGGACCACATTCAAATATCAGGCTGTTCTCAAGTCTGCCTCAGCTTTACTTGGGATTGGATCCTCAGCTTTCCCTCGTTTACTTGCAGAGTTTCCCAGTCAACTGTGGATGTGTGGAAAGCCTTCTGTGGCAGTTTCACTTCTAAGATCTTTCCATTGCACTTTTGACTGGTCTGCCTCTCCTCTTGCCCTGGTCAGGATTGTAACCTCAGATGGCCAAGTTGTGAATTTTCCTTGTTTGTTTCTCACTGGGTTCACTACTGAGCATGAGTTTTCACTTTCTACCCCAAAGTGAGTGTGTCCTTACTGGCAACAAAGTTGATGGTTTTCATGGTCAACCCTGCCCTTTTAAAACTAGTGTGCTGATTGAGCTGGAGTAGACGGAGGACCCCAGATGGGAAGTCTGCAGATTCCTGCTGTTGTTACCTGAAGTTCTTTCATCTTCCTCCTCCTCTTCTTCTGTTGTTACCTGAAGTTGTTCTCCTCCTCCTCCTCTGCTTCCTCCTTCTTTTGTTACCTGGAGTTCTTGATGCTGCTGAAGTTCGTTTCCTTCCTTCCTTCCTTCCTTCCTTCCTTCCTTCCTTCCTTCCTTCCTTCCTTCCTCTCTCTCTCTCTTTCTTTTTCTTCTTTTCTTTTTTCTTTCTTTCTTTCTTTCTTTCTTTCTTTCTTTCTTTCTTTCTTTCTTTCTTTCTTTTCTCTTTTCTCTTTTCTCTTTTCTCTTTTCTTTTCTTTCTTTCTTTTCTTTCTTCTTTATTTTTTCATGAGAGACACAGAGAGAAAGAAGCAGAGACACAGGCAGAGGGAGAAGCAGGCTCCGTGCAGGGAGCCCGATGCGGGACTCCATCCTGGGACTCCAGGATCACGCCCTGGGCCAAAGGCAGATGCTCAACCGCTGAGCCACCCATGTGTCTCTCTTCTTTCTTTTCTTTTCTTTCTTTTCTTTTCTTTTCTTTTTTTTCTTTTCTTTTCTTTTCTTTTCTTTCCTTTTCTTTTCTTTCTTTTCTTTACTTCTTTTCTTTCTTTTTCTTTCTTTCTTTCTTTCTTTCTTTCTTTCTTTCTCTCTCTCTCTCTCTCTCTTTCTTCTTTCTCCTTCCTTCCTTCCTTCCTTCCTTCCTTCCTTCCTTCCTTCCTTTCTTTCCTTTCTTTCCTTTCTTTCCTTTCTTTCTTTCTTCTTTTTCTTTCTCCAAGTAATCTCTACACTCAATGTAGTGTGCAAGCTCATGACACCAAGATCAAGAGTTGCATGCTTTTCTGACTCAGCCAGCCAGGCACCCCCCCTATTACCTGAAGTTCTAGCAGTCTTTCACAAATAAACATTTCTCAATTTGTTTATTCATTATTTTACTATTATTCTTTTTTAAAGATTGTATTTATTTATTCATGAGAGACCCAGAGACAGAGAGAGGCAGAGACATAGGCAGAGGGAGAAGCAGGCTCCATGCAGATAGCCTGATGTGGGACTCGATCTGGGACTCCAGGATGACACCCTGGGCCGAAGGCAGGACTAAACTGCTAAGCCACCCAGGCATCCCACATTTCTCAATTTATTTGCCTTTGATTTCTTGATCCCTGAAAAGGTTTTTGTTTTTTACAATTTTGTCCAGTTTTTTTTTTTTTTTTAAGATTTTCTTTATTAGAGAGTGCACAAGTGGTAGGGAGGGGCAAAGAGAGAGGGAGGAGTAAACACCCCATTGAGTATGGTGCCTGACTCAGGGCTCAATCCCAGGACTCTGAGATCATGACCTAACCTGAGGGCAGACGGTTAATTGACAGCTACATATAATACTATATGTTCTTTGAGCAAACAACCTGTCATTTATTGTGGAAAAAACTTGATATCACAAATCAGTTCATGCTTTATTGGAATTCTTTTTCAGATTTCATCTGCTGCCTGTGGCTATGGATTCACATTGCTCTCTTCTAAAACTAAAGATGTGACGAAAGTTTGGGGTATGGGGCTCAACAAAGATTCCCAGCTTGGATTTCATAGGAGCCACAAAGATAAAAGTGAGTGTTCTCATCTTGGCTTCTCTGTGCTGTGATTGGTCTGAGAGAGCTCCCTTTTGTTTTCAAGAATATTGATGACATAAACCAGACTGGCACAACACAGTAGATGGAGTCTTACATGGATGTTATTTGAAACTATCTGGACTAGACTGTTGTGTTTTTGTTTTTGTTTTTTAAAGATTTTATTTATTTATTCATGAGAGACACAGGGAGAGAGAGAGAGAGGCAGAGACACAGACAGAGGGAGAAGCAGGCTCCATGCAGGGAGCCCAACGTGGGACTTGATCCCCGGTCTCCAGGATCACACCCCAGGCTGCAAGCAGGACTAAACAGCTGCGCCACCAGGGCTGCCCTGGACTAGATTGTCAGCTTCTTTGGTAATAACACTGAATCTTTAGGCAAAAGAGCCTTTACTGATAAGTAAAGGTGTTCCTGTTATTGTGCCTGGTGTATACATTTTTTAAAAAATTTTTATTTATTTATTTGAAAGAGAAAGAGAGTATGTGCAGAGGGAGAGGGGGAGGGAGAGAGAATCCTAAGCAAACTCTGCAGTGATAGTGGAGCCCGATGTGAGGCTTGATCTCAGGACTCTGAGGTCATGATCGGACCCAAAATCAAGAGTTGGATGCTTAACGGTCCAAGCCACCCAGGCCCCTTGCCTGATTTATAAATTAAACTTTATCATTGATATGTATGCATAGGAAAAAACATGGTACATATGGGGTTTGGTCCTATCCATAGTTTCAGGCATCCACGGGGATCTTGGATGTATCCCACAGGGATAAGGGGGGATGGCTGTATTGTCTGGATAAACATTTCATTTTTTTTCTTGTTCTCTCATTCATGTGCATACATTTTTGTACAGTTTTGGTCAGTGTGTATTTTCTGCCTTCTTTCACTTAATTTTATATTTAAATTCTTTTGTAAGTCAGCACTAAAGTCTGTTGTAAGACTCCACATTGCATTTATTATCATTTTCTTAAAGATTATTTATTTATTCATGAAAGACACAGAGAGAGAGAGAGGCAGAGACACAGGCAGAGGGAGAAGCAGGCTCCTCACAGAGAGCCCGATGTGGGACTCGATCCCTTAACTCCAGGATCACACCCTGAGCCGAATGCAGACGCTAAACCACTGAGCCACCCAGGCGTCCTGTATACTTTTTTTTTTTTAAGATTTTATTTTATTTATTTGATAGGGTGAGCAGTGAGAGGGGTAGAGGGAGAGGGAGAAGCAGACTCCCCACTGAGCAGAGAGCCCTATGTGGGGCTTGACCCTTGGACCCTGGGATCATGACTCGAGCCAAAAGCAGCTGCTTAATAAACTGAGCCACCCGGGTTCCTCTGTTATAGCTTTTATTGGGAGCAGTTTAGGCATACATAGAAATGGACAGAGTTATGTAAAGCATGCCAGCTTCAGTTACCAACTGACTAATGTCAGGAGTGCTGTGGCTCTCCATCAGCATGACGCACTGTGAACCTGTTCACTCTTGTTTCAGCCCGGGGTTATGAGTATGTTCTGGAGCCCTCACCTGTCCCACTGCCTCTAGACAGACCCCAGGAGACACGGGTGCTGCAGGTCTCCTGCGGCAGAGCCCACTCTCTTATCCTGACAGACTGCGAAGGAGGTGAGTTGGCCTCTGCCAGGTTCATGGGGGAGTAGGGGAACCACTTTCTTGCCTTTGGGTCTAAACTGCTTCGTTTAATGGAACCACATGTAATTAGTTGAGGATGCCGGCATTTCCCGAGCAGGAAATGCTCGTTATATATGTTTCGTTATAAGTGAACCATACTGGTAGGATGGTTCAAGATCACCGTATTGGACAGATCCTGCCAGCTCTTTGATGTTCTCCACTCTCTGTGATTCTTAGAAAACCTCTAGTATTTATAAATGTGACAGTGCATACCGGGCCACCCTAGCAAGGCCTCCCACTTGCTTTGCCGTGAAGTCGCTGAGCTGGGCTGTGCGTGTAGACAGCTTTTTCTGTTGTACTAAAAAAGGAGTCTGTTTGCCAGCACTTCAACTGGTGGGCTTCCAGATTCCAGATAACACGGACTCTCTCTAGAGGAGCGATTATTTCTAGGCAAAGGCCAACTTGACTAAATGTTTCCAATTTCATTTTCTGGCTAAGCTTGCTTTGTGGGCAAAGGCAAAGGTGGTGTTCAGGAACTCTTTGAAGACCAGGTTTGGTGTGGAGGGCATGCTCTAGTGACAGATCCAGGGAGTAGGGGTGATGGGGCCCTCCCCAGGAGGTGCTTGCCTCTGAGCGCTGAATTCCTGAGAGGTGGAATGAGGGCCTGCGGGGGGGGGGGGGGGGGGGGGGGTAGGGAGAGGCAGAGGCAGAAGGGACAGTCAAGTGGCCAGATCCCCCAGCACGTCTGCGGGTGTGCTTGCAAAGGCTGAGGGGATGAGAGAAGGAAATCAGAAGTGCTTAGGGTGAGTGGTTGGACTAAAGACCACTTCCGAGAGCCCCTTGCAGTCCTCACACTCTGGGATCCCCAGAACCTGCAGAACTGATTTCCTTGGTTGTGTTCTTCTTTAGTCTTCAGCATGGGAAACAACGCTTACGGGCAATGTGGAAGAAATGTGGTCGAAAATGAAATTTACAGGTGAGTTCCCCAAAGGACTTCCCTAGATCGTGTTAAGCATTTAACATTTCCCGTGTGGTTACTGAGTGATAGACCCACTGAGCAGGAAGTGGCTAGCTTCCCCATGTTTGAGTGGGGTGGTGAGAAGTCACTGGAAAGCTGTGGAGGGTATTGCTTCATTGCAGGTTGAGCTCTGAGCATTAGCTCAGTGGAAGGGAGGGCAGACGGGCATTGCTTGTGGTGCATAGAACTTCTTTTGAATTAGTTTTTTATTTTACCAAATGGATTAACTTTAAAAATTCCTCTCTGTTTATTCTTATTTAGTCTTTTTTTTTTTTTTTTCTTCAAGATTTTAAGTAATCTCTACCCTTAACATGGGGCTTGAACTCATGGCCCCAAGATCAAGAGTCACCTGCTGTACCCACTGAGCCAGCTAGGAACCCCTTATTTATTTTGGTCTTTAAAAAAACTCCCCTCTGCTTCCTCAAATTGGGTCTAAATACCACTCTCACCTCTGGCAGCATATTAAAATTACCAAAGTGGGGGGCACCTGGTTGGCCCAGTCTGGAAAACGTGTGACTCTTGATCTTGGGGTCGTGAGTTTGAGCCCCACATTGGGCGTGGAGCCTATTAAAAAAAAATTACCAAAGAGGTTTTTTTTTTTTTTTTTTTTTTTTTAAGAGTTGTTTTGTTTTACTCTCCTGCCTCGGCTTACCTCTGCCTTATATTTGACCTTGAGACTTTCCCTAACTGTAACTGTGTGCATGTGGAGGCAGGACCACACAGTGCTTACCATGACCATATGTCTTTCTTCTCCCCAAATTCCACTCCATGCCCTAAACCCCCTCCCCGGCCCCCCCCACAGTGAAAGTCACAAAGTCAATAGAATGCAGGACTTCGATGGACAGGTGGTCCAGGTAAGAGACGAGTGCTGAGAGCCCCACTCATCCAGCCCCTAGGGGTGCTTTTGCAGGAGTGAAAGGTGAGTGAAAGGTGGGGGCGGTGAGGGCACATTGGTTAGGGCAGTTATCTGAATTAATACACTATTTTTGTAAAAATTACTGCCTGTCTACTGTAGGTCAGGAGAGTATTGGTTCTCACTAAGTTATGGTGGTACAGAGTTTAATAAGGTTTGAGGGATGATACTCTAAGGGGGAGAGACCGGGTAAACTAGCTATGTGTGTGTGTCCCAGGCTGGCTATATCTTGCTCACTATTTCATTTCCATCCCTGGTGCTGACCCTGGCACGTAGAAGTACTTACAGTAAATACTTAAATGCATAAGCAGGTGCTTACAGGAAGGGCCCTGAAAGCACAGGAGAATTGTTAAGTCTCTCAGGGGTGGAATGGGAGGGAGAGAAGGCATCGTGGGAGAGGTGGCAGAGGCATATATTGGATAGACCAGGGCCAGAAAGGTTTTATGGCTGAAGGAGGGGGCAGCCTGAGAGCTTGGAAGGGTAGATGGTGAGCTAGTGACAAAGATTGGCTGCCAGTAGAGAGGCAGAGGAATGGGGAAGAGAAAGCCTGATGGAGGAGGGGACTGGGCAAGAATAAGATGTGGAGGCCATGTGGGGCAGCTGCCTAGACCCAGCTGTCTTGCTGCTTGGGAGTGGTAGGGAATGTGGTGAGCTTTGGGTCCATCGACCAGGACACTGGGTTTCCAAGGATTTCTCCTCATCAGCCTCACCTCTGTCTGACAGGTGGTTTGTGGCCAGGACCATAGCTTGTTCCTGACGGACAAAGGAGAAGTCTACTCTTGTGGCTGGGGTGCTGATGGGCAAACAGGTAGAGGGACCTTTGACCCCTGGGTTGGTGCCCTAGGGAGGTGTGAGCTGGAGCGCTCCTGTGGACTAGCCCCCACCCTCCTTAGACTCTTCCTTCTCTTACCACACTAGTTAGTTTGTCCCGCCTTATTCCCTTCACCCCTCCTCCCATGGCCACCAACCCGTCCAGGGTTGGGTAGAAGATTACAGCCACCCCTCAACAAACAGATACACAAATGCCATCTAAAGGGAACTCGATTTTAACTCTTGAGGAGAATGTGATTAAGGGTGGGAGAAATGAGGGATAAGCTTTATTAACCTTGCTTATTTAATCCTTTTGTTTTTTGATATTTGTCTGAAGGGAAGGCCTTTAAATTTAAGATTAAAATTTTGAAAAAAAATTAAATTTTGTGTAGATCCTACATAATCTTGCCAGCACAGTGCATCACTTTTGTTTGCTGTTTTGCGTTTTCTTCTGGTTCTTGTTCATATGTATACATCTTTTATATTATAACATAGGTGTGATTTTATATGCTTGTTTTCTCTTTTAAATTTTGTTGGTATAGATTTCACAATTGGGTTTTTAATATTTGTATGATGCAGCATCAAGCTAATTTACCATAAGGTAAATTAATAATTATTTATCAAATAATTACTTAATCATTACCCTATTGCTCAGGAGGTATACTTTTTGGAGCCATGCGGAGGAATGGGAGGGCGACCACACATTGGTCATTGAAGAAATTATGACATTTATCACATATATGTACACTTTTTCTTTTTTGGGATTGTTGCCTTAGGATAAATGTCCAGGAGTGGGTCAAAAGATTAGAATATTTTTGTGTTTTCAGAATATATTGTTAACTTGCTTTCTAAGAGTTTTATCAGTTTGTACTGTCCTCAGCAATGTATGCAAGTACTACGGTAGCCATAACCTCTCTAGCAGCAAATATGGTCAATTTAAGTGTGCTAATTTCATCAGTGTACCACTTTTTTTCACGCTCATTTCTTTGGTACTGTAAAGCTGACTCTTCTTTTTATTTTTATTTTTATTTTTTTTTATTTTTTATTTTTTTTTTAATTTTTATTTATTTATGATAGTCACAGAGAGAGAGAGAGAGAGGCAGAGACACAGGCAGAGGGAGAAGCAGGCTCCATGCACCGGGAGCCTGATGTGGGATTCGATCCCGGGTCTCCAGGATCGCGCCCTGGGCCAAAGGCAGGCGCCAAACCGCGGCGCCACCCAGGGATCCCTTCTTTTTATTTTTAAAATTGTGCTGTTGGTAATTTTTGAAGATCAGCTTTTTATAAAAATAAGAATATTGTTGATAGATGCATCCTGACAGCACAGAAATGAGGTTAAAAGTGCTAGTCCCACTTGATGGAGAAAACCATGGTTAACAGTTTTCTGTTGCCATTCCAGAAATGAGCTGTCATAGGTGACACTTCTCACCTCCCTGCCCTTGCCTGTCGGGCTTAGTGTCCAGTCACACAGGCCCCTGCAGTGGTTCCTAGAGCATGCCTCCTCTTGCAGCCACAGGGCCTTGGCACAAGCTGATCCTTGCCTGGAATGCCTGTCTCTGCTCTCCTTTTCATACTTTAGGCCTCATCTTGGGTGCCATCTCTTCTGTGAAGTCTTTCCTGGACATCCTTCCTAAAACGATTGTCTTCCTCCCATGCAGATTCTATCTTAGGATCTTGTTCCTTTCTTTCATAATCCTTCACGGTTTGAGTTTTTCTTTTTTAAATCTTATTATACGTGTATTACAGTATGCACAAAAGATGATATGTTGTCAATACTCTTCAAATTGATCTACGAATTCAGTGCAATCCTGATCAAAATGTCAACTGCCTTATTTGCAGAAACGGACAAACTGATCCTGAAATTCTAATAGAATTGCCAGGGACCACAAATAGCCAAAAGATTTTGGAAACAAAGTTGGAGGACTTGCACTTTCTGATTTCAAAATTTATAGCAAGCTAAACTAATTGAAACATTGTGGTACTGGCATCAGGATAGACAGACCATTAGAATAGAATGGGGAGTCCAGAAGTAAACCTGTACATCTATGATCTGTTTTTTATTTATTTTTTATTTTTAAAGATTGATTTATTTGAGAGAGAGCGAGAGAGCATGGAAGGAGAGGCAGAGGCAGAGGTAAATCTCAAGTAGACTTGCTGCTGAGTGCAGAGCCCAATGTGGAGCTCAATCTCATGACCCTGAGATCAAAACCTGAGCTGAAGTCACGAGTTGGATGCTCAACCAACTGGGCCACCAGGCGCCCCTGAAATGCAGTTCGTTTTGTGTGTTGATTTTGTATCCTTCTTTGTTGAGTGCAGTTCATTCATTCTTGTAGCTGTACGACATTCTACCGCTGAATATACCTCTATGTATTCAGTTTCCCATCAATCGATATTTGGACGGTTTACAACTTTCTGTTATATGTCTAGCAGTGTTTCTCTGGCCAACTGTGTCTCCCGTTCACATGTTAGAACATGTTAGTGCTCTCATGAAGATGCTGTGAGTGGCAGGAGATTGTAGAATATGCTCCTGTATTCAAATGGTTGTTTTCCGAAACTGTTGCAACCAAGTGTCCCCTGGCTGCAAGGTGGTGTTCTCAGCCTGGCCAAGGCTTACTATTGTCCACTTCAAAGCTTTTGCCTGTCTCGTGAGTGGGAAATAGTATCTTACTAAGGTTTGAATTTGCATTTTCCTAATAACTGCTTGAGAGTGACCACCATCTTTTTATAAATTTACAGGCCAGTCTTGTTTTCTGTTTTCTGAAACACTCTGTTCTTTGCCCATTTGCTGACTTGTCTTTTTTCCTATTGATTTTTAAGGATTCTTTTATCTTGTACCTGTATTATTATTTTTTTTTAAGATTTTATTTATTCATGAGAGAGGCAGAGACATAGGCAAAGGGAGAAGCAGGCTCCAGGCAGGGAGTCCGATGTGGGACTTGATCCCAGAACCCCAGGATCACGCCCCGAGCCAAAGGCAGATGCTCAACCACTGAGCCACTCAGGCGTCCCTTGTACCTGTATTCTTTGCAGTTCTAGTGCCGCATGTGTTTTCTCCCAGAGTTTGTCTTGACCTTTTGTCCGTTTGAGTTTTGAATTTTAACTGTTTTCTTCATTGCTTATTGCTTCCTTTTCAGATTTACCTGGGCATTTTCAATAGTCCCTTATTCCTGCTTTTATCTCTTTAAACATTGCCTACAGAGTTATTTTTTTAAAGTTTTGTATATTCTAATATCAGGGTCTGAAGTCTTGAGACTGTCAAGTGGTTGTTTGTTGGTTCAGTTTACTCTCTGACTCACGGGTATCCTTCCTTACGTGTTGAGTAACTTTTGACCATGAGCTCATATTTCATTGAATCCAACTTGTGGAAGTTCGAAGGGCCTAAACTGGAGACGCTTTCCTCCAGAGAGGATTCGGGTTTGCTTCTGCCTGTTGCTAAGGGGTGCTGCCAGTTGGACGTTGCTTTGGGTCCCTTTATAGAAGCACGGTGTAAAGCGAGAGTCTCTGGTGTGCATTCTGCCTTGGTCTGCTGCCCAGGGCTCACTCTCCATCACAGTGCTAATGGTGACATTTGTCCTGATATCCTCTGGCCAGTCCTGCCTTTTCCTCTGTTCACCGTCTGCCATGCCACCATGCCAGTTTTGGTGTACTGTTATTTTGGGAGGTGATGTAGGGGGCTGGGGTGGGTTGGGCTCTTGGAGATTGCCTTTATTTTCTGGTAAGTCCAGCGGTGCTTTAGAGATTGCTTGTTGCAGTGTTCTATGTGTGTATTCTCCTAGGATCCACTGGCCTTATTTTGTAGGGCTGTTCTATCTGGCATAGGTTTCTAACTTGAATCAGACTTAGAAAGCCTCAGGGGTCTTACAAATAAATCATTCTTCCCGTTTCATCCTCCTCTGAGAGAGGGTGGAGAAGGAAGTTGTAGAGCAGCTGAGAAACAGATTAGCATTTCCTTTCTTTTTATTTTATTTTATTTTATTTTATTTATTTATTCATGAGAGACACAGAGAGAGAGGCAAGAGACATAGGCAGAGGGAGAAGCAGGCTCCATGCAGGGAACCTGCTGCGGGACTCATTCCGGGGACTCCAAGATCACGACCTGAGTGGAAGGCAGACACTTAACTGCTGAGCCACCCAGGCGTCCCTAGATTAGCATTTTTTTTTTTTTTAAGATTTTATTTATTTATTCATGAGAGACACAGAGAGAGAGGCAGAGACACAGGCAGAGGGAGAAGCAGGCTCCATGCAGGGAGCCCAACGTGGGATTCAGTCCCGGATCTCCAGGATCACACCCTGGGCTGAAGGGGGCGCTAAACCGCTGAGCCACCCGGGCTGCTCCTAGATTAGCATTTCCAAGATGATGTTGGTAAAGGGTTGAAAATTGTGCTTGGCACATAGTAAGTCTGTGTTAAGTATTTATTCCAGGAGTCCATAACTGGGAGTAACGCTTTGCCACCATGTCAGGTCTAGGTCACTACGATATCACCAGCGTGCCCACCAAGCTGGGCGGAGACCTGGCTGGAGTGAACGTTGTGCAGGTGGCCACCTATGGTGACTGCTGCCTGGCCGTGTCTGCTGAGGGTGGTCTCTTCGGTTGGGGGAACTCTGAGTATCTGCAGCTGGCCTCCGTCACTGACTCCACGCAGGTACGAGGTCACTTACCACCCGGGCTGGGAGCTTTGGAAATACAGAGTGGTAAGGGCATGTATGAGAGCTTCTTCAGCAAAGTGTAGTGTAGGAAGTGCTGCTCAGGCCTGACCACCTGTAAGGCTGCCTCTTCTTGGCCATCTTATGGGAGTCAGGAAAGAAAGCTGGGGTCCAGAGCCATCATTATCAACTCTTTGATGTGATAGTCCTGGTTTAGAGCAGTCTGCTGGCTGTGCCTGTGTGCCCTGTCTCAGTCTAGAAGGGGTATGAGGTATGAGACAGTTTATGTAGTTCCCATGGTGGCACCATGTGCTTTCTATTGCAGTGTGACATATATGCCCAGTAAAGCATGCAGATCACCAGTGTGACATGAGGACACCTGTACCCCACCTACCCACCCAACCAGTAGGACACACAATACTTCAGAAGTCACTGCATGTGGCCTCTCTGGTCACCGCCCCTACCTTCTCACCAAAGGGAGCCACCATCAGTACAGCACAGCATGATTTTAAAGTTAAGGGGAATTGCAAATGAAAACAAAAAGTTGAGTTCACTGCATGATGAATCTCTATCTCTCACTTGTGTTCAACCATTACCAACTAGTGGTCCATTTAAAAAAACAGACAAAACCAAAAAACCAGAGACATAATCCACCATTTTTGAGTGTAGAATTTAGTGGTTGTTAGTGTAGTTATGCAGGTTATGTAGGTTGTGGAGCTGTTCAATTCCACAAAATTTTCTTTACTCCCCATGTCCCACTCTCCCTAAAACAATCCCTACCCCTAACGGTCAGTTTTTGTTGCCATCTACCTCTCTCTCCTGGATTTTTTTTTTTTAAGAGAGAGCATGCTCATGGAGGGGCAGAAGAAGAGGGAGTGAGAAAATCTTAAGCAGGCTCTGTGCTGAATGTGGAGCATGACACAGGGCTCAATCTCACAACCCTGAGATCATGACCTGAGCTGAAACCAAGAGTCAGACGCTCAACCAATTGAGCCACCCAGGCACCCCTGCCCTGGGTTATTTTGTAGTAAATCCCAGATTATCATATTTTATCCATTAAAGTTTCCATATTGTGTCTTTAAAAGATAAGGGCTATTTAAAAAATACACTTTATTCCTTAATACCATCAAACTTCTGACAACTTACAGAGCATTTAATATATATATATACACACACACACACACACATATATATATACACATACATATACATGTACATGTATATATATTTTTTAAAGATTTATTTCTTCATTTTAGGGAGTGAGAGCATGAATTGGAAGGGCAGAGGGAGAGAATCTCAAGCAGACTCCCTGCTGAGCTTAGTGTCCAATACAGGGCTTGCTCCATCCCAGGACCCTGAGATCATGACCTGAGCCGAAACCAAGAGTTGGCTGCTTAACTGACTGAGCTTCCCAGGCGCCCCTTAAATATGTTTTTTTTTTTTAAAGATTGTATTTATTTATTCATGAGAGACACAGAGAGAGAGAGAGAGAGAGAGAGAGAGAGAGAGAAAGGTAGAGACACAGGCAGAGGGAGAAGCAGGCTCCATGCAGGGAGCCTGACATGGGACTTGATCCCGGGTCTCTAGGATTACACCCTAAGCTGAAGGCTGCGCCAAACCGCTGAGCCACCTGGGCTGCCCTAAATATGTATTAATAAAGAGATCAGCCCTGAGGGGAAAAAAGGTCAGTGAAAAAGATGAGGAGAAGCATTCCCTGTGGTCCGTCACAGTGGCTAGAAGCTGTTAGAGGTATGGTTCTGAGCTTTCTAGTAGCCAAAGTAGAGAAGAAAACAGGCCCATTTAAATGATTCATTGTTTCTATAACATAACACAGTCGTTAGGGAAAACTATGGTTCTTCCTGTTGCTCCCAGGTCCTGAGAAAAATATCTCCCCACTGCCTCCCTGTGGGGGACAGATCCAGTTTTGTGGCACTGTTACCACTGCATAACAAATGACCCGAAACTTAGTGGTTTAAACCAACACACATTTATTCTCTCTTAGTTGCTGTGGATCAGGAATCTAGGGGTGACTTCGCCGGGTTTTCTGACCCTGGTCCCTTGAAGGCTTAGAGTTCAGCAGCCGAAGGCTCCACTTCCAGGACCACCCCGGTGGTGGTTGGCAAGACACAGATCCTCCTGGATCGTTGGACCGGGGCCCCAGTTCCTCACTGTTGGCCAAGCCTGCCTTGGTTCCTGGTCCTGCTTCTCCCTGTGGCAGCTCCCAACATGGCACCTGGCTTCATCAGAGCAAGCCAAAGAGCAAGCAAGAGAAAGTGCCCATAGGACAGCAGCCAGCCTTTTATCATTTAATCTTGGCGGTGACCTCCCCTAGCTTTCACTGGCATTCTCCATGTGGGTGTGACTGGTGGGAGGTGGGGATCATGGGGACTGTCTTAGAAGCAGCCCAACATGGCCTTGTCTTGTGGGCGGCTGCAGTGGCCCTGTGCTAGAGCGTTTCTTGGCGCTTGCTGAAGGCGTTGGATCAGAGCACAGTCAGGTAAAGACGCTGTCTGACGGCCTCGCCTCCTCCAGGCATACGTTTTCTGGATCCGTGAGCCCCCTTATTCCTTAAAAGTCAGCTTAGGGACTGTTACCCTCCAGCTGTCCCCATTTGAAAGTGCATCTGTAAAGATTCATGGCTGTCACTGAAGCACTTAAAGTCTGCCTTTCCAGAGGGTTACTCCTCAGAGGTGCCAAGACCAAATCCCACTGGAAGGCTAAGTTGGCCACACTTCATCCTCCAAACCCTTGACACCTCAGGTCTTTCATTCTTGGCAGCAGATCTGGTCCATATTACTATCAGATGAGGGTGCCCTCAGTTTCCCCACTCGGAGTCCTCCACCCTCCATTCCAGGCCCACTGCCTATTGTAGCATGGGGATGTCATCTTGCCCCCCAGAGATGTGATTCTCCTCCCTGCGCCTTGGGGCACATCTCCTCCCTCCTCAGAAGCCCTCCTCCATCTGCTGGGCCTTCTTCACCATAGCCTCAACGTCCCCTTCTCCACTGGCCCCTTCCCATCCGTCCTTACACCCAACCCATGTGGCCTCCGTCTGCAGAGGCCGTGTACGGGCTTCCTGGTCTCTACCCAGACTGTTCAGGGTCTGCACGTCTATATCCCTAGGCATTTCCACTTGACTGGCTCTGGGTGCAGTGAGCTCCTGTGTATCCCCCACATCTCGGTCCTCCACTGTGTCCTAGCCATCACATTACCTCTGGAAATCATGCCCCTCCTCTCTTACTACCTGTGCTCAGGGGAAGGACTGACTCCTTTTCCTGGCCTACGACGTCCTGCATGTCTGGTCTCTGTATCCCCCCTCATCCCTCTGCCTCATCCTCTCTGACCTTGTTCAGACCCCTGAAGGTGTCCTGCCTGCCCCGTTCCCTGTGTATGTGCCAGCTCCGCTCCTTGGACTGGCCCCTCTCCCCTTGCCTGGTTATCCCTGCTTATCCTCCAGGCCCCAGGATAAAATGAAACCTTCGGGGTCTTTCCCTGACGCTCCTCCCTGCAAACTAAACCAGGTTGCGCGACATTCATTCTCAGAGACCCTGGACTCTCCTTCATTACACTCGGCCCAGATTACTTTTGTGTGAATTTTGGCGGGCCCCTTACCTCTAACACTAGACCCCGCTTAAGAGAGGGATCAGGTTACCCTTCCCTGTTGTATTCCCAGTACCTGGTTAGATGTTTAGCCTATCTTGGGCGTTCAGGAGGTACTTGTAGATTGAACCAATGACCTGGGACTTGATCTGCTTTGTACATAAGACCGACCATTTCCGACTTCTCACTGGCTTGTCTTCTAACTGCGGCTCTGGTTTTGATTCAGGTGAATGTCCCTCGGTGCCTACCCTTCTCAGGAGTGGGGAAGGTGAAGCAGGCCGCGTGTGGCGGTACAGGCTGTGCTGTGTTAAATGGTGAGACCCTCCTGCGGGCATCTGAGTGGGAAGCTGTAGGTGGGTCCGACGTGGGCCGGCTCAGTGTCCCCTGGACTCATGGCTGGGGACCCCATCCTGAGGGAGGGAAAGGGGGGGTGGCTGTGGGAAGACCTAGTTAGACTGGACTCTGCATAGACGGTGAGGGTGACCTTGACAGAAGGATACTAGCCATGATTCCAAAGTAGACGAATAAACAGAACTTGGTCATTCTCACGTCTGAATAATAGCAGACCTCCGGAGTAGAGAACCAGCTCCTTCCTCTGTTTCCCTTAGCCTGGACCAGAGAGTCAGCCCTGCCTTCCCCAGGGAGGCTGTGCCAGGAAACAAAATATAGAGAGAAGAGCCGTAGGGTCTGGATACTGAGGCCCTTGCCCCTGGGATTAAATGTCTGGCACCGCTGAGGAGCATAAAACCTTCTATGACCAAAATAATCGTTTCCGAGACTTTTAGGAATCTGGCCAGAGGCTGGTTGTGTACTTGACTGGCTCTCCTGATCAGTGTGAAAGAAAGAACATCCGTGTAGGAAAAACCTCCCTTCTGGCCTCTCCTGTACTCCCCGGGCCTCTGGGGGATGATGACCTGGACCCATCCTGGTTACCCTCCAGCTGTGGGAAGTTTGTGTCCTGAGATTGGGAGCTGGCTAGACACCCATCACCAGCAAGAATTGGAAAGAGGAGGGAAGAAACATTATTTTAGATCTCCGTCCCTATGTTCTTGCCAAGCAAGAGGGGGAAAAAACAACAACAAAAAAACCATCTATGTGGAGATAAGGCATGTTGGTGGTGCAGTCAGGATTTCCAGTGAGGGCGGGCTGCACTGGGTTTGACCCACTGACCGCCGTGTTTGCTGTCATGCAGGAGAAGGACATGTTTTCGTCTGGGGCTACGGGATTCTTGGGAAAGGCCCAAACCTTGTGGAAACTGCATTTCCAGAGGTGATCCCACCCACTCTCTTTGGCCTGACGGAGTTCAACCCGGGAGTCCACGTTTCTCATATTTGGTGTGGTCTCAGCCACTTTGCTGCCCTGACCAGTAAGTGACCAGTGCAGCTCCGGAGGCTGGCAGAGCTGAGCCGAGCTTAGCTGGCAGCCCCATGCTGTGCTCTCCCTTCTCTGTGTGGATAATTCAAGAGTGGGGCTAAGCCACAAGTTGCTTGGCTTGAGGTAGGATGATGTGTGCCTTCTCATCATCCCGGAGTTGTGTGTTTTTGGTTCATTGGGTTCGTGGTCAGGATAACATTAAAGGAGGTTTTCTCCAGAGGACGCCAGTTGGTGGTAGGAGTGGGGACCGTCAAGCATGGCGGGCTGGCGGAAGCCAGCAGAGGTCTGGCGAATCCACGGTGGGTAACCAGGAGGTGGATGTGTGTGGTGGCTAGAGGCAGGTCTGGAAGCCCGTCCTGTGGTTTCATGGAGGCTAGTCTGCCTGAGTCCTCCAGAGGGATCTGAGGTGGGGCCCAGATGGAGCTTTTTGCAAAGGTTTGCCAAATTACAAAGTCGTAAAATGTCCCGTGACTTGGTGGACCTCTAGCTGGTGTGCTTTTCTCCATCATGGCTTTGGAGAAACAGACCCCCACCACCCCCCAAGTGAGTGTCATTGGTTCAGTTTGGCTCTCCAGCTGACCTGGATAGTCAGACTGCACTAAATTAATTTCACGTGATCCTCAAGTAAATTCGCGGTTTCCTTGCGATTAGAAAATCTTTTTGTCTTATGGAAAGGAAACATCTGGCCTGGGATGGTGAGTTTGGGTCGTCCAGAGTCACAGGAGTCTTTTTAAACCACTTTGCTTGAGCCAAGAAGAATCCGTGTGGCCGGATTCTAGAGGTAACAAAGATGTATTTTCTGTTTCTTTTTTTATTTTCTTTTAAAGATTTTATGTATTTACTCATGAGAGACAGAGAGAGAGAGAGAAAGAGAGAGAGAGGCAGAGTCACAGGCAGAGGGAGAAGCAGGCTTCATGCAGGGAGCCCGACGTGGGACTCGATCCCGGGTCTCCAGGATCATGTCCTGGACTGAAGGTGGCGCCAAACCGCTGGGCCACCCGAGCTGCCAAAGATGTGTTTTCTAAGACATCTCCAGGCTTAAACTATGTGCACAGTCATTTGCTTGGAAATCCATGCAGAGTGTTCAATGAGGGTGGACTGTTTTCTGTTTGCTGTCAGGTCGTGTGGCCGTTGTGGGTCATGTTGAAGTGAATTCCCTGTCTAGATTTTCCCTAAGACCCAGTGGCCACGCTCCCCATGCCGGTCACTGTCCCTTAGTAGGTGGAGCATCAGAGCTTCGGCTTCTGGCCCATCTGTGGGGCTAGCATTTGCATCTGGCCAGCTGGGGGTTGGTGTTGGTTGGTTTACCCTGTGGTCTGCTAACATTGAGGGGAGCCAGACTGAATTGTTCTGTTGAACACATAAAATTTGAGGGTGGAGGACCAAAGAGGCTGTGAGATCAGAGGACTTCAACAGCTTGTAACAAGAGGATTCCTTGTTTAATTAACAGCCCATATTATTGTACTCCTGGCTTTTCTTCTCTTCTCCATGACTAAAGCCTTCTGCTAGAAATGGGGCCTCTGTGCCAAGGAGCGCCCCATGCTGGTGTGGATGGAAATCTGTGGTGAAGTCTGGGCTGTGGGAGGTGCCCTGCCAGGGCTGGGGGGTCCATCCTGCAGGTTGGTGTTCCCAGGGACCCCCTAGGTTCTGTCATGCTGTTGTCTACGGCACCCGGGCTATCTTTCTCCTTCATGGCACTTTTTACAATTTGAAAACACTCATTTTTACGGTGAGGCTTGCTCATTTGTTTAGGTCTTACTCTTCGGCTAGCTGCAGCCCTGTGAGGACAGGAACTGTGCATGTTCAGTCACTGCCCTGTCCCAGCTTCTAGCACACAGTGGTGCTGGTCACCATGTGTCTCTTGACCAAATGGTCCCGAGATACGGAAACCTGGACAAGGAATGACGGATCGTCCTGTGTCTCACTCTGTCAGGGCATGACCCAGGTTCAAGGGGGCTCAGCTCTCAGGATTTGAGGAGGGGGTGTGCATAAGGGGTACGCAGAGCAGGCTGTGTGCAGGAGCTGCCTGGCCCCAGAGCTCCACACATATGCCAGTCCCCAGTGTGACGGATGCAGCGTGCATCTGGGCTTGGCTGTGTTTTGGTATGGGAATGGTATACTTTTCCATTCAAAGGAAACCACTAATGCCTGGTAGGAATTGAAACTTTTTTTTTTTAAGATTTTAAAAATGTGTTTATTCATGAGAGACACAGAAAGAAGCAGAGACATAGGCAGAGGGAGAAGCAGGCTCCCTGTGGGGAGCCTGATGTGGGACTTGATCACAGGACCCCGGGATCACACCTGTGCTGAAGGCAGATGCTCAGTCACTGAGCCACCCAGGTGTCCCTAGAAATTGAAACTTATGTTGGGCCCTGTTTGTCCCTGGTTCTAGAAAGCCTGTTCTCATGACCCTCCCGGAGACTCGCTCTTGGCCTAGCCTCAACCAAACTACCTTTTTCTTTTCTTTGCAGGCAAAGGAGAGCTGTTTGTGTGGGGCAAGAACATCCGAGGGTGCCTTGGCATTGGTCGCCTAGAAGACCAGTAT
This sequence comes from Canis lupus baileyi, assembly GCF_048164855.1. Lineage (NCBI taxonomy): Eukaryota > Metazoa > Chordata > Mammalia > Carnivora > Canidae > Canis > Canis lupus. The sequence goes on from NC_132845.1 coordinate 72,160,176, forward strand.
TTCCCATGGAGGGTAAGCCTGCGCAGGGTGGGCATGAGGGCACACCCATGGCTTGAGGCTCCCCCAGTGTGCAGCTGGGCCAGTGCCAGGGCCCTGGGAACAGCTCCCTCTCTCAGGTCTCGGCTGCCCCCTCTTCTTCCCCGCAGCTTCAGGTGAGGTCCTGTCATGCTGAGGAGCCAGAGACAGTTCCTGGCACCAGTGTCTCAGGCTATACGGCTCATTGCCCTGAGCTCTGTCCCAAGGCCTGATGAGTGAGCAGCCTGCTGGAGGAAAGAGCAGCCAGGCCGAGGGTCCCAGTCCCTCAGTGCCCTGGAAGAAGCTTCATCAGAGGCTGTCCATGGACACGTGGAGCAGGAAAACAGAGGCATGCCAGCACCTCAGAGGAGCAGAGTGCAGGCTGGGGGCCATGAGGCCCCAAGACAGAGAGATCTGAAATGACAAAGTTGGTGTGCCAGGACCTGTTTACAGAGGCCCCTGTGGAGGAATGTTTTACAGCGAATTTAAAAGCAAGCAGGATGTTTAATATTTAGAGTGCCATACCACAGCCACCAAAGTAAAAAAAAATAAATAAATAAAAGCTTTCCTGAGGGGGAGGATGCAATTATACAAAAAAGGCTCATTTCAAAATTAAAGGGGGAAAAGGTTCTTTCCTAAATTGTAGTTTATCTTAGTGTTGTTTACTAAGTCCTCCTAAAAGAAAAAAAAGAACTACTCACATTTCTGAAAACGGCACATGTGTACATAGTGCAAACTGTGTTACAAAAAATAAGTCTCACATCTCTTATCACAGATACTGATTAAAAAAAAATAAAGATTTTATTTATTTATTCATGAGAGACACTGAGAGGCAGAGACACAGACAGAGGAAGAAGCAAGTGCCTCACAGGGAGCCTGATGCAGGACTCGATCTCGGGACTCCAGGCTTAGGATCACACTCTGAGCCAAAGGCAGAGGTGCAACCCATGGGCCACCCAGGTGTCCCAATACTTTTTTTTTTTTTTAATTTTATTTGTTTATTCATGAGAGACACAAAATGAGAGGCAGAGATACAGGCAGAGGGAGAAGCAGGCTCCCTGTAGGGAGCCCAATGTGGGACCCGATCCCAGGACCCTGGGATCACACCCTGAGCCGAAGGCAGGCGCTCAACCACTGAGCCACCCAGGTGCCCCTACTGGTACTTTCTTATGTTTCCTTCTAGAAACTGTCTCTGTGTAGAGAGGTGCGTGCATGTGTGTATGCACAAATGTGTATATGCACATGTTTAGGTATCTTCCTTGAAGGTTGTATTTTAATATTTCAAAATTACGTAAAGCATTTTTTAAAAACCTTACGTGAACATGCAAAAGCAGCGTCTATTTGGAATAAAATAAGGATTTGTCTGTGAAAAACCCACTGCAAAATGTTTGGAGGCACTTCAGTGTTTTGGGGGCTGTTTCCCTTGGCTGCGGACTCTCTTGGTTCCCTGTGACCTCAGCAGGCTCCGACCCCTTTGGAGGAGCTGGAGGCGCTGCTGCTTAAGAAAACAGGTCAGAATGGAGGCTTTGTATTTGTTGGAAGAGATGTGTATCAGAGCTGTGTGTAGGCTGGTTGGTGCTCGTCCGCTTGTATCCTGGGCCTGGGGTCCCCTTTAAGGGGTGAGGAACAGCTGCTCGGTGGATGCTGGGGGGCAGAGCAAGGACTGTGAGCGTTGACAACGTGGAGGTCCCACTTTTGTGGTAGCCCCTCACTTCTCGCCGAGGGGAAGCTGAGCAAGCGGCCCAGTGGCCAAGTTTTGGATGAGTGACCACTGTGAGGGGTGTGGGGGGCTCCCCACCTGCCTCCCTTTCCCCCAGACTAGAGTGAAGATCAGTCATGATTGTACTGTCCCATCGAAATGGCCGGGCATTGGTATCCATTGTGGGGCTGGAAGTAGCAGGCACCCGAGGCCAAGGCCACTTGCCACTGGGGCCAGAGCCAGCTTACGGGAGCCCTCCTCCATGGACTTCTTACTCACCAAGCAGCCCTCTGGGAACGTTGCTCTCTGCACCCCTGCTGTCTGGGAGGGGACACCTCAGGCTGTTCCCCTGATGGCTGCTTTCTTGCCAAACCACTGTCCTCCCCCTGGAACATTTTTGCTGAGCCCTACATGCCTCTGGGGTTGGGAGGACTGGTGAAGGAGAGCACCTTCTGGGGTGATGCTGGGGGCCTGGCCCTGCCCACGTTCTGTGGGCCCGGACCTTCCAGCCTGGGCTCTGGGGAATGGCAGTGGCAGGAACCAGCCTTATGTGTAGCTCCTACAATAGCACTAACTTGTCATTCTCAGATGCACAGAGCCCAGGCTGCTCTGACAGTATGTAGGCCCAGGGAACATGTGCCACTGGACTCAAACCCGTCCTTCTAGAAGCTTTTCTGGAGGTTTTCCTGCTGCACACTGACACTCAGAGCTCAGAGACGGTCAGCGAGTCCTCGAGGCCACTCACCCAGTAAGAAGCAGGGCCCAGAGTCAGACTCACATGTGTCTGACTTTGAGACCTCACTGTGGTACCCTCCTCTGCGAGGGTCCGGAGCTGAACAACCAGGTCCCCAGCAGTGGGGAGAGGCGGGGACATACTGCCCAGGTTTATACAGGACCCTCTGGTCTACCCGGTGGCACTGCGGTGCGGGCATGGGGCAAGTGTTTGCATGGCCTTCCCGGAACATCACCCACTCAGAAATGCGCTCTTTCTAGATACCTCCACCCATCTGAGGAGTCAGCAGAGCCGTCGGCTGTGCCGGGTGCCTTGCTCTCGTCCTCAGGACAGCCTCCAGAGGCCCCTGTCCCCCAGCCTGTGGCTCCGCAAATGGAAAGGGCTGCACCGTTTCAGGGCCATGCAGTGGGCGGGGCTGAGACCCGAACTCTCGGCTCCAGGTGCAGACTATGCGGTGCCCAGGCTGCAGACCCTCTGGCTGCCGGGCCTCTTCCCACACAGCCCTGGGTCCCAGGTGAAGTATCGGGGGCAATGGGTCTCTTGGTGCCACAAAGGAAGCTACAGATGCGGCCATATCGAGGAGCGGCCAGGGGCACTGATTCTGCGTTCCTTCTGGGTCCCCTGCCTTTGTGCCATGGGCGTTGTCATGAGGAGGGACATCCCTGAACAAATTCTGCTCACACTGGTCAGAGTTTGTAAAAGTCCTTCAGGCCAGACGTGGTTCAGTTTTTGGAATGGTTTCTCTTTGCAGTAACATAGTGTAAATTGGTTTAGGAGAAATGCTCCGTTTAACCTCCACGAGGGCACATCCAGCACATTGTCTTGGACTCCAGAGATGGTGAGAGGCCGAAGACCCTGCCTGCCAGGGGGAGCACCCCCAGGGGCTCAGAGGCCAGCCCCAGCCACCATCCTCCCTGTGAGCACGGCAAAGCACAGCAGGGCCAGGTGGTTACTCTGCTTGGGGCTCTAATGGGCAGAGCCCCCGGGGACAAGGACAAGGTAGCTCAAGTGCAGCAGTGTGGGTACGGATGAGTGGGGAGCGGGGCGCGCTGCCTGGGGAGGGTCAGTGTAACGCGCTCTGGTGGCCCCGCGAGGTTGCTAGGAGCTCACCTGGGCCCAGTCAGCACGGAAGCAGCGTGTTCTCTTCTGCTCCTGTGGTCAGCCTGGAACGCTTTCTGCACCTTCACGATGAGCGGGGGCACTGCTGCTTGTTTGTTCAGTGATCTCTGTATCGGTGTCGCTAAAGACGTTTGTTTAGGGAGGGAGGGGCAGGCCGCATGGCTTGGTCACTAGCATCCATTTGCCTGCCATCCAGGAGCCCTTAATGGACTCGTCTCCCCGCACCGAAGGTCCCAGGCTCGGGTCAGTGCTGCCGTCCGGGGCTTTCAGGCCAGGCCATCTGGATGAGGCCTCCCCCCCTTAGCTCGGCAAACTCCACCGGCTGCCACAGATCCCCCTTCCAGCTGTCCTGCTGCCCAGCAGAGCACTGCCCCCGGGGGAGCGGGGGAGGGAGGCAGAACCCAGACCTGCTGGGGCGGAACAGCAGCACCGGGCAGGGGTCTGCCGACCACGCAGCGCAACAGCCCTGACTCGCAAGTTGCCACCTAAAAACACTCTTCTCACGTTTGCTGCTTTTGCATTGGGCACCTCTGGAAGGATAGTGGAAACTGGCTAAGAGTGGTTTCCAGTTCAGAGGGAAGGAGGGAATAAGGGGACAGGTGCTGACAGGCTGGGATTAAAGGTTAATATAGGGGAGCCCGGCCGGCTCAGTCGGCAGAGCATGAGATTCTTGATCTTGGGTTGTGAGTTCGAGCCCCATGTTGGCTGTAGATCTTACTTAAGAATAAAATCAGGAAAAAGAAAAGGGATTTAATGCCTTTTAATTCTTTTGTGCTGAATGTCATTTTATGATGTAGCCATGAGAGAGTCTTGCCTACTGAAAGTAATGATAATAATAGTATTAGAAGAAGAAGGGAAAGTGCCTCCCTTCTGAGAACTGGTTTGGCTCTGGGGACGTGGACATCCTTGAGTGTTGGCACAGCCGGAGTGGGATGGAGTGGCCGTTTCCAGGGGCAGCCTGGACACCAGTGAAAGTCCTTTACAAGGCCGGCGGGCCGGAGCTTCCACGTCGGCTGAGGGCTGCGTGTCACCTCGCGGGTTGGCCTCTCCTGTGGTGAAATGGTGGCAGCGTGGGTGGGGAGCCTGGGTAGGACTGCCAGCGTGGCCTGTGGCCCCCTCAGCGACAGTGGGGCTCCCTCCTCAAGGGAGCACGGTGTCTGGGAAGCAGCCGACCCAGAGCTGAGGCCAATGGCTGCCGTAGCTGAAGATGCTGGCCGGGGCCTCGTTCCCACAGGCCCTGGTTGCAGGGAGCAGGGGTTCGTGAGCCGTTCCAGGGAGCCATGGTGGTGACCCCTAGGAAAGGCCACTGCCCCTGGCTTGGGAGCAGGTGTTGACCTCTGGCAGAGTTGTGCTCAGCAGGGAGTAGCGTCTGTGGGACATGCAAGTTCTAGCAGTGATGTCTGCCATTGGCTGGGTGGGACGCTGGAGTGCCCGGTCCACCCAAACAGATCTGCCAGCCACGTGGAAGCACCCCCGTTTCCGTGGGGGGAGCCGAGGTGACTTGACCCTCCCAGGAGGCGGAACAGGGTCAGGCCTGGGCTGGGCCTCCTCCAAGCCGTGCGCCCTCACCGTGTGCCCTCACCGTGTGCTGGGTCTCGTTTTGCAGGTGACGATGCCTGGGGAGCCTGTGGATGTGGCGTGTGGTGTGGACCACATGGTGACTCTGGCCAAGTCATTTGTCTGAAGCCTCGCCCAGCCCGCGGGAGCCCGGAACCCGGCCTCAGAACCACCGGGGCTGCTCAGCAGAGGCCCCTGCAGGGGCTCCCCGCCCTTGGTGAAGCAAGATGCTCTCTGCCATGCCCTGAGCAGGAAGATGCTGCAGGTCCGGGGACTCAGGCCCCTCTAGCCGAGGGTGAGACCCGCCGTTTTCATCGCAGGATGGCTGGCTGTCCTTGTCAGGCCTGGCACCAGTGACAGGAGTCCTGGGCTGTGTGGCCCCAGCAGAACGAGGAACCTCCGCACGTCTCGGCCCTTCCAGGACCGTGTGACGGCTCCCCGTGGCCCATCGGACTCTGGAAGCTACTCTGAGGGAAGCCTGGCCATTTTGTTTGATCTTAAAGGTGGCCTCAGAATCGAGTGGCCGGGAGGGCGTCTGTAGGCCCCCAGCACGGCAGAGCTCAGGGTGGGAGTGCGGGCGGCTGCGTGGGCTGCGTGGGCAGCGGGGCGAGCCCCGGCGCGGCTGCGGGAGCCGGGCTTCAGGCCCCCGCAGGAGTTAGAGCGAGGCCAGCCTCTCGTGACTGAGCACCCCCCGCGGAAGCTTGGCTGGAGGGCCAGCCTTGGAGGAGGGATTCAAACATTGTGGAAAACATGTGAGGTAGTAACATAAACTTGGCCTTTCATTTAAAAACATCTTTTAAAAATCTCTTTTGGAATAAAGTCTATTTTCTGCCTTTTTATTTTTAAGCACTCGAGAGTACTTTTTTTTTTTATCTTACTTGATCATTTAGAGATTTGCTTGCAAAAACAAGGCTTTTGATAAAGAGGCAACTAGAAGCCAGTGACAAATACTTCAGAAGACAATCCTGCTTGACAACAATTTTTCTGAACAGAGTCTCCTCCCGTGGTTCAGTTGGGAGAAAATGATAGAAGTCTAAGAGTAACTGGTAATCCGGTCACCCACCTGAGATCTCCCTCCCTGGCTGCACCCCATCCTTTTATTCATTCGCTCAACAAACACTCTCTGCCCCCTGCGGGCCAGCTACTCCAACACAACCCACAAGCAAAATGGAGAATATGGTACATGGTTACGTGGGCTGTGGAGACAAAGCAGGGGAAGAGGAAGGGGTTGGCGGTGTGGGGGCTTTGCAGTTTAGAGTGCAACGGTTGGGGCGTTGCCACTCTTGATCTTGGGGTTGCAGTTTCAAGTCCCACATTGGGTGCAGGGATTACTTAAAATCTATAGGGGGCACCTGGGTGGCTCAGTTGGCGAAGCGTCTTGAATCTTGCTTTTGGCTCAGGTCCTGATCTTGGGGTCGTGGGATCAAGCCCCTCGGTGAGCATGAAGTCTGCGTGGGATTCTCTCCCCCTCTGCTCTCCCCCAACCCATGTTCTCTCTGAATAAATAAAATCGTAAAAACAGATAAAAATAAAAGCGGACCAGTCACTGAACAGAAGTCCTTGCTGTGACCTGAAGCCACAGGAACCAGCCAGGTTGCATTTGGGGGGAGAGGCCCTGGGACCCTTCTGGGCTCACACTACTTCCACTTCTCTGTGCAGAGCCGGTTCTTTAGCTTGACAGCAAAAATTTTCCATAAACTTGACAGATTGAAAATGATTTGTCATTTTCCTTCCTGAAACTCCCTGGGTCGTGTACCATGTGTCCCCAGTGGTGAAGAACAGAAATCTGTCCTCAGTGCAATCGGCATCTTCAAGCACCTACTGATTTATGGAGGGCGAGTGCCCCAGAAGATCAAGGTCATGCCTGGATTCCCCACCCAGCGGTGTTCAGGGGCAGGAAGTGGTGCTGGGGAGGGTCTCTGTTGAAAGTAGGAGAGGTTTCAGCCTCCCACCCAAGATTCGGATCCAGTAACCATCTCCATCTTGGCCATAGCAACCAGGGTACCAGAAGGGACACCCTTGGGTTGGTCTTAAAAACCAGCGTCTTCCCATCGGGCTTGGTCTCCCTGCTTGGCCGGAGTGCGTCGCCACACTCCAGACCCTCCCCACCCTTGTCTGCTGCCTTGGTGTCTCTTCTCAGCTCCTGTCCCCTCATCCTGGATCCTCCTGGCACTGGGCAGTTCAGTCCTCAGGGATGTCCTGGCTCCAGCACCTCATCTGAAGGCCTGAGGGTGCTCAGTCTGCAGACCCCACAGGGAAAAGCCTTCATAGCAGCAGACCTTTCTGGGGCTCAGGGCAGTAAGAGGGTGCTTCAGCCCCCTGCTCAGACCCTTCTGTCTCCAGGGGCAGGGGTGAAGTGGGGTGAGGGTGGGGGTCGGTGAGGCCAGGTGCAGGCACACCTCAGCCCTGCCCTGCTCACACCTGCCTTCTGTGGAAAATACCAGAGAGCTTCGGGACTTCTCGCCAGGGCAGCCCCAGTGCCCACCTGCTGAGGGCAAGGAGCCAGATGCGAGGCTTGTGGGAGGGACGCTAGGCAGGTGCCAGCCCTCCTGCGTCCAGTGTCCCCCTGAAGGCATCGGCTCCCGGGCTTCCAGCACCAGCAGCCCTTCCTGGGGGGTGGGCTCCACAGCAGGACTCCGGGCTTGGGGAGGAGGCTCTGTCCTGCTCTGTGCCAGAGGCCTGGGGAGGAAGCGTGGGCGCCAGCAGCCAGGCTCCCGGACGTGGCCCCCGAGACCTTGACCTTGAGTGCTCTCCTGTGTCACACCAGGGCTAGGCTGTCTGGCCAGAGGAGGGTGGCGGGCGGTGGTGTGCGAATCCTGAGGCGTGGGAACGCAAAACCATTTTGGCTCCTCCCTTGGCCCCCAAATCCCTCGCCCTGGGGAAGCCAGGCACCGCACGGCGAGGGAACTCAACCCCACGGCGAGACCCACGCGGAGCAGAACAGGCCTCCTGCCAAGAGCCAGGCCCGACCTGCCAGCTGTGTGAATAAATCGCTTTTGAAAGTAGATCCTCCGGGCTCGGCCAAGACTTCAGATGATTACAGCCTCACGAGGGGCTCCGAGCCAGAGCTGCTCAAATTGCTCCTGAATTCCTCACCCACGTAAACCGTGACACACACGCACAGTCACTTTGAAAGCTGTGGAGTTTGGGGGCAGCTTGTTACACAGCCCCAGTGACTACTACAGCCCCTTGGCAGCTCTGGAGGGAGTTTCTCCGCTCGGACTCTGGCTGTTGGGCTGGAAGGTTTGCTCTCCCTCCTCCCAGCACCGCCCCACCCCACCCCGGCCAGTGCTCCCTGAGCACGGCTAGAAGGGAGAGACCGCACACGTGATTCCGATCAGCCCCAAATCAGACAGCAGTCAGCCGACATCCATTTTTGTCTCCATTTTAATTAACACTTTACAAAGTACAAAATATACTGTCTTTTTTGGGGAACATTAGGTACTTTTTTTCTCTCCGTCATACAGTACATGAATCTCGAGGGTTTTGTGTGTCTTCAACACAGAGGGTAGAAGCGTGAGGGCCTTGGGGCGTCAGGGGGGCCCCGTGCTCCCCCTCGCCCATACCTTGGGACAGATGTAAGTGCCACTGCTGCTACTGCTGGTGACCTGGGGCATGCCAGGTGAGGGCCGGACCCCAGGCGAGGCCCTGGGCAGGGCAGAGGCCCCTCAGAGCCCCATAACGCACCCGACGTCCACTCACCCCCATCTCAGGATAACGGAAATAAGTTTGGCATAGAGCAAGAGGAGGACTTGGGATTCTGTTTGTCATCAGCCCCTTGCCGCCCCCCCCCCCCAGTTTTGGAATTAACCCTGCTTAGTTCCTCCTGGGCCATTTTCTGAATAGGTAAACTGAGGCAGAGGACAGGAAAACGCACTGGGCTTGACCTCTTATCTTGGAACCCAAACCGGGCCCCGTTTTTCATCCACCATGCTCTTTGCAGATGAGCACGAGTCGCTGGGAGGGCGCCAGCCCCTGAAACCTCTCCCCGTGAATACTGTCTTCAGGACTGGATGCTTCTGAAGAGTTGGCTCAGCTGGGCTCACCCCCTGGGGCTGCCAGGCCTCTGTGTGGTACAGCAGAGACTCCGCCAGGGACACCACTGTCCCTTCAGAGCAGCTTTAACAAACTCTGGAGAGGTGGGGGGGTCCTGCGTGCGAGGCCTCCCACCCACAGTCAACCCTACTGCACGTGGCCCACAGGTGACAATGCTCCCGAGGCCTCAAAATACTGAACTCACACGTGTATGTGTACACAGGCTCATAGCCAAGCACGACCCCGTCCTGACTCCCAGCGCCCCCCAGCCCCGACCCCCTGCCTCGGCACGGCCCCGCCTGGCCCTCCTCCTCCCCAGGGCAGGCCTCCCAGGACGGCATGGACGCCAAGGCTGAAGGCCGCACAGCCCACCCCGTGGCCTCCTCCCAGCGTCCAAGGAAACGGGAGGAGGGACAAGGACACTTGCCCTTTGATTGCCTCTAATTCGAAAACAGAAGAAAGAAGCTGGGATGAGCTCGGAGACTCGGACTAGGTACGTAGCCAGAGGGCGCAGCGCCCGGGGCCGCCGGGCCTCGCCGCCCACCGCGCTGCCCACCGCGCTCGCCGGCCGGACGCACCGCAGCCACCGGCCGCCTCCTGCCGCCTCCCGGAAGCCAGGGCGCCTGCCCCCTCCAGGCCGAGCCCTCCCTCAGCACAGCTCTGCGGAAACCTGAAAAGCCGGCGCTCGCGTTTGTGGGGGAAACGGACGGACACCATCCTCCTCCCCCGCCCCGAGCTCTGCTCCCCAAGCCAAATGCCTGCCTCGTTTCCCAGTGGCCCCGGCTCGCAGGGGCACACAGATCCACTGGGGGGCTTCTCTCGACCACCCCTCAGAGTTCACTCAGGACGGCACCAGGGACCCCGGGGTCAGAGCACGGGAGCGCTGTGCCGTCACCCGGGAGACCCACAGGGTCCCTCTTAGCCCTGGCTGGGCAGGCCCAGGGCGTCCCCACGTCCAGGTCCAGAGGCCCAGCGAGGTGGCCCGGGGCCTCCTCAGTCAGCCTGAGAAATGCGGCCAGGAGGGGCCGCTCGCGGTGGGCGGGCAGGTGCATCTTGGACTCTCAGGCCAGTGGTGTCCTTGGCTCGGGACCGGGGGCCGCACCCTGCCGTCCAACCAGAGCCTCCTCTCCTGACCTCCGGGTCATCCTGTCACCTCACGGGGCACAAGCCTCCCTGGACCACGTGTTTTCTTCCGGACACCATGCTGGTCACCAAGGCCTTGGCAAGGGGAGAATGCTGGTGCTTGGGAGACTCCGGACCCCCTGAATCCTGGGCCGGGGGGTCCGCACAGCTCTCCAGCTGGGATGGAAGTCATGTGCCCGGAGACCCCCGTGGAGGACGGAGGTACAGAGCGGGCACTGCCCATCCCTGCGGGTCGGGACGGGGTGCCAAGGGAGACAGGAAGGTGCTTCTCGGGAACCAGAGGAGCCCATGCGGAGGCCTCAGCCACGGACACAGATCTTAACAACCAGGCGTGAGGTTGGAGGGGGTGGTCATGCGCCCCCTCGCCATCCCCTCTGTAGTGCGCAGGAGCGGGTGTGAGCTCTTCCCACGCGGTACGGAGGCAAAGATGCACCCGCAGGGCCCAGGCAGCAGGCCCAGGGCCGCCGCTCACCCCCACCCCTCAGCTGCCTCCCTCAGGAACCCCATTTCTCTGCCCCGGCCACATGCCTCCCCAGCCAGAGCCAAGACAACCGCGGCCACGACGGCACGTTCCTCAGGCCTCTCTGGAGGGGGTCTGGAGACCCCCTGCACCCAGCAACGTGGGGGGGGGGGCATCTTGCCTAGAACCAAACCTATGACTACATTCGTCACAGAAGCGCAGTGGGAGGGGAAGCTGGGGACCAGAAGACCCAGGTGGCAGCTCCTGCCCAGGCCCAGCCCTAGCCACAGCCACTCCTGGATGTGAGGGCACGGGCTTCGGGCCTTCTCCTCCTGGTTGGATGGGGCCGATCTCCAAGAGGAGGCCTGGGAAAAGAACCTGAGGTCTCTAAGCTTGCGGGTGAGAAAGATGCAGGAACAGCCACGTGGGGCTCTGGGGGCTCCGGGTGGAGAGCTGGACGGGGACCACCTGCCCAGGTCCTCGGGCTCAGGGCAACGGGAAGAGGGCCTTTCTGCTCCAGAGCAAGACGGGATTCCTACGCCCCTCCCTCTGTACCCCCGTCCGCCAGGGCAAACGAGGGTGTCCGGGAGCCTTGGCCACAGAAATGAGGCTGGATCCACTTCCAGGGGAGGCTTGGGGGGGCCCTGGGGCTCTGCTCTTGGGATGCTGGTTTTTTTCTCTCAAGTCAGGGCTTCTCTAATAATGTATTGCCTATATACTTGAATTAAAAATATACGGTGGCTCAAATGGTGCCTGCGTGCACAGCAGGCCCAGCGGGCGGAGGCCCTCACGCCCACACACGTGCACACACAGTGGGGTCTGCGTCCATGGACTGTGCACACACGCGTGTGCGTGCTCACACAGTATATATTAACATATATATTGCTCAAGTATATATGCTATTTACAGTATATATCTATATCAACATAAAACACAGGTATTTATAAGTGTGTACAATAGATACGTTTGGGGGGGTCTGGGTAGCACACGTCTCTGGGGTCATGGGGCCGACAGGCTGGGTCGGCAGGGAGGGAGGGCGGAGAGGTGACACCACCGGGGACCCGACAGGGAGGAGTCTGGAGGGGCACGCCACGGAAAACCCAGGCCTTCCGAGGAGACGAAGGGGACTCAGGGCTTCGGCGCTTCCCTGCCCGCTCGGCCAGCAAACAGTGGACGCGTTTTGGTTGCTTGGGAGTTTTGTGCAAAATTAGTTAACTTAAAAAAAAAAAAAAAAAGTGGGTTCCTAATCAGTGCTTGGGTCCTGAGCGTCTGTGAGGATCCAGACCCTCGGCTCTTCCGTCTGGTGGGCTTCCGGGGCTTGGAGGGTTGGTCCCACAACGCTGGGAGAAGGGGGGCATGGGGCTCACACAAGCCCCTCACCTACTAGGAGAACAGCCTTTCTCCTCTGAGCTTCTCAGGAACAGCGCAAGTCAGCCTGAGAAAGAGCACCAGGGGAGGCAGGAGCCGCTGGGGACCCCCCGGTCCAGCCCCAGCTGCAGAGGGCATGCGGGCTTCACCCCATGCTCCCTGCTCGGCCTGCAGGGGTACGAGACTGCCGCAGCCTGCCTGCCGCCTGGCTGCCCACCGCCCTGTGGCCTGCGGATCCCCTCTGATGTTCAGAGAGAACCACGGCGGCCTGGGCACTTGTCCGTGGGGCTTGTATGGCTCTGGATGGGGTGCCCTGGGGGACCCCTGTCTCGTGACAGACCTCTGCTGCCAGCTTCCTGCTCCAAGAATCTACGACACCACCCGATTCTCCTGCTGGTCCCTGCAGCCACAGGGTGCCAGCCGAATGATGCTGAGCCTCTGGGCCCCCGAGAGAACTCAGGAGGCCCCGTCCCCTGAAACTGCCGCCGACCACAGCCTGGGCGCAAATATATTAAATAAGAAACTAAAACGTACGGTACAGTTTTCTCTATTAAGGCTCAGATAAGCTGCCCCCCAGGTCAAGTACTCATGAGTGCCACAGGCCCCAGCTGAGGGGCAGGCAGGCAGGTGAGTCGGGGGCAGAGGCCTTCCACATCCCCCACAAGTGGGGCAGGGGAGCGGGGGGGGGGGGCAGGATAACAGGGGAGCCCTGTGCTGGTCTAGTCAACTGCTGGGGGTGGGGGTGACCCAAGAAACCCCAGGTCCAGAATGCTGGGGATGCCCCCACCCGGGGGAAACCAAGGCTCCGCTTGCCCAAGGAGGGTCCCGGGACAGCAAGAGGGGTTGGGAGCTTGTGCCCCAGGCTGGTGGGTTTCCTGGGAACCACCCCCAGGAGTGAGTGCTTACGGCGGGGGGCGTCTGGACAGGGCCCCCTTGGCAGTCTTGCTGGGAGTCGGGGCGCAGGCCCTGTGGATGGCAGGCGAAATTCTGGGTGGCGCGGGTCCTCCCCAGCTCAGGCCTCCCCTCCCGCCGTGCTCGGCAAAGCCTCCCCAGCACGTGGCCCGAGGGCCGCCCACTGGCCTCCACTCGGCGGGAACCAGCCCGGAGCTGATGGAACCAGAGACCAGCGACCACACGTCCAGCCCCAGGTCCTCACGGGGGCCGCCCCGGGCTCCGCGAACTCAGCCCCGCTCGGCCAGTTCCCCGAGATGACACGAGAGTCAGAACACCACGGTCTGGCAGGAGGCACCTGCTTCCTTCAGCATCTGCCCCCAGCTGTGGGCAAGGCCAGATGGGAAGGCGGGCGGGCTCGCCAGCTCCCGGGGCCTCAGACATCGTTTCCTGGAGTAGGGGTGGGGTGAGGAGGAGGTTGGGGTCTTCTGGAGGGCCTGGGGCCTCCAGGAAGGCAGGAGGGCACGGGGAGGCCTCAGCTCGGGCCCCAGGCCTGGCAGGGGGAGCAACTGGGGGTGTCTCCCGGAGGCCCCTTCTTGGGGACCCTGGGGCCGATTTTCCAGTCTGTGAGAAATACTGCGAGAAGAATCTTCAGGGTGGGGGCCGGGCCCGGGTCTGGGGGGCAGGAAGGGAGGAGCGGGAGAGGCCCTCCTAATGCTTCTCTGCTTGGCTGACTTTCAGGGCGCTGATGACGGCGCTAATGTTCTCCTCCGGTACCTGCGGGGGGTGGCAGGAGGCAAGACCCGTGAGCCCCGGCCCGCACCCCTCGCCCCCCGGGCCGGTGCGGGACACTCACCAGCGCGTGGTCGAACTTGAAAGTACTGATGTAGTAGGCGGGGATGTCCGCGGCGGCCAGGGGCTCGGAGATCTGGGCCACGATGCCACACTCATCTGGGAACAGAGGGGGGGACCACGCTCAGCACCCCGGCCAGCCCCCCTCCCTCCGCACACAGAGCCTGCCACACACCCGCAGTTTCCCAGCGCACCTGCCCCTCGCCCTGAAGGCTTGGCGCCAAGGGCCCCTCCACCCGGGAGCCTCCTCTGACCCCCGGGCTGGCGTCGCGCTCCCCTCGGCAGGGCCCAGCTCTGTCCGGCTTTGCGGGCCCTCCGGGGCTCCCAAGCCTCCTTCCCTGCCATCTCGCGTGTTCTCTGAGACAGAGCTGGAGGCTGCGGGCCCACAGGAGGATGGGGGCTCAGGCCCTATTCCTGTTGCCCTTAGACTCTCTTCTAGCCAGAAGACTGTGGTCAAGTCACTTCCTCTCTGTGAGCATCTGTTCCCTCATCTGAGTCCCCGCCGGCTAATGACCTCGACTTGTCCTAATAGTGCCAGGCATTTTTGGGGGCCTGGACAGGGCTTTTTTTTCCCTCTAGACCCTCAAAGCAGGGGTGCAGCCTCTCCTCACCCCTAGCTCTCTGCCTGATTTGAAGACACTACTCAGGGCTTCCTCCTCCAGGAAGACCTCCAGGATCTGAGGACCACCCTGTGCCACCAATACAACCCCTTCAAAGTTTTCAGGTTGTTTCCCCCAAAGCCACTCTTCCGATTTTGACAGAAATCAAAATCTTCCGATGATGACTTTTCCAACACTGTCCCTGACTGGGTGGGAGAGTCCAGATCGGCTCACCAGCCACCACGCTGGGAATCCACCCGGGTTCCACCCCCTGCAATGCCCCAGCGTCACTGCCATCCAGCAGCTCCTCTGCTCCTTCACTCTGTCACCCCGGTCCTGCTATTGTCAGCCGCACCTGGACCTGGGTGGTGACCCCGCAGGCCCTTTTGGTGGCTGGGCAGGCCTGGTGTTTGCACACCTGGTGACTGTGGCACCCTGTGGTGGAGACTGGCCGTCTTCTAAAATCCTTTCGCTATGGACACAGCTCTTCTGATAAAAACGGGGATAGGAGATGAGAGTCTAGAATGATCTCTCTCTAACTTGGGCTGGCGCCCACGTGTCCCATCAGTTTGGAAGGCTGGTGACCAGCACTTTATAAAATTGTATGACAGCTAAGGGAAGCCCAAATGGCACAGCGCAGAGCTCGAGCCAGGACGGTCTTGTGAAGGCGTAGCCTGAGCAGTGTGCGTGTGCAGGCCGGGTTAGGATGGAAGATACGTTTACTCCAAACCACACTCAGAAGCATATAGAACCTGCGGGTCTAGAACTGTTCAGGTTCTCGGCAAGTTATTTTTCTTGCAGGGCTATTCACAGCTGTAAGGGTGGCTTTAAACTCCGCGACGTCCTGGGGAGGCAGCTGCAGGCTGTGGTCCGCGCCCTCCCCTGGCCGCCCGCCCACGGGGCCGCCCCAAGCAGAACAGCCCAACAGCAACGTGCACACCTCCGCCCACCGAGCGACGTTCTGAATTCCACTTGCCAGCCCCTCTATTTCTCCATCATTGGGACATTTTGTTTTTGTATTACAGAGTGTATTCTGATCAATTTGGAACCAAAGCTGGGGGTAAAGACAAGCCGCTGGGCACTGCTTGTCGCCCGAGTCTCTGGGTGGCCTCGGCTGCTCGCCTTGGCGGCCAAAGCTGTGCCAGGTTCCCCACCTTCAGGAAGACCCCTCGGTCTGGCATCAGGACTCTGCCCCGCTGCTTGTGGTGACCCGGCTAGGTCCTATCCTTTCTACCCTTTGGACCCTGCACCCTGGGCACAGCCACCTGGAGCCACATGGGTGCCACATCATACTCTTGCTGCTAGTACTGCCCTCCCCTCCCCACCTGTCACCTTCTCTGGGAAGCCTCACCCTTCCTGACCCTCTCCGAGCCACCTGGTATATGACACGAGTGCTTACCACCCGGAGGAGGCAGCTACCATCCTCCTCATTAGGATGGCAGTCAGGGAACTGAGGTGCACCTGCCTGCGGTCACGCTTGTTCCTAACAGCGTCCTTTGTGAGGAGCTCTGGCGCTCAGTCCCCACGACCCTGCACCGGGCAGCATGTGTCAGTGGGAGACATACTGGGGTCTGTGGCAAAGGAGGCCCCGAGAGGCAGGTGGGCCCCAGGGTCCTACCAGGAGCCTTCAGCGTACATTTCTCAGCATTCACAGAGCAGCCCATGTCCTGCCCCCAGGATAGCTCTGGCTTTGGCTGTGATGTGGGCAGAGTTGGGGGCACTCGTCTCGTCCTGCTAGTTACTGTCCCCTGCAAGCTCATCCATAGGCAGGGGGCTGTGGCTGGCTCCCTCACTGACCCTTTGGCCTCAGGTCAAAATGCCCGGCCACCTCCATCTCCCGTCCCAGGCGTGGAGCATCTGGGGCCGACATCATGGTCCCTGGAGCAGTCTGAGCTTTACCTGGAACATTCTTCACTCTATCTGTGGGAGATCAGGGTTCACCGATCCCACCAGGGCTTGTGGAAGATGCTTCCTGGAGACGACCAGGAGCCTCTCCCGGGTTCCAGCTCGGGGGTCTAACAGGTTTAACTCAAGCCAATCATTTCTGATGCTGCATCGCTGACAGTGGGACCAGCAGCCTCCATCAGCTCTGGGCAAATCGTTGCCACTTGGCCCTGCTAACTACCGAGGGCTCTGAACCCCGTGGGCCCGTGGAACATACTCGTGGGCAAACCTCACTGCCAGAGACACTGTTTGGGCAGCTATGGACACCGAGGCTAAAGAATCTTAGGGAATCTCTGCGGATGTCCTCCTGGGGGATCAGACCATGGAGGAGAAGCTGCCCCTTCCCAGGACAGAAGAGGTGAGGTACGTAGGGGTGAGTGCTGGGGGTCTAAGTCTGACTGCAACTGCATTTATTTCTGTGAGGGACACTCTTTAGAACAACAGCCATTGCCTGTGAGCAGCTGGGACAAAGGAGTGACTTTTTTTTTTTCTAAAGTAGACCCCATGTCCAGCACAGAGCCCAAAAGCAGGGCCCAAACTCAGAACCCTAACTTCACGACCTGAGCGGAGATCAAGAGTCAGCCGCTTACTGACTGAGCCACCCAGGCACCCCTTCCTTTTCGATTTTTATCACACCCCTGATGCTGTACTAATAAACAGGTATGCAATTTCTAGGGGGACAGATGTAAGAGCGTTTTGGTTGTAGGCGCTCCTCCCATCCTCTGGAGGCCCAAGCCTCCTGTCACTCGCTGGTCCAGGGCCCAGGGCTCCTGAAGCCTCCACCTCCCCATCTGTACCATGGGGTGAGTGAGCCCAGACAGCGATGCTAGGCCCCCCCCCAACCGGTGTGGCACCCCCCAGAGCTCACCGAATCCCAGGGGCTGTCCTCCGATCCGCACCATTTTCCAGAGCTCTCCAGATGCACTTGTGAACAACAAATTACTAGGGAACCTGAATAAGGAGAGAGAGAAATACCCCAGAGGCTGACATGGGTTGTGATCCCATGGTAGGAACTGTGGCTGTCCTCAGGGCTCTGGTGCTGGGCCAGAGCGGGGAGCTCAGGGGGCTCCAGGCCCCCTCCTGAGCCCTCCTCATCTGGGGGGGAACAGGAAGGCAAGGCTGGGAGTGGGCTTGGGAACAACCGCCCCCCTCTGCTGATTGGTAAAGGACGCTGTCCCCACCACCAGCTGCAGAGAGGGGACAGCCCTGACAACCCGGGCCTTCATCTCTCTGAGTGGCTGTCATCTGTAAGATGGGGCCAGCTCGGCCACGAGGCAAGCCCTGACTGTGGACAGGGTGCATGTGTGCCCACGGAGCCCAGTCCACCCCAGGCCCAACTCACCTCTGCTGGGTCTGTACGTCCATCACCAGGGAGATGTAGCCCTCGATGAGGGAGAAGGAGAAGAAGCGGATGTGGCCACAGTCCTCACCGGCAGCCATGGGGTCCTTCACCCTGGGGGCCGGGGGGCGGGGTGGTGAGGGGTGCGGGGGACCCCTGCTGTACCCAGACCCCCACCCGGCCTGCCTGCTGCTTGTCAGCCTTTGCACAGGGTGCTGAGAAGAGCAATGGCCAGAAACATGGCCCTGATCCTGCCCTGGATGACTTGCTGGGTGACCCCGAACCTCTGTGCCCACCCTCGGTCTCCTCATCGGAGGGGCGGATGAGCCCACAGCGTTCACGGAGGTGAGCACCACACGTCGCAGTCCCAGCCGGCCCTCTGTGCACTGTCCCTGCACTGTCCCACACCTCAGGGCACAGTCTGTGGTCACTCCAGCTCACGGGCCTCTGGTCTCACCCCACCTAGTGCCTGAACTTACAATCTGCTCTGAGGAAAAATGCAAAGCCTATTGTCTGCTGAGTGAAAACCCTCCTGGCTCCTCTATGGACTGGACCTGCCCTTGGGGCTCAGGGAACAGTGAATGGGGGGTTTATCCCACAAACATATGCCCCTGGGGCTTCACCATGTTTCGGGGGTTCCCAAGGAATGATGTCTCCCCTCACAGAGTGTGACTTTTGGGTAGAGCTATGATCCACCCCCACCCTCGGACCAGCTTCCAGGGCAGGTGGCAGATCTGTCTCCCCACTCAGACTGGGGCTCCCTGCGGCCTCTCATGTTCAAGGGGGACGTACCCGTTGGAGTAGAACATGACGTCCATGAGGAGCGTGGCAACTGCAGGCAGCGTGTCAGGGTCCAGGCTGGTGACACAGAACCTATTGCTTGGGCTGGACAGAGGGTGGATGACAGGCCTCTGGACTGCGAGAGCAAAGAGAGCGGGTGCTGAGGCTGGGAGGAGAGGCATGGGGCGGGAGGAGGACCCAGGAAGAGGAGTGGGGTCAGCTGACAGCTGCTCCGGGAGACCTGGTCCCTGCTCCTTCTGCAGCCTCCAGACCCCCGGGCCTTAGCACATGCCTTGCCGACTGCCTGGAGTGAATGGCCTTTCCAACCTTTACCATCTGGCTGAGTTCCTACTTGTGCTCCAAGCTTCAGTTTGAGAGTCGCTGCCTCTGGGAGGCCCATCCTGATACCTCGGGTGGCTGAGGGGTGGCTTCTGGCCATCACCGGCTGTGTCCATGTCCCCTGCCCTTGCTAGACCTTGAGAGCAGGGTCTGACCAGGACTCTTACCCTGTGTTATGTCTGGTGCGTCACAGATACTCTGAGATGTGGCTGCTCTGGGGTAGGACCTGGTAGCTTCTTGAGTTCTCCCCTGCATGGAGCCCCCTCAACTCACCCATTTTGGGCTTTACGAAGCCATTGGTGATGCCGAGGTTCTCAGCTGCTACCGTCTCGCCATTGACGACTCTCAAAATGGTGAACTCTGATGACAAGGTGTGTGTGACAAAGGGCAGGTCCCGTTCGCGTACCTGGGGACAGGGAGTCAAGGATGTGAGTGTCCCTCGGGCCACTGGGGGATTCTGCTCCCAGAACCAGCTTCCCCACGCTGGGGGGAACGGGCACCTGGAACCAGGTACTTGGGCCTCCCCGGGGGTGGCAGGGATGATGCAGCGGAGACAGGACTCTGCAGAGGGCTGGGGGGTATGCCCCTTCTCACCCTGCAGGGCTGTGCCTAGACCTGTCCCCACCCCTCCAAGGCCCAAGCTCTGGAGGGTGGCCCCACCTGTGGGAGGACAGAATGAACGGCGTAGTGGCCAGGATCCGCCATGGGCCCTGTGACCAGCCGCTCTGGCCACCCCTGCCCGCACGTGCTCTCAGCCCTCACATCCTGAGCTCTGGGTCACACCAAGCCTGGCCAGCAAAAGGCAGGTGGTGTGTGGGGCTGGTCAGAGCCCCGCAGTCCTGCCTGGGCCATGCTGACACTTGACCCACGACCCTAAGGTAGTCCTGGCCTCTGAGCGGATCGCGCAATGGGGGCCACAGCTCACCAGGATGAAGTCCGTCTGGTAGGTGGAGAGCATGAACACGGAGATGTTCTGGTCGGCCAGCGGGGCAATGACCGACTTGGCAATCTTGGTCACGCCAATGGGCTGTGAGCTGGAGAAGCTGCCCCCGCCTGACACCACGTTCAGGGCCAGCCAGGTGGCGTCCGCCACGCTCAGGTGCTCTGAGGAGGGCAGCTCTGTGGGTGGGGGAGACACACACAGAAGGCAGGCCTGTGACTGAAGGGTCCCGGGTCCTCAGGGCAGGGGGCAGGGCAGGCTGCAGGGATGGGGAGAGAGGCGCGGGCCAGCTGTGGGACCCTGGCCAGCTCTGGCCCCTGGGCCCCGGCACCCTCATCTGACAAAGGAGGACAGGATCGGAGGTCCCATCCTGGGAGGACCAGGCAGGGAAGGCCCTCAGAGGACTTTGGACGTGCCAGGCCGCTTGGCAGGGCAGGAGCCTGGATGACAAGCGGCTTATGTGTGTTGGGTTTCTATTGCCTCAGCTGTGAAACGATGGGTAGTCAGCAGTGAGTAATGATTTTGTTATTTCCAGTTTGCATTACTCTTCTGGCGGTCAGGGGCTGCGGCCACAGCCCTCATATGGGTGGAACAGGACCCATTTTACTTTTTATTTTATTTTTTTTTTAAGATTTACTTATTTAAGAAAGAGAAAGAGTGCACAGCAGGGGAGGAGGGGCAAGAGGAGAGAATCTCAAGCAGACTCCCCGCTTAGCAAGGAGCCTGGATCCTACAGCCCTGAGATCATGACCTGAGCTGAAATCAAGAGTCAGACGCTTAACTGACTGAGCCATCCAGGTGCACCCCCCTCACTCCCCAGTTTTCATAGAGGTTCCCGGGAACCTCTCAGCGGGTTGGGAGTGGAAGAGAAACCAGGAGACAGGGTAGGGGGGCCTGGGATTTCTCTCCTGGCTTCCCTCAGCCCTGCATTATGGGAGAACACACAGCTCCAGCTCTGAAATCCTGAGGGGCGTGGCCCTGGGGGGGGCAGCACTGTGAACCCCCCAACCCTGCCATCATCTGCACAGCCAGCCCCCGGAGCCACCGAGGGCCGGGGATCCTGATGGGCCAGCTGTGTGCGATGGTCAACCCAACACTTCCTGTGATCCTGACAGTGGGCAGCCATCATTTTAATATTTAATGATGAAATCTTGAAAATGCCCCTTCCGGGATCCCTGGGTGGCTCGGCGGTTTAGCGCCTGCCTTTGGCCCAGGGCCTGATCCTGGAGACCCAGGACTGAGTCCCACGTCAGGCTCCCTGCATGGAGCCTGCTTCTCCCTCTGCCTGTGTCTCTGCCTCTCTCTGTATCTCATGAATAAATAAATAAAATCTTAAAAAAAAAAAAAAAAAAAAAAAAAAAAGAAGATGCCCCTTCCATGAGAGCAGGATCCCTTTGGCCTTCTTGGGGAAATTCTGGAAGGGTCATGTATGTCTTATGTTGCCGTCTGCTCATACAAGCTTTTGCGAACCAGCCCTCTGCCCCCCATTCCAGGCTCCTTCAACCCAAACCCACCCAGCGGCTCCCCGCGTATCTTGGGTAAAAGCCAAAGTCCTGGGGCGCCCAGGTGGCTCAGTGGTTGAGCGTCTGCCTTCAGCTCAGGGCGTGATCCCGGGGTCCAGGGATCGAGTCCGGCATTGGGCTCCCCTCAAGGAGCCTGCTTCTCCCTCTGCCTCTGTCTCTGCCTCTCTCTGTCTCTCATGAATAAATTAAAAAAAAAAAAAAAGCCGAAGTCCTTTCTCAAAAAGCTCTCAAGGAGCGCTGTCGTGGGAGCTTTGTGCAGGGATGGAGAGGCTCTACACCTCCGCTTGCCCAAAATGCTAGCAGCTCACACATGGCTAGTGCAACAGAAGAAACAGGACTGTAAGTTTTTCAAAGATATATATTTTTTAAGATTTTATCTATTTATTCATGAGAGACACAGAGAGAGAGAGAGAGAGAGAGAGAGAGAGACAGAGACACAGGCAAGGAGCCTGAGGGACTGGATCCCGGGTCTCCAGGATCAGGCCCTGGGCTGAAGGCGGCGCTAAACCGCTGCGCCAAACTGCTGCGCCACCCGGGCTGCCCTAGGACTGTAAGTTTGATTTGTGATTCCTTTCATTTCTGGTGGCTGTGCAAGGTGAGCGGCCACCGTACGGGGCAGTCCAAATCTACAAGTAGCCCTGCTAGTGGGCCAGCTCCACGGGACGGTGGCCTCGTCTGCTTTGCTCTCTGCCATGCTCAGCACTGGCACGCACAGGTGTGAGACGAGTGGATGAGGGACAGAGGTCCCTGCTCTCTGCTCTGTCCAGGCCCCGCTGTTCCCACCCAGCCACCTTCTGCTCGGCCTGGCCAGGGCTCAGGCACCCTGCCAGACCTGAGGGGGTGGTGGCCTTCACCATCATCCCTTGCTCCCAGACGCCCAGGATCTGGCCAAGGCCCCAACAGGGAGCCAGTGCCATTCCCACAGAGGCTGTCCCCAGTCACGGCCAAGCTCTTCGAATACTCGGCCCACTCGTGGGGGACGGAGCAGGACGCACAGAAAGCTCTGGGCAGTCAGCTCCCCTCCAGGTGACAGTAGGTGGCGGGGAGCAGCCTAGGCCTGAGGCCAGCTGAAGACGGGGTGGTGGGGGTGGAGGCGGGGACACAGGATCTCAGGTCAGTCCAGCTGTCTGGGCAGCGGGTGGCCGCGATGGGCTCCTGGCTCTCGGCCCTGGCTAGCACCCACCGACCGTGGCCAGCTTCAGACCAGCGATCACCCTCTGACACTGCCAGGAGGGTGTGCTTTGTCAGAGGAGCAGGGCCGCTGGAAACCGCAGCGTTTGCTGCTTCGGGGACCTCAAACGCTGCTCCGGCACTCTGCACGGGGCGAGGGAAGGCCTGTGTGGGGCCCGTCCTCCCCCCCGCCAACCCCCCCATGTTGGGGCCGCGGGGATGAGCTGCCAGAAGCCTGACCAGGAGGCAGCAAGCCTGCCCTTCCCTAGAGGAAAAGTGGACCCATTCCAAGACAAAAATGGATTATTTCTGTCACCACACATAGTACAAGACCCTAAAAATAGCCTCTCAGAGCTGCGTACGCTGTGTGGTAGTAGAGGTTAACGGTGTCTTGTCACCTCCAGCCACAGAGGTGGGCGGCTCTGTGGGGGGTGGAGCCGCCCCTCCTGCCCCCTGTGCTGCCCTGCTCTCCGTACCCCCACGCCAGGCCTCCTCTGTTCCGACTGTAGGACCCCGCGGTTCCCTGAACTACACAGAAGCACGCTCCCCATTCAGCCTGTGCTTCTCAGGCTTCTCCTACCCTGCTCGCAGCAGGGTCCAGAGTCCTGGGGTCAGGCGGGAGGGTTTAATCCTGTCTGTACGACTTTGGGCGAAGTCAGCGCCCCTTAGTTTCTTAACTGTAAATGCAGAACGATGAAATCAGGATCAGCTCCAGAAGATGCTTCGAGGATTAAATGAGATAATCCCCATCAAGCGCTTAGCTAAGTGCCTGGCGTCCAAGTGCTCACCAAATGCCAGAGCCTCTCTGTTAGTACGCTGCTGGTGGTGCTTTTGCTGGCTTCTCCATCACAGTTGGCCAACACGTATCAGGAGTTTTATCAACGCGCAATTTCACTGTAAAGGAGCAGTTAACACGTAGGGCAAAGACAAGACTCACGGGCAAGTGTGTGACCCAAAGGGATTCAAAACCAACACCTACCTGGGTGCTCCCTAAAATCTAACGACGGGGCCAGGCAGATGAACCACAGTTTATCTACAACAGAATTCTACACGTCTGCTTAAAAAACACAGTTCCCAGCTATAAAGTAAATTTTTGGCTAACTGAGGAGAGGAGGACGTATGTTAGATACAGAGTAAATGTCTCATTCCGTAGGTGTGATAAATACGATGGAGGCCGGGGCAGGGGGGAGCTGGGGTGTCATGGGAATGGCGAGGACTCTGCAGGGGGAGGCACTCAAGGCCCACCCCTCCCCTCCCCAAAATGCAATCTCAGCTCCAGGTTATTTTACATAGTGTGGGCAGAGCACGGGGGACAGTCCAAATACAAGTGGGCACCACCTCCTGTCAGTGCTCCCTGGGAGGACCGGCTTCAGGGGGACAGTCAGCACTGGCCGACTGGGACCTCCTGGCGCCTCCCGCTGGGGGCACCGCTCTGTCCCCTAGCTTTGCTGACATGGTCAAGTACAAGCCACAAGGCGGGTGGCAGGAGCTCACAGCTCTGTGGGCACAGCCCTCTGCCCCAGCTGACACGCCAAGTGCACACGGCGACCCCTAGTGCCTGCCAAGCACGCGCATGCTGCATGGTCGCGAGTGTGCCTACAGAAGGGACAGGGGATCCTGTGTTTGGGATGAGGCCCTGGGACGCTGAGCAGCTTGCCCAGAAATCACCAGCAGGGACATTGGCAGAGCTGGATCCGAACCTGGGTCTTCCCATCCCAGGCGGGCAGGGGGTGAGGCTTCTCAAGGACCCCTCCCTCCACCTCCTGCACACTCATGCCCCCTGAGCGCGCCCTGCCCCCGTGTGGTAGGGCTCACACTGCCGGACACGAGACCCACAAGCACTGGGCCCCTCTAAGTCGCAAACCTCAGACTCTGCCCACCACCCAGAGGTCAGGGCAGGTACTGCCGCTCTCATTATTTTGCCTGAACCTGTCTTTCCATCTGCTTTTTGGACGTGGTTTCTGCTTCTGCTTCTGTACTTGCTCATACGTCCCCACCCAACATGCTCTCTCCCTCTTTAAGGGCAACAAAAATCGCCTCCTCCAGGAAGCCTTCTGTGACTACGTAAACTCCCCAAGAGTGTCCTCTTCTGAGCTCCCCAGAAAGGGAAATGCAGGAAGGCTCACCAGGTCTTCCAGACCCAAATACAGTGTGAGGCTCCCTGCTGGGCAGCCTTTTTCCTGCAGCAAAAGTCCCAGGTCAATTCGGAGTTTGACTCTTTCTTGATCCTTGCTCTGTCCTCAGAGTACCAGGCTCCTTACTCGGCTCTCTCCTCCGGGCAAGCCCTTCAAGATCAGGGAAGACCCTTCACTGGCTCCCCCTGCCTCCGCCTCTCCTGGCCTCCCTCATCTGACCTCTTTCTGCTCTGTCTTCTCACCTTCAGTTCTCTGGGAGTGCCAAGCAACCCTCCATTCTGGAAGCCTCCCCGCTCCCAATTCCACAGGTTCCACCAGGTAGGCGCTGTACTCATTTAGTTGGGTTTGTCTCAAGCACTGCCTCCTCCAGGAAGTCCTCTTGGACTGCACATCTGCCGGCTTGCTGGGTGCCACTCTCTCGAGACTATAATTCTGGTTCCTGAGTTTCTGTCCTCCCAGAGCCGTAAGTACCTTAGGGGCAAAGGCAGGATTCCTGCACTTCTGACCTCCCCTGGCGAGGGCCCATGCCATGGAAGCATCCAGAGAGGACACCAACCCTGAGGCCTTGGGCAGGTTACGTACATTTCTGTGCTTCAGTTTCCTTGTCTATAAATGAAGTTAATAAGAATCTTTCCCAGGGCTCATGAGCGCAGAGTCTGCAGCCAGCAGCTGTGTCGGGGCCATAGAATAAGTCGGTGTGTGCGGATTCAGGGCGCTCACGTATCTGCTCTGCTATGGCACTTCCTATTTCAAGGGCTCCACCTTGGGGGGGAAGGGGGGGGGCCTGCACAGCAGGGTGCCGTGACTCAACCACAATCATGACGACTCAGACTCAACAGCTGACAGTGTCGACAGCTGGCAGGCCCCGAGGCTCGTGGGGTCAGAGGTGCCTCCTGCACCCCGGGGGGCTGGCTCTGAACAGACAGCCACACAGCTGCCGGACACCTCCCACTGACGATCCCTACAGACGTGGGCGTCCAGGGCTGCCACACCGGCTCCCCGGGTCCTGCGGCCAGCCTCCTCCCTCCCTCCCTGTGCACCGAGCTGGCTCATCTGCTGCCTCAAGACGGAGAGTTCGGCTTAGACAGGATATGTGTTCCAGGGAAGAGACGCTCTGGGGCGTTCCCTCTTGTCTGAGGTGCCACACTTCTCAGCAGGGCCCGCACAAAAATGGAAATGGCTTTGGGCTGCCCAAGCATGTGACCTGCTTTGTGGTTAAGGCCAAGGTTTCTGTTTGTGGCTCCTTGGCTCAGAAAGTGTCATGCTGAATGAATGAATAAATGAATGAATGAATGAGCTGACAGCTTTGATGATGGGCAGGGGTCTCCCTTAGGGCCTGCCCTGTCCCCTTAGAGGCAGGGAGGAACACTGTGCCTCTTCAGACGTGGGGAGCCAGGTGACGGTCCCCCATACTGGCTAGGTGCTCAGGGCGGGGGCGTGTAAGGACAGAGTGCCGGGGTGAAGCTGTTCTTCCAGGGCGCTCCCCCATCTCACACGGTGGCCCCAACTTGTACTGAGAACCCCATCAACAGTTGGCTTCTGACCCCATAATGCTGTGTCTCCAACCCCATTTTAGGAATCAGCCTGAGTAAGAATAAAGATAACATGTTTCAGGGGCTCATAAATTTATCACCGGAGAACAGCGAAACCCGCATGGACCCTAACCAGAGGGGACGGGGCAAGGGGGCAGGCCCCATCCATGACGCTCATCGCAGGAGGCTGTGATATCACAGGAAACGTGACGTTACAGCATCAGGCGAAAATGTTTCCCTCCAGGACACTATCACACGTACACTAAAAACAGCCCATGCACAGTAGATGCTGGAAAGAGAAAGATGGAAACGTGACCAGGAGTTGTCACTGGGGCAGGAGAGGGCTTTTATAAAAATGTTGGATTTGTTGCATTCTCTGTATGCTTTTGAGGAGGGAACTGAGGGGCTCGGAGGGAACACCAGCTCTGGGTCGGGTGTGTGTGTGTGTGTGTGTGTGTGTGCGCTCAACTTCATGGCTTGTGAGCCTGGGCGTGTGACTTCCTCTCCACTCGCTGCTCCTCGCTCTAGGGTGTAAATACCACCATCTCCTTGTGAACCCCTGGGTACGCTTAGCACAAAGGAACCCGTGCTGTGCTTTAGACCAGGACAAACACAACAACCCTGACTAAATAAAACTGAAAGGATGTGGGGGTGGGGGGCAACAGGGAGGGCTGCTGACAGGTACAGGGTTTGGGTTTCTTTTTGGGGTGATGAACATGCTCTGGAATCAGATGGGGGGGATGGCTGCACAACCCCATGCATATCAAAAACCACCAGACCGGACACTTTAAAAGGGTGGATTTTATGCAAAGGAACATCGTAAAAGGAAGATCATCACCGCTTACAGGAACCACGCCTGGGAACAATGGACTGAGGATGTTTTAAAGCATCTCACTCTGGGACACCTGTGTGGCTCAGTCGGTTAAATATCTGCCTTTGGTTCAGGCCATGATCCCGGGGTCCTGGGATTGAGCCCCACATTGGGCTCCATGCTTATCAGGGGAGTCTGCTCCTCCCTCTCCCTCTGCCCCTGGATGTGCGTGCGCTCTAATAAATAAATAAAATCTTAAAAAAAAAAAAAAAAGCATCTCACTCGACAGTAGGTGCTCAATAAAAACAAGCCCTGGGTTCCTTCTTGGTAGCCTTTAGTTCCCAACTGGATAAGCACTGTGTCTAACTGACCCTTTTAGCTTTGGGGCCTTTCCCTGGGCGGTCTTGTGAGCAGAAAGGGAGGGGAGCAGCCAGGGCAGAGGGAGAGAAGAAAACAGATTCTGCTGACTTTCTAACCTAGCAGGAAGGAGAGGGGGGCAGAAATAAGGCAGCAGGATGGGGACAGAAATAAGGAGGTGATTGGGGCAGGAAATAAGGCGGCGGGCAGGCAGGGGGCAGAAATAAGGAGGTAGGTAGGGGAAGAAATAAGGCAGTGGGCAGGGGGCAGAAATAAGATGAGTAGGGGCAGAAATAAGGCGGCAGGCAGGGGGGCAGAAATAAGGCGGCATGCAGTCAGCACTGACCGCAGGCCACAGTCCAGCCAAGCCCGGGTGACAGAAGCACTCACCTAGGAACCCCTCCTCATCAACAATGATGGTGTAATCCTCCGGCGTCTCGGTTAGGCTGAAGAACTTGCACCTGGATGGCGGAGGGACAGACAGAGGAGAGCATGTCAGTCCCACCTCGGACCTGCCAGGACCCTGTGACCCAGCCGAAGGTGACTGGTTGCCCCGAGCTCTGCCCCCAGGCTGCTGGGTGGTGTCCAGGAAGCTGCCCCACCCTGCCCACTGCTGTCTCCAACCCGGGAGGTCTCAGGGAGCCTGGTTGTCCTCTCCGCACCCCCCAATCTTTGGGGACCTCTGAGCCCGCCCGCCTCTAGGCTCCCACAGCTCAAGGGTCTCCAATCCCACTTTTTCCCTGGGGAAGGAACAGCTGAAGCACAGCTCTGGCAGGGAGCACAGAGGGCACCTGTCTTACCTATAGCACCCCCAAGTTCAGCCTTCTGGACCCCATTGCTGCCCCCCCCGCCCCCCCCCCCCCGCTACAGTCCCACCCCCTCTCCTTATCAACTTGACAGGGTTCCCAGGGTCATTTAGGACCTAATCCATGTCACCCAACCAGCAACCCGGCCTTCAGGGTACTTTCTGTCCTCACATGAGAAAGGGGTGCAGACGTCTGTGCCATTGGGGGGTGGGGGGCACGGATCCCCGAACTGTCACTCGTCATCTTTGGTCATACTGCTTAGCCTGGGGTGTACGTTGCTCATTTGTGCCCCACACAAGAACATCAATTTCCCCAGGCCAGGGGCTGGCAATCCCTCTGCCCCTCTGTATCTTGGCTGAGTCCACGCCTGGCAGACGTGCAGGGGGCTGGGGGTGGGGGTGAATCTGTGGCTTCCTGTGGCCGGGGGTGGCTGCCCCTCAAGGCCTGTCTCCCTGGCCCTCCTCCAGCTAGAACGGCCCCCAGGACGCCCCGGGTGCAGCTGCAGGGAGAGGGCATGTACAAGCCGTGGCGTGCAGGAAACAGCCTGTGGTCATTTATCTGGCGTCACCGTGGCTCTCGAGCGCGAGGCCCAGGCCCGGCCCGGGCTGCGTGCCCGATGTGTAAAAGCCATCTATCACGGGAAGGCCTAACAGCAAGAGGTCCAGCAATAACCCCAGCAAGGGCCGGAACAGCACTTCTACAGACTCAAACGGAAAAGAACCCTGAAGGGGACGCAGGGTTGCAGCAGACGAGGGTGGGGATGTGTGTGTGTGTGTGCAGGGGGATGGGGGTGCAGGGGTCGGGGGTGGGGGTGTGTGTGCAGGGGGGATGGGGGCAGGGAACGGGTGTGTGTGTGTACAACGGGATGGGGGTGCAGGGGATGAGAGTGGGGGTGTGCAGGGGATGGGGTACAGGGGACGAGGGTGGGGGTGTGTGTGTGCAGAGGGGATGGGGGTACAGGGGATGAGGGTGGGGGTGTATATATGCAGGGGGGTGGGGGTGCAAGGGACGGGTGTGGCGCATCTCCCGTCGGCTGCCCTGCGGCACCAAAGCCTAGTTTGCTTTATTCTTGAAATTTTCCCCCAGGAACCAGAGCAACTGGACTCGAGAGGAATGCAAGACGGTGCAGCCGTTTGGAGGAGCTCGGCAGCTTCTTGTCAAGTTAAACATCTGCAGACCACACGGCTGAGCAACCCCACTCTCGGGCAATCCCGAGGATGGCACCAGGACCACACAAAGACCTGCCTGCAGGTGCCTCCCACCTCTGCCCGGGGACCCCGACCCATCCGCCCCTGGAAGACCGCGGGGGGTCAAAAGGAAGGAGTTACTGGTCCGGGCGGTTAGTGCGGATGGATCGCCAGTGCATTTGCTGAAGTTAAAGGCAGACTCAAAAGGTTACGTATTATCTGATTCCGTTTATAGGACATCCTGGGAGAGCCGCAGCGCTAAGGACAGAGAACCGATTGGTAGTTGCTGGGTTGGGTCGGGGTTGGCTTTACAAGGGCGTCGGGGGGACGTTCTGGGATTACAGAGGTGCTTGGTATCTTGACTGTGGTGGTGGTCGTGAGATCGTACACGCTTGTAAGGGGTGAGTTCTACTGATGTACCTGACTTTAAAGAAATTGTTTAGTGTTGCAGTCGTAAAGGAGGTGGCACGCTCCTCCCGCTGACACTCGGCTCCAGCAACAGCACACACTCTTCAATCTCCCTCTGGCTCTTTGGTTTTTTCTTTTCTTTTCTTTTCCTTTTTCTTTCTTTTCTTTCTTTCCTTCCTTCCTTCCTTCCTTCCTTCCTGTCTCTCCCTCTCTCTCTTTTTTTTAAAGATTTTATTTATTTATCCATGAGAGACACACAGAGAGAGGCAGAGACACAGGCAGAGGGAGATTCGATCCCAGGACCCTGGAATCACACCCTGAGCCAAAGGCAGATGCTCAATGGATGAGCCGCCCAGGGATCCTGGCTCCTTGGTTTTCTTTCTTTCTTTCCTTTCTTTCTTCTTTTTTTTTTTTTTAAGATTTTATTTATTTATTCATTAGAGACACACACAGAGAAGCAGAGACATAGGCAGAAAGAGAAGCAGCTTGCTCCACGCAGGGAGCCCAATGTGGGACTTTGACCCTGGGACTCCAGGATCATGCCCTGGGCCAAAGGCAGATGCTCAATGGCTGAGCCACCGAGGGATCCCAGCTCCTTGGTTTTCAAATCGCATCACTGTCCCTGTCTGTCCCACAGCCAGTTTGCAGTATTCCCTGGACAAATGAAATCTGTGATTGCTTGGGGACAATAGCAAGTGATCATAACCTTTGTAGGTGGCAATCACTGGTCTGGCCCGGCTTCTTCTCGGGGAGCCCTGTGCACTCAGAAGGAGCCCTAGGAGCCCCCCAGGCACCAGATTGTCACCAACACGTACTCACTGGGTGTGGGGAGCGGCCGCCCAGCTGTCTGTGGCAGCACACAGGAATGGCACTTGCTTCCTGTGCCCTCCTGGCTGTGAGGGATGCTCCAGAAATAGACCACAGCAATCGCCCCAGAAGGCATAAACACCAGCAGAAGGCAGCAGCAGCCTCTGGGTAAATGGGGGATAAGCATGTTGTTGATGTGACCTGTCCCCGGGGCCCAGTGCTCTGAGGCCTGCTGTTGGACACCCATCTCCAGGTGTGTGCCTTGGTGCAGGCAGGCCTCCGGGAGGCTGAGCCAGCCCGAAGGACAGCAACTACTGTTCTGGTCAGACTTGGGGAGTCAGGCCCCAGGCCCCTCCTGCTCCCCATCGCTCCGCTCCACGTCTCTAGCCCCACCCCTCCTTGCCTACCGAGAGCTGCTCTCAAGTTCCTCCTCTGTTTACCACTCGCCTCCACGTGAACTCCTGCTCCGATGACTGTACCAGCCTCCCACCTCGTCTCGTCCCCCCACTCTTGGCCTGCCTTCCCAGTCTCATGCCTCCAAAGGCTGACAAATGCTCCTTCCGTTGCCTGGCCCACCCTTCCCTCTTCTTTGGCTGGAGACTTGCTGCTCACCCTCTAAGACACAGTTTCAGCATCTTCATTGGGGTAAAGTCTTTTCTGATTGGCACCGGCCACCCCATCTCCCTCACCTCCCACCAGAGGGGTGTGGTCCTCCCTCGACAGCCCACAGCCTTGTACTATGTCTATGAGAGGGCATTAGACCACTGTGGACAGCTGGGCTGCTGGTGTGTCACAACTCACTCATCTCACAGTTTATGTGAAATATGCCCTTTAGAGTTGAGCAGTGCACAATCTGTGCAACAATGCATGACAGTCCTAGGTGCTTTCCACAACCTATTAACAGATAATACTCCCCTGCAGACCATAAGATCTCACTGGCAAGGACTGTGGGTTCTCTGCACATAACCCCTAGTACCTGACACAGGCTGGCAACAGAATCAACACTCACTGTCTAACAAACAAAATAAGCAGACAATGGCCACAAACTTTTACCCCCCAAGCCAGAGAAGCCCTGATTGGACAAACCCTGCTGGCCCCTTGTGGGGCACTGCCTCGAATTACCCCTCCTTTAGGCGCCACTAAAGTCTCCAGTCCCAACCTTTTTTTTTTTTTTTTTTTTTTAAAGATTTTATTTATTTATTCATGAGAGACACAGAGAGAGTGTGAGGCAGAGACACAGGCAGACGGAGAAGCAGGCTCCATGCAGGGAGCCCAATGTGGGACTTGATCCTGGATCTCCAGGATCTCACCCTGGGCCGAAGGCAGTGCTAAACCGCTGGGCCACTGGGGCTGCCCAGTCCCAACCTTCTAATGAGCCATGGCTAGATCCTCCCTCCAGATGCCAGGGTCCCTGGTGTTTGTGGCCTCTGCACTTTGTTGATGAGGACTTGGAGAGAGGACTGAAACCCAGCAACTGGCTAGCCTCTGCTCAGTGCTGTTAGGAAACCCGAGGAGGAAGAAGAGGAGGAAGAGGAGGTTGGGGTGCCCTTTGGATGCCCTCATGGTACCCAGGAACAGGAGGGAACAACAAGGATAATAAAGCAACCTGGGAAGAGCATGAACTCCGTGGTCCTGGAGTGGAATCCCAACCTGGCACCTGGGGGCAGTGAGCCCTGGGCTACGTCATTCCTCTGTATAGTGAGGGACAGGTTCCCATCCAGCTCCACTTTGGGCCACATGGAACCCCACCAGCTCCACAGCAGGGAGACCTCAAGGGGCCTGGCCAGGAAGGCACAGAAAGATGATTCTAGAACCATGGAGTCTGTCTGGAAAATACCCTTTTTTTGTTTAAGGATTTTAATTTATTCATGAGACACACACACGAGAGAGGCAGAAACAGGCTCTCTGTGGGAAGCCTGATGTGGGACTGATCCCAGGACTCCGGGATCATGCCCTGAGCCAAAGGCAGATGCTCAACCACCGGAAAACACCTTCTAAGGGGAGGCAAAATCCCAACCAGCTTGGATCAGAACCCAAGGTAGATACGCTGCCCAGAGAGCTGGGCAAGTTGTGCATCACAACTCTGGGGGCAGGGCTCATTCATCTCACAGTCTCTGTGGAGAGTGCTCTCAGGGTTGGGCAGTGCACAACCCATGCAACTGTGTGAGACCATCACCCGGCAGGTTCTGCAGGAGCAATCAGGTAGGTAGACAAGACATAAAAGTCTTGCAGCCCTGAGAGATCAAGTGGGAGACTGGGGAACAGGAGCTTGTGGTTCAGGACATACCCAAGGAATCACTAATTTCTCCCGCCAGGGGGTGCCAATGCATCACTGGGCTCTCTAGAACACAACAGGGGTAGTTGATGTGGGCAGCCCATACGAGGAACCCAGTGTCTGTTCAGAGCCTCATGGCCCAACACAGGGCATGCCCAGAGGGACCGACGGGACTCTAGGCTGTGTCCCTTTGGGCCTGGAGGAAGATTCCAGCCACCACCCTCACATCTCTGTGGTCACTGTGCACCCCATGATGGAAGCAGTGCTGCTGCTTATGGCTGTGTGACCTCAGGTAAGTTACTTAACCTCTCTGTGCTTCAGTCTCCTCACGTGTATAACTGGGATGATAACCCAACTTTACAGGGTTGTTATTGAAGAAACACTGGGAGTGAAGACCCAGTGTAACTATAGCACTCAACATAAATAGTTGGCTATTTATTCTTCTTGGAGGGCAGAGGTGGCTGTCGGGGAGGCCACAGGAAGGCCAGCCTGTACTCCCAATAAAGAGCAGCCCTAAAGCCAGCTTGGCTACAGAGACCAGTGGGCTGGCTGGGGAAGCGGTGGGCCTCGGGCGGGATAGGGTCTCCATGGGGAGGACGGGCTGCACCACCTCCCAGGCTCCGTGCAGGGCCGGCTCTTGCACACATGACCCTCCACACAACAAGCTTTGGCTGAAACGTCTCCATCCACCGGGCCAGTGGCCCAGCCCCCACCAGGGAGCCAGCATGATGGTTTAGGAGGGAAGCAGCTCAGCCTGAAATCCCCAGTGACTCCAGACCAGACTCAGACCTGCAGGCCTGGACCCCACCCCAGCTTCCTGACCTTCACAGACATCCGGCGTGTCTGGGCAGGCAGACAGTCCAGATCGGGGGAGCCAGGGTGCTGGGGCCCTTTTGGGCCTCGGTCTTGTCTTCTGTGTTTACCTGCTGGCTGGCTGTGCCCCGCTCCCTGCCCCTTGTTTTCCAGACGCCACCCCTTTACATAGTCAGGGATCAACAGAGGTTGCCTGTGTGCAGAGTCCTGAGCCTGAATCTAGGGGATGTGGGAGCCAGACCCCGCCTGGGACTGGAGCCCACTTCCTGCAGGATCATGATGCCCCGTGTTGGCCACACCCTGCTGAGGTCACCTGCTGGCTCATCACAGAACAAGTGCAGACACTGTGGGATGACAGCCAGGCCAGCCGGGGCCCATGGTGTTCAAACCCACTGGATGGGCCCTGCAAACACGGCTGAGAACAGGCATCCAGCATGTTCCAGGGACCTGTGGACACACTGTTCTCATTCTTTTGTTCCACTAGGGTCTCTGAATGCCCAGGGGCCCGTTCTGGATTTCAGCCCCGGGGAAGCCTGGAGTGTTTTTTGCAAAGGGAAGCCCTTTTGGCTTGGAGCCAGGGAGGCTGGGCCCCAACTCCCCCTGCAGCATGTCACCGTGAGGAGGGGGAAGGGGGAGGGTGGGTGGGGGCCCGGCCTCCTCCTGGCCGCCACCTGCCCCAGCCACGCTGGCCCCAGCTGACGGCACAGGAACCTTCCACGCTATGAGCCACAGAAGCGCTGGCCCCACGCTGGTCCAGGCCTTTGCTTCCCAAAGGAAAGGCAGGCGGATGGCGAGTGCCGGGCTTTGTTCTCTCAACCAGCGTGGCCTTTTTAATCTCTTTCTCCTGGGTCTTTGATAGATCTCTTGTGTTATTTACATTTCATTTCTACCATCTCTGGCGACTAGAGGCTGCCGTTTCAAGTTTTAGTTAGAAAAAAGGCCCTGTGTCGCTTCTGTGACTTGAAGGATGATCCTGAAAGGGGTTTCTTCTATTAAGATGGGGGAAAAGAATCTGCTTCTGTCGCGGTGGCCAGGACCATCAGAGTGTGGGTCGTGGTGCTTGCAAGTTCTAGGGCGGCACACAGAGGTGGGATGGCTAAAGGGGTGGGGGTAGGGTACCAGGGGGAAGCCCCCAGACTCAGGCAGCAGCCTAATTCAGTGGCTGGGTCATGCAGTCATTCGACAAACAGTTAATCACTTCTATGTGTCGAGCACTGTCGCAGGTGCTGGGGACCCACCTCAAATAACTGGACAAGGAGGATTTACGTGGAGGGGTGGGAGAAATGGCACATCCGACGGTGCTGTGTGCTGCAGAGCAAGTAAGAAAAGTGGAGAAGGGGTTTGCGATTGCAAGCGGAGCAGGGAGTGGTTGCCAGAGGCTGCGAGGAGGGGGAGAGGGGCAGCAGTAATTGAATGGATATAGGGTTTCAGTTTGAGATGGTGGAAAAGTTCTGGAGAGGGATGGTGGGGGTGGCTGCACAACATGAATGTACTAGATGCCACCGAGCTGTGCGCTCCCCATGGGTTAAAACGGTCAATTTTGTTCTGTGTGGCCACCACAAGAAGGAATATCGGGCAGGTACCGGGAAGGTCCCCCCAGACCTGTGGGAGGTGGAAGGGCTGGCGTGCTGCCGTCCCGAGGAGGCCACATGAGGTGGCCATAGGCCAGCAGTGACGGAGGCCAGAGTGGCTGAGTGGTGGGGCAGGGGGAGTGACAGGCCGTGGTGACAGGACAGGTCATAGGGGGTGGGGAGGATGCCTCCTGGCCTCCGTAAGGAGTGGGTGGGGACCCTGAGATCAGCCAGGAGGCTATTCTTCAGGGAGGCTGGCAAAAGCCGATGGTGGCTTGGACCAGGCTGGCAGCGGTGGGCGTGGGTCCGTGGGTGGCCAGGAAATAAGATTCAACACCTGGAGGAGATGAGGTCAGTGAGAAACAACGAGGAACAGGGAACGAGGAGCGGGGAACAGTGGTCTGCCACGGCCCACGCTCTGGCCAGAGGCACCAGGAGGGAAGTCAGCAGGCAGACTGTCCTCACCTCTGAATCTGGCCCCCTTGCTGACACCTCTACTCTTTCCTCCATGGGGAAGGTGGGGAACCTGGGACAACGGGCTGGCCTCATCCTGCCCCAAGGGCCAAAGCCACAAGCCTCTGGGAGTTGCTTCCTTGTGCATGTCCCAATGGCCTGGGGCACCCAGGTGGTGGTGGTAGGGGGAAAGGTCCTGCCAGGGTAGGAACACAGTCTGGAGAAGTGTAGCCTCTTGCTACACTTGCGCACAGGAACCAACTGGGGGTTCTCCTTCTTCCCTCAAGGGTGGGGGGATCTGAGATGGAAAGGGTCCAAGTGTGCATCTCAGCTTTACCACCTACCCCAGACAAGGCTGGAATAGCTTTCTCATCTCTGAGAGAGGTTTGGCAGAGCAGTGTAGGATTTAAGGAGGTACTGAACACGCAGGCAGTGCTCAAGATCCTGCCCGAGCGCGTGTGGTCAGGGGAGGAGCTGGCCAGGAGACCCAGGGGGAACCGGACCTCCCCAGTAGCATTCCCATCCAGGGAGTGCTCAGGCCCTGCAGACAGGAGAACGCCTCCTGCTTGGAGGCTCTTCTCTGGTGTTAAATGATCTCTGCCCAATCCCAGATCTCCCCGTTCCTGTGGCCTTCGCCCCTACCCTTACCATATTAGGGTCTGTCGCAAGGGGCCAGCACAGCACCCCCGGCAGGTCAAAGCCCTGGCCTATCACCTCCCAACTGATGATAATATCAGAGATTATTCACTTCCAGATCTGACTTTGCTTAGCGACACATCTGCTCCTGGGAGATGGGCTGAGTCTTACCCAGGTCCCCCATTCCTGGCACAGGATGATGTGACGTGGTCTTGCATCATCGGCGCTAACTGAATGGACGTGTAGCATAAGTAATTATTCCCATTTCACTGGCAGGAAGACTGATGCTCAGTTAGGTTAAGGCAGTTACTGCCTCGGGTCCATTAGGCTGTGTGGTTTCTGGGGTGGGGGCAGCCGGGAGGCAGGTGTGGCTGCCAGCACATTGCCTGTGATCCGGCTCTTCCCCTGGGAGGTGTCCACCATCTCACACGGGTGTCGCGGGAGACACGGATGTGAGGATTTATAACCGCCTGTCCTCAGAAACAAAGCTGGCTACCACCCCGATGCCCCTCACTGGGCAAGGAGGAAGACGATGACAGAAGACCACTGCCCAGTCCTCCAAATGAGCAGTCTACGGTGACTTCCAAAAATATCAATGAGTCTCAACAGTAAGACAGTAGATGGAAAAGCCGGTCCCCAAACATTATGCATGGCATTCTCTATTTTGGCAGAGTTAAAAGGAGCTCTTAAAAAAAAAAACAAAAAAACAAAAACAAAAAACCCCACCTTTAAGACCACATATAGTTGCAAAATAACTACATAAACAGGAAGCAAGGGGATGAAGAAGACGGGACTACCTGGGACGGGCGTATGGGACAGGGGTGACCTCTGGTCAAACACAGGTCTGGATCCTTCTTTTGCTCTGGCTTGGCAGTACTAAGGGGAGTTAGGTAACTGAATACAAGTGGGCCATGCAAGGACCCACGGGGGTCAGAGTGATACCCATGAGCCGAGGTCTGCCAGGGCAAAGGTGAGGGGCTGCAGGCACGTCCTGAAGGCAGACACCATCCTCCGGAACCCACCCATCCGGCAGAAGGGTGTGGAGGACCCAGCCATGGATCTGCAGCCATGTGGGAAGTGCAGCTCACAGCCATCCAGGGGAGGTGGCCAGAGGGGGGGCCCGGTGCTAGAATCAGGCAAGAATGGACGGGGACCCATCCTAGGGCTACGACTTCCCCCAATCTGGTCATTCCGTGTGGCCTTGGCTGGTCAGTGATTTGGGGGGTTCACTTCGTCTTTATGGATGCATCTTCATGCCCCAACCCGGTCCCTACAGTCTCTGTGACCCCTCCGATGGTGCTGTGTGCCACCTGCTGACGCTTGCCAAGAGCACTGCTCTGGAGTGGAGGGGCCTGGTCTGAGTCCTCGTCGTGGTCGTGGTGCCAGCCCTGTGGCCTTAAGACATTTACACGGCCCTGAGCCTGTCTCCTCACTCATCAAGAGGGGCAACATCCCCACCGTCCCACCCCAATCGCCGCCGGCACCAGAGTGAGAGGTCAGCATCCCTTTTGGATAAAAGCACCAGGTTTGCAATAGTTGCTCAGAACACACTGGTTTTTCCCTTCCTTTATGTGGGTTTTCTGACACAACCAGAAGCTTATTCAAGATCCCTGTTCCTCCACACTGCAGCGGAGGACGCACATGCACAACCTTCTACCTACCCTTCCAGATTTTTGTCAGGATGCTGGAGACAATAGTGAGAATACTGGACCCTAAAGCAATCATAGTAGTCGTCCTCGCCACCCCGCCCCCTGCCCCCCAAGTCCTGGACACTATGAATTGGAAATGACAGTCCCTAGAGGGCTTGCTACTGCAGGGCTGTAGAGCCAAACTGGGATTGTTGTCCTGTTGCCAGGCAACTCCCTGAGCACCGCTGGCTCCCGGGTCACCCTGCCTCTCAGCTCCTGTGGCCACTCGGTTCTGTGCCATCCA
Organism: Canis lupus baileyi; assembly: GCF_048164855.1. Classification (NCBI taxonomy): domain Eukaryota; kingdom Metazoa; phylum Chordata; class Mammalia; order Carnivora; family Canidae; genus Canis; species Canis lupus. The sequence goes on from NC_132845.1 coordinate 72,198,405, forward strand.
CTGCCGGCTCGGGGGCAGAGTGTCCTGGGCGTCCCCCGCTCAGCTGACCCCATCTTCACATGACCTCTATCTAGCACCGACCTTCTCGGCAATGACCTCCAGCCTGAAGGTCCCCCTCCCCCCACCTGGCTCCCATCCATCCACCCTTGCAGGCTCAGCTCAGCCCTTCCTCCCCCAGCCTCCCCCCCTACCAAGGTCTGCCCCTACCCTGTACCCCCATTTTCCTAACAGTCAGGCCAGCTGGGGAGGACCCCTTCTCAAAACATCTGTTTTCTCACCCATCTCATCTCCTGTCTCTGGCCAGAGAAAACCAGCCCCAGGGTAAGCTTCCCTCCCCATTCCCACAAGTGCCTCCCTCCCTCCCTCTTGGGACTCCACTCAGGACTCCCCCTCTTCTTGGCTTCCTGGTCTTAACTACAAACAGGCTCAAGTTTCCAACATCCTAAAAAAAAAGTCTCCCTCATCCCCATGTCCTCCCCAGGCCACCACCTTCCTCCCTCCCCTCCTCCGCCCCCTCCCAGCCGGTCACCCCAACCCTCCAGCTATTGCCACTAGCCTCTGCCCTCTGAAGGACGCTGCTGGGCTCTGCAATGACCTCCCCCGGCCACACCCCGGCGGCCTCCTGTCCTTGCCCTAGGTCAGCTGCACCCCATGCAGCGGGCCAAGGCCTTCCCCTGGACCCTGGAACCGGCAACACGCCCCCCTTCAACTTCTCTGACAGTGACGCCCGTGTCGTTTCATTTCCCCTCTTCTCCTCCCTGATGAAAGTGGCTCCTCTGGGGGTTCCCCGATTCGGTCACTGTCAGAGTTCCTGGTGTGGTGCTCCAGGCTTCCTCCGCATGTGTCCAACGTGCACCTCTCCACCTACACTGCCTTGGACTCAGGTCCCACACCCACCCCTGAGGAGAGAACTGCTGATCCCATTTCACAGATGGGAAAACCGAGGACAACCACCTCTCAGAGAGCCAGGACGGCCACACATGCCCTCATCCTGACAGCGAGGCCTAACTGCACCCCAGTCCTCAGCCCCAGAGACCCTCTGCCGTCCCCCTGGGCTCGGCCAACAGCTGGTCACCAGGGCAGAGCCGAGGCCAGGGGCTGCCCCTACCTGGGGGCCGGGAGGCTGAGTCATCTCAGAGAACGTTCTCATTTTCCACTGCTGTGGTGCCTGTTATGGAAGGCCCAGCTGACACTGGAAACTTGATCTGTTTACTCTCGGATTCCTAACCCGGCAGAGCGAGGCCCTCACCCGGGCCTCCCCTCAGGCATCCTGGCAAGCCCTGGCCAGTCGGAGCCCTGTTCCGGCAACAGACCTCAAGCAGGAGGCAGGGGTGGAGTGTGTGTGTGTGGGTGTTGCAGCCAGGAAGGGCCATTTCCAGATTTCCAGGTAAACTTGTCTAGCAGACCCGCTCTGAGAGATCCAGTCTAGGAACCAGATCAGTGAAGGGAGCTGTGAGGGCGTCTTCGATTTGTGGGACAGTTTTTGACAGGTTCCCCACTGAAACCACAAAGCAGGGACCCTCCTGAAATCTCCCGGGCAAGAAGGAGGCGGAGCAAAGGGAGGCACAGAATCAAGCCAGGGAGGCCACTGTGTGCCACCTCTTTCGGTAATGATCTGTACAGATGGTAGCCCAGCTCCCATTTGCATACTCCTGGGTAGGGGACACTCACTGCTTTTTGAGGCAATTCATTCCATCCTGGGGTAGCTTATTTCTAGAAGGCTCTATCAACGTGGCCTCCAGTTAACCGATACCCAGCTTGTCTTAATTCGTCCCCTCCAGGGACCCATGGACATTTGCTCCAGCTGCAAAACTGTCAGGGAAGGGGTCCAGCAGGACCATCATCTCTTTCCACAGTGGGAACAGGGCTTCTGGGCAAAAACGTTGCACAAACCCCAGCTCTTCACTGCTGAAAGCACTGGAACCCACCTGTCAGGCTCTAAAAGGCACCCAGTGGGCCTGCTGAAGCCATACGGCCAAAATTGGAAAGCCAGAGAGATGGGGGGCCCGGCCTCCCTTGTGAGATGCCAACACCTCCCTGGTCAAGACAGCCGGGGGCTCGGGTGGCCCAGCCTGGGCGAGTGCCTACCTGCAGGGCAGCACAGTTCACTCAAGAAGCCTCTGTTCGCCCCACCCGGGCTGCCTGTTTACGCTGGACACACACAAGGCCCATGTAGTGTGTCAGCAGGGAGGTGACTCGGGAAACCAACTTTCTTGGTTTGCCTGGGACTGTCCCAGTTTGGGCACCAAAAATGCTTCCAAAATAGGCAGAGTCACATAGAGGCAAGAGAAGTTGGGACAGTGAGTGGGCAGGACAGGGGCGTGGTCACTGGCAGGGGTGATGGGGGTACCCTTCTGGAACGCCGGGTCTTTTGTGGGTGGTGGCTCCCAGGGGTAGCCAGGTTATAGGAATTCACTGAAGCCACATGTGTCTGATTCATGGTGCCCCACGCAGCTGCCACCAAAGAGGAACAGTCATGGGGGGCGCGCTGGGTGGAGGCCAGAAGACACAGCTGCCTCTCTTCCTGGGGTCTCCCTTGGGTCTTCTTCCTGCCACGATCAAGCAGATGTGCTGAGTGGCCTGTGTGGAGGTGGCCAAGTGGCTCACACCCCTGGGTGGGCCTCCAGGATCCCCCAGAAAAAAAAGGGTTGAAGGGGATAGAGGCAGTGAGGAGGTGATGTGCTGATGAGGAGAAAACATTCTGAAAACCCCTCTGGTGATGTCCCTGTCACTGCCCCCGAGGTGAGCGGCAGCTCCCAAATGGCACTCATTGTTTGGGGCAAGAAATACTTTTAATGAGATCAAAGTGGGGTTTGGATCATCATTTCTTTCTTTCTTTCTTTCTTTTTAGCCTGAACTTTTTCAAAACCATGGCATAATTTACTGTGATGAAACGTACAGATTTCAGGTGTACACTTGGATGGGTTTTGACAAACGGACACCCCCACAGAAGCACCACCCCAAACGACATACGAATGTCCCCAGCGCTGCAGGGTGTTCTGTGTTCTCCTGTCAGTCCCTCCTACCCGCACGGGTCAGTGCTTGGTGTGCTCCATCGCCGTGAAATCCTACAGTGGGTACCATTTTGTATCTGCCTCCTTTTGTTCAATGTATTTTGAGATCAATCCATTTCCCTTGATAGAGTATGTGACTATCTTTATTGCCGAAAATATATGTATGTTTATATATACCTACGATGTATTATGATATATTTTTATTTGTCTTTTTTATTGTTGACATTTGGTTGTTTCCGGGTTTTTGCTATTATAGGTAAAGATACTATGAACCTCTTTATTTAAAAACAACAACAGGGCAGCCCTGGTGGCGCAGCGGTTTGGCGCCGCCTGCGGCCTGGGGTGTGATCCTGGAGACCCGGGATCGAGTCCCACATCAGGCTCCCTGCATAGAGCCGAGCCTGCTTCTCCCTCTGCCTGTGTCTCTGCCTCTCTCTCTCTCCCTGTGTGACTATCATAAATAAATAAAAAATTTTAAAAAAAGATTTTATTTATTTATTCATAGACACAGAGAGAGAGAGGCAGAGACACAGGCAGAGGGAGAAGCAGGCTCCATGCACCGGGAGCCCGTCGTGGGATTCGACCCCGGGTCTCCAGGATCGCGCCCTGGGCCAAAGGCAGGCGCCAAACCGCTGCGCCACCCAGGGATCCCAATAAATAAAATCTTAAAAAATAAAACCTTAAAAAAAAATAAAATAACAACAACAACAACATCGTCTCCAGGCTGGCTTCCTATGCCCCAAAGTCCTGTAATGCCACAAAAGCAGCTCAACCTTGCCCAGGGAACTCCCTCTGCACATCCTGCCCGAGTCCTGCCCTCTCCATGGGTGAGTCTTGCAGTTGTGACACGGAAGGGTAGGGACAGGGAGCAGCGGGGCCTCCTTTGGATGGGGTGCCTGGGATGGGCTGAGGCCTGGAAGAAGATCCAGGCAAGGGAAACAGCACATGGAGGGACCCCGCAAGCAGAGACCCTAATGCAAGGAAGAGAAACAGTCTACCACAGTGTGGCTGAACCGTCTACACCCATGGAAATGCTGAGTATCTCCTACATTTGGAATACATTGTTGAGCGGGAAAAAGCAAGCCACAGAAGACGATGCACAGCAAGATTCGCTTTTTCAGATAGATACATGCGAACCACAGGGTTTGTAGAAGTCAAGGGAAAGATAAGCGTGGGTAGACGGTAGACGGCAGTGGGGGGTACTGTTCTTCAAACAGTAAACAAAGGTAAAGGAAAAGCAGGAGCAATAAGTATGTAACAGACCAAGGATGATGAGTAATCAAATTCTGTGCACCCAAGGTCCATTGAAAAAAAAAAAAAAAGCTCTGAGATGTTTGAGGCAGGGTTGAAGGGGTGTGGGTGGCAACAGATCAGGTCGGTGGGGTTTTTTAAGATTTTATTTGAGAGCAACAAAGAGTAAGAGAGAGCACAAGCTGGAGATGGGGGGGAAGGGGCAGAGGGAGAAGCAGGTTCCCCACTGAGCAGGGAGCCCGATGCAGGGCTTGATCCTAGGAATCCGAGCCGAAGTCAGACGCTTAACCTACTGAGCCACCCAGGCGCCTCTCGGGTCTGTGTTTTAAGTAGCTCACTCTGGCTGCATGGACAGCCATTCCTGCATCTCCCCAGCAATCTCCCTGTTCAATCTCTGCACATCCCTCTCTGCTCCTGCTTTGGGTCCCATTTTCCCTCAGGTGGTGGGGAGCTGGGCTCAGTCTCCATCTGTCACAGTCCACAGTGGGCACCCTCGGGGATTCTGGGTTGCAGGACCCAGAAACAGAAGCCTGTGAGTTTGGCCACATCAGACAGGCACTGAGGCAGCCCCCAGCTCCTGTGTCCCTCCAGCTGGGAGCCCCGAAGGATGCTCAGGAGTGCCAGGAGGAGCTGTAGACAGCCACCACTGCCCTGATCAAGTCAGCAGGATCTGCCCAAGCCCCCCAAGATCAGGAGCTAGACACAGATGTACCTGCAGGGGTTCCAGGGAAAGGAAACAAAAGAGTGGGAAGGAAGATAGGAGGAGGCCCTCAATCAAGGAAGAGCTTAGAAATGTCTAGAACAGAGGACATGCTCAAAGGCCCACAGGGACAGGCAGCTGAGATCCTCAGGTGAGGAGAACCCGGGGTAAGATGTGCTTTGCATATTAAACATCCAGGAGCAGGCTTCATTTGAACCAAAGATACACTGGGGGTCCTCTCACTCTGTTTTTCCTCCTTGCACTTTTGGGAAAGACGAACTGAGACATATTTTTCTGTACCCAAGAAACTCACCTAATAACACGTTGACAAATGGGGCCCAGCACCTGGTCTCAGTGTGAAGGGCCCCGGGGGAGGCTCCCTCCCTGCTGGAAGGGGGTCGGCTGCAACTCAGCTCTGCTAAACTGTTACTCTATGAGTCCTGGGTCAGGATTAGATCTTCCCATTTTTTCCAGAGGAGAGGGAAATCCAGAGCTTTGTGATCTCTCTCCACGTTTAAACGTTGGTCTAATTTTTTTTAAAAACGCACTGGGCGGGCCAAAGAAAACACGTCTGGCCTCCAAATACCTCGTTTCCCTTTCCCAGACCCCTGAAAGTTCTCAAGTGTCTGGGGTTCAGGGGGAATCAATTTCCCGGATGGCAAGGGGTGCCCACGTGAGTGACCGCTTGTGGGATCTGTGCCTGGAGCACTGAGCGGGGGGCTGCCGCTGAGGTGGGGTCAGCAGTAGGTGAAGCAAAATGTAAACCAGATAAAACAGTGTGGCCTGTGCCAACCTACTGGCTCTGGACACTAAGCTTGCTGCCGCAGCTTGCCTGCCTCCCTCTGGAAGTCCCTGCTGCCCAAACCCAGAGCCCAGGCAGTCACATCTCAGGACTCATTTTCCTGCCACCTCCTGGAGGGGCCATCAGGAAGGAATATGAGCTCTGACTCCCCAGCAAGCTGGGTGACCCTGGGTATGTCCCATGCTTCCCTGCACTTTCGGCTGGCACCCTGTCATGCCCCAGGTCAGAACATGTGGCCTGCCCACCACGGCTGCATGGGTCCAGTGCTGTCTGCTGGGGATGCAAATGTGATGATGTATTTATATATAAGGGGGTGGTGGTGGATGATTCAGGGAATAAGCAGAGACGGGCAACTGGTGGATGCTGGGGTGGCAGGGAGTGGAGGGGGGTGTCTGGGGCTCAGGGAAGACTTCCTGGAGGCTGTGATACCTGAGCACGAAGCTGAAAAGCTAAGTCTGTGAGTGGCTGGGGTTTCAGAATGGAACCAATTCCTGCCAGCCCTGCCAGCAAAGGCCCAGCCACGGCACCCAACACCACGGACAACTGTTTTGTCTAGAGGCCCACGGCGTGTACCCCCAGCATCTACCTTCAAGGGATGGTGAATATGGCCAGGAGCGACCCCACTCAGACCAACGTTGCATCAGGACGGCCACTGCCAAATGAACCTGGCATTCACATTCATTCTCTCTCTGTCCCTCTCTCTGCCTAAATGCATCTTCTAAACCTGTGCTGCCTGGGAGAGCTTCCGGGATAGTGGAAATGTTCTGTGCCCACACTGTCCAGTTCAATACCCACTGGCCGCATGTGGCTACTGAGCCCTTTTGAAACGCGGCCAGTGCAGCTGAAGAGTTCTTTATTTGATTTGATTTTAATTACTTTGAATTTGAATAGCCGCATGTGGCTAGAAGCTACCCATTTGGACTGGGCATAGTTCTAGAACTTCTCAGTCTCTCACTCGCTCAAATGCAAGCTGCCTCCACCTGGAGCAGGGTCCCGGACCAGCCTGCGGTGGTTTTAACCCTCACGCCATCGGCCCCGGGACCATTCTGGGCTCGGATTCCACCTCTGGCTCCATGATGTGGGGATCCTCGGTGTGGCCCTTAGGAACAAAGGACCCGATGCTGGCATGATGTGGGGTCTGGAGTATGATGCTCACGTTACCACTACTGTTCCCACCAAAGTCCTTTTGTCTGTTCAGCTCATGGGACAGAACGACACTGAGCGTTTTTAATGAGCTCAACCTTGACCCAGGAAGAAAGGGCAGGAAAACTGTGTGCTGAGCCCCCTGAGCCCTGACTTCCGGGCTCCCTCTTCACCCTCTCCCATTACCAAGGTGGGTACACCATGGCTCAGGACACAGTGTTGTCAGCGAAGGAAGAGGGTCTGAACAAGCCCAGAGTCGGGGCTCTTTCCCCTGGTCCTCCCTGCTGGGGGACTGGGAGGGTCGGGGTGGGTGGGGGGCACACAGGGTCCCCGAATAAAGCACCAGCCACTGAGCAGCTCGAAACATGAGATTTACCTCTCATAGTTCTGGAGGCAGATCGAGGTGCCGGCAGGGTTTCTGGAGAGATGGCTTCTCCTGGTTTGCCGTGGCCCACCGTGAGCTCCCTGGTGTCACATCTCAGGGGGACGGTAAGCCTATTGGGTCAGAGCCCCACCCTCCTGAACTCATTTGACCTTAACTGCCTCCTAACGGCCTGATCTCCAAGTACAGTCCCCATTTGGGGTTAGGGCTTTAGCACAGGAGCATCCAGCCCACAGCACCCACAAAGGCCTTGTGGGCTACTGGGAAAAGATGTCTGTGAAGGAACCGGACAGAAGCACTGTGATTAAGGGTAAAGGCTGAAATGGGGATAAACCCCTGAAAAATTGTATGGAACGGTTTCCAAGCTCAGGAAAAGGAGAGGCCATCTGAATAGCCACATCAACGGTATACAAGGCGGGGGAGGCTTGCCAGAGGGGACCCCTTCCATGGGGCCTCTGTGCTGTACCCGAAGGGCTAGGAGGACAGACCGGGAAGGCAGGGGTCCCCAGGAAGGGCCCAGCACAGTGTGTGAAACTGGGAGAATCATGACTGCACACAGGGAGAGGGAGCCAAGGCTGTGGCCCCCTGTCCCCTCCCCCCCCCGCTATCTTGGCTATGACATCCATCCTCATATCTCTCAGGGGACACATCTGCAAGGCTCTGGCCCTGGGGGATTGGTGCCACCATCGTGTACTACGGCCGGGCCTTTCTTTCTGCGATTCAGTCCCAAATCCATGAAATAAAATTTGAACCCAAGATGGCCCAACCCAGAGCAGCCAAGAGCGAGGGATTCACTGTGCTATCCTTCTCTACCAGGAAGGCAGCACTTACCCAAATGACGGGGGCAAGGCCTTGGGGAGGAGACAGGAGACGGGTGAACGTGACCCCTCTGGCCCCAGCCCTGTACCTCCTTGCCCCGCCACACACAGCCCATGGGCATGATCTCCGGCTGCCCTGGCCGGGGGGCCCCAGTCAGAGTAGGGCTCTGTTTACTCCCTGGGCGGGGGTCACCAGCCCCTGAACCCTCTAGAACATTCAGGCACCTGGCCTGGGGGGGTCCAGTTTCAGCTGAAACACGCCTACAGAACTCCCAGCCGAGCCGCCCCACTGCCCTGTGCTCTGGCTAATGGGGTCACGTTGGAGTCTAAAACCAACACAGTTCACCCCCTCACAACCATGACGCCTACCCCTGGATGCAGCTCTGGTTGTGCTTGGTTTACGCCTGTCATCACCTCTCCGAGCTGCCTGGGGCGGCCCTGCCCCACATGAGGAGGTCCAGGCCCTGAGGGCTGTCCCCGGGCTTTGGGCCAAAGGCTTCGCTTTTATTAAAACTTCTTGCTGTTGGCTATGGCCAACATCCCTGGGGCTGAGTTCAATTTGCCAAAGTCACCCAGACGAGAGAGGGAGATAGTAGTGATAGGAAAAAGGAGAGAAAGTACAGACCATGGCAGAAAAACTGCGGCGCCGGCCGGGCCAGCGTTATCCCATCTTGCAGATGAAGCAAGCCGAGGCTCGGAGAGGTCAATGCCCTGCCATGTGTGACCGGTACGTGAGGAGTGGGGAGGGGGGTCAGTAGACCCTCTGGCCCACCCCGTGCCGCCAGTGCCTTCTCTGCCTGCCAGGAGGTGGGTGACCCAGGGCTAATCCTCTTTGGCAAGAGTGAGCCCCATGAGGATGAAGGGAGCCAGGAGCTTCCTACTCACTGGCCTGGGGTGGGAGGGTGTTTCCATAGGGGCTGGCAGCCGTCACCTCTGGAAACAGCTGTAAACTCCATGCAGGCTCTGGGGAGGGTGCTGCTCAGGGCCCAGCTGGTCCCAGAGCCTGGAGCCTCTCAATCAGCGATGTGAGCAAGAGGCTGGGACGGCTGGGGTCCTGGTACCTGGGACGATTTCCAACAGTTGTGACAGGGAGAGAGCTCAGGATCTGGAGGGACCCAGCTTCGAGGGCTGGGCACACTGGGGATGGCTGAGTGTGGGCCTGGCACCCATAACTGCACGTCGGGGGATGGAGGGAGAGGTGGCCATGTAGATGAGTGAGCACCTACCCATGGGAGCAAATAAAATCAGGGCTTTAACTATGCTGGCTGACCTCAGGCTGGATACTCGGGGGGGGGGGGGGGTGAGGATGGGCGAGGAGACGTTAAGACCCTGCAGCCCATTGGGGTCCTGCCAGCTGGCTGGACAGGGAAGATGAACAGAGGTACCCAAGCACTCTAGACCCTGCACGCACATGCGTACGCACAAAGGCACCCCCAAAATGGGAGGTGACATAAAGGGGGGCCTTGCCCCTGCCAGGCTGTCTGATGACACGGTGGGCAGTAAGGCGGGGAGAAGCAGGCCCGGGGCACCATGGTGGCAGCGTGAATTCAAACCCCGCTCTGGAAGGACTGTGTTGTGAGGACCTCACCAGCACACAGATGCTCTGACCCAGGCTCTGGCTTCCAGACCTCTGCTTGCCAACGTAGCCCAGAGCCTGCAGAGTGAGGTCTATGCCCCGAATGGTAACGTTACAGCATTAACTGTCAACAACAACAAAAGAGGGCCGGGAACCAATGTGCACCAGCTGGTGACAGGTCAGAGATATGACAGTCACCTGTTCCGTGGCTCATGGTGCAACAGTTCAAATGAAGGACAGGAATCTCTGGGAGGATCTATGCTAAGATGAATGTCAGCTGAAAAGGCCGGTGTGGAACGGGAAGCAGCGAGTGTGGTTTAATACCCATTTATGTTAACAGAAAAAGGGGGGGGGTGTTAATAATAAACATGCAATTTTACATACATTAATCTCCCTAAGAATCCACACAACTCTTGTCTGTGGGGACAGGAACACAGGTGGGAGGGAGCTTTCGCTGGGCACCTTTGTGTATCTTTGGAATTATTAAAGCATTGTGAATTTATTATCCACTCAAAAATTGAAAGTGAGAAAAGATGACAAAACAGTGAGGTCAGGAGGCCTTCCTGTAGGAGGAGGTGGGACTCGGCGAACTGCAAAGGGAGAGAGTAAGAGTGGGGGGTGCTGAGAAGGTGCTGGAAGGAGAATGTGGGGGTTAGGGGCATGGCATCAGGAGTCAGCCATTTACTTACACCATGATGCAGTCACTTCCGGCCCAAAGCCCAGGGCCATCCCAGCCATTGGCTGATGCCAAGAGAGCGGATAGGGCTCCCTGCCTCTCCTAGGCTGGGGTGCAGCACCTCTCTCTCATCTATGACCCTCTCTGGTCAGGGGGACTCAGACATCCCTAACAGGTGTGACCTGTCATCCTAAAGCTGACCCTGGTGCTTTTTTGCTTTCTCTCCCTGCCAGGGTCCCAGTAGAAGTTGCTGGGTGTCCCTCCTTGGTAAGCTTGGGCCCTGCAGGGGTAAACCATAAATCTGAGGTCTCTAGACTGCGTGTGAAGACAAACAGCCCACACAAGCCTTTCTGGGGCCTAGCTAGTGCTCAGCCCCCTGTGTCAAGATCAGAGCACCAGGCCCGGTAGGAAACGCCCCAGGAGACACCGCCTATGGGGAGGAGGGGGATAAGCTTCCTCCCAAGCTCCAGACGTTCTGGGGAGCACCCAAGGGTTATGGGGTCTGGCAAAGGCTCAAGAAAGCCTCTCTGGTGATGGTCGATGCTGGCTGAGTCCCTGCTGGCTGCTGGGCCCTCGACACACAATACATGGGATCCTCCTCAAACCCTGGGCGGGGGATGGGGTGGGTCAGCAGATCACCCTCATCTTCCAGAGAAGAAAACACAGATTTATGTGAAATAATTCTCCAGACAGAATGAGCCTTCCCCACCTGGCAGCCTTTGGCTTCCCCGGCCACTGTCCAAAAGGCCCAATGCCCCTTCAGGGTGACAGCCAAGCCTTTGGGAGGCTGGAGAACAGGCTTCCCCAACTGCACGCTCATCCGAGCTACTCCCATGGGGCCTCCTTCTGTCCCTGCCCTTCCAGGGACAAGGGACAAGGCTGTGGAAGAAACCTGTGCTCTCGGGACAGACAGATGGCTGTGTGTGGGGAGGGGGTAACACAAGAACCTTCCTTCTACGGGAGGACGCAGGGGTCCTGGCTTTTGGGGACAAGTGCTCCTCATGGTGTTAACACAAGGCATCTTTCTGACCTGACTTGCCCGGGACGTTCTCTCTAGTGGCACTATCGGCGTGCAAGGCAGGCCCACAGCACAGGCAGATGCAGTGGGATCTGACAAGTGCCACCATCTCTAGGCCCCATGACCGTGACTGCGCCAGCCTCAGAGCAGGCCCCATGGAAGCCCTTGGCTTGCGTGATGTCAGGGAGCCCCACGAACAGCCCCAGGATGTGGGTGCTGGCGCCTTCTCGGTCTTTCAGCAGAGTCGGACCAGAGGCAGTTAAACCAGACTCATTTGGACTGAAGAGCTGGGGGGGTGGGGGGGTGACCAGAGGGACGCTGACGGGGGGAATCACTCTGAATAGCTCTACTCTGAAGAGTATTTAGAAAAGAACAGATAAAAAAAGAAACACGGTTTCACCGCCTTCAAGCGCGGGTACTCCCGACATCTGGGCCACCCACTGGGGGCCCTCAGAGGCCGGCTCCAGGAACTGAGGGGGCCACCCTGTCATTTACTGGTGACCCTTGTAACCCCCTCACTCCCAATTGCGACACTCTGCATGGATGATGACCTGTCCCCAAAGGATCACTCAGTGGGGGTTGGGGGGGATGGGGCTGGGTCCAGCCTGGGTGGGTGCCAACGAGTTCTCCCAGGCAGTGCACCATAGAGATACCCTCCCCTCCCCAGAGCTGCACCTGCCTGGTGCTAAGCACCAGAGATAGTTCCCAGCTCTTGGCTGGGAGGCCCAGGGGCATCTCCTGTCCCCCAGTGTCTTGCCCTGGTCTCACCCAAGGTGGTTAAGGGCGGTAGAGTCCAAAGAGCCTTCCGAACCCCCCACCCCCACTGGGGCTGACCCTTCTAGGCCATGTAGAACATGACTGCCTTGTGCTACCACTGACCCGTCTTTCAGAAGAAGAACCCAGGGCCAGGCAGGGGGCTGGCAGGTGGCAGAAACACGCAGGGCAGACTAGAGGTTGTCCTGGACCTGGAGAACCGGGTGCTTCTGGGGGACAGGCAGCGTGAATGAAGCAGCAAGGAGGCCTCTGGAGGCCAAGTGCAGAGGCCAGGGCCTCTGGGGGGCCACACTCAGCTCCAGGGCAGGCGACACACGTGCAGGAAGGGATCAGGTTTCTGTGCAGCCACCCACTTGCCGACGCTGGCAGTCCAGCCCAGGGCTCTTCGGTCCTCAACAAACATTCATTGGGTTCCTTCGAATACCCAGCTTGCCTTGTGTGGGCACCTAAGTCCTTGGCATAACATTTCCCCGTGATCTTCACCACAACTCAGAGAGGCTGATACCATGCTGCCCGTTTTATATTTCTTAAAATTTTATTTATTTATTTGTTAGAGAACGAGAGAGAGAAAGAGAACACAAGCATGTGGAGTGGCAGGCGGAGGGACAGGGAGAGGGATCATGATCTGAGCCCACTGCGCCCATGCTGCCCATTTTAAAGAGGAGGACAGGTTGCTAACAGCTTGCTTGTGGTCACACTGCTGGTAAGCGGTGGGCTTGGACTGACCGTGACAGGCACACCCCTGAGAAATGGCCATTCACATAAGGTCTTCCATCTGGAGTTAAAGGGGTGGGGGGAAGGAGTGGATTGAGGTCCAGGTAGAGGAGGGCCGGGAGTAGGGGAGCTGGCGTGAGCCCCAATTTGCTACATGTCTGCTGTGTGACCTAGGGCAAGTTACCCCCTCCTTCCGACAGAGCCTCGGTAAGGGTAAATGGTGGAAAGCTTGCATAGTCGGCTCTTGAGAAAGAACTTTGAGGTTAAGCTTTGTCTGCTGTAAGTTCACCATTATCGGTTACTGCATCAGTGACTTTTGAGCTCTGAAGGAAAAAGACTGAACTTTGAGAAGAAATTTCCACCTACTGTCTTTCTTATTCGAGAAAGGGAGTCAACCCTGGGGTAGGGAGGGATCAGCAGGAAGGCAGAGGCCCTAAGGGTGGAGGGGAAAGTCCAGGGGAGCGTCCAGGAGGCCTGGCCTGGTTTCAGTGGAGAGCAAGCCTTTGAGGGAAAATTCACCCTACCTTGAAAATAAGCACCTGGGGCACCCGGGTGGCTCAGTGGTTGAGTGTCTGCCTTCAGCTCAGGTTGTGATCCCTGAGGGGTCCTGGGATTGAGTCCCGCATCGGGCTCCCTACTGGGAGCCTACTTCTCCCTCTGCCTGTGTCTCTCTGCCTCTCTCTCTCTGTCTCTCTCATGAATAAATAAAATCTCAGAAAAGAAAAGAAAGGAGAAGAGGAGAGGAGGAGAGGAGGAGAGGAGAGGAGAGGAGAGGAGAGGAGAGGAGAGGAGAGGAGAGGAGAGGAGAGGAGAGGAGAGAAGAGAAGAGAAGAGAAGAGGAGAAAAAAGAAAAAAGGAAAGGAAAGGAGCACCTAGTTCTAGCCCAGGACATAGCCGGCCTATCAGCAGCCTCCTCCCTCCCTCCCTCCCTGCCAGGGCTGCTCAGGTCCAGTAGTTCCAGCCTCATCCATGGACACCTCACCAGGGCCTCCAGGTGAGGCCGCCTCAGTACCGATGTACCCTCCTGAAGCCTACCACTCCAGCACCCACCTACTGAAGACCCCTGACAATCAGCAGGTATGTGGGAGCAATCTCGGAAGGCCCCAGGGGGCATGGGAACCCACAGGGGACACCCTCGCCTCCCCTCACAGGTGTACCTGCGTAGGTGGCACCAAATTCCCACAAGCTCAGGACCAGGAGTCCTCCGGGAAAGGCCCGCCCTGGGCTATGTGCTGATGTAGGCCATTGTTTCCCCATAATCCTGTTTGCCCACAAAGCAACAAGGTGTTCCTGAAGCTCGGCTGCCCAGGCTGTGGTCACCCAGTAAGGGCTTCCAGGCTCCTCCCCATACGAAGCTAATGTGGTAGCTTAAGACTGTAGCAGTGCAGCCCGTGGCCCCGGGTTCAAATCCCTCCACCTCAGGTATGTGAAATGCTAGGTTAAATGGTACACCTGGTGTAGCACACAGCCTGGCGCTTCCTTGAAATGTTACGTGCAGAGTCACCATGTGACCCCATGTGATCCCCACTCCATTCCTCGGAATACACACAGCCAGGAGAAATGAAAACATACAGCCACGCCAACACTTGCGCACAGATGTCCCCGGCAGCATGATTCATGACAGCTAAAACGTGGAAGCAATCCAAATGACCATCAGTGGATGAATGAACAAAAGGCAGTATACTCCACACAATGGAGTATTATTCAGTCGTAAAAAGGAATGACGTCCGGACACATGTCACAGTATGGAGGAACCCTGAAAACATGATGCTGAGTGAAAGAAGCCGGTCACAAAGAACCATATGGTATGACTGCATTTAAATGAAATGTCCAGAAGGGGCAAATCCACAGACAGAAGGTAGACTGGTGTTGCCAGGGCCCGGGGGTGACTGCTTAATGTGTATGGTTTCTTTTGGGTGATAAAAATGTTCTGGAAGTAGACACGGGTGATGGTTGCACAGCTCTGTGAATATACCAGATGCTTCTGAAGCGCAAACTTGAAGACAGCAAACTGTATGGTATGTGAATTATATCTCAATAAAGCTGTCATAAAAAAAAAAAAACCCTACTCTTCCCTTACTGGGTTTTTGGGATCTTGGACAAGGAACTGAACAGTGTAGTACCTCAACGTTCTCTCTGTGAAATAGGGCTGGTCACTGCACACACATGGTAAGGGCTGTGGCGAGGACCAAGTGAGCTAAGATAGAACTGCTCCGAGTGGTTATCTCTCTAGGTGCCAGCTTTTTCCCTCGGCTTGAATCTGCCATTGGGCTGCCCAGGCTCACTACCTTTCCACTGCCACATTGCCCTTTGGTTTCCACATGCTCTCTAAGTTTATAGGGGCCTTTCTTTTAATTTTTTTTTTGTAAAACATACATATATAAAACGTACCAACTTAACCATTTCTTTTTTTCAAAAAAGATTTGAGAGAGATAGAACCTGTGAAAGTACGAATAGCGGGGAAGACGGAGAGGGGAAGGGAGACGCAGGCTCCTTCCTCTGATAGATGTGGGGCTCGATCCCAGGACCTGAGATAATGACCTGAGCCAAAGGCAGGCGCTTAACTGACTGAGCCACCCAAGGGCCTCCCATCTTAAACATTTCTAAGTGTACGGTTCCGTAGTGTTAATTGTATTATACTCTGTCATGCAGCTGATCTCCAGAACTCTTCCCATTTTGCAAAACAGAAACTCAGTACCCACTAAACAACAACATCTCCACTCAGTTCCCCTCTCTCCAGTCCTGGCAATCACCATTCTGCTTTCTGTGTCTACAAATCTACTTGAAATACTTCACTGAGTGGAATCATGAAGTATTTGTCCTTTTGTGACTGGCTTATTATTCCACTTGGTGAAATGTACTTCCTTTTGAAGGTTGAGTAATATTTCACTGTACATATGTACCATGCTTGGCCCTGGACAGAGACACCCAGAGGTGCTTTCACCTTTGGGCTACTTTGAATACCATAGCCATAAATATGAGTGGACAGGTAAAACCCCAGGCTTTTTTTTTTCTTTTGTAAAATATTTTATTTATTTATTCATGATAGACAGAATGAGAGAGAGAGAGAGACAGAGAGAGAGAGAGAGGGGCAGAGACACAGGCAGAGGGAGAAGCAGGCTCCATGCAGGAAGCCTGATGCGGGACTCGATCCTGGGACTCTGGGATCACGCCCTGAGCCGAAGGCAGACGCTGAACCATGCCCTGAGCCAAAGGCAGACGCTGAACAACTGAGCCACTCAGGCATCCCAAGACCCCAAGCTTTTAAGCACAGATCTCAGGGATTGGAGTGTGTCCAACAGATTCTATTTATGGCAAAGATGAGTAGAAGACAGATGCCTCTAGAGGGGCATGCCCCCTTAAAGGTTTAATTGAACACACTCCCAAAAAACACACTCCCAACAAACTGGTGCATTGTCAGCTGCTGGATATCTCGGTGGGCCTGCCTGGATGCTGGACAACCAGAGTCTGACTGTCCCAGACACCGGTAGGACCGGGCTGGTGCATCCGGGGCTGGTTCCTTGTACCAGAGGTCATGCTAAGAAAAAAGACCTTGCCAGCCATGTGCAGTCTCTAGAAAGACCAGTTCACTCCTTTACAACTGCCTCTCTGGCCTGATAGGAGACGGATCAGTACCACATAGCACTGGTCCTAAGGCCCAGACACGCATGTGGAGTGAGGACAGAGGGGACCAGTCCTCCTAAACTATATCCCGGGATACAAGTGATCCCAGGAAACCCCTCACCCAGCCCCAGGGTGGCTTCCTAGAGGAGGTGATGCTTGAGCCAGCTCTCCAAGTGAACTCCGTGTTAGGTCTGAACACCTGTGAAGGCTGTCAGACAGGGCTAAAGTTGTAGCGATCACATGTTCTGGTTTGCCCTGTTGTCCAGGGTAATTATCTTTAGCGCTCCCTGTGATAATCAGAGGTGTCCCCATGTGAATGATAAATTACGTAGTCACTGTGTTAGTTACCTATTGCATAACAAATTGCCCCAAAACTCAGTGGCTTGAAAGAACAAACTTTTCTCTCTCTCCCAGTTCCTGGTTAGGAATTTGGGTGCGGCTCCACTGGGTGCTGGGAGCTGAGGATCTCTTAGGAGGTCATGGTCAAGGTGCTGGCTAAGGCTGCGGTCACTGGAAGGCTTGCCTGGGGCGGCAGGATCTGTTTTCCAGGTGGCTCATGCACAGGCTGGCTGTCGGTGGGAGGCCTTGATCCCTCTCCACAAGGCCGCTGCCATGTCCATGGCAGCTGCCCCCACCGAGCAAGGGATCTGAGAAAGCCAGGGAGACAGAAGACAGAGAGGTACAGCCAGACAGAAGCTATCCACTTAGGCCCAGGTTCTGAGGCTTACACCTTGCTTCTGCCACCTTCTGCTCGTTGGAAGTCACTAGTCCAGACCCCACCTGAAGGTGGGGGGAAAGATGTCAAGGGATCTGGGATATTTCACAACTATCACTTCTGAAATACGGCATGTGTGGCGTGGAGACAGGACAGAACCAGGGAGGACAGAAGAAAGCAGATTAAGGAACAGTCGCAGCACCAGGTGAGAAATAGGATAGTCTGAGAAGGGTTTTGAGCAGAGTGAACCATGAAATCTGCCCCTGCACCAAACTCCAGTGGGGTCACACGGCCTCCGCTCGGCCCCACATGACCAGCGGGCCCCTCCCTCTGGGTCTTTGGGGCCCCCGCCTTCTATCTTTGTCGGAAAATGCACCTTTTCTTCCCACTGGACAGAAGCTCTGTTTGTGTTTCCCGGGGGGCCCTGTACACAGCAGGTGCACACCACAGGGTTTCTGCACGAACAAAACAGCAATGTGCACCAACCCCAAGCTGTGGTCATGCCGGCCCCAAACCAGAGCCTGCAACCTGGGCACACCTCTCCTTCCAGTCTCTGGGCCTTTGCTCGTGCTGTGTCCCCTGCCCAGCATGCTCTGGCAGTGCTCATCACTTGCACTGCCCTGGAGGCAGAGGGGCTGGTGGGGAAGCTGTTCGGTGAATTCTGGGGAGAGATGAGGGGGATTGGCCATGGCAGAGGCAGTGGGCGCGGACAAGGAAAGGGTAGACCATGCTGAGCTGCTGGATGTGGGGCAGGCCAAGGACGATGCCGTGCCCTCCCGCCTGGTGCCAGCCCCCTCCTCTGGGGCAGTGGCAGGCCATGGCTGCCCCGGGCAGGTGTGTGAAATGGCTCTGGGGCTCACCTTGGTGCTTTCTACCCACACCCTCCCTTGACCCATCTGTGCCCACCACTCCTGCTGCCTGCCTGCCTGACCTGTCTTCCTTCATCCTTGTCACTTCCACCTCCTGATGTCTTCCCATTCTGCCCAGACTCGGCTCAAATGGTGCTATCTCCTCTGGGAAGCCTTACTTGCTTGCAGCCCTGGGGTCCCAGGGCATTTTGGTTGCCTCTTGCAGAGGTCCTAAGTGACATACGTCCCCAGGTAGGCTCCTGGAAGGCACTAAGAATCTCCATTTGCTAGAATCAGAGTGTATGCAGGCACAGAGCCATAAAGTCTCCTAACCCCCCCCAAAAAAAAAAAAAAAAAAAAGTCTCCTAACCTTTTAAACTCCACCCTGGCACTGGCCAGCTTAACCATGGCACTTCCTCTCAGCTAACTATTATTGGAGCTTCTAGTGGACCAGGCTCTACTGTAGTGCTTGTCATGTCCCATTAAGTCCCCACAACAGGCTAGGCAGTGAGCTCGATCATTATTCCTATTTCAGGGGTAAGAAACTGACGGCACAGCTAAGTCAAACAACTGGCCCAAGGTTGCACTGCCAGGAAGCCACAGTGCTAGGATTCCGCCCGAGGGTTCCTGGGCCCTCACATCGCTGCCAGCCTGTCTTTCCCTAAACTGCAATCAAGACGTGGCCTCAGCCCAATGCACTCAGGAAACCAGTGAGGGTTTTGGAAGGACCGTTTGCAATTTTGAGCTTTTCTCCTATAAATGCCTCTGAAGTCTTGAGCGCTCGCTAGGGCTTGTTGGCAAGATTTCCAGCAGGCAGCAACATGAATGAACACATGCAGGCCAAAACACACCAGAGATCTACAGGCTGTGGATCAGGCCCAGGTGGCCAGCGCAGGTCTCTGGGTACACGCTTACCTCATACTCACCTAGGTGCTTTTTTTTTTCTTCCCCCAATCAAATGAGATGGACTTTGGGTGGAATTTAAAGATGAGGGTATTTTACTGGACAAAAAAAAAAAAAAGTCACAGTGTCTGGCCACCTGAATGAACGCACTTTAGGATAATGACCTTGCCCGTGTCCCCTTTTATGGCTAGGGCCTCTCAGCAACACCTCTAAGTGGCCCCTGAGCATGGGGCAGCCAACCTGGTGGGCTCTTAGGCTTGGCCGAGTGGTCATCAGGCCAGGTTTTACCGCCTTACTCCCTGGGTTCAAACCCCAGCTCTGCCATCTGTGCGTGTCTTGGGGCACTCAAGCTCCTTGCTTTCCTTATCTGTAAAATGGGAACAACTCTGACTTGGAGTTGTCAACATTTTTACTACAGACTTATTAGTTGACCCTCGTTTTGCCGTAAGGTGTCCGTAGAGAGCAAAATTTTTTTTTTTTTTTTTTTTTTTTGCACACAGCAAATCTGAATCCCACAAGAGCTGCAGGAGCTTCGGCCTCCCCCTGCCCGCCCCCCACGCCACCCGCAGCAGACACGCCCCTCTGGTCACGGCGGATCCTGATTGGTCTGTGATGGTCTCATCCCCTGTCCCAGGGATTCGTGCAGGCCTGTTCACGTGACCCAGTTCTGCTCAATGGGATGAAGAAGTCTGTGCAAGAGCGGGGTGGAGAGGTTTCTCAGAAACCTCTCCAGGTTTCTGAGACTTTCGGGAGGCAAGGAGCCTTTCCCAACCTTGGGTTTCCTCCTGACTGCCAATAAAGCCTACAGCCATTCCAAGGATGGCCAAATACAAAGGCAGGAAGACCTGGGTCCTTCAAGACATCATCAAGCCTTAAAGTTACCACCCGTGGAGCAGCCGGTCTTGCAAACTCTTATCACACAAACCTATCATTGTTTAGGCCAGCTGAGTCAAGGCTTTTTGTTATTTGCAACCCAAAGCATCCTGCTGATATCCCGTGGTTGATCACATTTCATCTTCTTGAGAATAAGCCCTTCATACCAGAAGGGTTTAAGCTTGGCTTGTGCACTCAGGGAAGGCTTCCTGGAGGAGGTGAGGCCAAAATGGGATCCAAAAGAATGAGCATGCAGATAAAAAGAATAGGGCAAAGGGTAACATTCCAGACAGACAGAAGAACAAAGGCCTGAGGTTGGAGATGCCATAGTGTGTGTACACGCGCGTGCATGCAGGAGCAACAGTCTGTGTGGCTGGGAGCCCGCAGAGGTGAGGCTGGAGAAAGAGAAGTAGGTGGGCTGCAGAGGGCCCTCAGCCAGGCTACAGAACCTCAGTTTATCACAAGAGTGGAGGAGAGGCTCTGTGGATGGCTCTGATTTTGTTCACCCAGGGTCTCACTCTCCTTCTTTGCGCCTGGAATAAGTGCACGCCGCCGGTCCAGCCACCCCCAGATGCTGCCCTGAACCTCGGCAGGGGGCAGGGGCGCTGGGCCTCGCTTCTCCAGGTGTGCTTCTGCCTGCCTCGCCTCTTCCAGCCCCCAGGGCACTCATAAGAGACTGGCTGAAATCTGGGTCACTCTGTGCACGAGTCGGACATCCATCAAACAGGCAGTTACTAAGTGCCGACAAAGCAGTGTGCTAAGCACAGTGGAGAAAGGACCCGGTTCAAATCCCAATTCTGTCTCTTCCCAGCTGCGTGACCTTGAGCAAGCCACTTGCCTTCTCCAAACCCAGCATCTTTACCTTTTTGTAAGGGAGAGTGAAATCAATGGTTGGCCCTCTTCTCTCTGGTACTGACTGGGAGTCGGGGGTAGGTGAAACTACTCAAAAAGCTTCCTGGGGATAAGGTTTAGCATCCGGGTGGGACAAGAAACCCAACAGCATGCTGTGATGGACAACTGTGGAGCAGGGATGAAAGGTTCTAGGGAGGGAGCACCTGATCAGGGCAGTGAGGAAGTACAAAATGTAGTTGGTAGGTGAGGCAGGATGGGTCCAGGAGAGAAAGGTCCGCAGAAGCAGGACAGAAGGGATCCAGGAAGCCTACACCTTCCACTCTGTGCCCCCGAAAACCTTTAGGACCATGTGCTGCTAACAGAAGAGCTGGACATAACAGCTGAACACGGGTACTGTTTGCACCTGTAAGAGCAAATCTCTGAGCTTAAGTCAGTAAGATGCAGATTCAAAAATCTCATCTCTACCATTTACCGTGTGACCTTGAGCAAGTCACTTAACCTTTGAGCCTCAGACTCCTTTGCAAAGTGGGTGTAAAACCCAATTCACAGAGCTGTACGATGGTGTGTGCAGGATCTGGGCCTGGGCCCCTTTCCCACCTAGCTAATTCCTATTTCAAACCCTTAAGATCCAGTGCCACCTCCTACAGGGAGCCTCCCAGGCCTGTCGGCTTCCCCAGCTGATCCCCTTCCCTGACTCCACTCGACTGTAATTGTGTCCTCCTTCCCCTCCATCAGGCTCTAGGCTTGGAACAAGGAGGAGCAGAGTATCTTAACAACTCTTAGATGCAGCTGTACCCCCTCCCCTCAGCGAGTATCTACCAATGGCAAGTCCTCCTCCAAGGTTCCACCCAGGTGGAAACAAGAGGGAAAAAGTGATTAAGTCTGCTGGGGGCAAAGGGAAGGGGGGAGGTGGTTCAAGAAAGGTTCAGGGTGAGATCACTAGATGTTGAGGGGTGAACAGAAATTTACCAGGAAAGGGGTGTGTTTGCAGGCCGAATGGGAAGTAGGAAAGCACAGAGGTGTGAAGGGAAGGGTAAGTCAATCGTCGGTCACCAGAGTATCTGCCTGAGTGGCTAAAGGTGAGGATTCTAGATCTGGATGCCAGGGGCCTCTAATGCCATGCCAAGGATACGGCCCTATAGGAAGCGGCTGAAAACTTGTGACTGGGCAGCACAGCGACACTGTGGTGTGTGTGTGTGTGTGTGTGTGCACACGCGCGCGCGCCCAGCCGCACTAGTTTGAGCTAAACTTAGGTCGGGGGTGGGGAAAGTGACAGGGCTGTGGGCCACCACTGGGGGCAGGTGCTGGTGGAAGAATCAAAAGGGGAGAAAAGTTCGCCCTGGAGGACTGATTATTGAAATAGCTTCAGGAATATATCCACACCCAACTACCCATTCTACTTGTGACAAAGCCGGCATCCACGATCATTACATGCCACACACAGCAGCTCTGTGACAATGGGGGGTGGGGGGTGTCTTCATTACAGGAGGACACAGTGAGAACCCGGGGAGGAAAGGGACCCTGCCCTGGGCACGGGGCTGACCACAGCCTGAAGCCAGCATCCCAGCCCCCGAGTGCAAGGGAAGGCAGGCCTTCAGCTATCTGGCAATTGTACTCAGCACCTTCTAGCACCAGACCCAGGAGACAAGGATATGACCTTTGACCTCTGAGTCATCTTGAGCTTGGACTGGACACCTGGGCCACAGACCAGCGGCCTCCAGCAGCGGACAGAGCAAGGGCCACTCAATGAGGGGTGATTTCCATGGTCAGACAGCTCAGCAGGGGTCTTGAGCCTCCCATTACCTGTGAATTTTCAAAACTGGACCGGGATAGAGGCTGGAAGAGGGCCGGTCCCTACACAAAGGGTGAGGGGCAGAGGGAGTGGCTCTTTGCTGCCTTCCTAAGAAGCCCCCAGATGCCCCCTCCTCCCAGCACCCACCCAGGCCCCGCTCAGCCGCAGCCTGAGTCATCATCCTGGTTTGAATGGTAGCCTACAAATCAGCCAGGGGGCTGCCTGGGGCTGAGGGCCACGGGTTGGAAAAACAAGGCTAGTCTCTCTTTACCTCCAGCCTCGGAAGCTCAAGACAGGCTGAGGGTGCGGACAGAGGGTGGTAGGTACAGGAGGGATGGGGGGGGGGGGTGTCAACAGCCAGAGGGGGGCGGAGGGGAGGTGGTGCTGGTGAAAGGTTTAGAATTGGAGCTGTTGGCTTTTGTTTTCAAATGACCTGTTTAATAATTACCTTTGGAATCAAAGGAGCCTCTGCTCGGGGAAGGAGAGGATTTCAACCCTCCATACCCCCACCGAGCAGAGCAGAGCAGAGCAGCCGGAGAAGAAAGTAAACAAGATGCCACCAGCGGATCTCGCTCCATCTCGCAAACAATGGCGGGACTGAGCTGCCCGCTCAGACACACACACATCAAAGTGAGATTTCCAGGCAAGAACTTTACCAGGCAGATAAGCAGCTCGGATTGAATTATTTTCCTGCATCCCCAGAGCTTCCCTGAGCTCAGGGCCGAGGGGGGCAGCTTTAGGGGCCGTCCTTGCAACGTTAACCTTGACCTGCAATGCATTCATTCATTTTGCAGCCAGGGAGAACGACCTCCGCCCCAACCCCTGAAAACCCAGCCGGCAACAACTTCATCGCTTTGAACAGTCACAATGGTGGACAAACAAGGCATTTAAGTTACAGCGGCCAGCTCGAGCTCACACTCCACTGGGCTCGGGCTCCTTGGAAAAAAAAAAAAAAACACGCCCCAATCCGAACGCCCACCGGGGCCCGCGGGGTCAGACCTTGACCTGGTGGTGGGAAAAATCCAACTTGGGTTTTCTGTTGCTGTTGTTTCTTCCCCAACCTCCCGAGGCCTTCAACTATGTTTCCCCCTGCAGCATCCAAGCCCAGCCTCGAGGCTGAGCCATAAACACGCCTGCTCCTCCCCCTTCCACGGTTCGGCAACAGCCCCCACGACCCTCCCGGGCCGGGAGGAGAACGCGGCGCCGCGACCCCGGACCCTCCCCCGGCCTCCCGCGCCCCGGCGGTCCCCGCAGGCACCTCGGGATCAACACCCACTAAGGATTTTACGATTTTCCGCGCCGGGTGGCCGCGCTCTGCACAATCCCGGCCGGGCCCCGGCGACGCGGGCCGGCGCGGCCGAGGGCCTGGGGGATGGGGGGCGTTAGTTTGTGTTTTCCCCCGTCGCGTCCCCACACCTGTTTTTCATTCATTCGTTCGCTCGCTCGCTCGCTCGCTCATTCATTCACGGATTCGTCACCGCAGCCTCCCCGGCCCTCCGGATCTGTCTCGGGGAGGGAGGGGACCGAGACGGGGGCTGGCGGCGGAGGCAGCGGCGGGGGTACCTCGGGGGCGGGGGGCGGGGGCGCGGGAGGACGGTGCCCGAGGGCAGGCCGGGGGGCTCCGCGGCGGGGCGGGCGGCGGCGGCGGGCGGGCGGCGGCGGCGGGGGCGGGGGCGCTCCCCGGGGCTCCAAGTTGTTTTCCGAGGCGCCGCGGCGAGCACGGCGGCCCGGGTGCGCTTCTTTGTCTGTCCCCGGCCGGCCCGCGTCCCCGCGCGCTCACCTGGTCTTGGAGGACAGGAAGGCAAGTTTGATGAGGCCGTAGGTGAAGAGCGGGATGCTCTCCTTGGCGACGCTGGCAACTTGCAGCCGGTGCTCCAGGATGTGGAGTTCCATCGTCCGCCCGCGCGCCGCGGCGGCTCATCGGCGGGGGGCGAGCCGCGGCCCCCGCCCCCTGCGCGCCCAGCCGGCACCGAGCGCCGCGGGCGGCCGGCCGGGGCCGGGAGCTGGGCGCCGGGCGCCGGGCGGCCCGGGGCGGACAAAGGGGAGGCCCGCCGAGCCGCGAGGGGGCGGCGGGGGGCGGCGGCGGCGGGCGAGGGCGCGGGCGCGGGCGCGGGCGCGGGCGAGGGCGAGGGCGAGGGCGAGGGCGGCAGCGCTGGCAGAGCGGCGGCGCGCGGCGCCCGGCGCGGAGAGCAGCTGGTGTTCGCTGTAACAAACAACTTGCCACTCAAACGCCGGCCCGCTGGGCATGCGCGGCCGCCGCGGGGCGTGCCGGGACTTGTAGTCGCGCGCGGCCGGGGCGCCGGCGGCCGGGGCCGTCGGGGGCTGCGAGGCGGGAGCGCGGGCGCCGGCGGGGCGGCCGGCGGCGGGGAGGGCGGGCCGGCCCGGGCCTAGCCACGGCAGGCCCCGGCGCTCCCGCGGCACGGCTCCCCGCCACCCCACCGTCCGCGGCGGCGCCGGAGGAGGCCCGGGTCTGGGAGGGGAGCGATCCGGAGAAATGGGTGCGCACCGCGCAGAGCAGCCAGGGAGGCATGGGTGCTGCGGCCCGAGGTGCGGGCCGAGCAGGGGACCCAGCGGGGCCTGGGGCGTCGGGGGGCGGTTCCTGGGGGAAGGGGCACCCCGGCCGGGTTCTGCAGGATGAATGGGAGCTCGCCGAGGACGGGGGCGGGGCTCGGGGCTGGAGGCCCGAGGCCTTCCAGGCAGAAGGAACAGCGTGTCCGGAGCACAGAAGCGTGAAAGCCCCCACTGTGCTGTGTTTGGCTTTGCCGGAGCGGAAAATGTGAGGGAGGAGAGGCGAGAGATAAGGCAGGCGGATCACCAGGAGTCCGGTCGAGAGGGGTCATGTGTGCAGATCCAATGAGGTGGCCGCGTAGCCCGCGCGAGCGAGCGAGCGAGGGTGGCGGGGACTGCGACTGGCCGATTTAGGGGACGGTCTGAAATAGTCCCAAGGGCTTTCCACCCCGCAGCCGGGGGGGCCGTGCCTCCTGCCTGCCTGCCTGCCACCGACCCCCTATGTGGCTGCCTCGAGGCTGAAGGTCTAGGTGAAAGTTGCTGGTGCGTCGCTCTCTGGGAGAGTAATCCGGGGGCAGGGTAGGTCAGGTTTACCTGGTGGGGCAGTCCGGGAGGGCTCTTCTTGGGGAAAACCGGCTCTGCCCTCCCACATTCTCTCTCTGAGTCCTCCTGTGTTAGGTAGGAACATATGAGGCTCCCTTATTTCCAGAAAGGAGTGTGAAGCCTGCAATCTGGCAGCTCTTCAAGCAGGCCGAACCCCTTCCCACTTTGTTTTCACTAAACAATAAACCACCCTCTAATAAAGAATAGATTTACTTTTTTTTTTTTTCTCTGTCTGCCTCCTGTAGAATCTGAGCTCCATGAAGGCAGTGATTTCTGTCTGTTTTCTGCTATATTACCAGTGCCTGCAACGTGACATGTGAGAGACAGGCATTTGATATTCATGGAGTGCATAAATGCAAACCCTATCCTTTTAAAGTCCGGGGATCTAGAAGGCCCAAACAGAAATGCATTCAGGGTCCAGGCAAGTAACAGAGATGTGTGAACACAATGGGTATCAGACCGTCAAAAGTGGAACAGGAAAAGGGAGGCCTGCTTGAAGGCATCATATTCAATTAAAAAAACACAACAACACAAAACTACCAACAGGTGAAACCAAGCAAACGAGACTAAGGGTAGGGCTCGGTCAGCGTGCTGACTTCTGCACCGAATGGCCTCAGTATTTTTTAATATCTGGGCCATGACCCGTGAGCGGATGGTGAAATCAGTTTAGCAGGGCTGACTAGCACTAAAAACAAAACAAAACATGGACACCTGGGTGGCTCAGTGGTTGAGCGTCTGCCTTTGGCTCAGGTCATGATCCTAGCGTCCTGGGATGAGTCCCACATCGGGCTCCCTGCAGCGAGCCTGCTTCTCTCTCTGCCTACGTCTCTGCCTCTCTCTGTCTCTCATGAATAAATAAGTAAAAAAGTTTTTTTTTAAGATTTTATTTATTTATTCATCATAGGCATCACACAGAGAGCCTGTCGTGGGACTTGATCCAGGGTCTCCAGGATCACGCCCTGGGCTGCAGGCAGCGCTAAACCGCTGTGCCACCTGGGCTCCCCATTGAATAAAATCTTAAAACCAAAACAAGAATAAGACATGGCACAGAGCTTTGCATGTAGCAAGGGTAAGTTACTACTATGTGTTCTAAGTTGCAGGACGCTTGAATTTTGGCATGCGTGTCAGTGTGTGTCCGCAGGCGTGTGTGTATACATGTGCATGCGCTGGATCTTGATGCAAAGGTGTTTCTTACTGTAGTCTCCATCAAAAGCATTTGACAGCCCTGTGGGTTTTCTATTAGTCGAGCCAGGCCATCATAAAGTTTGCAGATGCCGATGGTATTGCAGAATTGCTTTCATTGAGCTGTATTTGGTGATTATGATTTTTGTGAAACTAATACAGAAACGAATGTTGAGGTGTTAAAGAGACTGACCTGTGGGCTGCCCAATCCAGAGGATGGTTCCAGGCAGGGGCCAGGGTGAGACACGCACTCTGGAGGTCACGCAAATGCTGGCGTGGTACTTTCCCAGGGGAATTCACTCCTCCCCCTTGATTCCTTAGGGACTGTATCTTTCTGGTCCTCCTCTGGTTCTTCCATCTTGCCATCTGTGGTTCTTCTCTGCATGGAGGCCCACTTGGTATTCCTTCCTGTAGTGCATTTTTACAGTAATGGCTGCCAGTGCATCGGGCCTCCTGGTAAGGAGGACAGGATGGCTCCTGTGTTTGGCCATAGGACATTTTTGGCCAATGAGGTATTAGCAGATGTGCTTGATAAGTCCTGTACACTGGGAGTCGCCCACTTAGAATGCTTCCCTGAGACCCCCACACTGTGGAGAAGCCCGGATGAAAGACCACAGGGAAGGAGGGGCCCAAGTGTTCCAGCTGCTCCAGCTGTTGCCTGCCGACATGAGGGTCACAGCCTCTTTGGCCCTTCCAGCTCACCATCCAGATGAATGCAGCCACATGAGTGAGCCAGGTGAAACCAGTAGAGCAACTGTCCGGCCAACCTGTCAAAACATCATAAATAGTTGTTTTTAGCTACCGAGATTTGGAGTGGCTTATTATATAGTAATGGGTAACTCTCATCTTCTCTCACTCTCTGGGTGTGCTTAGTCTCTGGTTTCTAATGTGTCGATGCTCCCCAGATTGACAGTTCCCCGTCAGAACATGTTCCCGAGGCTCTGACTCACACATCCAACTTCCTAGCATCTGGCTACCTCCATCTAAATGTAGACAGGCTCTGCCAACCCAACCTGTTTGAACCTTCTTACCTCACTGTCTAACCCACCTCCGACCTTCTCCCCTTCCTCCTGGAATCTCTGCCTTGGTTAAGCGCACCATGCCTGTTGCCTCAAGTTGCCAACCCGGTGTGGCATGCTGGGTTTTTCCAAGATGGTGACAATAGGATCTTCCATCCTCCATGTTCTTCTTGCAATTCGCTAATCACCCTGTTAGGAGGTGAGTCTGTATGTTCCCTCCCCTTGAATTTGAGCAGGCCTGTGACTTCTGAAACAAGGTCATAACAGGTGACAGGGTTTGCATCAGGTCCTCTTGGGATGCTCTCTCTTGGAACCATTCTGCTGTGTGGAAGCAAGGGCCACACAGACCACAGGTAAGCGTTTGTATTGGTCTGTTAGGGCCGTGTAATAAACTATGGCAGACTGGGGGGCTTAACCAGCAAAAATGTATTGTTTGACAGACCTCAGGCTCAAAGTCTGAGATGAGGATGTCAGCAAGTTTGGTTCCTCTGAGGCTTCTCTCCTTGGCTATCTATAGATGTCTGTTTTCTTCCTTCACATGGTCTTGCCTCTATGTGTATCTCTGTATCCTAATCTTCTCTTCTTATGAGGACACCCGTCATATTGATTACAGCCCACCCTAATGATCCCACTTGAAATTAACCACCCCTTTAGAGGGCTTGCCTCCAATATGGTCACAATCTGAGATTCTGGGGGTTAGGACTTCAACATATAATAGCTCTGGGGACACTAGACACGATTTGGCCCATAGCAGTGTTCACTGAGGTTCCAGCTGACAGCCAGCATCACTACCAGATGTGTGAGGAAGACTTTGTATGACACAAATGCATGAGAGACCCCCAAGCAAGACCCGCTCTTCTAGGCCCGGCCTCTAGAACTCTGAGAGGTAATAATAAAATACGTATTGTTGCTTTAAGTCACTACATTTTGAGATGGTTTGCTAAGTAGCAATTGGCAACTAGAACACCCTGGAATCAACTTGAGGGTGGGGGATGGAGGAAGTTGATTGGGGAATCATCCTAGATTGCTACCTCTTGCTTCCTGTTCCCCCAACCCTGTATCTTTATTTACTTATTTTTTAATGTGGGGAAGGCCAGAGAGGGGGAGAGAGAGAGAATCTTAAGCAGACTCCAGCGCGGGCGGCCGATGCGGGGCTCCATCTCATGACCCTGAGATCATGACCTGATCATGACCAGAGTTAAACACTTAATCGGTGAGCCACCCAGGTGCACCAGCCCCCCATACCTCTATCTATCTGATCAGTCACCAAGTCCTCGATGATTTTATATACCGTATATCTCTAATCCAGCCTCTTTCTCCACCTTGACCGTCGTGATCCCAAATCAGATCATAACTCCTCTGTCCTAGAGCTCCTAGTGCCCATTCTGTCTACCTCGTGTTGCCAGGGTAGCTGTTCTACTCTGTGACTGTTCTTCTCTGCCTAACACCCTTTAAGGCAGGGTGGAAACCACAGCTCTCTTAAGAAAACCAAGCTTAGATCCTTCACATGTGTAAAAGGGAAGGTTTCTAGATGCATGCTTTTCAATACTGTAGCCATTAACCACTGGCTATTGAGCAGTTGAAATGTGGCTAGCACCATGAGAAACCAGTCTTAATTTCACTTCATTTTAATTTAAATTTTAAAACTGCTACTGGATTCCGTTATTCGAAAATGTTCAAGGGGCTCCTGGCTGACTCAGTGGGAAGAGTGTGTGACTCTCGATCTTGGGGTTGTGAGTTTGAACCCCACCTTGGATGTAGAGAGTACTTAAATAAACATTTAAAAAATTGAAAAAAGACATTCAAGTGTGTTTTGGAACAGCATGATTAACTGTCCTGGTTTTTCTGGGACTGAGGAGGATTTCAGGACTTGGGGCTTTGGGTTTTAAAGCCAGGACTGGGGTAAACCAGGACATGTTGATCACACTACTTTGAAACCACTTCGTTATGGAAATCTATGAAATCTAAAACCCACATGAAGTATTGTAGGTGAAAGTTAAGCATCTGGATGGTGATGTGCAATAAATGTAAAGTACACCCTGGGTTTCAAAGACTCGGTACAGAAAAAAGAATGCAAAATATCTCCATAATTTTTTACATTGATTACATGTCAAAATGATAATATTTTAGATAGTGGGTTAAATAAAATATATTATTACAATTAATTTCATCTGTTTCTTTTTACTTTTTAAAACTTCCAAATGCCATATGGCTTACGTTATATTTTCTTGGACGATCTTTTTCTAGAATAGCAGTTATTAAGCTGTGGTTGGTGTCAGAATCACCGGAGGTAGAAATACCCAGGCCCAGGCCTTTTCCTGCTTAGATGAGCCTGGGCCTCTGTTCTCTATTGATCCCCAGGCCTCAGTCGCCCCTCTGTGATGGGGTGGGGTGTAGGAGTATGGATGCCAGGAGCCCCTTGTCCACTTAAGTCTAGAGTCTCTGGACCCAAGAAAGGACTTCTCATTCTGCCTGGCTGAGGCCTAGCATGGCATTTACCTCGAGGAGGCCACCTCCTCTCCAGAAGATGAACACCTATAATGTCCACCCACTTCAGAGAAGGTTCTGGCCCCTTTCCCCTTGCTCACTTGGGCTGCTTTTGATTCTATTGATCTGGAATGGGATCAGGCTTTCCCCCCTCCCCAGTTCCCGTGTTTACAAATGTGCAGCCAGGGTTGAAAACCACCACCCCGAAGCCTCCACACCCACTTCTCAAATTCCATGTGAGCAGCAGCAGCAGCAGCAGTGGCACCTGGGTACTTGTTAGATATGCAAACTTGGGACTCCTGGGTGGCTCAGTGGTTGAGCCTCTGCCTTTGGCTCAGGGTGTGATCCTTGGGGTCCCAGAATCGAGTCCTGCATCGGGCTCCCTGCATGGACCCTGCTTCTCCCTCTGCCTGTATCTCTGCCTCTCTTTCCGTGTCTCTCATGAATAAATAAATAAAATCTTAAAAAAAAAAAAAAAGAAAGAAATGCAAACTCTCAGACCCCATCCTGAACCTGCTCAGTCAGAAACCAGGGGATGGGGCCCTCAGGTATCTGGGTAACAAGCCATTCAGTAGATGCTGACATAATCTCAAGTTGGAGAGCTACGCCCTTAAAAGAAGAGTGAAGTTAGCACAGGAACAGTATGGCAGGGTCTGGAGTCTTTGTAGACGTTACGGAGGAGGGGTCAGGTCTTGTCTGTCACTGGCTACCCTTAGCCTAACCTCCTCGGCTGGACCTAGTGGTCGTCTGTCCGTAGTGGCCACCCAACCTGTCTTTTGATGGTTTCCTGTGTTATGAGTCCTGTCTTCACAAAGTAGAAGCTTCCACATCCTCCCTCATGGCCGCGGTACGGCACATCAGACCAGGTAAGACTCGGGCCCAGAAACCCAACAGATGTGTGCACAGCTGCAGGAAGGCAGTGGGGTTCGTCCTGGTGACTACTGGTATGTAACACACAGCCCGCCCTTATTAGAGGAAAACAACAATTATTTTATGAATTCATAAATTTTGCAGGTTGGCAATTCAGACAGGGCTTGTGGGGACAGTTAGGCTTGGCTCCATGGTATCTAGCTGGACTTCACCTGGAGGACTTGGATCCTGGGAGGGACCTGAAGGCCTGGGGACAGGAATCATCTGGAGGTTTGCTCCCTCACGTGTCTAGTGCCTGGATGGGCTGAGGTGGGATGGTCACCTGGATCACTCCTTTGTGTGGCCTGGGCCTCTCAGGGCATGGAAGCTAGACTCCCAGAGGGAGCGTCTCCAGGGGCAGTGCACCACGAGAGTGAGGTAGAAACCATATGCCTTTTTTTTTTTTTTTTTAAGATTTTATTTATTTGAGAAAGAGTGAGAGAGAGAATGAGTGGTAGGGAGAGGCAGAGGGAGAGGGAGGGAGGGAGGGAGAAGCAGATTCCGTGCTGAGTAGGGAGCCCAACATGGGG
Organism: Canis lupus baileyi; assembly: GCF_048164855.1. Taxonomy (NCBI): domain Eukaryota; kingdom Metazoa; phylum Chordata; class Mammalia; order Carnivora; family Canidae; genus Canis; species Canis lupus. Next base: position 72,230,118 of record NC_132845.1, read on the forward strand.
CTCGATCCCAGGACCCTGAGATCATGATCTGAGCTGAAGGCAGACGCTTAACCCACTGAGGCACCCAGGCACCCAGGCACCCCCTATATGACCTTTTTTTAACCTCACATGTCACATGGCATCACTTTTGTGGTATCCTCTTGGTCAAAACAGGAACAAGCCCATCTTGAGTCAAGATGAAGGGTCATAGGGTCCACCTCTTGATGGAGGGGTGACAAAGTCACCTTGAAGAGCGGGTCAGATGGAATATTAGTGCAGCCATTTTTTTAAAAAAGATTTTATTTATTTATTTACTTACTTACTTGTTCATTCCTTTAGAGGATGAGCCAGGGGAGAGGCTGAGGGAGATGAAGAGTGCACAGCCTGATGTTGGGCTCAACCTCATCACTCTGAAATCATGACCTGAGCTGAATTCAAGAGTCAGATGCTTAATTGAGCACCCCAGGTACCCCAATGCAGCCATTTTTGGAAATACTCGCCACTGAGTAAGGTGAGGTCCCCAGGAGAAGGTGTGCCTTGTGGGAGTCCTGCCCCATGGCACTGATGAGGGTCTGCTAGTTCAGGCTAGACCCTGTTTCTCCGGCTCCTTCAAAGATTCTGTTCTTAATCTTTTTGTTTTGTTTCGTTTTGTTTTGTTTGTTTTTAAGATTTTATTTTTAAGTAATCTCTACACTCAATGTGGGGCTTGAATTCACAATCCCAAGATTAGGGTTGTAGACTCTTCCGTTGAAGCCAGCCAGGTGCCCCTGCTCTGAATTTTTTTAATTAAGTTTTTTATCTTGAGAGAATTGTCAATTCATATGCAGTTGTAAGAAATCATATGGGGAGGGAGCACTTGGGTGGCTCAGTTGGGAAAGCTTAGGACTCTTGGTCTTGGCTCAGGTCATGATCTCAAGGTTGTAAGATCAAGCCTTGGGTTGGGCTCTGAGCTCAATGAGGAGTCTACTTGAGATTCTCTCTCCCTCTGCCCCTCTCCCTGCTCTCTTTCTCTCTCTGAAATAAATACATAATCTTAAAAAGAAAAAAAGAAATATTATGAGGAGGTCCCCTGTATCCTCCACCCAGTTTCTACCAATGGTCCTATCTTCTAAAAACAACAGTACAATTTCACACCCAGGAAATTGACACTGGTACAATTCACTCAACTTGTTCAGATTTCCACAATTTTACATGTAATCGTGTGTGTTTAGTTCTATGCAATTTATTCAATATTTCCAAATGTACTCTTTTCCCCTGAAAAAAAAATTTTTTAAGTGGATTCCCGCCCAGTGTGAAACCCAATGCAGATCAAGATCTGAGCTGAGATCAAGAGTTGGATGCTCAACCAACTGAGCCACCCAGGTGCCCATTTACCCTAGTTTTATTGAGATAGAGTTGATGTACAGAGAGGTATATATGTTTCAGGTGTACAGCATAATAATTGAACTTACCTATATTGTGAAATTATTGCTCCGATAAGTTTAGTTAACATGCAGCATCTCCTATAGATACAAAAAGAGAAAAGGAGAAAGAATGTTATTTCCCTTGTGATCAGAACTCTTTGGATTTATTATTAACTCCCCTATGTATCACACAGCGGTGGTGTACACATCATGTTGTGCATTAAATCCCTCATAGTTATTTGTCTTATAACCAGAAGTTTGTACCTTTGGACCCCCTTCATTTAAAATTTAAAATCATACTCTTCATTTTAGAACGGTTTTGAAATAACAGGAGAATTGTGAAGATAGCACTTGGATTCCTGTGTACTCTGCACACAGGATGTTGTTAACATCTTACGTTTGTACAGTGTATTTGTTAAAACTGATGAACCAATATTGATACACTACCATTAACTAAAGCTCATGCTTTATTTAGACTTTCCTAGTTTTTTTGTTTTTAAGATTTTATTTTGAAGGGGACGCCTGGGTGGCTCAGTGGTTGGGCGTCTGCCTTCAGCTCAGATAGTGATCCTGGGGTCCTGGGATTGAGTCTTGCATCAGGCTCCCTGCAGGGAGCCTGCTTCTCCCTCTGCCTATGTCTCTGCCTCTCTCTGTCTCTCATGAATAAATAAAAAAAATCTTAAAAAAAAAAAAAAAGATTTCCAAATGGCCAGAGTAGAGCCTGACACCAAGCGAGTGACTGCATAGGTCCTGAGCCCCCGGGGCTGGCTCTGCTGACATGGGACACAGTGTCACTGGCCCTGGGGCTCTGCCTGGGTTACCCAGCTTTGCCTTCTCCCTGTCCCTACCCTGCACCCACCCCTTCCTTTCACACGTGCCCAAGCCCTGAGAGGAGAAGGTGACCTTTTCATTGCCCATCAACCCATTCAACCTATTTCTTCATCCCTGGCTCAGGGCTGGGGATGTGGGTTTTGTCTGCCTGGCTTGGGGCTGTGTCCCCAGGGCCGAGAACACTAGGTCCTGGCCCCACTAAGTGTTTATTGAATGAACAAAGTCATGAATGAATGGAGGTGAGGAGAAGCATTGCTGATGGGGGTGGGGCAGGTCTCAGTTTCTCCATCTGTAAATGGAAGGGAGAGGCCTGGAAGATCTTGCGCCCTTCTTTCAGGTCTGCGATCCCATGCTGCCATTGCTCAAAGCAGACCTGAGCTTTGGGGATTTGTCCTCAGAGGGGGAAATGGCCTCTGACTTTTCCCCGTCTGTGGCTTGGATTGTGAAACAGACAACAAAATGTTCTGCACGTCTGCTGGTGTGGTAGAGAGGCAAATCTGTGCCCTTGGACTTTAGAGTTCTCTTTGTCAGTGGGGCGCCTCCAGGGCGTCAGCTCCCATGTCTCTGAGACGGGGACAGTTGTGCCACCCCAAAGAGCTGGAGTGACATTCCTGGAAAGGGGTGCTGGCAGGAGCCCTTGTAACCTGTGCGCATCTGCTAAGTGCAAAGGCATGTGGCCACCCTGGTTAGTGACACAAGAGGTGACCCATCGACAAGGCCCTCTTCAGGTGTGTCTGCTCCTCTGACAAAGCTGGCTGCTGTCCAGGCCAAGTCCTGGGCCGAGGCCCTGCCGGGGGCTCTCAGATGAGTAGGACACATGGTTTGGTTGGGAGGGGGAGGTCACTGTCAAGACACAAGGAAGGATGCACAGGCTCTCTGGAGACGGTACACCAGTATGATACGACGCAGATGGCATGCTCTTAGGTCGGGAGGCGCAGCCCCTCCACCCCCCACAAAGGTCTGGAAGAAGAGCCCGCAGGAAGAATGCAGGGCGAACCCACGGGCCTAGAGGTCGGGGCCTGGCTACCTTCTGAGGCAGGGAGTCCCCACGGCCGGAAGGATGCCACATGAGCCGGGAGATGGCCAGGAGTTGTATGGGGGTCTCTGGTGGGAGGCTGCATTTGGGAAGTTGGGGACTGGAGCCAAGTGTGGGGGCTCCTTAAAGCCTAGGTTTGGACTTTCCCTGGAGCCCAGAGATCCCGCCCCCACCCCCCGCCCCCGGCAACGTACTCAGGGTCCCAGGAAGGGGTGAGTGCTGGCGTGGAGGCTATGAGCTGCCTAAGTGGGATAGGTGGAAAAAAGAAGAGAAGGAGGGTCAAGAGAACTTTATGTGGGCAAGAGGCATCTTTTTCTGGGGCTCAGGCTCTTTCTAGATCCTTCTCTAGTCCCTAGGTGAGCTGACCTTGAATCTCCTCCCTTGCATTTGATAAGTAACACTGAGGGCCATGGGGAACCACTGAGGGTTCTTGAGCAGAAGAGGAGGCTGATCAAATGGATGTCCCCTTGGCCTATTCTGAGGGTGGCCAGGCCTCAGCCACCTCCCTTTCTCATATTTTCCAAAGGGCCGCAGGAAGAAGAGCTTGCTCTGTTTCTTTGCTAGAGATGCCTTTTCCACACACTCCCTCGAGCCCCCACAACAAAGGATTACTGGTCCCCAAAGGGCAGTAGACTGGATTTTTTTTTTTAATTTTTATTTATTTATGATAGTCACAGAGAGAGAGAGAGGCAGAGACACAGGCAGAGGGAGAAGCAGGCTCCATTGCACCAGGAGCCCGACGTGGGATTCGATCCCGGGTCTCCAGGATCGCGCCCTGGGCCAAAGGCAGGCGCCAAACCGCTGCACCACCCAGGGATCCCCAGTAGACTGGATTAATGTAAACAGTCACAGCTTAATACTCACCAGCCATTATCCTGATCTTGGGGACAGAGTCTTCCCTGATTCGCCCAGGGCCAGGAGCCCAAGGGACCAGATGCCAGCCTCTCTGCTGCAAACCTGTACTTAGATGCCAGGCATGACTCCGCTCCAGCATGGTAGAGTATGGGATACTGAAAACCAGCCCAACAACCAACCCAACGATCAAACAATCCACCAACCAGTATTGCATCTTAGAGAGCCAGGCTGAGCTGGATTTTGGCTCTTCTGTGCTGTGCTAGTTACATCTTTTTTTTCTGCCTTGGTTTCCTTATCTGTAAAATGGGCATAGCAGTGCCTCTGTTACAGAGTGTAGGTGTGTGCATGTGTGTGGGGGATTCAATGAAAGAATGCCTTTAAGAAGATACCCAGTGCTATTCCTGGCACACAGGAGATGCTCAGGGAATATTTGTCCAATGGATAAATGCATGAATGCATGGGGGAGCAGCCCTTTGGCAGCCTGAACCCCCTCTGTGGACCCTACTCTCTACTCCTCCCCAGCTGATGGCACCCCTCAGTGAAGGAGGGAAGAAAAAGGTTGGGTGAGTCCAGGGCTTGTCCTCGGTGCTCGTAACAACGTGTGTTGTTACGTTGGACCTTCCGGAGAGGTTGGGATTCATGTGCCCATTCTGCAGATAGGAAGGCAGAGGCTAGGGGCGGTTAGAAGAGGAAGCTCTGGATATAGCTTTTCTTGGGTCTCCCAAGAGCTGACGCCAGGACTAAGCTCCTAGAGGTACTTAGAAATATGATGATTATTTTGCCTGCTCCTGAGGCCAGCTCTTGGTATCCTGGGAACCGATTCCAGAAAGAGTTAGGGCCTGAGATTCTAAAGATGATTTAAAATCACCAGAGTGATTTTGAGGAAACTGCGCCTCAATTTCGTGATCAGTAAATTGCAAGCCTCTGGATGGCTGCCTGGGCCAGGCTGGCTGTGGGGAAAATCATCAGCGAGTCCCCGGGAACTCACACGCAACCAAGTTGAGATTGTAAAGTCAGGGAGGGCAGGGTTGGGACAGTGTGTGGCTTTCCTCACGGTGACGTTCATCCAAGGCTTGTAGACTGGATGAACTACAACTGGCAACTGGTGGGTCCTGAGTGACCCCAGACCCAAGGCAGCCCCAGAGACTCTTCTCAGCAGATTGTAGGAGAGGGAGCTGTGTCCAGGGCATCCTTTAGGACATTGCAAGGAGGATTTTCTCTCTTGGGAGGAACTCTGGTCTCTTTAAAATCCTTTATGAAGATGCAGAGAAATCTGCAGTGGACACCGCTGGGGTGGCCTGTGACATATTAGCCACTTCGCAGTGAAAAGAGCAATTTATCAGGGGATGTTCCTTCCAGGGATCGAGAGCCTTTCAGAACTTGATTGCAGTTAATGCACCAGCCTTTCCAAAGTGTTTTATGGCACTCTCAAATGAGATAATGAAGCCCTTTAATTTACTGTTCAACTCCCAAACAGAGTGAGCGGGTCAGGCATCCTGCCTGCCCCAGGGCCCCCAGAGACAGAAGGCTCAGGAGGCCCAGTGCGCCTGGCGTGTTATCATGAACTTCTCCACTGGAACTGCTCAGCTTCCGGCGGGAGGTGGCATGCAGCCCCGGACAGCCTCGGGTGAGCCCCAACCTTGCAGCTTCCGTGTGTGTATCCACAAGCAGATCATTCTCCTGAAGCCTCAGTTCCATCATCTGTAGAACGGGGATGCTAACACCACCATGGCAGGGGCGTGATAAGGACCAGGGACAGCACCTTCCAATTATTGATCGTGCTGGTAGATGATCGATAATTGGAAGTCGTTATTGGGTAGTGAAATGGACCCTTAAGACCCAAAGTTCTGGAAGGAAATTCATACTTGCTGCTGGTCCAGGGGAACGTCCACCAGCTGATGCCACCTGCAGCGGGGGTGAGCTGTCCCCACTGAGCCTTGCCCAAACCCAAGTTGGTAAGCAAAATAAATGTTTTGTTGTTTGAAGCCCCTGAGTTTGGCATGATGTGCTTCATTGCAATGGATACAGAATTCTTCCAGAGTTCTCACCCATTCTCCTTCCCTGGGACTCAGATCCGGATCCCTGGGGCTGAGCCCAGGGTCACCCTGAGGGACTGATCTGATTCCATCCACTTGGGTTTGACACTTCTCTTCCTGCAGGAGGAATCTCTTCCTGGCAAGCTCTTGGGTCTGTCTCACTGAGCCCCCTCGGGGCAACTTCACTAGTCCTCTGGAATTGACTAGGTAGGTATCTTTCTGTTCTGGAGGACCAGGGTTTAGATTAAGGCCAGGACATCTTCTCCTCTTCTCTTCTGAGCCTCCACTCCTGGTCACAATCCCCGTCATTTTATGAGTGGGAAAAGCTAGGAAATGGGAGACTGCGATTTGGATTTTCCAGTGCTCTCCAGGCTGCTTCTTTGTGCTATGTGCAGAGGCTGATGCTCCAGAGGGGTCCCTCTATGTCTCAGTAAGGCCCCCTGCCGCTTCATCACCTTTTCACAGACTGTTCATACAAAATGGCCAATAAGCATATGAAAAGGGGGTCACCTGGGTGGCTCAGTGGTTGAGTGTCTGCCTTTGGCTCAGGATTTGATCCTGGGTCCTGGGATGGAGTCCCACATCAGGCTCCCTATAGGGAACCTGCTTCTCCCTCTGCCTATGTCTCTGCCTCTTTCTGTGCATCTCTCATGAATGAATAAATAAATCTTAAAAAAAAAAAAAAGCATATGAAAAGGGACTCAACCTCATTATTAGCAGAGAGATGCAAGTTAAAACCCCAAGCATACCCCTGGCTGTGATTACCTGCAAAGGTGCGTTGTTCAGACTGCCTTGCAAGCATTTTGGCTTCACTGTATGTGGTCCCATCTGCCATTTTGGCTAACTGGGGACAAATCTGATGGGCCATTCCACCTCTGATGCTCCCTCTGAGACCAGCGGAGGCACACCGTCTCCCTCTCTTGCTCCTACTTCCTTCCTGACCAGAGATGTTGATCTCAAGAGCACTCGTTAATGAACATTCTGCATGCTGAGCGCCATGTCTGAGTCTGTTTCCTGGGGAACCTCACCTCTGACAACCACAGCTCCGCTAGAATGGCTAAAATATTTTGAAAAAATTACATAATTGTATCTGTCTAAATTCCTCATTCGTTCTCCCCAGCGGGTAAAGCCCTATCCTGTTTTCCACATTTTGAAACTCTGTATACCAGAACTAGACAGGTACATACTATGGTCAGTTGATTTTTGACAAAGGAACAAAAACAATTCACAGGAGAAATGGTCATCATTTTGAGAAATAATACTGGAACAACTAGACATCTGAAGTTTTTTTTTTTTTTTAAAGATTTTATTTATTTATTCATGAGAGACACACACAGAGAGGGAGAGAGGGAGAGAGGGAGAGACACAGGCAGAGGGAGAAGCAGGCTTCCCACAAGGAGCCCGATGTGGGACTTGATCTTGGATCCCAGGATCACACCCTGAGTGGAAGGCAAATGCTCAACCACTGAGCCACTCAGGCATCCCACAACTGGACATCTGTACAAAAAAAAAAATATAGGGCGGAATAAAAATAACTGTGATCACCTATATCTCACAACTTACATTTACTTTTTTATTTTTTACAACTTACATTTATTAACTCAAAATGGATCACAGACTTAAATGCAAAACCTAAAATTAAAATACTCCCAGAAGGAAACAAAGGAGAAGATCTTTGTGACTTTTGGTTTGGCACAGTTTTTGAGATATAGGTTTTTTTTTTTATTTTATTTTTAAGTAATGTCTGCATCCAATGTGGGGCTCAGACCCCAACTCTGAGATGGAGTCCCACATTCCATCAACTGAGCCAGTCAGATGCCCCTTAAATATAGTTTCTATATCCACAGGGTATTAAATAATAATATGATGCTAAATTAGATTTCATCAAAATTAAAAACATCTTATTTTTAAAAAATATTTTATTTACTTATTTACTTGAGAGAGAGACAGTAAGCATGAGTAGAGGGAAGGACAGAGGGAGAGAGAGAGACCAACAAGGGGTTCGATCTCACGACCCTGAGATCATAACCTGAGCCGAAATCAAGAGTCAGACACAACTGACTGAGCCACCCAGGTGTCCCTGATTTTTTTTTAAGTTTATTATTATTTTTTTTTTTTTAGTAATCTCTACACCCAACGCGGAGCTCAATCTCATGACTCCAAGATCAAGAATTGCATGCTCTTCTGACTGAGCCAGGCAGGTGCCCCCAAAACATCTGATTTTCAAAAAACACTTATAAAAATGGAAAGACAAGCTACAGACTGGGAGAAAAATATTTTTAAAACATGCAATAGGGCAACCTCAGTGGCTTAGCGGTTTGGCGCTGCCTTCAGCCCAGGGCGTCATCCTGGAGACCCAGGATTGAGTCCCAAGTCAGGCGCCCTGCAGGGAGCCTGCTTCTTCCTCTGCCTCTCTCTCTCTCTCGCTTTCTCTGTCTCTAATAAATAAATAAAATCTTTAAAAAAATGCAATAAAGAACTTGTATCCAAAATATAAAGATTCCTTGAAACTCTGTAAGTAAACCACCAAATTAAAAATGGTCAAAAGATTTGAACAAACCCTCAGCCAAGAAGATAAATGGATGGTAAACAAGCACACGAAATGATGTTCAGCTAATAGAAAAATGCAATTAAAAACACAATGAACTACCACTAGACACCTGTTGGAATGACTTAACAAACAAATAGACAAACTTGACAATACCACATGCTGGTGAGGATGCTCTAAAACGCTCATACAAAATCGTGCAGAGACGTCGGAAAATGGTTCTATGGCTTCTTATAAAACTGAATATACACTCGCCAGATGATCCAGCAAGTCCACTGCGAGGTGTTTATCCAGGAGAAACGAAAACTTGTATTTGCACAAAAACTAGTCCAGAAATGTTTACAGACAAGTTATTCACAATTGCTCATATCGGAGACAATCCACTTGCGCTGTAACTGGTGAATGGATAAATACATCGGCACATCCTTACAATGGAATACTATTTAGCAATAAAAACTGTCTCTACACACAATACCATGGATGAATCTCACACACGTTGTGGTAAGCGGATGAAGCCAGGCTCAAAAGGCTACACAGAGTATGACTGCAGGGGTTGGGGGTGGGGAGCAGGATGTGGTGCCTACAAAGGAGCAACTAGGAATTTCAGTAGGTGACGGAACTGTTATATATCTTGATCGGGACGGTGATCACATACCTTATGCCTGTGTTACAACTTATGGAAATGTACACTAAGTACAGTAAATTTTACTGTATATAAATTGTATTTCAGTAAACTAGGCTAAAAATATTGAACCTAAAAGCATCTTAGGTTACATAGTATGATACTGTATGTATACTTCTGCAACTTATTCTTTTGTTCTCCATTAACAATTTCTGAGATTTATACAAATTGACACTGTGTGTATAATGATACATGAAGCTCTTGCTCATCCACGTTAACTACTATATCATATTCCACGATCCATTGTACTTTGTTTTATTTATGCATTCTCCTTTGGTAAATATTACTTTGTGTCTGCTTTCTTCTTCTGTGTTAAACAATATTGCAATAAACATTCTAACAAATGTATTCTGGAGGACAGGTGCTGAGATTTCCCTCTAGGATACCTACTGAAGATAGTAAATGGAACAGGTGGGGCAAGGTGTATGAACATCTTCACTTTGGTTTCCAACAGTTTATACCAACTGACACTTTACTGCCAGTGTGTAGGAGTTTCATTTTTCTACGTCCCCATCAATAACTGTGTTATCAGGGCAGCCCCAGTGGCCCAGCGGTTTAGCACCACCTTCAGCCCAGGGCCTGATCCTGGAGACCCGGGATCGAGTCCCACGTCAGGCTCCCTTCATGGAGCCTGCTTCTCCCTCTGCCTATGTCTCTGCCTCTCTCTCTGTGTGTCTCTCATGGATAAATAAACAAAATCTTTAAAAAATTTTTAAAAATACATGCTCACAAATGTATAATTGATAGATCTATAATTCCTTTAAAATTATCTTTTTCTGCTTTTGCTATCAAGGTTATACTGACCTCACAAAATGAATTAGGAAGCTATCATTCTTTTTCTATCCTCTGAGATGTTTTGTATAAAGTATGTATTTTCTGGTTCTCAGCATATTGGAAAAATCTGCTCCTGAGCTAATGTGGGCTTGGGATGTTGGAGGCCAACTTCTGAATTGATTTAGCATATTTACTAGTGTAGTTACTGTGTGAATAGAGAGCCCCTTATCATCTTTTTTTAAAAAATATTTTATTTATTTATTCACGAGAGACACACAAAGATAGGCAGAAACACAGGCAGAGGGCAAAGCAGGCTCCCTGCAAGGAGCCCGATGTGGGACTTGATCTCGGGACTCTAGGATCACACCCTGGGCCGAAGGCAGGTGCTCAACCACTGAGCCACACAGGTATCCCGCCCCTTATCATCCTTATTTCTTTATTTGTGCCCTTTATATATTTTTTCTTGCATGGTCTAGTAGTTTTCTAATCTTATCATTTTCCTCCAAAGAACCAGCTTGTGGCTTTATATTTGGATAGGATATAAATTCAAGTGCTATAATAGACGCTTAAAATTATTGATGACCTAAAAAAGTCATGCACTTATTATTATCTGTTTTGAGCTGAATTGTGATTCTGAGTCCCACTTCAATTGAATTGTGGTCGGAGGATGTGGTCCATAGTCTATACATTCTTTTTAATTTGTCAAAATTCTCCCCATGACCTAATACATGATTTGTGTTTGTGTGAGTGTGTATGTAAAAATCATAAGTATTCCCAATTTATTGAGTGCCTTATAATATATATATATATACACACACACAAACATACATATACATATACATGTATGCATCTGATTAAATGTAACTGTGTTGCTTAAGTGACATGTGATTAATAATATATTTGGACTCTACACCATCTCATTGTATGTTTTTACCTTACTTTCTTCTCCTTCTCCCTTTTGTATTCTCTGTCCTCTACTGGCTACACCTATATACACACACGTATGTACATGCATATTCTGAAGTATACTTAGAACTTTGCTGGTTTGGATTGTTTAGCTCATATTTCTTTCTTGTTTTGATGGCTACACTTAATTTTCAATGATTTTTAAGATTTCCTCATTATCCTTGATTTTTTGTATTTTTAAAAAATGATTATTTATTTATTTATTTATTTGAGACAGAGTGAGAGAGAGAGAGAGAGCACAAGCAGTGGCAGGGGCAGAGGGAGAAGCAGGCTCCCCACTGAGCAGAGAGCCCGATGTGGGGGCTGCATCCCAAGGCCCGGAGTTCATGACCTGAGCAGAAGGCAGACACTTAACTGACTCAGCCACCCAGGCACCCTGATTTTTTGTGGTTTAATTATCATACAGCCACATACGGATTTATTCTAATCCATGTTTTCTGTTCTTGGAGTGCATTTTTGATTTGAGATCTCAAATCAAAATCTACCTTTAGCTCTGGAAAATTTTCATCGATTATCCCATTAGATATTGCTTCTCCATTGTTTCTTCCTTTTGTTTTCCTGGAAACTTCTCTTGGATGAATGTTGAAGGCCCTGGCAGGATGTCATTTAGGGACAAAGGAATGTAGGGTAATGGAGACCCGTCCCAGGTCTGCGAAGGGTCCTGGGAGGAGAAGGTACAGGACACAAGATGCAAAGGAGGGCTGGAAATTGGAAGCCACCAAAGGCTTTAGGTCAAGAAAAGACTCGGTCCATTGGCAGTTCCTTCTGACTGCTTTATGGAGCAGAGGACAGGAGAAGGTCAAGGACAAGAGAGAGGAGACCAGCCTGGATGCTACTCCGGACTAGGCAAGAGAGTGGTGGTGGCCAGGACCAGAGAGGTGGCAGTGGGGATGGAGAGAGAGGAGGGAGAGAAGACGAAGGGAGACATATTTGGGACCCAAGCCAGATGTGATGGGTTGCACAGGGGTAGGCTGCTGGCAGTAAGGGGGGCACAGAGGTTGGGGTGCAAACCCTTGCCTTGCTTATCCTTGTCCAGGTGAGACCTTTCTGCCCAGAACTCACCTGCTCTTTGCCTGAGCTAATGCACACTGTCTCCTGGGGATGGGGTCTCGAGTGGGTCAGTCATCTTGTGGGCTCCAAGACCAAGAATCCTGTCTCAACCCAGTATTAGCCTCACCTCTGACCCACTGGGTATTTTGTTTAGTTTAGTTTTTTAAATTTTATTTATTTATTCATAGAGACACACACACAGAGAGAGAGAGAGAGAGAGAGGCAGAGACACAGGCAGACACACACACACACACAGAGAGAGAGAGAGAGAGAGAGAGAGAGAGAGGCAGAGATACAGGCAGAGGGAGAAGCGGGCTCCATGCAGGGAACCTAACGTGGGACTCGATCCTGGGTCTCCAGGATCACACCCTGGGCTGCAGGCGGTGCTAAACCGCTGTGCCACTGGGGCTGCCCCCCACTGGGTATTTTGAGTCAACCCTTCGGGGCATCTGCCTCAGCTGGGGTGAACACTGTGGCTACACAACTCGGTCTTCAAGCTTTGACCCAGCCACCCAGGCCTGGCCAGTTGCCTTTCCCAGGGCCAGACCCTGATTCCATGTCTCCAGGTCCTGCTGTAATCTGGACAGGTTACTCAGAATAGAATCCTGTGCCAAAACCAATGTGAGCAGCTTCCCTCCCCAGAGACTCTGCTGCGGGGCCACACACCGTGGTGGCCAGCCTGCTTGAGCCTGGGTCCCCCACCCCTGGATCCATTCAGTGAACTGGCCCCAGTGGCCAGCTTTCTCCTCCTTTTCTCTGCTTGGCTTGAATAACCTCGGAAGTGGGCCCGGAGACAAAGATTCAAATACAAGATGTCTCAGAAGCCCAGGTAGGGCAAGTGAGACAGGGACAGGAAGGCAGCCAACAAAGGACATTAGCAAGCAAGTTGCCATGGTGGCAGCCGAGCTGAATCCCGTGGGGGCTCTCAGAGCTGTCCCTCCTGCGAGGTGTGGTTGCCGAAGGGTTTAGGTACCAACTCCTATCAGTCACCGGTGAAGGGTCACCTCCCGGGCCCTTGGCCCTGCCTGACTGGGGAACAATCTCAGAGATGAGAGAAATCCCTTGGCAAAGAGCTGCAGATGCTGTATCCTGGGCCCTGGAATAGGGGAGCCTGGGGCAGCCTCTCAGCCCACCCCCAACGCTGGAGCTCCTGTTTCACCATCTGCCAAGCAGGGACAATGCCTGCCTGTCGCTTTGTAGTGAGCATGCTGCAACTTAACACATGCAGAAAGCCTCCTTCATAAAGCTGAGGCGGGTGGGTTGCCCTCTGTGCCGTGCAAATGTGCCCTAGATCCTGGGGCAGCAGCCCCGAAACTCTTAAGACAGACGCTAGCTAATCTTCCCTTTGGTACTACCTGCCCCCTCACACTCCGCCCATCTCTGGCCACTGGTTCCTGCTGATGTGACATTCTTGTTCTAAAAACAGACATGTGACACCTCAAGCAGATTTGCAGTCCCTTGACAGCAGTCCTGTCTGGCACATAAAGGGCCTCAGCCTCTCTGCCTGGCTCCCCAGGGCCCCAGAGAAGAGGTGGGGATCAGTGCAAGGGGGCTGCTCTGAGGGCAGGCAGCATGCCTCCTGACCTGCCACCCACCCTGCTGGGAGGGAGAGGTGCCTGGAGGCCATCAGAGGGAGGCCCCCTGCTTCAGAGCAGAGACCCCTTGGCTCCAGGTACCCTCCCTGCTCTGCTTCCACGAGGTTGTCTGCTCCAGGACTTTGCAAACCAACCGGGAAGTGTGGCAGCAGGTGCAGGAAGGGCACAGCCATTGCTACCCTGGGTTCTCTAGGGTGCCCTGGCATTTTGCCCATTCTGTTATTTTGTAGTGTTCCTTAGCCCTTTGCAGCCAGGGTCACCTGTGGGGTTGGGACTCTGAGCCCAGTCCTAGCCCCGGGGCAGAGCATGGATCAGTGGCTTGTGCTCTTCGGGCGCTGAGGCTGGCATGGGTCTCATGACCTCAGGCCTGGATCCAGTGGGTGGCAGCGCCCTGGGCACCTATGGACCCACTTATGTGTGGTCCTCTTCCCTTGCCAAGTACCCTCAACAACAGAGTGCAGCTCCTGCCTCAGTTTCCCTTCCCATGCTCTAGCTCCCCACTGGGGTTGTTGATCCTCCCTAAGATATAGCCAACTTGTTGGGGCCCCTGAGCCAGAATTCTCTTTTTTGTGGCCACTTGCCTATACTACAGTGTTGGGAATAGCAGACCATTAGTAGTGGTGATACCACTTGCTCTGCATAATCGTCAGAAGGGACAGTATTGCTAAGACATCTCAGCCAGTCCCAGCAAGTAGCAGGTGCTCAGTGAGAGGTGGCACTGATGGTTCCTGGTGTTAATCACAGTGCTCCCCATCTCCCTGCTTCCTCTGCGACTCTGAGAGATTCTGCTGCCATGACCAACTGCTCCCTCCTCACCCCCGCCCCATTTGGATCCTTGAGAGAAGTGCTACCCAGTAGAACTTTCTGCAGTAAGGGAAATGTACTATGGCTGTCATGTCCAATATGCTGGCCACCCATCCACATGTGGCCCACACCTTCTGAGCACTCAAATTGTATGGCCAGTTAAAAAAATTAAATTGGACCACCTAGGTGGCTCAGGGGTTGAGTGTCTGCCTTCTGCTCAGGGCATGATCCCGGGGTCCTGAGATCAAGTCCCACTTCAGGCTCCCCGCATGGAACCTACTTCTTCCTCTGCCTGTGTCTCTGCCTCTCTCTGTGTCTCTCATGAATAAATAAATAAAGTATTTTAAAAAATTAAATTGAATTTCAATCAATCTAAGTGTGAATAGCTGCATGGAGCTAGCACCTACCAAATAGAACAGCATTGCCTCAGAGAGTTAACCCCTGGCCTGGTTCATTCACTAAGCAAATATTTATTGAGAGCCAACTTGCTGCCTTTTTAGGCACTGGAACTTCAACAGTGGACAGACAGGCAAGATCCTCGCTGTCCTGGAGGCAGAAAAGTTCAAATACATAAATAAGGTCATTGAGACAGTGGTGAGAGATGTGGAACAAACCCAGAGCGCCATCAAGTGCTGAAGGAAGGCTGCACTTGCTGTCTTTTAAAATTTTAAACTTGATTCAAAAAATGATCCCTCTCTGGGGCGCCTGGGTGGCTCAGGCGGTCAAACATCTGCCTTCCGCTTGGGTCGTGATCTCGGGGTCCTGGGATTGAGCCCCCGCATTGGCTCCCTGCTCAGTGGGGTGTCTGCTTCTCCCTCTGCCTGCCGCTCCTCCTGCTTGTGCTCTCTCTGTGTCAAATAAAAAGATTCCTTTCCTTTATTTTCAGAATTTCCCAATATCTCCAAAATTATTTTTTAAAATTAATTATCTTTTTAGTTCTGAAACTCTTTTTTCTTTTAAGATTTTAATTATTTATTCATGAGAGACACAGAGAGAGGCAGAGACACAGGCAGAAGGAGAAGCAGGCTCCCTGCGGGGATCTCAATGCAGGACTCAATCCCAGGACCTCAGGATCATGACCTGAGTTGGAGGCAGATGCTCAACCGCTGAGCCACCCAGGCATCCCTTAGGTCTGAAATTCTTGACTAATGTAGAGAAGTCCCATCTATCCACGTAAGAAGATTCTGTTACAGTATTTTGCCTCTTGATGATGAATAGGTCCTGTTTTTAAAGTTTGTTTTGTTTGTTTGTTTGTTTTTGCTTTTGTTTTGCTTCATGAATAAGCTTTAAGATTTAAGTAACACATGACATGGTTACTGAGGTTATTCCAAGGCCAAGAAAATGATGAACAGTACCCCCTGTTAATTATATGAAGTCATGGTAATTTACATAGCAAAACTCGATAACGTATCAAAAAGAAAAATACATCCCAATCTCACACATACATCAAGATGCAAAATTTCTAAATACTGGCAAATAGAACTTAGCAATTTATCCGAAATAATTCACTATTAACATGTGATGTTTATCCTGGGAATGTAAGTATGGTTCAAGAAGTTAATCCACATAATTTGTTACATGGACAGATTACTAGAGAAAATATTTTCAGTACTGTAGGAACATTTGATACAATCCATGTTTATTAACTTTTATACATCAAGAGACTTTGCCTCGGTATTAGTTTGCTCGGGCAGCTGTACCAAAACCACAGGCTGGGGCGCGGCTCACACACCAGAAATGCATTTTCTCAGTTCTGGAAGCTACAAGTTCAAGATCAAGGTGTCGGTAGGGGTTAGTTTCCTCTGAGGCTTCTCTCCTTGGCATGTAGATGGCTGTCTTCCTGTGTGCTCACATGCTCTCGTCTCTGTGCACGTCTGTGTCTTAATCCCCTTTCCTTATTAGGACACGAGTCATATTGAGTTAGGACACTAAAGACCTCCTTTGAACTTAATTACCTCTGTAAAGCCCTGTCTCCAAATATAGTCACGTTCTGAGCTATTGGGGATTAGGGCTTCAACATAAAAATTTTGGGAAAATAAACCCAGGCCCATAGCAGTCTTAAGCCTACCAGCATTAATTCACATCGCTAATGTAAGTGGCCTTGAACCCTTGCTACTCAATTTTATAGCTTGCAAAGCTCATGCACTCGGTAGCGTCTTTAGCAGATCAAGCAGGGGCCGTCACCTCCACCAGGTCACTGGGATGAGTTCCATTTGGCTTTATTTTGTGCTTTATGGCTGGCACATAAAAAAAAGGGTACCCTTTACCCAAATTCCACCAGCCCTGACTTCTTGCTCTTGAGAGCTTCTTCATCTCCTTGGACACGTTTTATTGCTTGAGGAAGGCATGCCAGCAAACACCTTGATTATCACTGGGCATTAGAACCCTTAAGATCCAACTGCTGGTGGCCGATTTTAGCATCTCCATGGATGTGGTGGCCCATTTTTCAAGCAACGAAATTGAGATAAAAGCTAAATATAAAGATCAAACACTAAATGTTGAACAGTGTAATATTCCCCAGGGGTTGTGTTAATGACGACATCATGGCTGGTGATGACATGCATTTAGATCAATCCATATGGCCCTCCAATGAGCATAGGGCAGATTGTGCTAGATTTGGAGATAGTAAGGTTGATGTAGATTTATCAGGTGAATCACACCGAGAAGGTCTGAAGTATATGTTCAGAGAGAGAGAGAGAGAGAACAACAAAATCTTTGCGTACACATATGCTTTCATTGTCACAAGGCAACTTGCACATTTTGACACTTAAGATGGAACATCTTTTTTCCTTTCCAGTGAGACAAAAAAGAAAAACAATGAACTTTTCATAATGGAAAAATTTGAAGCATTTGCAAAAAAAGTAGAGCGAGTAGTACAATGAACCCCCACGGACCTATCACCCAGCTTAAAGCATGGTCGCCATGTCGCCAATCTTGCATCATCAAGTTCTCCCCATCCCCTCTTTTTCTTGGCTGGAATATTTTAAAGACATGTCATAAAAAGAAAATTTAAAAATAAAACAGAAGGAGAATTACAATACAGAATGTCGTTTCCAAATAAGCTCCTTTACGTTCTGCTGATTCTCTGTCAAGTGGCAGGGCTCCAGTCATTATTAAAAGAGGAATTTATTTTTACAGTGACAGTTTATGCGATGAGAGAACCCATTAAACATCACCCAGGGGGAAGCGATATTGTCAAAATGCCCATTTAACCCTTTCAAGCATCTCCAACCCACCCTTTGCCAACCTTCTTGAATCATGCTTTTTTTTTTTTTTTTTGCTTGTTTTGTTTTCATTTTATATGGAGAGTAGACATATATGTGTTGGTGTTTGCTTGCTGTCCATATTCTTGTGGCTACAAATGCAGGGAAAGAAGGAGGATCACTGGGCTGCTGCCTGCCTCCTGGCAGATTCCTGGCCACCAGGGCCAGGGGAGGGATGGTTGTCTTTTACCCTCAAGCACAATGGTGTGTGCATTCTGGAAGGGTCTGATGAAAAAGGAAGGGATAGAAAGGAACTGGAGACAGAAGACGTCCCCCACCTCCATCCCAAATAGATTGTAGATCAAGCTGTAAAGAGGTCAGAAGAGATTCAGGAGAGCTCGGTGACATAAGAGAAATTAACAGACCATCCCCTTGCTGCCAGGGCTGGGAGAGAATTAGCAAAACCAATCAAAAAAGGAGGGTCAGACTCAATCAGTGTTTTATCCATCTGCCTTCCTCTCACTCTTCCCCATCCTCCTTATCTTCACCTTCTTTACCTCCAGCTGTGTCTTCTTCTCCTTCAAAGTCCTCTGAGCTGCCATGGCCCACATTCTCTCCAGTGTCTCCTCACTGCAACTTCACTTTCTCTTCCTGTCCTTCTGGTTTGGGTCATTACTGCTGAATAACAAATGACCCCCACACGAAACAGTTTAAAGTAACTATTTTATGTTGTTTGCTGTTTGGTAGAATGGAAATTGAGGAAAGGCTCAGTAGGGAAGCTCTCACTTGGCTGAGGTCACTGTGGGCTGTGGGTCATCTGAAGGCTCGACTGGGCTGGCCATCCAAGATAGCACACTCACTTGCTGGCAGTTGATGCTGACTGGCAGCGGCCTCTCCCATGTGGCAGTCTCTGGAGGGGGTTGACTTCTGCCCTAGTAGCTGGCTTCCTCCAGGGTGAGGAACCCAAGAAGGAGAGGTGGCAGCTGCACAGCTCTCTCTGACGAGGCCTTAGAGAGTCCATCACTTCCACCATACTCTCTTGGTAAAAGCAGTCGTGAGCCTGCTGAGATTCAGGGGAGGGGACCTGAACAGCCCCCTCTTGATGGAGGAGTGGCAAAGCCACATTGAGGAAGGGTATTTGGGATGGGAGACATCTCTATGGCCATCTTTGGGAGATGCACACCTAGACTAGCCTAAGGCCTGTCCTAACTCATCTGCACCTGCTACTGCATGATCGGGGCATGAGGCAAAGAAGCTTCTGGTTCCTGCTGGCTCTTCCAGCCTCAGGCTGGGTATTTGGTCAAGCTCCTCTAAGATTTCCACTCATTTCAGTTGACTTTGAGGATAGCTTCCATTTTTAGTCAGACAAAACCTGTGGAGAGGATTCTTATTTCCAATTCAGGATTCTTATAAAGATGAAGCATTGTAACTCCCTGGTGGTCTAGTGGCTAGGATAAAGATGAAGCATTGTTTAGTAACCTAATTTAATATTTGTCACTTCACCTCTGGTTAAAAAAAAACAAAACAAACCAAAACAGATAGCTCTTCATCTTCCTCCCTAGGCTACGCGGACCTCCCAGAGGGTTGACAAATGTCATTTCCTGGAAATCTGGGATTTGAGCAATTGATTCTGACATGCTCTGGAAGAACAATTGCTGGAGTTTGTTATGCTCTAATTCTACTTTCACAGTGTCCTCATCGGTTCCTTCTCCTCTTTTCACTGGCTCTGTCCATATGCTCAAGAGCCGAGGAGCCTGTGATTCCCTGAGAGGCAGAGTGGAGAGTTCACGAAGGTGTCCTGGCATAGCTCCTGAGCCTCCCCCAACCCTCCTGTCTGGCCTCATCTATTCCCACTCCTACTCATGTGCTGCTTTGAGCCTAGCAATCTGGGGGAACAGAAACGAAGTCCATGTGGCAGGAACATGGTCACTGGTAGGCTCCTTGCTAGCAGCGACAGGTGGGAGCAGAGAGGGAGCTGGTGTTTGGATCTTATTCTAAGCAAAATGGACCTGAAGCAAGATAATGACACGATCTGGTTCACAGTTTCAGAGAATCAGTTTCATCAGCATTGTGTTGGCAGAAATAAGGAGCGAAGGACTCTCCTCCGTGCTGGAGAGAATGGATGTTGTACAAACATCAGGACATCAGGACTAGAGCTGACCCTGCAGGGACCCTACGACCCAGCAAATCGGTTCCCAGTGCATGTGCTAAAGAAATGCATGTGCACATCAGAAGGACATTCACAGCAACGTTGCTCATAGTGGCCCCAGGAAGATCCAAACATCTACCGGCATGACAGTGGGCAAATGCATTCTGGTATATTCTTCCCATTGATTGAAAAAGAACAAACCACTCTCGCATGCAGGACTATGTGTGAATCCTGCAGACAATGGTGAGATAAGAGGTAAGATGCGAAGAATATGTAAGCGTGGTTCCATACATATGAAGTTGAAAACAGGTAAAAAAATACTATTCAAGAATGTGTACATAGACAACATAGTGAAATTACACAGAAAAGCAAGGAAAACATTATCATAAAGACAGAATGGTGATTATTGCCAAGAGGGAGGAAGAGGGGTGTGATGGAGGAGGGGCAGAATGATGGGGAGAGGGGGGAAAGAGAAGTGCAGGAAGCAAAGCCTTTCCTCCTTTTCAATGGACACAGTGGTGCCTGTGTGTGAGGTCTGGGGCAGTGGCAGCCATCTGGTGACCATGAGGGCAGACATATGGCAAGAAAAGACAAAAAACACCTGGATCTCTGATAATATCATTAAGCCACAGATATAACTCAAAACCCCCCGATTTTGAACTTCTTGTTAATGGGAATAACAACCCCTGACTGTTTAGGCCCTTCTGAGGGGATGTTCCTCTACTGGAAGCAAAAAACTTATCGTTAAAGTAGTAGGTTTGGCCTGGTCCAGTTGCACCCTCTGTGGTTTGCCCCACCAATCCCAAGCAGTCACGTGACTCTACTGACCACAGGTCCATGAAGGAGGTCAAGGTTCTGCCCAGCCTCCTCCTTCCACACAGGATGTCCTTCTCTGTCAGGCTGATGCCACTCAGACAGACACAAAATGGGTCTGTGGCCCCCTTTGGAAAGTTCTGAAACATTCTTTTCTTTTCTTTTTTTTTTTTTGTAACTTACAAGGATCTTAATTTTTTATTTATTTTTTATTTTTTAAAGATTTTATGTATTTATTCATGAGACACACACACACACACACACACACACAGAGGCAGAGACACAGGCAGAGGGAGAAGCAGGCCCCATGCGGGGAGCCTGACGTGGGCTCGATCCCGGGACTCCAGGATCACGCCCTGGGCCAAAGGCAGGTGCTAAACCGCTGCGCCACCCAGGGATCCCCGGATCTTAATTTTTTAAAAGATAGGAGTACATTACATTAAGGCAAAATTCCCAGCTGATGTTAAGTAGGCTCCAACAACAACAACAACAGTCTCAGAATCCGCCCCCATGCCCTGGCTGGGTAGCCTGCTTCATGTTCCTCAGGGTTTCTACAGGTGGCTTTAGGCCATGCGATGCACAAGAAGGGCTTCTCTGCAAAGGCCCCCAGAGGGGCTTCCCATTGGTTCGGAGAACAAGGGGCCTGGGACAGCTAGACAGCCTGCACCTGTGTGCCATCTCGCGTGTGCTGCGTGGGTAATGCCCCGGTCCAGGCTGTGCACCGTCCACACGAGGCATTTTGTGCAGAGAGCGACACTGAGGCCCCCATCAGAGCACACACGTACAGCCCAGGACCCAGACTCCCACATTCCTCCAGTAACCCCCAGGAAGGTGACGTCCAGAAGAATTCACCACCCTTGTCATCCATGGTAGTGAGCCCAGGACTATGTGGAGGAAGATTGTTTTGGAAGATGAGAGAGAGAGAGAGAGAGAGAAGAAGGTGTGGACCTTCCGTGAATCTCCATGCACCTTACTGTGCCAGCTTCTGAGCGGATGTGATTACCCTTGCTCCCGATGCTTCCACCAGAAAGTGCCAAACTGCCCCCTGTTGTGGCAGAGGCAAACGAGGTTCAGAGAGGTTAAGAGACTTGCTCAAGATCACACAGCCCATTCTCGGTGAGTTTGAACACAAACCACAAACATCTGATTCCACAATTTGGCTTTTGCTTTTTTTTTTTTTTTCTTTTCTGTAGGTCCAGGTTATTTTTGTTTTTGTGTTCTAACAAACATGAACTTATGCAACATTCTAAGTAGAGAGGCAGAATGAATAGAGATCTCTGTGAAACCAGGAAGTTATTTATTTATTTATTTATTTATTTAAAGATTTATTTATTTATTTTATTTATGAATGATAGACATAGAGAGAGAGAGGCAGAGACACAGGAGGAGGGAGAAGCAGGCTCCATGCCGGGAGCCCGACGTAGGACTCGATCCCAGGACTCCAGGATCACACCTTGTGCCAAAGGCAGGCGCTAAACCGCTGAGCCACCCAGGGATCCCCAGAAACCAGGAATTTAAATATCGTAGTAAAGGGAGAAAAATCCACAGTCATGAGGTGGGGCCAGAAGGAACTGGCTGCCTCCAAATTCAAAACCCTGGAGTTTCTTGACAGGAGCCCCCTCCAACCCCAAATCTGCCATCTGGCCTTCGTTGCTTGGATTGTGACCAAGCCCAGAGCAGAGACCTTGGCGTCACCTTGGATTCCAATAGTCCAGAGGGTCTGAGCTTGTTGGACCCTTCTCTGAGGGTATTAGGAAAGAAAAGACAGATTCTTCTCTGTCCTAACTCTGAATCCCATAGTGCCCTGCACTCCTGTGCTATAAATATGAAAACATTCTATGCTGGCGGAAGTGAGATTGAGACAGGCCTTCATGCAACACTCACAGGACTGTAAGTTGGTTTCAACTCTCTTGAAAGCCATTTGACATTGTGGATCAAAGACCAAAAGATTTTCATAACTTATTTCCTAGGGTTCATAGTAATTCTGGGACTAAACAGAAATGCCAGCAAAATTTAGGGAGAAAAATGTTCTATGTATGTATGTATTCATTCCTACATTTATTTATTCACTTCTTTATTTATTTTTATTTATTTATTTTTTTAAGATTTTATTTATTTATTCATGAGAGACACAGAGAGAGACAGAGGGAGAAGCAGGCTCCATGCAGAGAGCCCAATGTGGGACTTGATCCCAGGACTCCGGAATCAGGCCCTGAGCTGAAGGCAGACGCTCAACGGCTGAGCCACCCAGGCATCCCTATTCAATTTATTTAAACTAAAACAACCAGTTTACTCACTTCTCTTATCCTCCCCTCCCCCCCACCTCTGGCAATCATCAAGCAATTCCCAGTATCTATGAGGTTTTTTTTTAAACATTCTACACGTAAAACATTATAGGATATTTGTCTTTCTCTATTTTAAATTACTTTTAGTAGCAAAATAAACTTGAGACAAAACTACATAGTATCAGTCAGGTTTCCTAGTTGCAGACAACAAAATTCTCCCTAGCTGGTTTTAAGCAGGATAGAATTTATTGCAAGGCACTACAGGGCTCATAGAATCTTTGGAAGGGATTCACAATAAGGTCTGCACTGGCTTTTCACGGCCAGTTTCGGAATGGCAGACTGGCCCAGGAGGGAGCTGCTATTACTACGGACTCCACGCCAGGCTGCCTCTGCCACCGCCAGGAATCTGCTGCCCTTGCCAATGGCCTCTAGCCGTGCAGCCTCTGCAGGTCAGCGGAGGGAACACCTCCGGACCCATGGAGCTACTCTCCCAACCCATTGCCTGCTCAGTTTCACATACTTACAGCTGATTGGCGGAGTCCAGTCACATGCTCCCCCCATAGCAAGGCATGCTGGGGAATGTAGTTCTAGTGATAAGAACTGGGCACAGCAGTGCTCAAACCTTGGGGAAGGTGTTTAGAATATCTTGGGCAGGGGCGCCTGGTGGCTCATTTGGTTAAATGTCTGCCATCGGCCCAGGTTGTGGTCTCAGGGTCTTGGGATCACGCCCCATGGGAGGCTCCCCACTCAGCCGGGAGTCTGCTTGTCCCTTGCCCTCTGCCCTTCTTCCCCTGCTTGTGCTGTTTCTCTTTCTCAAATAAATAAATAAAATTTAAAAAAGCTATTTTGGGCAGCCACAAATGACATATATCCTCCACATTCCTTCCCTAACCCATCTTGCCCAAACTCAGTGTTCCATTAAAAACAAAACAAAATGAAACATAGGTTAGTTTTTAGAGCAATTTTAGGTTTATAGAGAAATTGAATAGGATAGTTTCATTGCCCCGAAAACCCTCTGTACTCTGCTTATTCATCACTCCCTAGTGAGAATCACTAACCCTGGAAGTCGCTGATCTTTTTACTGTCTCCATAGTTTTGTCTTTTCCAGAATTATATACTTGGAATCATACAGTATGTAGCCTTTTCAAATTAGCTTCTTTCATTTAGCGATATGGGTTTAAAGTTCCTCCACGTCTTTTCATGGCTTGATAGCTCATTTCTTTTTAGTGCTGAGTAATAGTCCAATGTCTGGATGTACTACAGTTTATCCATTCACCTTCTGAAAGGTATCTTGTTGCTTTCAAGTTTTGGCAATAATGAATAAAGCTGCTATAAACTTCCATGTGCAGGTTTTTTGTAGGCGTATGTTTTCAACTAATTTGAGTAAATACCAAGGAGTACGATTGGCTAGATTATATGGTATGGTAAGAGTATATTTAGTTTTGTAAGAAAGTGCCAAACTGTCTTCCAAGTGACTGTACCATTTTGCATTCCCATCAGCAATGAATGAGAGTTCCTATTGCTCTACGTCCTCATCAGCATTTGGTACTGTCAGTGTTTTGGATTTTCACCATTCTAATAGGTATGTGATAGTATCTCATTACTGTTTTCACTTGCAACTTCCTAATGACATATGATGAAGGGCATCTTTTCATATGCTTATTTGCCATCTGTATATCATTTTGGCGATATGTCTGTCCAGACCTTTTGCACATTTTTAAAAAGATTTTATTTATTTATTCATGAGAGATACTGAAAGAGTGACAGAGAGAGAGAGAGAAAGAGAGAGAGAAAGAGGCAGAGACACAGCCAGAGGGAGAAGCAGGCTCCATGCAGAGAGCCTGATGTGGGACTCGATCCCAGGTCTCCAGGATCACACCCTGGGCTGAAGGCAGCGCTAAACTGCTGAGCCACCTGGGCTGCCCTCTTTTGTACATTTTAAAATTGGGTTATTTATTTTTTATTGTTGAATTTTAAGAGTTCTTTGTATTTTGGATAGTAGTCCTTTATCAGATATGTATTTTATAATATTTTCTCCCAGGCAGTGACTTACCTTTTGATTCTCTCAACAATGTCTTTTGCAGAGCAGAGGTTTTTGATTTTAATGAAGTTCAGCTTATCAATTTTTCTTTTTGGATCATATTTTTATTTTATCTAAAATGTCTTTTCTTTTCTAAAGATTTTATTAATTTATTCAGGAGAGATACAGAGAGAGAGGCAGAGACACAGGTAGAGGGAGGAGAAGTAGGCTCCATGCAGGGAGCCCGATGTGGGACTCAATCCCAGGACCCCGGAATCACGATCTGAACCAAAGGCAGATGCTCAACCACTGAGCCACCCAGATGTCCCTCATTTCCCTTTTTATGTAAACTTTGGAATCAATTTATTGATTGCCATGAAATAACTGGCTGGGATTCTGATTGGTATTTCATTGAATCTATAAGTTCATTTGGAAAGAACTGACATCTTGTCAATATTCATCTTCCTATTCATGAACATGGGATATCTCTCTGTTTATGTAGATCTTCTTTGATTTCTTTTATGTTTTATTGTATTTAAATATTTTTATTTATTTAATTGAGAGAGAGGGAGAGAGAGAGCAAGAGCGAGAGAGAGCACCCAAGCAGGGGGACTGGGAGAGGGAGAAGCAGACTCCCCGCTGAGCAGGGAGCCTGATGTGAGGCTCAATACCAGGACCCTGGGATCATGACCTGAGCTAAAGGCAGACACTTAACCAATTGAGTCACCCAGGTGCCCCTTTTGATTTTTTTTTTTTAGAGGTTTATAGTTTTCCTCATATGGATCTTGTACGTATTTTGTTAGTTTTATACCTAAGTACCTTTATCATGGTACTAATGTAAATGAAATTGTGGTGTTTTAAAAAATATTTTATTTATTTATTCATGAGAGACACACAGAGAGAGGCAGAGACATAGGCAGAGGGAGAAGCAGGCACCATGCAGGGAGCCCAATGTGGGACTCGATCCTGGAACTCCAGGATCACGCCCTGAGCCAAAGGCAGATGCTCAACCGCTGAGCCACCCAGGCATCCTGATATTGTATTTTCAATTTCAATTAAAACAATTTAAATTCCATTGTTCATTGCTGATATGAAAGAAAGTGATTGATTTTGGTATATTAATATTCTGCAACCTTGCTATAGTAACTTATTAGTTCCAGAAGGTTTTTGTTGGTTCTCTGGGATTTTCTACATAGACAATCATGTCATCTGTAAATGAAGACAGTCTTACTTTTCCCCTCACAATCTATCTTTTATTTCCTTTTTGTGTTTTATTACATTAGCTAGAACTTTCAGTACAATGTTGAACAGGAGTGGTAAAAGGAGACAATTTTTCCTTGTTCTTGATCTTCGTGGGAAAGTGTCTAGTTTCTTACCATTAGTAGGGCATTAACTGTAGGTTTTTTGTAGTTATTCTTTGTCAGGTTGATGAAGTTTTCCCTATTCCTAGTTGCCTGAGAGTTTTTTAAATCATGAATGGGTATTGGATCTTGTCAAATACCTTTTTTTTTTGCATCTATTGATATGATCATATGATTTTTCTTCTTCCATCTGTTAATGTGATGAATTACAATAATTGATTTTCAAATGTTGAACCAGCCTTGCAGACTGGGAATAAATTATTCTTGGTCATGATATATAACTTTTTAAAATGTGTTATTGGATTTGCTTTGCTAATATTTTGTTGAGGATTTCTGCATTTATGTTCAATATTGGTCTATAGTTTTTCTCTCCTGTAATGTCTTTGCCTGGTTTTGGTATTTGCTGGTCTCATAGAATGAGTTAGAGAGTATTCCTTCTGCTTTGTTTTCTGGAAGAGATTGTAGAGAATTGACATAATTTCTTCCTTAAATGTTCAGGAGAATTAATCAGTGAACCCTTTTGGATCTTGTGCTTTCTGTTTTAGAAGGCGATTAATTATTGATTCAATTTATGTAACAGATATAGGTCTATTCAGAATACCTCTTTTTTCTTGAGTGAGTTTTGGTAGATTGTGTCTTTCAAGGCCTTGGTTCATTTCATCTAAGATATTAAATTTGTGGGCATAGAGTTCATAAAATTTCTTTATTATCCTTTTAATGCTTATGGGATCAGTAGTGATGGCTCCTCTTTCATTTCTGATATTAGTAATTTGTGCTTCAGTCTTTTTCAGTTAGTTAACCTGGCTACAGTTTCATAAACTTATTGATCGTTTCAAAGAGCCAACTTTTGGTTTTACTGATTTTCTCTATTAATTTCATGTTTTCAAATTCATAGATTTCTGCTCTGATTGCTGTTCTTCTGCTTTCTTTGGGTTTAATTTGTTCTTCTTTTTCTAGTTGTCTAAAGTGAAAGCTTAGATTATTGATTTTAGATCTTCCTTCTTTTCTAGTATATGCATTTAATACTATACATTTCCAGGGTGTCTGGGTGGCTCAGTCAGTTAAACATCTGCCTTTGGCTCAGGTCATGATCTTGGGCATCGGGCTCCCTGCTCAGTGGGGAGTCTGCTTCTCCCCCTTCCTTCCTCTGCCCGCTGTTCCCACTGCTTGTGCTTTCTGTCTCTCTGTCAAATAAATAAATAAAATCTTTAAAAAAATTCCCTTCTAAGCACTACATTTGTTGCATTCCACAAATTTTGACAGTTTTACTTCTATTTTATTTTCATTTGGTTCAAAATATTTTTTTATTTTTTAAAAGATTTCATTTATTTGAGAGAGGGAGAGCATGTGCACAAGCAGGGGGGTGAGGTAGATGTAGAGAGAGAGGGAGACTCCTTGCTGAGCAACTAGCCTGCCATGGGGCCCCTATCCTAGGACCCTGAGATCATGACCTGAGCTGAAGGCAAAGGCTTAACTGACTGAGCCACCCAGGCTCCCCTGGTTCAAAATATTTTAAAATTTCTTTTGAACTTCCTCTTTGACTTACGTGTTGTTTAGAAGCCAAATTCTTATCCTACAGAAACTATGAGCAAGCCAATATTTATTGTTGGAAACCACTAAGTTTGGGAATATTTTGTTACACAGTAGTAGATAAGTAATACAGACTAATACAAATATCTTGCTCAGGATAGCACTACCCTGCACACCACCCTCTGACAGATGCTTCTCTTGTCTCTGCTTAAATGCTTCTGGAAATGCTAAGTTTACTGCTTTACTGGGCAGCTCATGTCATTTCTAGACAGGAATCTGGAAATGTATGTTGCTGATCTTCTTTATGAAATGACCAGAGAACTCTTTCTTTTTTTTTTCAATCATTTTTTTTTTTTAAAAAGGAATTATATAGGAGGGATTTAAGTGTTGATCGATTTTGAAGGTGCTTGAAAATTCAGTTCTGTGATGTGATGGCTCTTAACAAAGTCAACTGTAAAATAAGTTTCTGTAAATGGAATCACATCTTCCTATCAAATTCTAACATAATTCTGAAATAAGATTTAGTCTACCACAAAAGAAATTGCCCAGTAGATGGAGTGAAGATGCTTGTGAGCAGGCCTGCAACATGCTACCTAATGTATATGTAATGCACATCTAGATCTTTCCATCAGTTTTCCGATTCTGTATGTCCCTTCTCCTTTTGTCTTTCTTCCTCTTTTTCTGTTGTTTCTCTGCATACCTGGATCTTGAGAATCCTGTACTTGGGGATAAAACCTAATTCCTTGCCTTGATATCTAGATCGGGGTTGGCAGACTGTGGTGCGTGGGCCAAGCCGAGCCCACAGCCTGTTTTTGTAAATAAACTAGCTCATTTGCTTGTATTGTTTGCGGAGGCCTCTGTACTTCAAAAGCAGAGCTGAGTAGTTGGGACAGACACTATAGGGCCATAAAGCCTATGTAAACGATTTACAATTCTGCCTTTTATTTTTGTGTTTTAAAAAAGATTTTATTAATTTATTCATGAGAGACACACAGAGAGAGGCAGAGACACAGGCAGAGGGAGAAGCAGGCTCCCTGTGGGGAGCCTGATGTGGGACTTGATCCCAGGATCTTAGCATCACAACCTGAGTGGAAGGCAGACACTCAACTGCTGAGCCACCCAGGTGCTCCACAATTCTGCCTTTTACAGGAAAAGGGGGAACGTTTAAGTGGACACCTGAATGATATGAAGAAACCAGGCTTTACATCTATGTAAAGGCTTTGTTTTTTTTTTTTTTTTTTTTTTTTTTTTTTTTTTTTTTTTTTTAATTTTTATTTATTTATGATAGTCACAGAGAGAGAGAGGCAGAGACACAGGCAGAGGGAGAAGCAGGCTCCATGCACCGGGAGCCTGATGTGGGATTCGATCCCGGGTCTCCAGGATCGCGCCCTGGGCCAAAGGCAGGCGCCAAACCGCTGCGCCACCCAGGGATCCCTATGTAAAGGCTTTGAAGTAGGGAGGAGCTCAGCAATTTCAGAGCCCCAAAGGAGGCTGGTGAGGCTGGAACAAAGAGAGGTACAAGAGGGGTGACAGGGCAGGGGTGGCAGGGGGGCGGCTTTGCCCAGGCCACTCAGGGCCTTGGGAACCGTGTCACTCTGCTTGGGGTCTGACAGTTCAAACAGCAGTGGGTGTGGAGTATGTCCTTCATATCCAGGTTCATTCAATCCTCGCTTGTATCTGGGAGTTGGGGAGCCTCCTGCGCCCATTTTACAGGCTAGCAAACAGAGGTGAGAGAAGTAAAAGGACCTGCCCAGGACCACAGAACTTTAAAAAGTATGTAAAACATGCCTTAAAAAATAGTTCCCCCAAATTCCCAACCTCTATAACTTTTTATTTTTTATTAAAAGGTTTTATTTATTTATTTGAGAGAGAGAGAGAGAGAGAGAGAGTACAAGCAGCAGGGAGAGGGAGAAGCAGACTCCCCACTGAGCAGGGATTCCCAATGCGGGGCTCGATCCCAGGACCCTGAGATCATGACCTGAGCTGAAGGCAGATGCTTAGCCGACTGAGCCACCCAGGTGCCCTCATGGTGATGATTTGATACATGTAGACATTGTGACAGGACTCCGACCATCTGGTCAATTAACAGAGACATCACCTTACATATTTACCTTCTGTTTTTTCTTTTTCTTTTTCTTCTTTGGTGAGAACATTTAGGTTCTACTTTCTTTTTTTTTTTTTTTTTAGGTTCTACTTTCTTAGCAAATTTCACTTATACATATGGTGTTGACTGCAGTCACCACATTATATGTTAGATCCTTGGACCTTGCTCATCTTGCAGCTGAAAGTTTGTATCCTTTGATCAAATGTCTCCTGATTTCCTCCACCCCCAGCCCCTGGCAACCAGTCTTCTACTGTTTCTGTGAATTCCGCCCCCCTTCCCCTTTTTAAAAAGATTCTTCAGATACAAGTGAAGCCACCCCTATTTGTCTCTATCTGGCTTATTTCACTGAGCACAGTGCCCTTGAGCTCCATCTGTGTTGTCGAAAATGGCAGGACTTCCTTCTTTCTCAGGGCTGAATGATATTCCATTGTGTATATAGACACCACATCTTCTCCATCCAGTCATCCAACTGTGGGCCCTTGGGTTGTTTCCATGTCTTGGCAACTGACCGTGAACAATTGTGCGATGAACACAGGAGTGCACATGTCTCTTTGGTCCCTGCTTTCATTTCCTTTGGGCAAATACCCAGAAGTGGAATTTCTGAATCATATGGATTGCTGTTTTTAATTTTTTTTTTTTTTAGGGAAACTCCATGTTTTCCAAAGCAGTTGCTCAGAGAGGTGTTCTTTTTATTTTCTTTTTTTTTAAGATTCTATTTATTTATTCATGAGAGACACCCAGAGAGAGGCAGAGAGACAGGCAGAGGGAGAAGCAGGCTCCCTGAGGGGAAACCGATGTGGGACTCGATCCCAGGACCTTGGGATCACGACCTGAGCCGAAGGCAGATGCTCAGCCACTGAGCCACCCAGATGCCCCAGAGAGGCATTCTTTGTCTTCTTCTAGCAAGTATTATTTGGACTCCCCTTGATATTTTAAATTAAATCTCTAAGAGATACTACAGAACATATATTATAGGTCTAAGATCACTTTTTACTTCTGAAACTCAGAAAGCTCTTTAAACACCACATTTTCTTCTTACTCATCTTGCTTTAAAACCTGAGTAGGGCTGATATGAAGCTATTTAGTAGTCCTTATGTACCCCACATAATGTGGATATTCATCCATTTTGCTGCAGGATTATCAATGTTTTAGATTACAAGGTGCCACTTTAGACTCTTGGGAGTGCTCTGTAATCTATCATCTATCATCATCTATTTTTTATTAATTATTTTTTATTTTTTAAAGATTTATTTATTCATTTGAGAGAGCCAGGGGAAGGGCAGAGGGAGAGAAAAGCAGAGCAGCAGACTCCCTGCTGAGCATGGAGCCCAATGTGGGGCTCAAGCCTGGGACCCTGAGCTCATGACCTGAGCCGAAATCAAGAGTCAGACACTTAACTGACTGAGCCAGGTACCCCTAGTTTTTATTTTTTGGGGAGAGAGAGAGAGAGAGAGAGAGAGAGAGAAACCCAAGTGGGGGGAGGAGGGGCAGACGGAGAGAATCTTAAGCAGATTCCTCACAGAGCATGGAGCTGGATGCAGGTCCCAATCTCACCACCCTGAGGTCATGACCTGAACCAAAATCAAGAATTGGATGCCTAACTGACTGACCCACCCAGGCGCCCCAATACATGAATCTTTCTAAAATACAAAATGTTTTGAATCCCAAAATACCTTTGGCCATGAGGTTTTCGATCAGGGGCTAGTGGCCCCCTAAAGAAAACCATTTCTTAACCCTTGGGGTTTGTGAATGTCGCCTTACCTGGCAGAAGGGATTTGTAGATGTGATTAAGTTGAAGATCTTGAGATGGGAGATTGCCCAAATGAATCCTATGTAGTTACAAAGGTCCTTATAAGAGGGAGGTCAGAGGGACAAAGTCAAGAAGAGATGATGTGATGTAGA